>NC_044554.1:137787716-138431970 GCF_007565055.1 Rhinopithecus roxellana
AGTAGAAATCTCAAATAGTTCTTTTGGAGTATAATGTACCTCTGCATGGATCACTCTTCATACCTCACCTTTAGGGGCCTTCTGGAATCTTAGTCCAATTACAGGCCTAGAAGGAAAGAGGGGAGAGAGGTGGTGGGTCCTAAGGAGAATCAGCATTGTCTTGCCTGGCAACTGCCTCAGGGGAGGCCATTAAAGTTCCCTTAAGCAATTCAGGATTAATCCCCTCAGTCAGAGGTAGAAAGGCTGATAGTTCTGTAGGTGAGGTGGCCACTGTCACTGGGGTTAGGGAGGACACTTCTTTTGGCAATAAAGACATGTCAGAATTTAGGAGTTCAATGTTCTAGCTTCATCAGAGTCTTGCCACACTTCCCCATCCAACTAACAGGATCCCAGCCTTTCCCAATTAAAGCCCTTATTTTAACAGTAGACACTCTGTGAGCCTGAGAGTTCAACTTTCATGGCAATTCAGTGCCAAATGAGTAATAAGGGCTTGTATTTGATCTTCAGCAATTTCAGCCCTGTGGCTACAAGAGAGAAGATACTCTCTCAGGGAATACAGAGAAGCTCTTTAGTTACTTACGTGGAGCTGGAGCTGGGAATTTGAATCCCTAAGTTCGTCATTTTCTTTCATCACATTTGTCCAGCAACAGTAGGAGCAACCAACCAACATATTATACTTCTTAGTTTTCCACAAATGTTCAAAAGTGTCATATAGAGAGTCACCAAGTTCCTTGCCTCTTGTAAGTGGTTGATTAGGAGTATCTAATGTAGATGTTTTACATATTTCTGTAAACAGTTCTAGCCAAAGACAATCAGCTCTCTGTAATAGTGGAAGTAGAGCCCTTCACATTTTTAAATCTAATCAGATAAAAAAGCCAATTTCAGAAACCCCAAAACTGATTAAGAAAATTAATTCCGAAAATTCTGTTCCTCTAAAACCAGTCCTATTACCAAAATCTGTATTTATCAGGGTTCTCCAGAGAGACAGAGCCAATTAGATGATTGGTAGGTAGGTAGACAGATTGATTGATTGATTGATAGATAGATAGATAAAAATAGATACATAGATAGATGAGAGGAGACTCATGAGGAGAACTGGCTCACATAATTATGGAGGCTGAGAAGTCCCATGATAGGAGTCACAGGGAAGCCAGGAGTGTTGCTCTGTATAAATTTATAATCTTCAGAACCTGGGGGACGGCTGGTGTTGGTGCCAGTCCCAGAGTCCAATGGCCAAAGAACCTGGCATTCTGATATCCAAAGGCAAGAAAGGAAGGGTGTCCCAGCTCCAGGTATGAGAGAGTAAATTCACCACTCCTCTATCTTTTTGTTCTATCCAAGCCCTTAACAGATTGGACGATGCCTCCCCACAGTGAGGGTGGATCTTGCTTACTCAGTCCATCCAATCACACACAAATCTCCTTCAGAAGCACCTCACAGGTGCATCCAGAAATAATGCTTTACTAGCAACCTCCGTATCCCTTAATTCAGTCAAGTTGACTCCTAAAATTTATCATCACACCTCCCCAAAGGA
The DNA here is from genome assembly GCF_007565055.1 of Rhinopithecus roxellana. Classification (NCBI taxonomy): domain Eukaryota; kingdom Metazoa; phylum Chordata; class Mammalia; order Primates; family Cercopithecidae; genus Rhinopithecus; species Rhinopithecus roxellana. The sequence continues at coordinate 137,789,251 of NC_044554.1, forward strand.
AACACTGCAGTCACAAGCTCCCTCCCGTTCCTTTGACCAGTTAAGAAACTCACATCTCTAAGTGATGGGCATCCCTCTTCATCAGGCCAGAAGTGATGTGAACTAAAAGTGAATCAATCTTCTTCCCCTCTATACTACCCATATAGCCACATACAAACACAGAAAATCACATACATATATGTGTGTGCACACAAAATAATGGTGGGAGTGGGACAAGATAATGGTATTTAAAAATCCTCACTGTATACTCCCCCAAAATTTGTATGTTGAAGTCCTAACCCCCAGCACCTCAGAATATGACTATATTTGGAGACAGGATCTTAAAACAGATGAATTAAGGTAAATGAGATCACACGGGTGGGCCCTAATCCAATATGACTGGTGTGATAAAAACGGGAGAGGAGGACACAGACACAGAGGGAAGACCATGTGGAGACACAGGGAGAAGATGCTGGTCTACAAGAAGAGAGGCCTCAAAGGAAACCTACCCTGCCTACATCTCTTTTCAGACTTGCTGAACTGTAAGAAAATAAATTTCTATTGTTAAGTCTGTGGTGTTTGTTATGGCAGCTGGCTAACAGAGCTACCATTCACTAAATTTTAATAAGGGCATGATTTCAAGGGGAGTTATGTTTTTCATTATTCTCTTGACTCCAGGCTCTGTCCTGTTGACCCTAAGCAAAGTGGTTTTGCAGAATGTGGCATTTTTGGGGACTATAGAGCTCTCTTACCCTGCTTTCAGCAGGGGGTTCAAGATTTTTGGTTTTATTGTTTGTTGTTTTTGAACAGTTCTATGTTTTTAAGGTCAGATTCATGGTTTCGATAAGAATAGATCCCCTTTAAAAATCTAGTAACATAAGTTCTAGAAAAATAAAATATTTGAGTAACAATGAGTACACATGACTTTTTTTTTTTTCTTTTTTGGTAAAACCTTAAAAGATACGACCTTCACATTCTGACATTTTGGCCTCTTCTGATCTCTTCCTATAGTCTGTGGCCACTGGTTTAGTAGCACTTGGTCTGTCTCAAAAATTACCTTAGGTGAAAGTCTGCCATAGCAAACCTGGGCTCTCTGGATTTTTAATCTGCTACATGTATTTCCTTGTTGCCTGCTGCCTGCCTCCTGACTGCAAAGCCAATGCATCTCATTTCAAGTTTCCAGCTTCTGTTATTAGTTAGGGTAATGCTAGATGCTTTAACACGCAGGTCAATAATATATTACAGTTCATAAAACTAAACTGTGTGGATGGAAAGGTTGGTGAGCTGTTCCTTCTTCATAGCATTTATGAATCCAGGCTGAGAAAAACTTTGGTCTTTACCAGGGAGCTTTCAATTCCATCATTATTTCCAAATTAAAAAGGAAAGTCACAGGTGAGCTCATATAGAAGGATTTCATGGGTTAGGCCTGTAAATGTTGCAGATTCTTTCCAATTACATTTTACTATAACTGACCAGCAGCCTGCTTTTATTCCCTTATCTGACCCCCACCCACATCCTGCTGATTGGTCCATTTTACAGAGAGCTGATTGGTCCATTTTACAGAGAGCTGATTGGTTCATTTTACAGAGAGTTGATTGGTCCATTTTCACAGAGTGCTGACTGGCACCTTTACAATCCTTTAGCTAAACACAGAGTATTAGAAAAGTACTCCAAGTCCCCACTAGGTTAGCTAGATATGGAGTACTGATTGGTGTATTTACAAACCTTGAGCTAGACACAGAGTACTGATTGGTGCATTTACGAACCCTTAGCTAGACATAAAGTTTCTCCAAGTCCCCAATAGACTCAGGAGCCAGCTGGCTTCACTTAGTGGATCCCGCACCAGGGGCTGCAAGTGGAGCTGCCCGCCAGTCCGCAGCCGTGCGTGCACTCCTCAGCCCTTGGGCGGTAAATGGGACCGGGCTCCACAGAGCAGGGGGCGGCGCCCATCAGGGAGGCTTGGGCTGTGCAGGAGCCCACTGCCAGGGGGTTGAGACATGGCGGGCTGCAGGTCCTGAGCCCTGCCTCAGGGAGGTGGCTGAGACCCGGAGAGAATTCCAGCATGGTGCATGTGGCCTGGCAGTGCTGGGGGACCTGGCTAAACCTCTGCAGCTGCTGGCCCGGGTGCTAAGCCCCTCACTGCCCTAGGTCGGGCGGGCCAGCCAGCCACTCCGAGTGGGGGCCGCAGAGCCCAAGCCCGCCAGAACTGGGGCTGGACTGTGAGCGCCCACAGGCAGCCCGGGTTCCTGGCAGCCCTGGTTCCCGCTGGCGCCTCTCCCTCCACACTTCCCGGCAAGCAGAGAGAGCTGGCTCTGGCCTCGGGCCAGCCCAGAGAGGGGCTCCCACAACTCAGTGGCAGGCTGAAGGGCTCAAGCACCGCCAGAGTGAGGAGGTGGCGCCCAAAGTGAGAGCTGCTAGCACATTGTCATCTCTCATTATGTTGAATGGAAGTGCTGAGAATGAGCATTCTTGTTTTGTTCCTGATTCTCAAGGACCTAAGCTTTCAGTTTTTCACGATTGAATATGATGTTAACTGAGGGGTTTTCATGACTTGTGTAGAGATAATTTTCTTCTATTCCTTATTTGTTTACTGGTTTTATCATAAAGGGAGTTGAATTTTGTTGAATGTTTTTTTCCTGCATCAATCTGCATCAATTTGGATGATCATGGGATTTTTGTCTTTTATTCTGTTAATGTACTGTATTACATTTATAGATATTTTTATGTTGAATAATCTTTGCATTCCGGGGTTAAATTCCACTTAATCATGGTTTATAAGCATTTTAATAGTGATGTTGAATTTGCCTTGTTAGTATTTTTTGAGACATTTTACACTAATATTTACCTGGAATAATGGTCTGTAACTTTCTTTTCTTTTCTTTTTCTTTTTCTTTTTGAGACAAAGTCTCGGTCTATTGCCAGAACCTCTGCCTGCTGGGTTCCAGCAATTCTCGTGCCTCAGCCTCCTGAGTAGCTGGGATTACAGGCACACACCACTACACCCAGCTAATTTTTGTATTTTTAGTAGAGAACGGGGTTTCACCATGTTGGCCAGGATGGTCTCAATCTCCTGACCTCGTGATCTGCTCACCTCAGCCTTTCAAAGTGCTGGGATTACAGGAGTGAGCCACTGCACCTGGCCAATTTTCTTTTCCTGTAGTTTGTTTGGCTTTGGTATCAGAATAATGTTGGAATCAATAAGTTTAGAAGCATTCTCTCCTCTTCAGTACTTGGGAAGAGTTTGATAAAAGTTGGCACTAATTCTTGAAATGTTTCGTTGAATTTTCTAGTGGAGCCATCTTGTCCCATACTTTTCTTTTCAGGGGAGGATTTTTATTACTGCTTCAATCACCTTACTCATTCTAGGTCTTTTCAGGTTTTCTTTTTTTTCATTATTTAGTCTTGGCAGGTTGTATCTTTCCAGTAATTCATCTGTTTCTTCTGGATTGTCCAATTTGTTGGCATATAGATGTTTACAGTAGTATTATAATCATTTTATTTCTGTTGCATCATTTTTAACGTCTTCTCTTAAATTTCTGATTTTAGCTATTTGTGTCTCTTTTATAGTCTAGTTAAGAAGTTGTTAGTTTTGTTAATTTTTGAAAAAATAACAGTTTCATTGATTTTTGTATTGTTTTTCTATTTTCTATCGCATTTATTTTTGTTAATCTTTTTTAAAATTTTCTTTCCTCTGCTAACTTTAGGTTTAGCTTGTTCTTTCTTTTCTAGTTCTTTGAGGGGTAAAGTTAGATTGTTTATTTGAGATCATTTCTCTCTTTTACAGGCATTTATAGCTATGAACTTTCCTCTTAGTACTGCTTTTGCTAGATCACATAATTTCTGATATGTTATGTTTGTTTTTTTAAATTTCTCTCAAGAGATTTTCTGAATTTCCTTTGATTTTTTTTCTTGGACCAATTGGCAGTTAAGGAGTCTGTTGTTTAATGTCTACACATTTGTGAATGTTCTGATTATCCTTCTTGTATTGATTTCTAGTTTTACTTCATTGTGGTTGGAAAAGATACTTGACATGATTTCAATCTTATAAAATTTGTTAAGACTTGTTATGTTACCTAACATATAATCTACCCTGGAGAATATTCCAGGTGTACTTAAGAGGATTTCATATTCTGCTTCTGTTGGGTGCAGTGTTCTATACAAATGTCTGTTAAATCCAATTGGTTTATAGTGCTGTACAAGTCTTCTTTTTCTTTATTAATTTTTTGCCTAATTTTTCTAGCTATTATTGAAAGTGAAGTATTGAAATCTTTTATTATTATTGAGCTACCTGCTCTTTCTCCTTTCAATTCTGTCAATGTTTGCTTCATATATTTGCGTATTCTTACAATAAATGCATATATACTTATAATTGCTTTAACTTTCTGGTGAATTGACTCTTTTATTGTTAAATAATGTCCTTTGTCTCTTGTGATACTTTTTTACCTGAAGTTCATTTTTTTTTAATATGACAAATATCAGTCTTTCTCTTGATTACCATTTGCATGAAATATCCTTTTCTATTTTTCACATTCATCCTAGTTGTTTATTTACATCTAAAGTGAGTCTCTTTTAGACAACATATAATTGGATTTTTAAAAGTTTTAGCCACCTCATGTTTTTCATTGGAGAGTTTAACCCACTTACAGTTAAAATAATTACTAATAGGGAAGGACTTAACTATTTTCGTTCTGATAGTTGTTTTCTGTCTGTCTTTTAGTTACTTTATGCCTCTTTTCCTCTCTTGCTGACTTCCCCTGTGTTTCATTGATTTTTGTATTGGTATGCTTTTGATTCCTTTTTCATTTCCTTTTGTGTATTTTATATGAGTTTTTTCTTCGTGGTTGCCAAAGAGCTTACATAATACTTCTTATAAGAATCTATTGTAAGCTGATAACAGCTTAACATAAATTGTATACAAAACTCTACTCTTTTGCATCTCTCCATCCCCTTTATAATATTGATATCATAAATTACATCTTTAAATAAAGTATATCTATGAACACAGTTTTATAGTTATACTTATTTTTATGCTTTTGTTAAATTCTGTTCTAGAAATAAAAATGCTTTACATACCTCATTCCCATATTACCATATTCTGTATTTCTCCATATATTTACCTTTATCAGCAAGTTTTCTATTTTTGTATACTTTTGTGTGACTTTTAGTGTCTTTCATTTCAACTTGCAGGACTTCCTTTAGCATTTCTTGTAAGGCAGCTCTACTGGTGATAAAACTCTCTCAGCATTTGTTTATCTGGGAAAGTCTTTATTTCTCCTTTATTTTTGAAAAAAGAGTTTTGCTGAATGTAGTATTCTTGATTGATGTTTTTTTTTTTCTTTCAGATTTTTGAATATATCATCCCACTTCCTTTATGTATATAAAGTTTTGCTGAGAACTCCACTGATAATCTTATGGTAGTTCCCTTCTTGGTGATGATTCACCTTTTCCTTGCTGCTTTCAAAATTATTTCTTTTTTTGACTTTTGACAATTTGGTTATAATGTATCTCAATGTGGGCCTTTTGGAGTTCTTTCTAGTGAAAGTTCTGTGAGCTTCTTGGATTTGGGATCTGCATTCCCTCCCTCAGATTTGGAAAGTTTCGGGCCATTATTTCTTCAAACAAGTTTTCTGTCCCTTACTCACCATATTCTCCTTCTGGAACTCCCAAAATGCATTTATTAGTCTGCTTTATTGCATCCTACATGTCCCTGAGGCCTTCTTTATTTTCCTCCTGATAATTTCAAATGACTTGTCTTTGAATTTGCTTCTGCATGATAACGTCTGATGCTGAACTTCTGTAGTCATTTTTTAATTCAGTTATTATATTCTTTAGCTACAGAATTTCTGCTGGGTTCTTTTCTTTTTACAGTTTATGTTGCTATTTTCATTTTGTTCATGCATCATTTTCCAGGTTTAATTGTTGATCTGTGTTCTCTTGTAGATCACTGAGTTTGTTTGAGACATTTAAAATTCCTTGTGAAATATATCATAGACCTCCCTTTCTTTGGGGTTAGTTTCTGGAGATATAGTTTGTTCTTTTGATTGGACCATGTTTCCCTGTTTCTTTGCGTGTCTTATAATTTTTACTGAGTTTTATACATTTTAAATAACAGCTACTTCTCCCAGTCTGTACAGGCTGGCTTTGTACAGGGGAAGATCTTCATCAATCAGCCTGGCTAGAGATTTGGCGTCCTTTTAAACCTCACTTGTAGAATATAATTTGTATAGGCATTTGCATTTAATTTTCCAGTTAGAGAGGCTTGTCAAATTCTTTTCAGAAGCTTATAATCTCTTGCTGTGTCTAGTATCTGCCTTCAATACTGCAGGTTCTGTGGTGCTGCGGCAACAAACTGTCCCTTTTTTCTTTGTTGTCTAAAACTTTCAGGTATCCAAAATGAGCCAGCTCTCTGTCAGCATTCCAACTCATGTGAGACAAAAACCAGTCCCTCCAGCAGTCCCTCTCAAAAGTCAGAATGCTGTATCACTCTTCTCTCTCCCTCCTGAAGGAGAAACCGTGATTTTGGTACCTTGTCCATATTATGTTGATCCATGTCAGCCTCTTGTCTGTTACTCTATAGGCCCTACGATGCTACAGCAAGCTGCCCAAATTCTTCTTTTCTCTCAGCAGTCCTATGAGCATCTAAACTGTCTAGTTCTCTTAGCATTCTGGGTCAAGTGAAAAAGAAACCCAGTCCCTCAAGTAGTCCTCCACAAAGCTGGAACATTGAACACGTATTCCACTCTTTCCTCCCCCAACCATTGCAGAAAAAAAAAAAAAAAAAAAAAAAAACAAGCCAATGTTCTTTCCCAGTGGCACTGAACTGTGCCAAATTAGGCGTGGGGCAACAAAGGATAAAATGAAATGGCTCTCTGTATGTATTTCAATGTGACTGTTCTCACCTATGCACTTGAGGTACTATAACATCTTAATTTCTGGAGTTCTCCAAAGGTATTTTGGTCCATATCTTGTTATAGAATTGGTGCTTCTATGGGAGATTGAGGGCTAAAACTTCTTATTCTGTCATCTTACTATCATTCTCATTAATTTCAGTTCAGATCTTATTTCCTTTTCCTACTTACTTTGACTTTATGGCTTTATTTGCTCCTTTTTCTTGTTTCTTTTCCTTTCATTTTTACTTTTTTTTTTTCTTTTTTAGTGAGACAGGGTCTGCTCTGTTGACCAGGCTGGAGTGCAGTGACATGATCATAGTTCACTGCAGCCTTGACCCCGGGGTCCAAGTGATCCTCTCACGTCAACCTCCTGAGAAGTTGGGACTACAGGCATGTACTACCACACCTGACTTTTTAATTTTTTTGTACAGGCAGGGTCTCCCTATGTTGCCTAGGCTGGTCTCCATCTCCTGGGTGCTAGTGGTATGCTACTTCGGCCTCCCAAAGTCCTGGGATTAGAGGCATGAACCACTGCGCCTGGATCTTTAACTTGTTTCTTAAGAAGGATGTCAAATTTATTGATTTGAGACCTTTCTTCTTACCTAACACAGGCATAAGGTGCGACAAATTTTCCCCTAAGTACATTTTAGTAGCATCACAAAAAATAATACATTATGTTTTCATTTTCACTCAATTAAAAATACTTTCTAATTTCTCTTTTGATTTTTTTCTTTGACCTACATATTGTTTATAATTTTTAATTTAATTTCTAAAATTTCAGTATTTTTTTCAGAAAGCATTGTGATTTCTAACAATTTTAATTTACATTAGCAATATACATTATATGTACATATACATTACTAACACATATTACTATATATATACATAATATACATACTACATAATATGCATAATACATAATATACATAATGATGTACATTATATGTATATATACATTAGTAATGTACATTATATATGGTCAGTAATATACATTAAATGACCTGAATTCTTTTAAATTTGTTGGGACTTGTTTTATGGTCTAGGAAAGTCTATCCTGGTAAGTATTCAGTGTGTACTTAAAAAGAATGTTTTGAGGTGGTATATTCTATAAATATCAGTTAGGTCAAGTTGAGTGGTCATGGTGTTCAAACCTTCAAATTCCTTACTGATTTTTCTTTCTCCTAGTCAATCCATTATTGAGAAAGAGTTATTGAAACCTCTGACTACAATTGTAAGTTAGTCTGTTTCTTCTCATGGTTCTTCTCTGCTTCATGTGTTTTCACGCTCTGTTAATAGGCACCTAAGTCTTAATAGATTGACCACTTTATCATTAAGAATAAAGCTGTCTATCTCTGGTAATATTCTTTGCTCTAAAATCTACTTTGTCTGATAATAGTATAGTCAGTCAGAATTTTTGGATGGTGTAGCTTTTCCCATCCTTTTACTTTGAATCTACCTGTGTCTGTATCTATGTATTTGGAGTTTGTTTCTTATACACAGATTATAGTTAGTTCTTTCTTTTATATTCAACCTGATAATCTCTGTATTTTAAATGAGGTGTCTGTATAATTTAAATTTAATCTGATTACTGATATGAGTAGCTTCAAATCTACAATATTGCCATTTGTGTACTATATGTGCCATATTTTCCTTGTTCCCCTTTCTCTCTCACTGCCTTCTCACATTTCTGTCATTTCATTTTATTTCTTTTGTTGGCTTTTTGTCTGTAATTCCTTTCTTTACTATTTTAATGATTGCTTTAGGATTTACATAATACATGTTTAATTTACCACAATCTTCTTTGAAGTGGTAATGTACCACTGCACAATTAGTATAAGAACCTTGTAACAGTATACTTTCATTTATTCACTTTTCAATATGTGTGGCATTATTATCCATTTTAATTTTATATATACCATAAACCCTGTATTACATTATTATTTTCTGTTTAAGCAGTTAATTATCTTTTAGAGAGTTTTACATAACTTTAAATTATTAAATATTTACCTGTCTAGTTATCATTTTCTATGCACTTCATTCCCTTCTGTAGTTCTATATTTCCATCGGGTTTCATTTTCTTTCTGTATTACAGTGTAAATCTGTAGGCTACAGATTATCTTGGCTTTTGTACTTCTGAAAAACTCTTTACCCTTTGTTTTAAAAGTAATTTTTGATGGGTATATAATACTATGTTGATTTTTTTCTTTCTGTTCTTTAAAAATGTTTCTGCACTGTATTATTTATAAGAGTAAACATCATTATTTTTATACCTCTGTATACAATGTGTCTCTTTGTTATTTTTATTTTCAGTATGTTCTGTTTATCACTAGTATGGGGTAATTTGATTTTGATGAACTTTGATGTAGTTTTCTTCATCTTGCTTGATATTTGCTAAGTTTCTTGTACCTGTGGATTTAGAGTTGCCAGCAAACTTAGAAAATTTATGCCTGTTATTTGGTCAACAATTTTTCTCTATTCTTCTGTTCTACAGACTCTCCAAGTACATACTTATTAGGATGCTTGAAACTGTCCCATAAAACATTGATGGTCTGTTCACCGTTTTTTCCTCTTTTTTTCTTCTGGGTTTCATTTTGGATAATTTTTATTGCTGTTTCTCACACTTTAGTAATGTTTTCTTGTGTTGTTCGCAATAAACCCCACCCAGTGTATCATCTCACATATAATAATTTTCATCTCTAGAAGTCATATCTGGGTCTTTTTTATGTCTTCCATATTGCTACTTAATATTTGATTACATGGAATGTATTTATAATAACAGTTTTAAATATCTGCAGATCTGGATTGGTTTTGATTGTTTGATTTACCTTGTCGGTATGAGTCCTATTTTTCTGGTTTTTGTTGTTGTTTTGTTTATAGCTGGTAAGATTAGATTGATGACCAGATGTGAATTTTAACTTGTTCTGTCCAAAAAAAAAAAAAAAAAAAAAAAAAACAATTAACCCTGTAAATGGTCTTAAGATTTTATTTCTGGGATCCAGTTAAATTACTTGAAAGCTATGCTCTCCTTTCTGATCTTGCTTGTAAAATTTGTTACATGGGAACGATGTAGTGTTCAGTCTGTGGTTAATTACCCTCCACTACTGAGGAAAAATATATCCCTGTGCTTTGCTCAATGCCTCACGTACGATTTTACAGTGTAGTTAACTACACTATTCCCGGCCCTGTGTAAGCACTGCACGTTGTTACCTCTAATCTTTTTGCAAAGTTATTCCCCCAGCCTCACTAATTTCATCACACATATATGCCAGTTGGTAATCTGCTGAATTAATAACCCCTGAATGAAAAAATCCTCTAAAGATCTCTGCAGGTTTCTCTCTGTGTAGCTGATTACTCTCTAGTAATATATTCTGTTAACTCTGGTTGCCTCAGTCTTACTGGACTCTCAATTCTGTGTCTAAACTCCTTATGTCCGCTAAACTTCACATAGGTTCTCCTTCCCTGTGCTGTCATCTGGAAATTCTCTTAAGGGATTGTTATCTTTATTCCCTAATGACGTTAAACCATTTACTTCTTTTGATTACCTAGGATGAGCAGGGAATGGAAGCAAGGCAATCACGATACAACCACCTTCTAGCATGTTGTGTTGTCAATATTAATCCAGATTATACTAATGAACATTCTTACCCAAGATTGGACAAGGAAGGTTCCTGTTCTCCTTTCTTGAAAAACTGTATGGAGGTAAGAAAAGTGCAATCATATGCCATGGCTCTGATTTTGAGAAGAGAGCAATTTATGAAGAGTGTAGTGATACCTCTTCATAAATTGACAGAAGGTAAATTGACAGAAAGTAGTGCACAGCACAGCTTCACACTCTCAGTCATCTCAGATACACCCAGGCCCTTAGCAGCTTAGCTATACTAGCTAACAAATCCCTTCTTAAGAGAGTTTGAGTTGGATGTGTAACACTTGCAGGCAAAAATTGTCCTTAAATATTGACATTAAATATGGAAATGTATTTTCCAGAATATCTGACTGGAATTTTAAGAATATGTTTTCTTTTCATTTTAGTGATGGGTAATAGGAAAACAGAGTATATGATCACAGATATCATTTACTTATAAGACTCTAAGTTGGATTGTTAATTAATAAAAGCAGCTGTAGAAAACAATTTTAATATAAAATTTTATCATCATAACCTTCAATTTTGGTAATGTTTTTATGAGGAAAGTGTTTCAGATTCTCTTCCACTATTCTATATATTCATGTATTGAGAAGCAGAAGATTTACCTAAACTCAATATTCAACCAAAGTTGTTTGACTCAATGAGACTATAATCAGGTAGTACAATTTTTGGCAGTAATAAAAGTCTCCATTGTCAGTCCACAAATGAAGTAACTTTTCTTGAATAAAACACAGAAAGATGCTGCAACAGAAAATGAAATGTGGAACACAATGGCATAACTGAGTCCCGAAATCAAACATGAAATATAAAAGAGACTTTGTAAAGTCTGATTAATTTTTGACTTCATACTATTAAATAGATTAAAACATCCTCATAAAGTTGTAACATTTTTCTTCCAGTTTTCACTTTCTTCTTTAAGATAACCGTTAATTAATACAATAGGTAGTATCTATCTATTCTACACTTTTATCACTTTTTCTCTTGTGACATAGTAATGTTTCTGTGAGTAAATGGAAATGAAACCATTTCATAGATATTAATTGCTTGTAGGACACTGTGGAATGTACTGCAGACCGCATTGTCTAGGCCAATGATTTCAGCATTCTCAAATGTTTGCTTTTAATGTGCTTATACTACCAATAATATGACTTAAATATTTTATATCCTCTTATCGGTAGAATAACAAATTTTAATAGACTAGAAGGGAGGATGGATGCAGAATTAAGGAGGAAAAAAGAACCATACAATATAGCCCACAATTTATACATCCAAATATTTCCCAGATATGAAACTCTTTAGATTATATTGTAACCCTTCCCTCTGGAGTCTTGACCTGCAGTTTAAGAAATACTGGCATTGATATATGAAATACACAGATAATGCAAAAACCTCATTTTACCAGATAGTTTCACCTTCTGCCCCCATCAATCATATTATGAAATCTGTCAACAGGGAGCAAATTGCATGGCTTAAATTTCACCTCTACTCTTTTCACATGGTCACTCAAAAAGAAGTGTTAATGGACAATATGAATGCCAGAAGTGGGGAAGAACAAAGCTATGAAGATACCAGTCTAATTAGCCCTTAAATAGTAATATTAAACTACACCTGCCATGCTTATGTTGCAAGAAAAAGTGAAGAAACCCTCTAGATCTTGTTTTGTTCTGTTTTGGAGAAGAGTTAATATTATTTTCTAGTCTCAGTGGCTTAGAGTATCTGCTCGTTTTCACTTTTAGCATGTTTCTCTTTTATCTTTTGTTTGCTTTCCCACTCTGAGCTCTTCAGCCAATCTTTTGTCCAACTTTCTCCCTTGTTTATCTCACTGTCCTGACAAAACTCAATATGAATAAGGGATGCAAATAAACTTGGAAGAAAGTATTTTAGAGATATGAAACTACTAATACATAGTAAATTCTAAATTTTTGTATTTATCATTTGATTAATGAATATTTCGAGTATGCCTATTACCTACCAGATAATGTCATACATTCAGATGATGGGTATTGTTAAGAAAATAGTTCGTTTCCTCATAGAGTTTGCACATAAGAATTAACAAAGAAGGAAAATTCAGTACCAGCATTTGCCAGTTATTGAGAAACTGTTACGTGCAGAATGCTGGGAGTAGATTTTCATATTGCTAAGGAAATATGTTACATGGAGACCCAACTTACTTCAGTGCATAAAGAAAGGTTTACTCATACAGCAATATTTAGAGTGAGATTTGAAGAATGGTCACTACTTAAACAAGAGAAAGAATGGGTAGAACATTCTAGGAAGAGGGAACAGTATGCACAAAGGCTGTGAGGCAGGGAAAGCAGAGTATGTTGAAGAAATTGAGAGAAAGCTAGAGTGGCTGGAATGAAGTGAGCAAATAGTAAAGTTGTACCACCAAAATGCAATAAGGGTCTTAAGCCATTTTTTCTCAACTATCCTTTCTGACACTGTAATTTTCAGTTTGGGCTAATAATGGTATATTCTCTACACAATAGATGGAAACTTATGTCTTTCTCAGACACACAAACCCAAAAGCTGCTAACTGCCTGCACAAAACTGCTTTTAATACCCTTTCTATGAAACGAAGCCCAATTTTATTACCTCAAAATGTTTTTCCGTGCTGTAACAATGCGTTTTGGTTCTGTATAAAATATATTATTCATTCAGCTGGGCACGGTGGCTCAAAGTAATCCCAGCACTTTGGAAGGCTGAGGCAGGCAGATTAGGAGGTGAGGAGATCAAGACCATCCTAGCTAACACAGTGAAACCCTGTCTCTACTAAAAATACAGAAAAGTTAGCCAGGTGTGGTGTCAGGCACCTGTAGTCCTAGCTACTTGGGAGGCTGAGGCAGGAGGATGGCGTGAACCTGGGAGGCCGGGCTTGCAGTGAGCCGAGTTCATGCCATTGCATTTCAGCCTAGGTGACAGAGTGAGGCTCTGTCTCAATAAATAAATACATACATAAATAAAATATTATTCGTTCAAGTTTAACATAGTGTCTATTTTGAACAATACAGTTCACTAAGTGTTAAAATGAAACACACAAAAATTACATCTCACAACACTTGAAATCTTGGTAGTTTGACAGCAGGGTGTTGCCTTTAATTTTGGAAAGAGTAAACAAATATAATGTTATTGGAGGCCAGACACAGTGGCTCATGTCTGTAATCCCAGCACTTTGAGAGGCCAATGAAAAAGTATTGCTTAAGCCATAAGTTCAAAAGCTGCCTAGGCAACAAAGTGAGATCTTATCTCTAAAACAAACAACAACAACAAAAAAAAAAAACATTAGCCAGGCAGGCATAGTGGTGTACAACTAGTCCCAGCTACTTGGAAGGCTGAGGTGGGAGGATCACTTGAGCCCAGGAGTTCAAAGCTTCAGTGAGCTATGATCATGACACTGCACTACAGCCTGGGTGACAGAAGGAGGACTTGACTCATATATATATATATATATATATATATATATATATATATATATATATATACGTGTATATATATATATACGTGTATATATATATACGTGTATATATATATATGTATATATATATATATATACATATATATATACACGTATATATATATATACACGTATATATATATATATAAATTAGCATCAACTTTTAAATTAGTTTAGTACATAATGTGTTATTTTTAAATATTTATAAATGGGTTGCAAGAATCTTACTAATTTGCATAGTTGTCTTTTCCAGTAATAAAGGGACAAATCAGATGGTCTAACAAATTATTTTAGCATATTAGTATGGAAGCTGAAAGTTTATATTTCCTAATTTTATACAGAGCCAGATCTCAATATTTTTATTCACTCAAATACTTATAAGCTGATCAATTAATCTACTAGTTACAATTAGAATGTTTCATCACCACCATCACCTTCACACCCTGCTACGCCTTCAGTGATCATTAGGGTTAAGATGAATATTAACATTAGTAGTGTGAGGAAGAGATATATTAACATTTCTCTCTGACGAGAATACCATCCTGTCTTGCCTAACATATGGAAGTTGTTTTCCAGCGATTACTGAATTCCATTAAGATTTTAGAACTGAACTAAATCGATATAAAAATTATAAAAACCATTATGTTTTTAAGAGAAAACAAAAACAGGATAAAATCTTAGTTTACATTTATGGATCATACATCCATATTGCTTCTATAAGGTATTTCTTGGTCTGGTGTTTATTATTAATTGGAATTATGCCTATTTTTTAATGTTAACTTGGGCTCCTGGTCCAAGGTGAAAAATTTGGCACAAACTTTTTCTCTTCTTACCAATTGAGAAAATCTTTCACTTTTATAAAAGCATAGAATGCTAGAACAAATAAAACTAGAATCTTGAGGAAAATCCAAAAGCTATACAAGAAAGTCATAGTCCAAGTATAGAGCAAAGTATTCAAATCAGAGTAAGTAAGCAGGCTGAAGTAAGAACAATGGAAGGGATATCAAGAAATAACCAGAATGAATGACATGCTGAACATAATAAAGATATGGTAGGAAGGGAAATATTTCTTCCTCCAAAAAAGAAATAAGAAAAAATAAGAAAATACAGAGAAAATAAAGTCACAAATAAAAAGTATGGGAAAATGTAGCAGTATAAAGCCTGATATAATTTTAACAAATCCATAAATAGTGTATATCACTTCTTTCTATATTCCATTAGTCAGAATTAATTGTGTTAAGCTGCAGTGCTGACTGAGAAACTTACATTACCTGGAAAGAAGAAAAAAAGAGAGAAAGAGAGGAAGGAAGGAAGGAAGGAAGGGAGAGAGGGAGGGAGGGAGGGAGGGAGGGAGGGAGGGAGGAGGGAGAGGGGAGAAGGGGGAAGAGAGGGAGAGGGAGAAGGGAAGGAGGGGAGAGAGGGAAAGAGGGAGGGAAAGAAAAAGGGAGAAAAGAAAGAGAAAAGAAAAAAAGACTTGATAAGCATCTAGATCATATCTTAAACAGTTTGTTATAAAATAGTAAACACTTAAAAACTTTATTTATTCATGGATATGATTTTGACTTCCCACTTTGCAAGATAACAGTATTGCCATTTCACTACCACTCATCATTCATTCTGCTAACCACTTTCAGCCACCTGTACATTATATTAACATTTTATTTTTTAATAAAAATAATTGTATTATATTTTATTGCAAGATTGACAATTTTTACATTCTATTCCATGGTCATAATAAAATTTGTTGCCTTTTGAATACTGGTGAATTATAGAAGTTTAAAATCCATAACAGCATTTTCCACGTTATAACTATTTAAATATTACTCACTGCAGAGGCACATAGTGTTCTACTATTTCAGTTCTATTTGCACTTCAAGGAAAGAACATTTAATGAATATTCTTATCTACTTTGAATCAATCTGAAAAATAAAATGGATATATACAAATAAACAAGCAGACCCTAAGAGACCTGTGGGACTAAACAAAAGATCTAATATTTTTACCATTAGAGTTCCAGGAAGGGAGAAAAATAACGGGTCTGAGAAAGTACCGGAAGAAACCATGGCTAAATACTTATATGGCAAGGGACACTAACTGTTATATTCAAAAAGATGAGTGAACCCCAAACAGGATGAACCCGAAGAAATCCATGCCTAGATATGTCATCATAAATATTTGAAAACTAAAGAGAAAGAAAAAATCTTGAAAACAGCTAGAGAAGAATACCTTACCATAGAGGGTAGAAGGAAGTAGCACAACATTTTTCAAGTGTAAAAAACTGACAAAACAAAACTACCAACTTAGAGTCCTATATAGAATGAAACTATCATTCAACAATGAAGGGGAATTCAAGAAGCACTAAATTAAGTAAAACTAAGAGAATTTGTTGCCAAAGAATACAGTAAACAAAATTATGGGTAAATAGAGTAGTCTTTCCTTATCCTCAGGGGATATGTTTCAAGATTCCTAGTGGATGCCTGAAACCTCAGATAGTATTCAACCCAATATATACTGTACTATATTTTTTCAATCTGATAACCCAGATAGCTACTGAGTGACTAATGGCTGGATAGCAAATATAGTGTGGATACACTGGACAGAGAGACATTTCAGGTCTTGAACAGATGGCACAGAATGCTGCAAGATTTCATCACACTACTCAGAACGGCACAAATTTAAAACATGCGTTGTTTATTTCTGGAATTTTTCATTTAATAATTTCAACCTGCAGTTGACTACTAGTAACTGAAACTGCAGAATGTAAAACCTTGAATGGGCAGACTATTCTAGCTAGACTTCCTTTCATGTCTTGAGTTTTTTAATCACATTAATGTTTCAGGTAAAAAATCTAACACTGCCTGATGTGATTTTCAATGTATATAAAGAAAATATTTAAGACAATTTTAAGTGGGCAGAAAAAAGGAACATAAAGGGAGATAAGTTTTCTGAACTTTACTCAAACTGTTTAAAATGACAACAGTAAATTGATTATATATGTACCATATTATACATGTAGATGTATAGGCATAAGTATATAGATGTAACACATACCTATATAGACATATGCATGTGTGTGTATATATATGTAGTGTAATATATATAGGATATGTATATTACATAGTGTATATGGTATAATATGTAGTATATATGTAACATACACTATGCAATATGTAATATATACATACACTAGTGTATATATCTAATATATAGATACAGTATACATATTACACTATAATTCTACAGAATGAGTAAAATAAGCATCTGTATATACATGATACACAATACATATTACACTGTGTGTATATATACACACATATATAGTGTGTGTGTATATATATAGATATAGAAAATAAATATATAGAGTATAATACATGGAGAAACCACTGAAAAGCCATACAGAAAGAAACACTCAAAAACAATATACAATAAATCCAAATAGAACTCTGAAAATTAAAATAAGCATGTTAAAATCTGTAGGAGATGGCTAAAGGAGTGCTGAGAGGGAAATTTACAGCATGAAATGTGTGTATATATGCATGCGTTTATTTTTTTTTTGATTTTTTTTGATTTTTTTATTATACTTTAAGTTCTAGGGTACATGTGCATAACATGTAGGTTTGTTACATATGTATACTTGTGCCATGTTGGTGTGCCGCACCCATCAACTCGTCAGCACCCATCAATTCATCATTTATATCATGTATAACTCCCAATGCAATCTCTCCCCCCTCCCCCCTCCCCATGATAGGCCCCAGTGTGTGATGTTCCCCTTCCCGAGTCCAAGTGATCTCATTGTTCAGTTCCCACCTATGAGTGAGAACATGCGGTGTTTGGTTTTCTGTTCTTGTGATAGTTTGCTAAGAATGATGGTTTCCAGCTGCATCCATGTCCCTACAAAGGACGCAAACTCATCCTTTTTTACGGCTGCATAGTATTCGTTAGGAAAACTAAACCTGATTCATTCAGTTCTAAAGACTGGAGTATATGCCATGTCTTAGGTCACTTATGAAGAAGAATAAAAAAATAAAAAATAAAGACTGAAGTGTATATGACATTAATTGATGCCCTAGCTCCTGTTGCTTTGTGAGTGTTTAAAATACCCTAGGTCATGCCATAGCACCACAGTAATGGAGATAACAGTGCTAGTTGAGATTTCATACATGAAAAAAAAATCTATCTATCAAAAACAATTTGACTATATTTCTCTCTTTATAGCACTCTTTTTGCCAGTATCATCTCTCCTGACATCTTAACAGATGCTGATGGCTATGGATTCCACCAAGAACACTAGTTCAACAAATTGGACACAGAAACCACTAAGCTCAGAAAGTTTAAATTAGCATGCTATCAATGAAAGCACAGAAACATGAGCACATTCTTAGGATCATCAAGTAAACTCCATTGTGGGTATAATGGGGGAAGGTAATGGATAAAACCCCCAAACTGACAAACTAACATTGACTGAATTTACTATGATTTTCTGGAATAGAATTTTGATCCTCTACCAGAAAAGAAGGCTTTGTGGGGGGGGGGGGGGGGGGGGGAATTGAGACATCTAAATAAAGTCTGTAGTTTTGTTAATAGTAAAGTATTAATACCAATTTCCTATTTTAACAAATGTCCCATGATTATGAAGGATGTTAATATTAAGGGAAAACTGGTGAAAGGCATTCGGGAACTCTGTACTTTCCTTGTAACATTTTTACAAATCCAAAAATATCCCACAATATAAAGTTCATTATTTAAAAAATAACATTGAAATCTTGTGTGAGAAAAGACAAAGGCCTTGTAGTAAGGGCTTTGAAGCATGAAGTCACTGTCATAACAAAACATAGTTGTCATAGCAAAGACTCAGAATACACAGGTCAAGAACAATGTGATATTTTAAGGATATATGTCAGAGAAGACTACCACATTGCTTTATTCCCATGGGTTAGAGATTATCACCACTTTCTAAGTGTTAAATTGAGAAAGAAATCAGAATAACATATGTTATTTAACATATTTTGAACGTGTTAACATTTTAAATATGTACTAACATTTAAAAATGTTATTTAGGAGCGGAGCAAGATGGCCGAATAGGAACAGCTCCAGTCTCCAACTCCCAGCGCAAGCGACACAGAAGACCGGTGATTTCTGCATTTTCAACTGAGGTACTGGGGTCATCTCACTAGGGAGTGCCGGACAATCGGTGCTGGTCAGCTGCTGCAGCCTGACCAGCGAGAGCTGAAGCAGGGCGAGGCATTGCCTCACCTGGAAGCGCAAGGGGGAAGGGAATCCCTTTTCCTAGCCAGGGGAACTGAGACACACAACACCTGGAAAATCGGGTAACTCCCACCCCAATACTGCACTTTAAGCAAGCAGGCACACCAGGAGAATATATCCCACACCTGGCCGGGAGGGTCCCACGCCCACGGAGCCTCCCTCACTGCTAACACAGCAGTCTGCGGCGATCTATCTGCAAGGCAGCAGCGAGGCTGGGGGAGGGGCGCCGGCCATTGCTGAGGCTTAAGTAGGTAAACAAAGCCACTGGGAAGCTCGAACTGGGTGGAGCTCACAGCAGCTCAAGGAAGCCTGCCTGTCTCTGTAGTCTCCACCTCTGGGGACAGCGCACAGCTGAAGACCAACAGGGGAAGCAGCGGGGGCCTGTGCAGACGCGAACGACTCTGTCTGACAGCTTTGGGGAGAGCCGTGGATATCGCAACCCGGAGGTTGAGATCTGAGAACAGACAGACTGCCTGCTCAGGTGGGTCCCTGACCCCTGAGTAGCCTAGCTGGGAGACATCCCCCACTAGGGGCAGTCTGACACCCCACACCACACAGGGTGGAGTACACCCCTGAGAGGAAACTTCCAAAGGGAGAATCAGACAGGTACACTCGCTGTTCAGCAATATTCTATCTTCGGCAACCTCTGCTGCTGATACCCAGGCAAACAGGGTCTGGAGTGGACCTCAAGCAATCTCCAACAGACCAACAGACAGTCCTTCTGACTGTCAGAAGGAAAACTATCAAACAGGAAGGACACCTATACCAAAACCCCATCAGTACGTCACCATCATCAAAGACCAGAGACAGATAAAACCACAAAGATGGGGAAGAAGCAGGGCAGAAAAGTTGGAAATTCAAAAAATAAGAGCGCATCTCCCCCTGCAAAGGAGCACAGCCCATCGCCAGCAACGGATCAAAACTGGTCAGAGAATGACTTTGACGAGATGAGAGAAGAAGGCTTCAGTCCATCAAACTTCTCAGAGCTAAAGGAGGAATTACGTACCCAGCGCAAAGAAACTAAAAATCTTGAAAAAAGAGTGGAAGAATTGACAGCGAGACTAATTAATGCAGAGAAGATCATAAACGAAATGACAGATGAAAACCATGACACGAGAAATACATGACAAATGCACAAGCTTCAGTAACCGACTTGATCAACTGGAATAAAGCATATCAGCGACTGAAGATCAAATGAATGAAATGAAGCGAGAAGAGAAACCAAAAGAAAAAAGAAGAAAAAGAAATGAACAAAGCCTGCAAGAAGTATGGGATTACGTAAAAAGACCAAATCTACGTCTGATTGGGGTGCCTGAAAGTGAGGGGAAAATGGAACCAAGTTGGAAAACACTCTTCAGGATATCATCCAGGAGAACTTCCCCAACCTAGTAGGGAGGCAACATTCAAATTCAGGAAATACAGAGAACGCCACAAAGATACTCCTCCAGAAGAGCAACTCCAAGACACATAATTGCCAGATTCACCAAAGTTGAAATGAAGGAAAAAATCTTAAGGGCAGCCAGAGAGAAAGGTCGGGTTACCCACAAAGGGAAGCCCATCAGACTAACAGCAGATCTCTCGGCAGAAACTCTACAAGCCAGAAGAGAGTGGGGGCCAATATTCAACGTTCTTAAAGAAAAGAATTTTAAACCCAGAATTTCATATCCAGCCAAACTAAGTTTCATCAGTGAAGGAGAAATAAAATCCTTTACAGATAAGCAAATGCTTAGAGATTTTGTCACCACCAGGCCTGCCTTACAAGAGACCCTGAAGGAAGCCCTAAACATGGAAAGGAACAACCGGTACCAGCCATTGCAAAAACATGCCAAAATGTAAAGACCATCGAGGCTAGGAAGAAACTGCATCAACTAACGAGCAAAATAACCAGTTAATATCATAATGGCAGGAACAAGTTCACACATAACAATATTAACCTTAAATGTAAATGGACTAAATGCTCCAATTAAAAGACACAGACTGGCAAACTGGATAAAGAGTCAAGACCCATCAGTCTGCTGTATTCAGGAGACCCATCTCACATGCAGAGACATACATAGGCTCAAAATAAAGGGATGGAGGAAGATCTACCAAGCAAATGGAGAACAAAAAAAAGCAGGGGTTGCAATCCTAGTCTCTGATAAAACAGACTTTAAACCATCAAAGATCAAAAGAGACAAAGAAGGCCATTACATAATGGTAAAGGGATCAATTCAACAGGAAGAGCTAACTCTCCTAAATATATATGCACCCAATACAGGAGCACCCAGATTCATAAAGCAAGTCCTTAGGGACTTACAAAGAGACTTAGACTCCCATACAATAATAATGGGAGACTTCAACACTCCACTGTCAACATTAGACAGATCACGAGACAGAAAGTTAACAAGGATATCCAGGAATTGAACTCATCTCTGCACCAAGCGGACCTAATAGACATCTATAGAACTCTCCACCCCAAATCAACAGAATATACATTCTTCTCAGCACCACATCGCACTTATTCCAAAATTGACCACATAATTGGAAGTAAAGCACTCCTCAGCAAATGTACAAGAACAGAAATTATAACAAACTGTCTCTCAGACCACAGTGCAATCAAACTAGAACTCAGGACTAAGAAACTCAATCAAAACCACTCAACTACATGGAAACTGAACAACCTGCTCCTAAATGACTACTGGGTACATAACGAAATGAAAGCGGAAATAAAGATGTTCTTTGAAACCAATGAGAACAAAGATAAAACATACCAGAATCTCTGGGACACATTTAAAACAGTGTGTAGAGGGAAATTTATAGCACTAAATGCCCACAAGAGAAAGCAGGAAAGATCTAAAATTGACACTCTAACATCACAATTAAAAGAACTAGAGAGGCAAGAGCAAACACATTCAAAAGCTAGCAGAAGGCAAGAAATAACTAAGATCAGAGCAGAACTGAAGGAGATAGAGACACAAAAAACCCTCCAAAAAATCAATGAATCCAGGAGTTGGTTTTTTGAAAAGATCAACAAAATTGACAGACCGCTAGCAAGGCTAATAAAGAGGAAAAGAGAGAGGAATCAAATAGACGCAATAAAAAATGATAAAGGGGATATCACCACTGACCCCACAGAAATACAAACAACCATCAGAGAATACTATAAACGCCTCTACGCAAATCAACTAGAAAATCTAGAAGAAATGGATAATTTCCTGGACACTTACACTCTCCCAAGGCTAAACCAGGAAGAAGTTGAATCCCTAAATAGACCAATAGCAGGCTCTGAAATTGAGGCAACAATTAATAGCCTACCCACCAAAAAAAGCCCAGGACCAGATGGATTCACAGCTGAATTCTACCAGAGGTACAAGGAGGAGCTGGTACCATTCCTTCTGAAACTATTCCAATCAATAGAAAAAGAGGGAATCCTCCCTAACTCATTTTATGAGGCCACCATCATCCTGATACCAAAGCCTGATACCAAAAAAAGAGAATTTTAGACCAATATCCCTGATGAACATCAATGTAAAAATTCTCAATAAAATACTGGCAAACCGGATTCAGCAGCACATCAAAAAGCTTATCCACCATGATCAAGTGGGCTTCATCCCTGGGATGCAAGGCTGGTTCAACATTCACAAATCAATAAACGTAATCCAGCATATAAACAGAACCAAAGACAAGAACTACATGATTATCTCAATAGATGCAGAAAAGGCTTTTGACAAAATTCAACAGCCCTTCATGCTAAAAACGCTCAATAAATTCGGTATTGATGGAACGTACCTCAAAATAATAAGAGCTATTTATGACAAACACACCACTAATATCATTCTGAATGGGCAAAAACTGGAAAATTTCCCTTTGAAAACTGGCACAAGACAGGGATGCCCTCTCTCACCACTCCTATTCAACATAGTGTTGGAAGTTCTGGCTAGGGCAATCAGGCAAGAGAAAGAAATCAAGGGTATCCAGTTAGGAAAAGAAGAAGTCAAATTGTCCCTGTTTGCAGATGACATGATTGTATATTTAGAAAACCCCATCGTCTCAGCCCAAAATCTCCTTAAGCTGATAAGTAACTTCAGCAAAGTCTCAGGATACAAAATTAATGTGCAAAAATCACAAGCATTCTTATACACCAGTAACAGACAAGCAGAGAGCCAAATCAGGAATGAACTTCCATTCACAATTGCTTCAAAGAGAATCAAATACCTAGGAATCCAGCTTACAAGGGATGTAAAGGACCTCTTCAAGGAGAACTACAAACCACTGCTCAGTGAAATCAAAGAGGACACAAACAAATGGAAGAACATACCATGCTCATGGATAGGAAGAATCAATATCGTGAAAATGGCCATACTTCCCAAGGTTATTTATAGATTCAATGCCATCCCCATCAAGCTACCAATGAGTTTCTTCACAGAATTGGAAAAAACTGCTTTAAAGTTCATACGGAACCAAAAAAGAGCCCGCATTGCCAAGACAATCCTAAGTCAAAAGGACAAAGCTGGAGGCGTCACGCTACCTGACTTCAAACTATACTACAAGGCTACAGTAACCAAAACAGCATGGTACTGGTACCAAAACAGAGATATAGACCAATGGAACAGAACAGAGTCCTCAGAAATAATACCGCACATCTACAGCCATCTGATCTTTGACAAACCTGACAGAAACAAGAAATGGAGAAAGGATTCCCTATTTAATAAATGGTGCTGGGAAAACTGGCTAGCCATAAGTAGAAAGCTGAAACTGGATCCTTTCCTTACCCCTTATACGAAGATTAATTCAAGATGGATTAGAGACTTAAATGTTAGACCTAATACCATAAAAACCCTAGAAGAAAATCTAGGTAGTACCATTCAGGACATAGGCATGGGCAAGGACTTCATGTCTAAAACACCAAAAGCAACGGCAACAAAAGCAAAAATTGACAAATGGGATCTAATTAAACTAAAGAGCTTCTGCACAGCAAAAGAAACTACCATCAGAGTGAACAGGCAACCTACAGAATGGGAGAAAATTTTTGCAACCTACTCATCTGACAAAGGGCTAATATCCAGAATCTACAAAGAACTCAAACAAATATACAAGAAAAAAGCAAAAAACCCCATCAAAAAGTGGGCAAAGGATATGAACAGACATTTCTCAAAAGAAGACATTCATACAACCAACAGACACATGAAAAAATGCTCATCATCACTGGCCATCAGAGAAATGCAAATCAAAACCACAATGAGATACCATCTCACACCAGTTAGAATGGCAATCATTAAGAAGTCAGGAAACAACAGGTGTTGGAGAGGATGTGGAGAAATAGGAACACTTTTACACTGTTGGTGGGATTGTAAACTAGTTCAACCATTATGGAAAACAGTATGGTGATTCCTCAAGGATCTAGAACTAGATGTACCATATGACCCAGCCATCCCACTACTGGGTATATACCCAAAGGATTATAAATTATTCTACTACAAAGACACATGCACACGTATGTTTATTGCAGCACTATTCACAATAGCAAAGACTTGGAATCAACCCAAATGTCCATCTGTGACAGACTGGATTAAGAAACTGTGGCACATATACACCATGGAATACTATGCAGCCATAAAAAAGGATGAGTTTGCGTCCTTTGTAGGGACATGGATGCAGCTGGAAACCATCATTCTTAGCAAACTATCACAAGAAGAGAAAACCAAACACCGCATGTTCTCACTCATAGGTGGGAACTGAACAATGAGATCACTTGGACGCGGGAAGGGGAACATCACACACTGGGGCCTATCATGGGGAGGGGAGAGGAGGGAGGGATTGCATTGGGGAGTTATACATGATATAAATGATGAATTGATGGGTGCTGACGAGTTGATGGGTGCAGCACACCAACATGGCATAAGTATACATATGTAACAAACCTGCACGTTATGCACATGTACCCTAGAACTTAAAGTATAATAAAATAAAATAAAATAAAATAAAATAAAATAAAAATGTTATTTAACATTTTTAAAATGTTATTTTACGTATTTTAAATGTTATTTCACATATTTTAAATATGTTATTTCACATATTTCAAATATGTTATTTCACATTTTATATAATTTTACACACATAATGTGCATTAACTAAGTGGTGTTAGAAGTTATACTCTGGAGTTGCCTACACTTGCTATTTGCATTAGAAATTAGTGCAAAGAATCCTCAAACTTCCCACAAAAAACGGACAAGCTCAGTTGTATGTAAACATAAATAAGGTCAAGGAAAATCTTGTAGAATACTTTGATTAAATGAAGACTCTCTCAACCTCCTGAAGTGACATGTAAACAGTAAAAAGCCCCTGTGACAAGCCAAACAATTTAGATCCTGTTTCATCTGCCATATGAATTCAATTTTGTCTCCACTTTGAAGAATTAAAGTCCCCTAAAGTTAAAATCTCTTCATGCTCCTCATCATATTTTCTCCTTCAAGCAGAAATTACAATTCCTTTAAAGAAAAAATTACAAGTACAGAAAGGAATCCTAAGTTACTTGCCCTGATGTTTTCCTAGGAAATATAAAGATGTGAGACAGCTGATCATTGTCCAGCCACTGTTTGTAAACCTGTTATTGCTGCTGTGTCTTCCGGACATTGTTAGAACGTATGTACGATTTGATGCCAAGTAGTATTGAGTGTCATTCTGCTCCTTCAGGGGATTTGAAGGTGAGGGAAATTATCAATCTGCAATGTCCTTGCCCTACCGCAGTGCGAATCTGTGGAGGATTGTTGTTTGTATATTTTGAAGGGCCAGCTCTAAAGTACATAGTCTGTAAAATTGAGTTGACTTATTATTTTAAAATTCTGAAACAGGTTGGAAATATGAATGAGGAAGAAGATGACTATACATTTTAAATAACAGAATTAAATATCAAATCTAACTTTTTGTAGAACACATAATAAAATATACAAGAAAACTCATAATAAATGCCACAAAGTATTGGAACTAATTGAATTAGGCAAATATACAAATTGAGATTTTGTATAGTGTTTAGAGACTATAATTTTTCTCCTCTTAATTATAGCAAATTCTGCTGTGTCAGAATGAGTAAAATGAACACCTGGTCTTGAGTGGGAATGCATTTCATTACTAACATGTGTTAGTATTATGCTTGTTATTTACAAGCCTTCTTGGGAACAGTCAATTGTGAAACTTATACACATTCCTTTATGTCAGGTCACTATGATAAACAAGTTCAAGAGAGTTCAAGAATGACTTTATGTATGATTTATGGAATATCATATTTCCTCATTAAATTATAAGTTGAAATCCCCCAATATTCTAAAGAAATTAAGCATTAGTCATGCAGTCTTATGTAGGCATATCTCCCATAACTATGATCCAAAAGTGATTTGCAGTTTGCTAGAATCATTCAAAGCTGTATTCTTCAAAATACTGGCCGGGCATGGTGGCTCACTCCTGTAATCCCAGCAGTCTGGAAGGCCGAGGCAGGTGGATCGCTTGAGGTCAGGAGTTTGAGTCCAGCCAGGCCAACATGGTTAAACCCAGTCTCTACTAAAAACACAAAAATGAGCCGGCTGTGGTGGCGGGTGCCTGTTTTCCTGGCTACTCGGGAGGCTGAGGCAGGAGAATCACTTGAACCCAGGAGATGGAGGTTGCAGCGAACTGGGATTGTGCCCCTGTATTCCAGCCTGGGTGACAAAGCGAGACTCCGTCTCAAAAAAATTAAAATTAAAATTAAATTAAAATTAAAAATTGAAAAATTGAAATCAATGAATTTGAATTTTCAATGTAAAATATATTTTTGGTGGCCCTAAAACGTTACTCTTCAGATTATTTTACTTAAAAGACATTAAAACCAAAATATTTTAATTGGTTGTTATCATATGTTACTATGTTAGGGTAATTGTTAAACTAATAGAATTTATTCCAAACTTTTAGTCTATGTCTATTTAGATACAAGTAAAAAGTTTAAGAGACTGGTGCAAATGGAAAATGAAAAGCAGTCATGAATTAATGGAACCTTTATGGGGTACAAATCATGAAATTCTAAGTTAATCTCATTTCACTTTAGATCTAAGATCGAGTATGCTGGAATTTCTAATAGCTACCTTAAAAAATAAGTGGGAGAAACATCAATACTAAACATGCAACATTAACTAAACTCTGTATCAGTTTGCTGTATAAATGATATTTTTATATATAAAGCTTTATATTACAGCTTTTCTACACTAAAACATAGTGTATTCTGACTTTTCTTTCAATTTCATGAAACACTCCAGGTTTTTTATACCATTATGTCCTGTAGAAATACAAAGAAAAGGTGATGTGAAGAAACATTCGGGTAAATAAACATTAGTTGTTTATTCAACATTTAAACCAATATTTATGTGCCTCCCATGTTCACTGCTTTCCTAGGAACATTTGTTTTTGCACTAAAGCACAAGTGATATTGGATGTTAAACACTACTGATGTTCCTACAGCAAAATGGAATGTATTCAAACATGTTAAATGTATTCAACAAATACAGATGGCTAAAAATCCTATACCATATTATAAATTGAAATGCAATATGCATACACTTGTCCCATATCAATAGGTATAGTTTATTGTTATGTCTTTTCAAAATTGAGTCACATAATGGAATTATATATTTCAATATGTACCACAATGTGCAGTATAATAATCTCTACAGAGTTAGAACAAACCAAGAATTGTAGCAGAAATTGTATGAGCTGCCTACTTTTTGTCCTTTCCTTTTTGTTCATAATGTGGTCAGCAAATCCCTATTTATTTTCATCAGTCTAATCTTTAACAAACAAGATTCATAGTCATGAAATTTTATATATTTCATATTTACATTTTATATCTATCCTAAGATGCCTCCCCCCTCCTACAGAGGTGTATTTTAATAAGAATCAAAGTCCTTTACAAGGGCTCATAAGTCTCTACATAACATGCTATTCCCCAACCACCATCCCATTCTCTGCTCATCGACCCTCCGACCTCACCCACTACTCTCCCTCTCACTCTGCCTCAGTCTATCCGAGTATAATAAAATATAGGGAGGAACCTCTAAATTTAAAATGTTTTATTTGGGAAGAATTGCAATTTGGGCAAATACACACTCAGACAAGGTGCAGTTGGTATGTCTGAAGAACAAAGAAAAGTTTGGAGATTTTATTAAAAGAAGAAATATTATGTATCACTCTTCAAGAAAGTTCATTGCACTAGTAAAGTTTTGGGGAACTGGCAAGCTCTGGTTGATAAGTGACTGTGGTGGGTAAAACTGGTCTTAAAAGTTCCAGCAGGTTGTTTCAGTAACTATCAGACAACACGGGTTTCAGGTTCCAACAGGCCACTTCAGCAGTCAGACTTACAGAGCAGCCTTATTCTTGGAGCAGCAAGGTTATGTGCCTCGAGTGCTGTTTTTCCTCTGGCCTCTTGACTGTCTTAGGTAGTTATGACAAGAATGACCCAATTCATATGATCAAGTTTCAAAAATCCCACAAACCTTCCTGCTGTTTCTAAAACATGCCAGGAACATGATCATATTAGAGTATTTGTACTGCCTCTTCCCAAGCCCTGAAACTGTATTCCCAGATATCTACTTGGTAATTCCTGCACTCCAAGTCTTCACTCAAGTCTCACTTTTTAAAAATAAGGCCCATCTTTACCTCCTATTTTAATTATACCTCCGCTCCACTCATGCCTCTGTTCCCTCTTACTCTGCTTTGCTTATTCTTGCAAGAGCCCTGATCACTTTCTAACATTATTTATTATGCCTAATATTTACTGGCTGTTTCCTCCTGCTAGAATATGAACACTATATGGTCAGGGATCTTCATCTGTTTGGTCACTGCCTTATCCCAAGAGCTAACACAGAGCTACAAAAGATATGCCGTAATCTCCATTTCATGACCAAAATCTAAACAAACGTTCATAAAGAAAAGTTAGATACTTTTTAAATGAGGCTTCCATTTCTATTTCTCTTGTCAAGACATACCATATTAGATTTAAAAGTATTACCGTCAGGAGAAATAGCAATTAAAAAGCATAATAAATTAATTATAATGTCATATAAATCATTTGTAATAGAAATCATTAAATGGCTTCTGATATCAGATCATCTGGTTTCTAATTCCAAATCAACTGATTTGTTGCATGACCTTGGGCCAGTCACTTAACATCTCTGTGTCTCTGTTTCCTCATTAGTATTATGTAAATAGTAATAGTACCTACTTAATAGTGTTGTTATGACAATCAAAGCAGAAATAATAAGTACTATATAAGTGTTAGCCGGTAGTAGTAGTAGTAGCTATAGCTATAGCAGGAGCAGCAGATTTCTTAACAAATATTTAGAGTGGTTGAGTATCTTTCTATATGGACACCTCTAATCAAGGCAAAATGTACTAATTTGTTTCACATATGAAATATATACATAATAGTAACTCATGAAATTTCTAATGGTTTTTATAATTATCCTAATAATCTTTCTCTCAACAGAACTATACAGATATGTAAAGAACATAAAACACTTAGAGACTTAAAATTACCTTTTAAAACTCCCATGCCTGCAGCTAAAATCACATATAAATTATCCTAACCACATGCAATTCATTTAATATGTATTTAAATATAAATTGATATATTACTCATAAATGTGTACCTTATTTTAATGTTACCATTCAGGTTTTTGATAAATATTTATTGCTTACAGCTTATAGCCTCTCTTCTCTAGTTTTTTGCTATGATAATGTTATTAATTCCTCTTTGGGTCTATCTGTCACCCTGAATCACTATAGGGAATAAATAAGATTTATATTTCAATGATGTATAGGAATCTGGAGCAAGTTTAATTAAAAATAAGTTAAAAGATAATGTAGTTAGTCTGCATAAGGTAGTAAATGTGAGGATATCAATTACAATTAGTTAATCTGAATTCAATATTTTAACACAAACTTAAAATTTAAAACATATTTTTTGAAGTATAGATAAAAGTGTGACTTTTCATTTAAGCATATATTATCAGTTGAATAGTGTATCACCAAAAAGATATGTTAAAGTTTTACCTCCCAATATCACAGAATGTGATCTTATTTGTTATTTTTTAAATTTATTTTATTTTTTTATTTCAATAGGCTTTTTGGGGAAAAAGTGGTGTTTGGTTATATGAATAAGTTCTTTAGTGGTGATTTCTGAGATTTTAGTGCTCCCATCACTGGAGCAGTGTACACTGTATGCAATCTGTAGTCTTTTATCCCTCAGCCCCCTCCCACCCTTTCCTCTGAGTCCCTGAAGTCAAATGTATCATTCTTATGCTTTTGTGTCCTCTTAACTTAGCTCCCACAGTGAGAACATAACGATG
The DNA here is from genome assembly GCF_007565055.1 of Rhinopithecus roxellana. Classification (NCBI taxonomy): domain Eukaryota; kingdom Metazoa; phylum Chordata; class Mammalia; order Primates; family Cercopithecidae; genus Rhinopithecus; species Rhinopithecus roxellana. The sequence continues at coordinate 137,819,830 of NC_044554.1, forward strand.
TTTGGTTTTCCATTCCTGAGTTACTTCCCTTAGAACAATAGTCTCCAATTCCATCCAGCTTGCTGCAAATGCCATTATTTTGTTCCTTTTTATGGCTAAGTAGTAGTCCATAGTATATATATTACATTTTATTTATCTGCTCATTGATTCATGGCCATTTGGGCTGGTTCCATATTTTTGCAATTACAAATTGTGCTACAATAAATATGTGTGTTCAAGTATCTTTTTCATATAATGATTTTCTTTCCTCTTGGTATATACCTAGTAGCAGGATTGCTGTATCAAATGGTAGATCCACTTTTAGTTCTTTAAGGAATCTCCATACTGTTTTCCACAGTGGTTGTACTTGTTTAAAATCCCACCAAAGTGTAAAAGTGTTCCCTTCTCACCACATCCACACCAACATCTGTTACTTTTTTATTATAACCATTTTTCCAGAAGTGAAGTGGTATTGCATTGTGGTTTTGATTTTCATTTCCCTGATCATTAGTGATGTTGAGAATTTTTCTGTATGCTTGTTTGTCATTTGGTATATCTTCTTTTGAGAATTGTCTATTCAGGTCTTTAGCTCACTTTTTGATGGAATTGCTTTTTTTTTTTTTTTTTTTTTTTCTTGCTGATTTGTTTGAGTTCTTTGTAGATGCTGGCTATTAGTCCTTTGTCAGGTGTATAGATTGTGAAGATTTTCTCCCACTCTGTGGATTGACTGTTAACTCTGCTGATTATATATTTTGCTGTGCAGAAGCTTTTTAGTTTAAGTCCCATCTATTTTTCTTTGTTTTTGTTGCATTTCCTTTTGGGTTTCTGGTCATAAAGTCTTTGCCTGAGCCAATGTCTACAAGGATTTTCCAATGTTGTCTTCTAGAATCTTTATGGTTTCAGATCTTACATTTAAGCCTTTTTTTCATCTTGAGTTGATTTTTGTATAAGGTGAGAGATGAGGATCCAATTTAATTCTCCTACATGTGGCTCGCCAATTATCCCAGCACCATTTGTTGAAAATAGAGTGTCATTTCCCCGCTTTATGTTTTTGGTTGCTTTGTGGAAAATCAGTTGGCTGTAAGTATATGGCTTTATTTCTGGGTTTTCTATTTTGTTCCATTGGTCTATGTGCCTATTTTAATACCAGTACCATGCTGCTTTGGTGACTATGCCCTTATAGTATAGTTTGCAGTCAGGTAATGTGATGCCTCCATATTTGTTCCTTTTGCTTAGTCTTGCTTTGGCTCTGCAGGTTCCTTTCTGGTTCCATAAGAATTTTAGGATTTTTTTTTCTCGTTATTTGAAGAATGATGGTGGGATTTGGATGGGAATTGCTTTAAATTTGTAGATTGCTTTTGGCAGTATGGTCATTTTCTCAATATTGATTCTACCCATCCATAAGCATGGGATGTGTTTCCATTTGTTTGTGTCATCTATGACTTCTTTCAGCAGAGCTTTGTAGTTTTCACTGCAGGGTCGTTCACCTCCTTCATTAGGTATATTCCTAAGTATTTTATTAATTTTATTTTTTATTTTATTTTATTTTATTTTTATAGCCATTGCAAAGGGATTTGAGTTCTTGATTTGATTCTCAGCTTGGTCATTGTTGGTGTACAGCAGAGCTACTGATTTGTTTATATTAATTTTGTATAATGAAACTTTACTGAATTTATTTACCAGTTCTAGGAGCTTTTTGGATAAGTCTTTAGGGTTTTCTAGGTATACAATCATATCATCAGCAAACAGGGAGAGTTTGACTTCCTTTTTACTGATTTGGATGTCCTATATTTCTTTCTCTTGTCTGATTGCTCTGACTAGGACTTCCAGGACTATGCTGAATAGAAGTGGTGAGAGTGGGCATCCTTGTCTTGTTCCAGTTCTCAGGAAGGATGCTTTCAACTTTTTCCCATTCACTACAATGTTGGCTGTGGGTTTGTCATAGATGGCTTTTATTGTCTTAAGGTATGTCCATTCTATGCTGATTTTGCTGAGGGTTTTAATCATAAAGTGATGCTAGATTTTGTCAAATGCTTTTTCTGAATTTATTGAGATGATCATATCATTTTTGGTTTTAATTCTGTTTGTGGTGTATCATATTTATCGACTTACAATGTTAAACTATCCTGGCATCTCTGGTATGAAACCCATTTGATTATGATGGATTATCTTTTTGATATGCTGTTGCATTCAATTTGCTAATATTTTGTTGAAGATTTTTGCGTCCTTGTTCATCAGGGATATTGGTCTGTGGTTTTCTCTTTTGTTATGTCCTTCCCTGGTTTTGGTGTTAGGGTGATACTGGCTTCATAGAATGATTTAAGGAGGATTCCCTCTTTCTCTATCTTTTGGAATACTGTCAAAAGGATTGGTACCAATTCTTTGAATGTCTGATAGAATTCAGCTGTGAATCCATGTGGTCCTGTACTTTTTTTTTTTTTTTTTTTTTTTTGGCAATATTTTTATTACCGTTTCAATCTCGCTGCTTGTTATTGGTCTGTTAAGAGATTCTATATCTTCCTGGTTTAATCTAGGAGGGTTGTATATTTCCAGGAATTTATCTATCTTCTGTAGGTTTTCTAGTTTATGCACATAAAGATGTTCATAGTAACCTTGAATAATCTTTTGTATTTCTGTGGTATGAGTTGCAATATCTCCCGTTTCATTTCTAACTGAAATTATTTGGATCTTTTCTCTTATTTTCTTAGTTAATCCCTAATGGTCTATCAATTTTATTTGTCTCTTCAAAAAAACAGCTTTTTGTTTCATTTATCTTTTGTATTTTTTTGTTTGTTTCAATTTCACTTATTTCTGCTCTGGTCTTCATTATTTCTTTTCTTCTGCTGGGTTTGGGTTTGGATTATGCCTGTTTCTCCAGTTCTATGAGGTGTGACCTTAGATGTTTATTTGTGCTCTTTCAGACTTTTTGATGTAGGCATCTAATGCTATGAACTTTTCTCTTAGCAACACTTTTGCTATATCCCAGAGGTTTTGAGAGGTTGTGTCATTATTATCACTCAGTTCAAAGGATTTTTAAATTTCCATCTTGATTTCATTGTTGACCCAATAATCATTTAGGAGAAGGTTATTTAATTTCCATGTACTTGCATTGGTTTTGAGGGTTCCTTTTGGAGTTGATTTCCAATTTTATTCCACTGTGGTCTCAGAGAGTATTTAATATAATTTCAATTTTCTTAAATTCACTGAGACTTGTTTTGTGGCCTTTCATATGGTCTACCTTGGAGAATGTTCCATGTGCTGATGAATAGAATGTATATTCTGCATTTGTTGGGTAGAAAGTTCTATAAATATCTTTTAAGTTCATTGGTTCTATTGTATAATTTAAGTCCGTTGTTTGTTTGTTGACTTTCGGTATTGATGACCTGTCTAGTGCTGTCAGTGGAGTACTGAAATCCCCCATTATTATTGTTTTGATGTCTATCTCATTTCTTAGGTCTAGCAGTAATTGTTTTATAAATTTGGGAGCTCCAGTGTTGTGTGCATATATATTTAGAATTATGATACTTTCCTGTTGGACTAGTATTTTCATCATTATATACTTTTCCCTTTTTGTCTTTTTTAACTGCTGTTGCTTTAAAGTTTGTTTTGTCTGATATGAGAATAGCTACTCCTGCTTGCTTTTGGTGTCCATTTGCATGGAATATCTTTTTCCACTCCTTTACCTTAAGTTTATGTGAGTCCTTATGTGTTAGATGAGTCTCCTGAAGACAGCAGAAACTTGGTTGGTAAACTCTTCTCCATTCTTCCATTGTGTAGGTTTTTTGTTTTAGTTTTTGAGACAGAGTCTCACTCTGTCATCCAGGCTGGAGTGCAGTGGCACGATCTCAGCTCACTGCAACCTCCACCTCCCAGGTTCAAGTGATTCTTCTGCCTCAGCCTCCTGAGTAGCTGGGATTACAGGTGCACGCTACCACACCTGGCTAATTTTTGTATTTTCAGTAGAGATGGGGTTTCACCATGTTGGTCAGGCTGGTCTCAAACTCTTGACCTCATGATCAGCCTCCTTCAGCATCCCGAAGTAGCTGGGATTACAGATGTGAGCCACCTTGAACGACCCCATTCTGTATCTTTAAGTGGAGCATTTAGATCATTTATATTAGAATTGAGATGTGACGTACTACTCTATCCATTGTGCTGTTTGTTGCCTGACTACCTTGTTTTGTTTTGTTTTGTTTTGTTTTTCTTTTTCATTGTGTTACTGTTATATAGGTCCTATGAGATTTATGCTTTAGGTAGGTTCTATTTTGGTGTATTTTGAGAATTTGTTTCAAGATTTAGAGCTCCTTTTAGCATTTCTAGTAGTGCTGGCTTGGTAATGGTGATTTCTCTCAGCATTTGTTTGTCCGAAAAAGACTGTGTCCTTCCTTCATTGATGAAGCTTAGTTTCACTGGATACAAAATTCTTAGCTGATAATTGTTTTGTTCAAGGAGCTAAAAATAGGACCAATCCCTTCTAGCTTATAGGGTTTCTGCTGAGAAATCTGGTGTTAATCTTTTCTTTATACAAGGTTACCCAATGCTTTTGTCTCATAGTTCTCAAGATTCTTTTCTTTGTCTTGACTTCAGATAACCTGATGATTATGTGGCTAGGTGATGATCTTTTTGTAATGGAATTTCCCAGGTGTTATTTGAGCTTCTTGTATTTGGATATCTAGATCTCTAGCAAGGCTGGGGAAGTTATCCTTGATTATTACCTCAAATATGTTTTCCAGACTTTTAGATTTCTTTTCTTCTTCACGAACAATTATTCTTAGGTTTGGATGTTTAACATAGTCCCAAATTTCTTGGAGGCTTTGTTCATTTCTCTGAATTCTTTGTTCTTTGTCTTTGATGGATTCGGTTAATTCAAAAGCCTTGTTTTCAAGCTCTAAAGTTCTTTCTTCTGCTTGTTTGATTCTATTGCTGATACTTTCCAGTACATTTTGCATTTCTCTAAGTATGTCCTTGATTTCCAGAAGTTGTGATTTTTTTTATTTATGCTATCTATTTCACGGAATAATTTTCTTTTCACATTCTGTATCATGTTTTTGATTTATTTAAGTTGGACTTCATCTTTCTCTGGTGCCTCCTTGATTACCTTAATAATTGACCTTCTGAATTCTTTTTCTGGCAATTTAGAGATTTTGTCTTGGTTTGGATCCATCACTGGTGAGTCAGCATGATCTTTTGGGGGTGTTAAAGAACCATGTTTTGTTATATTACCAGAATTGTTTTTCTGGTTCCTTCTCATTTGGGTAGACTATTTCAGAGGGAAGATCCGGGGTTAAAGGGCTGCTGTTCAAATTCTGTTGTCCTGTGGGGTGCTCTCTTGATGTGGTGTTCTCTCTCTTCCCCTAGGAATGGAGCTTCTTGAGAGCTAAACTGTAGTAATTGTTTTTGTTCTTCTAGGTCTAGCCACCCAGCAGAGCTACCGGGCTCTGGGTTGGTACTGGAGAGTTTCTGCAAAGAGCCCTGTGATGTGATCCACTTTCTGGTGGCAGCCATGGATACCAGCATCTGCTCTGGTGGAGGTAGCAAGGGAGTGAAGTGGACTCTGTGAGAGTCCTTGATTGTGTTTTTGTTTAGTGCACTGGTTTTGTGTTCATTGGCCTCCAGCCAGGAGGTGGTGGCGCTTTCAAGAGAACATCAACTGCAGCCCTATAGGGAAGATGCAAAGTTGCTTTAGAGACACCTGGTTAAGTATTCAGGTTCCTCGGGCAGTGGGCAGGACCATAGAGCTCCCAATGACCAACTAGGATGGGTAGAGAAAACCATCAGGTGCAGACAGGGATAGTCATGTCTGAGCTAAGCCTCTCCTTGTGGGGGCTTGGGGGAGGCTTGCTGCAGCTGCTGTGAAGGATGGAGGTGTATTTCCCAGTCCAGTGGAGTTATATTCCCAAGGCAGATTATGGCTGCCTCTACTGAGTCATACAGATCACCAGGGAAGTGGAGGAAAGCCAGCAGTCACAGGCCTCACCCCACTCCCATGCAGCCCACAGTCCTAAAGGCCAGTCTCACTCCTACTATGCCCCTCAACAGCATCAAGTTTATTTCCAGGCAGCCAGTGACCAGGGCTGAGAACTTGCTCCAGATGACGATCTCCTTATTGAAAAAGCAAGTGGACTCACAGTTTTTTGGCATCTCAGGGAGTCTGCAGCAATGATCCAATTCCTTCAAAGGGTCTGTGGATTCTCTTGGCTTTCCTGGTATGTTCCTGCAGTAGTTATTGGAGCAAAAGTTCATAATGTGAGTCTCCACACACTGCTGTATCCATTTAAGTGGAAGCTGCAAGCTAGTCCTGCTTCCCGTCTGCCATCTTAATCTGTCTTGGGTTTTCAATGTGACCTTATTTGGAAATAAGGTCTTTACGGAGGTAAGCAAGTTAAAATGAGGTCATTAGAATGGGTCTTACTTCAATATGACTAGTGTTCTCATAAAAAGGAGAAAGATGGCAAGATGGACAACTAGAAGCCCCTAGTTCTTGTTCCCCCTCACAAAGACAGTCAGAAAAACAAAGCACTAGCTTTTAACAAAAGTAACTGAAAGCACCAGAGTGCATCAGAAAAGTAACAGAAATGCTGTTAAGTACAAAAAGTCAGGATGACCACACAGAGAACAGAAGGAAACACCAGACTTCCACCACCCTGTCCTCAACCAAAATCAGCTAGGAAGCAGGAGGAACTTGTCCCTGTGGTGAGGAGGTAAGCAAGAAGATCCCAGCAACGCCCATCAACACCTTGGGCACTGACAGACCTAATCACTAGGGACCTCTGCAGTCCTCGCAGGCACTAAACCGAGCTGAAGGATCTGCCTGGAGTCCACAAAGCTGTGCTCTCCTCAGAAAAGGAGCCAACACTGTGCCCCCCTCAAAAAGAAGCCAACACTGTGCCCTGTTCCCTATGGTCCATGTGGCTACTAAGCCATATAATCGTGCAACTGAGGGTGAGTAGCCATGGCTTCTCTTCATCCCTGAGGCTAAGCCACCTCTGTACTAGCCCCAGCCTCATGACCCGACATCCCCAAGCTGAGCTGCAAACAGCTGCAACACCCTTCTCTATGTGACCAAGAGGAAGTAGAGTCATTGCACCTATGCTTCTCCACTCCCTTAGGCTAAAAAATGAAACAGAACCTTGACTACTGGAAAAACAGTACCTTGACCACTCAGAGTATTCATGCCTTCCCATTGCCTAGGTTAAAGCAGTCCCCTGCATATCAGGAAATGGTCCTTTGGCTACACACAGTGGTCATGCAACAATGTACCTATGCAGAAGCAGTGCCCTGTATCTGAGGGAAACTGTGCCTGGGTCATACAGAACAGTCATAACCCCCTGCCTGAATGAAAGCAGCACATCGACCCATGGGAAATTGATGATCTGGTTAAGGTGAGCAGCTATGCATCCCAAGGTTAAGCTGACATAGTACCTCACATCCCAGGGAAACAAGCATTAGCTGAGTCAAAACACCCTGCCCTACAGGCCAAACAGTTCTAATACCCTGCTTCACTGAGGTTGGACTACTTCCCCTAGAGTCTGAGTTGCTGAGACACGGCTCTCCCTGGGGAGTGGAGTTATTGTAATGATGTGTTCCTATGCTCTTAGGGCACAAATGACAGTGGTTCTCCATGATTCTGAAGTACTTGCTGCCCCTTACCTGGCTTCAGAGTCTAGAATCTTGTTAAGCTGCACCATGTCAAGGTCAAGAGGCACTACTATAGTGTGTCTCATCCCCTAAGATCTAAGTTGCCATTGAGCCCTATCAAAAAGCATTTGATAACATTCAACCTCCCTTCATGATAAAACTCTCAAGAAGTTAGGCATAAAAGTAACATATCTCAACATAATAAAGGCAATATATAACCCATAGTCAACGTTATACCTAATGGGGAAGAGTTGATAGCTTTTCCTCTAAGATCTGGAATGAGACAAGAATGCCCACTTTTACACTTGTATTCAACATAGGACTGGAAGTCCAAGCCAGAGCAATCAGGTAAGATAAAGAAATAAAATCCATCCAAATTGGAAAGGAAGAAATCAAATTGTCACTATCTGCAGACAATGTAATCTAATAGAGAGAAAACCCTTAAAAGCTCCCCCAAAACTCTTACAATAAAGGAATTCAGTAAAGTTGCAGGATATGAAATCAATGTACAACAATTAGTAATATTTCTATACAGCAACAACAAATTATCTGAAAAAGAAATCAATAAACCAATCTCACTTAATAGCTACCAGAAAAAAAAAAAAACACATAAGAATTAATTTAACCAAGGAGATAAAAGATCCCTAGAAGGAAAAGTATAAAACACTAATGAAAGAAATTGAAGAGGACAAACAGAAAAGGAAAGATATTCCATGTTCATGAACTTGAATAATTAATATTATGAAAATTACCATACTACCAAGAGCAAGCTACAGATTCAATGCAATATCTGTCAAAATACCAATGGCATTCTTCACAGAAATAGAAAAAGACAATCCTAAAATTTATATGGAAATACAAAAGACCTCAACTAGCTAAAGAAATCCTGAGGAAAAAGAACCAAATAGGGGGCATCATACTACTTGCCTTTAAAATAAAATACAAAGCTATAATAAGCAAAACAGCATGGTACTGGCATAAAAACAGATAAATAGACCAATGGAACAGAATAGAGAACCCCAAAATAAATCCACATATTTACAGTTAATTGATTTTCTACAAAAGGATCAAGATTATTCATTGGGTAAGGGACAGTCAATAAATAGTGCTGGGAAAATTGAATATCTATATACAGAAAAATGAAACTAGGCCCCTAACTCTCACTGCATACAAAAATCAATACAAAAAATTAAAGGTTTTAGAACAAGATTTTAAACTATACAACTAGTAGAAGAAACAGGAGAAATTCTTCAGGGCATTGGTCGAGGCAAAGATTTATGGCTAAGACCTCAAAAGCATAGGCAACCGAAGCAAAAATAGGCAAAAGGAAGGACATCAAACTAAAAAGCTTATGCACCACAAAGGAAAGAAAGAATTAACAGAGTGAAGAGACAACCTGCAGAATGGGAGAAAATATTTTCAAACTATTCATCCAAAAAGGGATTAATATCCATCATATTCAAGAAACTCAAGTCAATAGCTAAAAAGTAAACAATCCAATTTAAAAATGGGCCAAAGACTAGAATAGACATCTCTCAAAAGAAGACATACAAATGGCCAACAGGTATATGAAAAAATGCTCAGCATCACCAATTATCAGAGAAATGTAAATTAAAACTACAATGAGGTCAGAATAGCTATTATCAATAAGATAAGAAATAACAAATGGATTTCTTATAAGGATGGAAAGAAAGGGAAACTTATACACTGTTGGTGGAAATGTAAATTAGTACAGCCATTATAGAAAACACTATGGAGATTGCTCAGAAAAAGTAAAAACAGAACTAGCATGTGATCCAGCAATCCCACTACTGGGTATGTATCTGAAAAAATAAGGAAATCAGTAAGTCAAAGATATATCCGCCCTCCCATGTTTAGTGAATCCCTATTCACAATACCCAAAATATGGAATCAACCTAAGTGTCTGTCAGCAGACAAATGGATAAAGAAAATGTAGTCTGTATATATACAATGGAATACTATTCAGCCATAACAAACAATAAAATTATGTCATTCATGGCAACATGAATGTGCTTGGAAGACGTAATGTTGTGTTAAATAAACCAGGCACAAAGAAACAAATACCTCATGTTCTTACTTGATCTCATAGAACTAGAGAGTAGAATAGTGGTTACTAAAGGTGGAGACGAGTAGAGTTGACGAAGGGATAGCCAAAGGTTGGTTAACAAATACACATACTGCTAGATATGAGAAATAATTTCTAGTGTTCTCTAATGCTATAGAGTGTCAGTAATTAACAACTATTTATTTGTATGTTTTCAAATAGCTAGAAGAGCAGATCTTGAATGTTTCCAACAAAAAGAAATGATACATGTTTGAGGTGATGGAATTGCTAGTTACCCTGATTTGATTGTTACACATTGTATACATATATCAAAATATCACACTGTATCCCATAAATACATACAATTATATTTCAGTTTAATATAATAAAAGCAAAAATTAAAATAAAATTCATAGAACAAAGGGAGGACATTTGGAAAAAGAGACAGACACGAACGGATGAAAAACAATACAGACACACAGGAAGAGTGTCATATGAAGACAAAGGATGGGAGTGATGCATCTACATGCCAAGAACACCAGAGGATACCAGAAGAGAGCGTTAGGAGAAAAGCACGGAACAGTGCCTTCCCTATTGCCTTCAGAGAGGATGAGGCTCTCCTAACACGTTGACTATTGGCCTCCAGAACTTGAGACACTAAATTTCTGTTGTTATAAGCCACTAGTTTGTAGTACTTACTGCAACCCTAGGAGATACTATAACATAGTTTGCAAGACTTTTTACATAAGGGATAATATGCCAATAGAAACAAACAAAAAATGCTAGCTCCAAAATAAAGACAAATGCAAATTTTGCAAATACTAGAGATGCTGCTGTTTAGCTATAACTCTACATAATCTTAATTCTAGTATATTCAAACTGAAACTGCTCTTTAAGGATGTCATATCCCATAGAAATAATACTAAATCTGAAGGTATGAAACCATAGACACAAAACAATTTTTTCATCCATAGATTTTACTGTACTCTCTTACATTCTATAAAATATGTGTTTTCTTTTATGCAGAAAAATTGGATTACAATTTTCCACAGAAAAAGCTCATGTAAATCAGTGCTTTTTTTTTTCTTTTTTTAACCAATTTATCTTAGACTGTTTTTCAAAGAGAAAAGAGATCATTTGTGGTCTTATACAGCTTGATTTGAATATTTAATAGAAACATGTCTTAATGATAATATTGATTCAAGGATACCAACACTTACAGTGAAAGACATAGACTAAGCCACATCCTACATATAATTTGAATCACAGTAAATGAATGCATTGTACACTATGTATTAATTATAACTATTGAGCTGGCACTAAGTACAAAATAACAAAATGAAATCGACTAAAATTTCTACTGCAGAGTAGCCCATTATGATTGAGAAACATATTTATTTCATCCTTTTTTACTATCTGAGGAAGTAAATTTATTCTTGAAGCCATAACTCCTAGCTTATTCTTATACACAATGTATAGAATCTACTTCTATAATAATTGCGAGAATGAAGAATACATTTACTTCTTTGTCTCCTACTCAAAACTACCTTCCTTCTTTCCTCTTGGAATTTGTCTTTATTTTAATAAGGTTCAAAGTAATAGATATTTCACTGATTCTTTTCTGTGTACTAACTTTATTCAGTTTTAAATTCCTCAGATATTTCAGTCTTTAGTAAAATAGAAAGTTTGAAAAAGATGATCTTTATTACACATTGTTAAAGCAAGGGTGGCCTGCAAAGTTGTATGTTGACAGTTCCCTGGGGAAGAGAAAAGTAAGTTAATATGATTGGATCAAGGACAAGAGGAAACAAACGAAGAAGAATGTCATAACCATGGAGGCATAAAGAACACCCATCAATGATCAGAAGTGGAAATTTGGGATCAAGGTCCCAGGCAACTGGGCCACAAATGGAGGCAATATAAAGGATGTGGCTAAGTACACAGATTATTATATAGAGTCAAACCACTTTCACTGGTTTTTTCATTTAGTAGCTGTGTGGTCTTGAACATCAGTTTTTCTCATCAAAGAAACACAGTAATATAATCTGCCTAATTAGTTTATGATAGGGATAAAGTGAGATGACCTCTTTAATGCTCCTGGCACAGTATTTGTGTGGTGCATCCTAAGGGTGATAACAGCCAGCAGTTAGTAAAGAATGGTAGCTGTGGTAAGGCAGACAAGCCTGACCCATTAAGTGGCAAAACTCATCTTAGAATTATTCTCTGTATTCTTTTTCCTTTTTAATTGAGCTGATAAGCTGGATATCCTCTCTTTATGTCAATTGGGACAAAATATTCATGATTTCTATGCCTTTATTGATTATATTTTCATCCATACTCAAGGCTTTAAAAATATCAATAGCTTGATAGCTCTGAAATTTTTATCTTCAGCCCTGATATTTCTTCTTGAATGTATATTCAGCTGCCTACTCAGTTTATCCATTTGCAGGTCTACAGACCTTTAAGTTTCCCTGTGATCCTCACATCCTGGTTTTCATGGCCTTGTGGAATCTGCCACCCACCACCCCCAACTACCCAATTCTCAAGTGTGGTCAGGACTTGTGACTTGAATATGTGGGAAGATAATGGAAAGTCACTCCTGTAATTGTGTTACATTATGTAAAACTCCATCTTGCTAGCTGATATTTCGTGGAGTCTCGCTGTCCTTTCTGGCCTTAAAGAAGCAGGCTTCCAGAAATCATAAGGCTGCAAAGAAAGGAAGACTACTGATAAATGGCTTGAGTGCACTTGGAAGCAGATCCCTTCCCCATTAAGCCTCCAGATAAGAACCCAGCTGGCTGATACCTTGTTTGTAGGCTTGCAAATAATTCAACTAAGTCCTGCCCAGATTCCAGCCCCACAGAAACTGGGAGATATTAATTTTGTGTGGTTTTAAGATGCCAAGTTTGTGGTAATTTGTTATGCAGCATAGTAAACAAATACCAGAATTTAATAGGCATCTTCTCACAAATGTATCATGTCCGACATAGAGCACTGATTCCCCCTGCACTCAAATATGTATCTCATCTGATGTTCTCTGAGTTAGGTGGCCCCACCATTCACCCAGCTGATTAGGTAAAATATTTTAGAACATTTGGAGCTTGGTGGTCCAAATAATCTGGCCGACTCTTACTTCATATCCTACCTCTCCCCTTCTTGTTCATTTTTCTCCAGTCACAATGATCATCTTGCTGTTTCTTGAACACACAAAGCAAATTCTTTATTATAGTCATATAATTTGCTGTCCCTTTGCTGTCCTTTCTGTCTGAAATTACTTTTCCTTAAATATTCTCATGATTTGTTTTATTTTTTATTCAAATCACTTTATCTCCTCATGGAAGTCTTTTATGAATGATCTATTAAAGTAGAAAATTATATGACTCCCATTTCATTTATGTTGGCTTAGTTCTTTAAAAATAATGCTTATTAAAACTGTCATTCATATCATTTGCTTTTCTACTTACATTGTCATCTCATGAGAATATAAGCTATATGATGCTAGATAACTTATTGATTTTGTTATGTCCATATTCTAAAACAAAACGAGAGGAGTTGATCAATTTGGCATAAAATTGCATGCAGTTGCAATCATTTGGAATTCTTCTAGAAAAGACATTCTATCACAATGTTTTAGAAGTTCAAGTTACCTCAGGGAAGAGTACATTTCAAATGTTTATTAAATATGTAATGCCAACCAATCATGAGACTATATTCTGTCTTCATCTTTTTATATTCTGTTTTGAGAAATGATTTAAATGAATTATCCCCCAAAAGTAATAATTATCCCAAGCTGCAACTCTTAATTGCTCTGCCAGTTATACCTTAGCAATCATTTTTAACTATTGTGTATATAATGCAAAGAAATGAAAAACAATGTGTCCAAAAAGTAAAATAACTTATTCCCAAGTATGTTAACAGTGAGCCTTAAAGTCAGATCTGTAACGTTATTGGACGTTAAAGTCAGATCTGTAACGTTATTCAACAGAGGCCAGAGACTGTGTTCACTGGAGATCTGCCTGGGGTGACTCAATCCATCATACTGCCATTGTTTGACAGTCACAGAAAAGAGGAAATACCTAGGAACTATGAATGAATTTACTAACGATTCATAGCAATTTGCAGAATGTTGTATTTGGCACATTGTCTTCACATAATTCCTTATATTACAATAAAAGGAAGCTGCTTTCTATGTCATTGATATTTTATACAATTTTGCTAATAGACTGGAGTAATGTGCTAATAAGTTGAATCAAATAATTATTTCTTCTCTTGTCTGAGTCAGTTCTTTGCTGCTGGAGGAATGGACAGCCCAAATGATTGATAACAGAATCCACAACCTTTCACCTCCAAGTCACCAGTTTGAACCCAAGCTAGTTGAGCAATGAGAGACATTTGTTTCCATTGGCAACTCATCAGAGTCTTGCATGAAATGAATGGCTAGTCTCTCTTTGCTTGCTGGACCTGAAATGACAGTTACTTGCAATGATAAATATATTGTGCTGTGAGTAAAGACCTAGATTATCATTATCCTAACATTCTTTTCCAAGGTTCTAAAGTTAATATATGAGATTGGTTGGTATTCAACTTCTGACTAGAATTTTACTCTCTGAGGCAAATTTGTATTGTTCCCAATGTTCTCAACATCAAATGTTATTTTTCACTTTTAATGAGTAAAAGAAATGTAGTTTAGCAATAAACCAAATATTCATATGATAAGTGAAGTTTTGCCTTAGATTTTTTTTTTCATTTCACAAAAGTTCGGGTGTCACATTTAGAAAATTTAAATCGATGTTATATGTATTTTTTAATTTCCCCAATTTATTTACTTTTATCATTTTTTAACTGTTGTTTTCAGTTCAAGTGTACATGTGCAGATTTGTTACATAGGTAAACCCTTTGTCATGGATGTTTGTTGTACAGATTGTTTCATCTCCCAGGTACTAAGCAAAGTATCCAATAGTTATTTTTTCTGTTCTTCTTCCTCCTCCCACTGCCCACTCTCATGTAGGCCCAGTGTCTGTTGTTCACTTCTTTATGTTTATGAGTTCTTATCATTTAGCTCCCACTTATAAGTGAGAACATGCAGTATTTTTCTTCTGGTCCTGCATTAGTTTGCTAAGAATAATGGCCTCTAGCTCCGTCTGTGTTCCCACAAAAGACATGACCTTGTTCTTTTTATAGCTGCATAGTATATTCCGTGTTGTATATGTACCACATTTTATGTACTTAATCTGTCACCGATGGGCATTTAGGTTGATTCCATGTCATTGCTGTTGTGAACAGTGCTTCAATGAACATTCATGTGCATGTGTCTTTGTGGTAGAATGATTTATATTCTAATATTTATATATATTTCAATAATTTGGGGGGTACAGGTGGTTTATGGTTAAATGGATACATTCTTTGGTGGTGATTTTTGAGACTTTGCAGCACCCATCACCCAAGCAGTGTACACTGTACCCAATATGTAGCCTTTTATCCCTCACCCCTCCCACTCTTCCCTCAAGTCCCCAAAGTTCATTATAGCATTTTAATGCATATATGCATCCTCATGGTTTAGCTCCCACTTATGAGTGAGAACATATAGTATTTGTTTTTCCATTCCTGAGCTGCTTTACTTAGAATAATGACCTCCAGTTGCATCCAAGTTGCTGCAATGGCCATTATTTCATTCTGCTTTATGGCTAAGTAGTATTCCATGGTACATCTTTACCACAGTTTCTTTCTTCACTGATTCATCCATGGGCATTTAGGTAGGTTCCATATTTTTGTAATTGTTAACTATGCCACTGTAAACATGTGTGTGCATGTGCCTTTTTCATATAAAGACTTCTTTTCCTGTGGGGAGATAACCAGTAGTGGAATTGCTGGATCAAATGGGAGTTTTACTTTCAGTTCTTGAAGGAGTCTCCATGCTCTTTTCCATAGTGGTTGTACTAGTTTACATTCCCACCAGCAGTGGCAAAGCATTCCATTTTCACCAATTCCACACCAACTTATATTCTTTTTGGAGGTTTTATTTATGACCATTCTTGCAGGAGTAAGTTGGTATCTCATTGTGGTTTTAACTTGCATTTTCCTGATGATTAGTGATGTTAAACTTCTTTCATATACGTTTATTGCCTGTTTACATGTCTTTTTTTTTTTTTTTTTTTTTTTTTTTGCCTCTGTACTGAAATTTTTATTTTGTTTTTAAGCTTTTTTGAACCTGTAAATTCAGTTTATTTTCCACAAGTTATTGGGGTACAGGTGGCATTTGGTTAAATGAGTAAGTTCTTTATTGGAGATGTGTGAGATTTTGGTGCACCCATCAACCAAGCACTATACACTGCACGATATTTGTAGTCTTTTTTTTTTCATTGATGAGAAATTTATTTTATTTTTTTAATTATACTTTAAGTTCTGGGATACATGTGCAGAATGTGCAGGTTTGTTACATAGATAATACACATGCCATGGTGGTTTGCTGCACACATCAACCCGTCAACTACATTAGGTATTTCTCCTAACGCTATACCTCCCCTAGCTCCCCCAGCCACCCTGCAGTGGACCCCGGTGTGCGATGTTCCCTTCCCTGTGTCCATGTGTTCTCAATGTTTAACTCCCACTTATGAGTGAAAACATGTGATGTTTGGTTTTTTTGTTCCTTGTTAGTTTGCTAAGAATGATATTTTCCAGCTTCATCCATGTCCCTGCAAAGGACATGAACTCATTAATGACTGCATAGTATTCCATGGTGTATATATGCCACATTTTCTTTATCCAGTCTGTCGTTGAGGGACATTTGGGTTGGTTCCAAGTCTTTGTGATTGTGAACAGTGCTGCAGTAAACATACGTGTGCATGTATCTTTACAGTAGAATGATTTAAAATCCTTTGGGTATATACCCAGTAATGGGATTGCTAGATCCAATGGTATTTCTCTGGTTCTAGATTCTTGAGGAATCACCACACTGTCTTCCACAATGGCTGAACTAATTTACATTCCCACCAACAGTGTAAAAGCGTTTGTATTACTCCACATCCACTCCAGCACCTGTTTTTTACTGACTTTTTAGTGATTTCCTTTTTAACTGGCATGAGATGGTATCACATTGTGGTTTTGATTTGCATTTTTCTAATGACCAGTGATGATGAGCATTTTTTCATATCTCTGTTGGCTGCATAAATGTCTTCTTTTTAGAAGTGTCTGTTCATATCCTTCACCCACTTTTTGATGGGATTGTTTTTTTCTTGTAAATTTGTTTAAGTTCCTTGTAGATTCTGGATATTAGCCCTTGGTCAGATGGAGAGATTGCAAAACTTCTCTCCCATTCTGTAGATTACCTGTTCACTGTGATGATAGTTTCTTTTGCTGTGCAGAAGCTTTTTACTTCAATTAGATCCCATTTGTCAATTTTGGCTTTTGTTGCCATTACTTTTGGTGTTTTAGTCGTGAAGTCTTCGCCCGTGCTTATGTCCTGAATAGTATTGCCTAGGATTTCTTCTAGGGTTTGTATTGTTTTAGGTCTCACATGTAAGTCTTAATCCATCTTGAGTTAATTTTTGTATAAGGAGTAAGGAAGGGTTTCGGTTTCAGTTTCAGTTTTCTGCATATGGCTAGCCAGTTTTCCCAACACTATATATTAAATAGGGAATCCTTTCCCCATTGCTTGTTTTTGTTAGGTTTGCCAAAGATCAGATGGTTGTAGATGTGTGACATTATTTCTGAGGGCTCTGTTCTGTTTCATTGGTCTATATTTCTGTTTTGGTACCAATATCATGCTGTTTTGGTTACTGTAGCCTTGCAGTATAGTTTGAAGTCAGGTAGCATGATGCCTCCAGCTTTGTTCTTTTTGCCTTGGATCGTCTTGGCTATATGGGCTCTTTTTTTGGTTCCATATAAAATTTATAGTAGTTTTTTCTAATTCTGTGAAGAAAGTCAATGGTAGCTTGATGGAGCTAGCATTTAATCCATAAATTACTTGGGGCTCTATGGCCATTTTCACAATATTGTTTCTTCCTATCCATGAGCATGGAATGTTTTTCCATTTGTTTGTGTCCTCTCTTATTCCCTTGAGCAGTGGTATGTAGTTCTCCTTGAAGAGGTCCTAGACATCCCTTGTAAGTTGTATTTCTAGGTATTTTATTCTCTTTGTAGTAATTATGAATGGGAGTTCACTCATGATTTGGCTCTCTGTCTGTTACTGGTGTATAGGAATGTTTGTGACTTTTGCACATTGATTTTGTATCCTGAGACTTTGCTGAAGTTGCTTATCAGCTTAAGGAGTTTTTAGGCTGAGACGATGGGGTTTTCAAAATATACAATCATGTCATCTGCAAACAGAGATAATTTTACTTCTTCTCTTCCTATTTGAATATCCTTTCTTTCTCTTGCCTGATTGCCCTGGTCAGAACATCCAATACAATGTTGAATAAGAGTGGTGAGAGAAGGCATCCTTGTCTTGTGCTGGTTTTCAAAGAGAATGCTTCCAGCTTTTGCCCATTTATTATGATATTAGCTGTGGGTTTGTCATAAGTAACTCTTACTATTTTGAGATACGTTCCATCAATACCTAGTTTATTGAGAGTTTTTAGCATGAAGGGGTATTTTATCAAAGGCCTTTTCTGCATCTATTGAGATAATCATGTGGTTTTTGTCATTGGTTCTGTTTATGTGATGGATTATTTTATTGATTTGTGTATGTTGAATTAGCCTTGCATCCCAGGGATGAAGCTGACTTGATCGTGGTGGATAAGCTTTTTGATGTGCTGCTGGGTTTGGTTTGCCAGTATACTAGTGAGGCTTTTCACATCGATGTTCATCAGGGATATTGGCCTGAAATTTTCTTTTTTTGTTGTGTCTCTGCCAGGTTTTGGTATCAGGATGTTGCTGCCCTCATAAAATGAGTCTGGAAGGAGACTTTCTTTTTCCATTGTTTGGAATAGTTTCAGAAAGAATGGTACCAGCTCCTTTCTGTGCCTCTTGTATAATTTGGCTGTGAATCCGTCAGGTCCTGGGCTCTTTTTGGTTGGTAGGATATTAATTACTGCCTCAATTTCAGAACTTGTTATTGGTCTATTCAGGGATTCAACTTCTTCCTGGTTTTGTCTTGGGAGGGTATATGTGTCCAGGAATTTATCCATTTCTTCTAGATTTTCTAGTTTATTTGCATAGAGGTATTTATAGTATTCTCTGATGGTAGTTTGTATTTCTGTGGGATCAGTGGTGATATTCCCATAATCACTTTTTATTATGTCTATTTGATTCTTCTCTCTTTTCTTCTTTGTTAGTCTGCCTAGCAGTTTATGTATTTTGTTAATCTTTTCAAGAAAAGATTTATTGTTTTTTTTGAAGGTTTTTTCGTGTCTCTATCTCCTTCAGTTTTGCTCTGATCTTAGTTATTGTTTGTCTTCTCCTAGCTTTTGAATTTGTTTCCTCTTGTTTCTCTAGTTCTTTTAATTGTGATATTAGGGTGTTGATTTTAGATCTCTCCCACTTTCTCCTGTGAGCATTTAGTGCTGTAAATTTCCCTCAAAACACTGCTTTAGCTGTGTCCCTGAGATTCTGGTACGTTGTGTCTTTGTTCTCATTGGTTTCAAAGAACTTAATAAATAAATAAATTCTGCCTTAATTTTGTTATTTACACAGTAGTAATTCAGGAGCAGATTGTTCAGTTTCCATGTAGTTGTGCAATTTTGAGTGATTTCGTTGATCTTGAATTCTAATTTGATTGCACTGTTGTCTGAGAGACTGTTTGTTATGATTTCCATTCTTTTGCATTTGCTGAGGGGTGTTTTACTTCCAATTACATGGTCAATTTTAGAATAAGTGCAATGTTGTGCTGAGAAGAGTATATATTCTGTTGATTTGGGGCAGAGAGTTCTCTAGATATCTATTAGGTCTACTTGGTCCAGAGCTGAGTTCAAGTCCTGAATATCCTTCTTAATTTTCTATCTCATTGATCTGTCTAATATTGACAGTGGGGTAATGTCTCCCACTATTATTGTGTGGAAGCCTAAGTCTCTTTGTAGGTCTTGAAGAACTTGCTTTATAAATCTGGGTGCTCCTGTATTGGGTGCATATATATTTAGGATAGTTAGCTCCTCTTGTTGCATTGATCCCTTTACCATTATGTAATGCTCCTCTTTGTCTTTTTTGATCTTTGTTGGCTTAAAGTCTGTTTTATCAAAGACTAGGATTGCAACCTGTGCTGTTTTGTGCTTTCCATTTGCTTAGCAAATATTCCTCCATCTCTTTATTTTGAGCCTGTGTGTGTGTTTCCATGTGAGATGGGTCTCCTGAATACAGCACACAGATGGATCTTAACTCTTTATCCAATATGCCAGTCTGTGTCTCTTAACTGGGGCATTTAGCCCATTTACATTTACGATTAATATTGTTATGTGAATTTGATCCTGTCATTATGATGCTAGCTGGTTATTTTGCCCATTAGTTGATGCAGTTTCTTTGTAGTGTCAATGGTTTTTGCAATTTGTTACATTTTTGTAGAGGATGATACTGGTTTTTTCTTTCCATATTTAGTGCTTCCTTCAGGAGCTCTTGTAAGGCAGATCTGGTGGTGACAAAAATCTCTCAGCATTTGCTTGTCTGTAAAGGATTTTATTTCTCCTTTGCTTATGAAGCTTAGTATGTCTGGATATGAAATTCTGGGTTGAAAATCCTTTTCTTTAAGAATGTTGAATACTGGCACCCACACTCTGACTTGTAGAGTTTCTGCAGACAGATCTGCTGTTAGTCTGATGGGCTTCCCTTTGTGGGTAACATGACCTTTCTCCCTAGCTGCCCTTAACACTTTTTCCTTCATTTCAACTTTGGTGAATCTGATGATTATGTGTCTTGGGGTTTCTCTTCTCGAGGAGTATCTTTGTGGTGTTCTCTGTATTTCCTGAATTTGAGTGCTGGCCTATCTTGCTAGGTTGGGGAAGTTCTCCTAGATAGTATCCTGAGGAGTGTTTTCCAACTTGGTTCCATTCTCCCCGTCACTTTCAGTTACAATAATCAAACGTAGGCTTGGTCTTTACAAATAGTCTGATATTTCCTGGAAGCTTTTTTTGTTCCCTTTTATTCTTTTTTCTCTAATCTTGTCTTCTTGCTTTATTTCATTATGCTGATCTTCAATCTCTGATATCTTCTCTTCCACTTGATCAATTCAGCTATTGATACTTGTGTATGCTTCATGAAGTTCTCATGCTGTGTTTTTCAGCTCCGTCAGTTCATTTATGTTATTCTCTAAACTGATTATTCTAGTTAGCAATTCCTCTAACCTTTCTTCAAGGTTCTTAGCTTCTGTGCATTGGGTTAAAACTTGCTCTTTTAGCTTGGAGGAGTTCGTTATTACCCACCTTCTGAAACCTATTTCTGTCAAGTCATCAAATTCATTCTCCATCCAGTTTTTTGCCCTTGCTGGTGAGGAGCTGTGATCCTTCAGAGGAGAAAAGGTATTCTGGTTTTTGGAATTTTCAGTCTTTTTGTGCTGGTTTTTCCTCATCTTCGTGGATTTATCTACATTTGGTCTTTGATGTTGGTGACCTTCAGATGGGGTTTCTGTGTGGATGTTCTTTTTATTGATGTTGTTGCTATTCCTATTTGTTAGTTTTCCTTCTAACAGTCATGTCCCTCTGCTGCAGGTCTGCTGGAGTTTGCTCAGGTCCAGTCCAGACCGTTTGCCTGGGTAGTACTGGTGGAGGCTGAAGAACAGCAAAGATTGCTGCCTGTCCTTTCTTCTGGAAGCTTCATCCTAGAGGGGCACCCACCAGGTTCTAGCCAGAGCTCTCCCGAATGAGGTGTCTTTTAACCCCTGCTGGGAGTTGTCTCCCAGTCAGGAGGCACAGGGTTCAGGGACTCACTTGAGGAAGCAGTCTGTCCCTTAGCAGAACTTGAGCACTGTGCTGGGAGCTCTACTATTCTCTTCTGAGCCAGCAGGCAGTTTAAGTCTACTGAAGCTGCACCCACAGCCACCCCTTCCCCCAGGTGCTCTGTCTCAGGTTGATGGGAGTTTTATCTATAAGCTCCTGACTGGGGCTGCTGCCTTTCTTTCAGAGATGCCCTGCTCAGAGAGGAGGAATCTAGAGAGGCAGTCTGCAGTGACTTTGTGGCATCACTGTGAGCTCCACCCAATTCAAAGTTCCTGGAGGCTTTGCTTCCTTTGGCTAGGGGAGGGGGTTCTCTGACCCCCTGCACATCCCAGGTGAGGCAGTGCCCCACCCTGCTTTGGCTAACCCTCTGTGGCCTGTACCCACTGTCTAACCAGTCCCAGTGAGATAAGCCACGTACCTTAGTTGGAAAAGCAGAAATCACCCACCTTTTGCTTCAGTCTCGCTGGGAGCTGTGGACCAGAGCTGTTCCTATTTGGCCATCTGGCCAGCCACTGATTTGTTATGATATTTTTAAGTTAATTTAATAGTAAATTTAAAAGTAAACTCAAAGGAGGATGTTTTCTGAAGATGTTTCAAGACTAGGGAAATTATATATTTTGTTCCATTGACATGGGACCCAGAGGGTGAGTTAGTCAGAAGTAAGATACATTTATTGGGGCCCTCGTAGCTTTTAAAAGCAATTAAAAGGTATATAATAGAAGAAAAACATATTTTCACAGATAATTTAAAAATACATGCTCTTTGTAATAGCCTCCTTTGTTTTCAGTATGCAGAGTCCCTGTACTCACTATCATGGTTAAGGTTATCATTAGAGGTATTCAAAAATATTCTTCCTGACACAAATTAGTATAATACCTTTCTACCTCCTATTAAAGTTAGACGTCTACATGTGACTTGCTTCCAATAAGATGTGAGTGGAAATGACATGTGTTTGTGGTCCTGCTGTTGCCACAATCATGGAAGCAAGAATCAGGCTTTTACACACCCCCTCCTACCATTTTGCATTGGATCCGTATTATAAGCAAGAATTGTTTTCTTTATATTAAGCACTTGATATTTTGGGCTATTAATTATCAGAAAATAATCTAGCCTACCTTGATTGATACAAAATTTTTTCACAGGCCTGACATGAATAGCAAAATTTGTTTCTGAGGATGCAATAATAGAGAAGTCTGAGAAGGACTAAAAGAGAAAACATCAGAAAAGAGAGGTAAAACCAACTGTAGGAGAATTACAGGAAGATTTACGTGCAGGGAACTGCATAAATTATTAGAGGGAAGGGGAAATGGAGAGATATTTGCTATCAGGCAACTGAAAAGAGAGACATGGGAACAGATTTCTCTGGAAGACTTTTAGAGAATGAAAAGTGTCGTGTGGTATACAACAAATGACCCATACCCCTTTAAAGATTCCTCCCCTACAGGGTCTTTGATCATTTTTGTTTGTTCGTTTGTTTGTTTTTGCTGTTTCTCTCTGGAGTATATTTCCTTTAGGGACTGGGAAAAATTGTTTCAAGGTTACTACAGGGGAAAAACAGATTTCCAATGGGAGAAAATCATCACAATTTCTTCCCCAGAAGGAAAACTGTAAGTATGTTTTACATGGCTAGAAAATCCCTACCCTTTTGTTTTGAATAATATTGTGTATTTATAAACACTGCAAACACTAAATAATGATTCAACCAACAGTTTTATGTGTATGGGAACTATAGTAAGAGGGAAAATGTGTTTGTTCCAAGGTGGGGGAGCCAAAGAGAAGAAATAAAATCTTATCCTTGTCTTCTAAGACATTCAATAGATAATATCTGCAAATAAAAATTTTAAAATATTCGTGTATATATGTGTGTGTGTGTGTGTGTGTTTTCGAAATATGGACTGAAGGGCCGGGCGCGGTGGCTCAAGCCTGTAATCCCAGCACTTTGGGAGGCCGAGACGGGCGGATCACGAGGTCAGGAGATCGAGACCATCCTGGCGAACACGGTGAAACCCCGTCTCTACTAAAAATACAAAAAACTAGCCGGGCGAGGTGGCGGCGCCTGTAGTCCCAGCTACCCGGGAGGCTGAGGCAGGAGAATGGAGTGAACCTGGGAGGCGGAGCTTGCAGTGAGCTGAGATCCGGCCACAGCACTCCAGCCTGGGCGACAGAGCGAGACTCCGTCTCAAAAAAGAAAAAAAAAAAAAAAGAAATATGGACTGAAGTACTAGGAAAAGCAGTTAAGTGAATTAAAAGCTGTTGTTTCTGGGTAACGGAACTTGGGAATGAGAATCAATCTTTCAAAGAAGTGTATTTAATATTTGAAAAAACCAACAGTGTAAGTAAAATTAAGGAAACAAAAATATGTCACACTCTCATTTTTATCATCTAAATTTCTGTTTTGTCTTTATTTTTTAATGTTGAATATTATTGTGATTATCAAATAAAATATGTTTATTTTATAAAACTTTAAAAATATGGAAAATAATAATTTTAATTGGCCACACTTCTCTAGCCAATGTCCAGGGTTGTTGTGTCTCACCCAGAAAATGATACTATCAAATGAAGTAAAGAATCACTCAATCAGACATCAATGTTTTACTTGAGTACTGAGACTATATTCCATCTCAGTATCCACAGGTAATAACAAAATGCCAGCTCAATAAATAATCATGGATGGAACATTTCCAGTTGATAGCTGAATGTAAGAAGAGAATCAGTGCAGACTGTCAGAGCACAGAGCAATGCATAATATTCAGAAAATACTTGAAGTGATCAAGAAAATCATTACTTGTGATGACTTACACAGTTATATTGTTTTTTTGTTTGTTTGTTTGTTTGTTTTTTGTTTTTTGTTTTTTGTTTTTTTTTTTTTTGAGGCGGAGTCTCGCTCTGTCACCTGGACTGGAGTGCAGTGGCCAGATCTCAGCTCACTGCACGCTCCGCCTCCCGGGTTTACGCCATTCTCCTGCCTCAGCCTCCCGAGTAGCTGGGACTACAGGCTCCCGCCACCTCGCCCGGCTAGTTTTTGTATTTTTAGTAGAGACGGGGTTTCACCGTGTTAGCCAGGATGGTCTCGATCTCCTGACCTCGTGATCCGCCCGTCTCGGCCTCCCAAAGTGCTGGGATTACAGGCTTGAGCCACCGCGCCCGGCCACAGTTATATTGTTATGAGAAACACAAGAATGCTCAACACATCTATTTCTTTGAAGGGTTTTTCATCAATGAGTCTAGTAAAAAATAAATCAAGGAAGAAATTAGACAATAGTAAAACTTTCTCTTTTTTCTTATTTTATTCTCTCCCTCCTTTCTTCCCTCCTTCCCTTCCTTCATTCCTTTTTTCTTTTTCTATAAGAAAGCAAGTTAAGGAAAGGTAATTCTTTGTAAGTAAAAATGTTTCTCCTCTGGAAACAGTTGTTTCAGGCTCAGGATTCAGCATGAATCAATCTTAACTGAGGAGCAAAGGGAGGAAAACAGTATTTACCAGCCACTTTTTTTTATAGTTGTGACCCCCAGGGCTTACCATTCCTGTTGATGTTGTTTTTTGACTTGTAGTTTTCTAATGTTTCTCACTAAATTGATTATTGCCTTTAGAAGTAATTTCATGGCTTTCCGAGTACTATAGCTTTATCTTTCTAACCTTCACGGTGCTGTGAAAGATTGGTCTCATTTCTTGTTAATTCTGATTCTTCTTCGAGGTTATTCTCTCACTCTCCAAGGGAATCATCAGGTACAGTGTTTATTAGTCTTACACATCATACCACCTCCAGAGAATTTATATGGACTAATTCATCTTTCCTGACAATTGCTGAAATAAATGGTGGTCTGAACAGTGGTTTTATTTCTGGGAACTTATTTTATTGTGTGCCACTTTTCATAGCAGTGAGCAGTCATAAAGACCAAATAGACAGTGATTCCCTATTTCCAATATTATGTGTAATGATCAGTTTTAAATCATTTTAGTTGCAAAGCTTTTTAAGGAATAGTTTAACCCTACTTTTTTATCTGAATTATTCATTTCTTCTTACATGTGGAAGCAAAGGGCAATGGAAGAAGTCATTCA
Organism: Rhinopithecus roxellana; assembly: GCF_007565055.1. Taxonomy (NCBI): domain Eukaryota; kingdom Metazoa; phylum Chordata; class Mammalia; order Primates; family Cercopithecidae; genus Rhinopithecus; species Rhinopithecus roxellana. Next base: position 137,845,427 of record NC_044554.1, read on the forward strand.
CTAGTATCAGAGTCTAGAGTCTTGTCCCAGCTCTGCATATGATCTTACACAATTTACTTAGTTACACAAGTTCTCCAAGCATCAGTTAAATCATATATAAAATGTAGGCACCAACGTCCAAAGTTAGCTCAAGTTTTAGGAGATTTTGTTTTCAGTAAGAAACAATATCTTCCAACTGTCAAATATTCAAACACCAACAAGTTTGTCAAAGCATATATTTTACCTTTCATTCATTAAAATGTATCCAGAAGATAATGCTCAAATGTCTCTCAATTTTTAAAACATATATTGAAGTGTTCTTTTACACATATTCAATTAACACTAGACTAATAGATGCCAAAATCACAAAAGTTTGGGACAAGGTCTTAGAGCAAGTTAATAGACTAGTAGGTACTTCTGATATTGCCTCTAAAACACACCCCTCAGAGCCCCAAATATTTACTATCTGGCCCTTATCAGAAAAAATAAAAATCAGTCCCTAAAATTAAATAAACAGAGGAGAAATGACAAATATTCCGTATAGAATAATTCCAAATATTAAACATAGACATGGGAAAAATACAAAATCATCACTAGAACCCACCAGTAAATTGCTGCAGACAAGATTCATGATGAATGTTAAAACTGGTGGACAAAACTTTAAGGATACTTGTATGCTCCAAGGTGTCCACCCTCCAAATATGTATTATTTATTGTGACATATGTGCACAAAATTTCTAAAATGCCTTCTTCCAGAAGGTAAAGCTCAATTCTCCTTCTCTTGATGTGAGTTGGATGTAATAGCTTAGTTGCAAGAATACAATGTGTAAAGGGAAAAACTGACTCAGTGGAGAAACCTGGCAGATACAACCTCAAACAAATGATTAAAGTTAAGCTCACCAGTGATAGTGCATATTTGTCTCAGGTACCTGTTACTGATTGTCATGAGAAGGGCATTTCATCTCTGTGGTGTTTTTCCCCAAGAAGACCCATAAGCCCAATATTATCATGAGAAAATCAGATATGCCCCGATTGAAAGACATTCTACAAAACACTTGACCCGTAGTCTTTATAACTCTCAAAGTCATGCAAAGCAAGAAAATACTCAGAAAATCCCATAAGCTAGAAAAAACTAAGGAGCTATGATGCCTAAACTCATTATAGTATTATGGATTGGGTCTTAAAGCAGAAAAAGGACACTGGTTTAAAAAAAAAAAAAAAAAGATGTGTATCTGACAAACGGCTGTGTTGCAGAATATATAGAAGAATACTTACAATTCTATGATAAGAAGTCAAGCAATCCCATTAAAAATGATTAAAACATTGGGGCCAGGCACAGTGGCTCATGCCTGTAATCCCAGCACTTTGGGAGGCTGAGGTGGTTGGATCACTCGAGGTCGGGAGTTTCAGACCAGCCTGACCAACATGGTGAAACCATGTCTCTACCAAAAATACAAAAATTAGCTGAGTGTAGTGGTACATGCCTGTAATCCCAGCTACTTGGGAGGCTGAAACAGGAGAATCGCTTGAACCCAGGAGGCAGATGTTGCAGTGAGGTCGTGCCACTGCACTCCAGCCTGGGTGGTAAGAGCAAAATTCTGTCTTTAAAAAAAGAAAAAAATGATTAAAACATTGAAACACACATTTCACCAAAGGAAAAAACTATGAACAGCAAATAAGCATGAGAAAGTTGTGCAACATCATTAGTCAATAGAGAAATGGAGATTATAACTATTATATACCATTGTACTGCAACCTAAATGGCTAATATTAAAAAGACTGACAGTATCAAATATTGGCATGTGTAGCAACTGGAATTCTTGAACAGAGCCACTGGAAATATAAAATGATATGACCACTCTGGAAAAAGTGTGGCAGTTTCATATGTAAACACATACTTACCATATGACCCACTAATCCCATTACTAGATAGTTACAGAAAAGAAATTAAAATTTAGGAATTCAGTTTAAAGATGGCCGAATAGGAACAACTCCAGTCTCCAGCTCCCAGCGTGAGTGACACAGAAGACGGGTGATTTCTGCATTTTCAATTGAGGAACGCAACTCATTGCCAGCAATGGATCAAAGCTGGATGGAGAATGACTTTGATGAGTTGAGAGAAGAAGGCTTCAGTCTATCAAACTTCTCAGAGCTAAAGGAGGAATTATGTACCCAGCGCAAAGAAACTAAAAATCTTGAAAAAAGAATGGAAGAATGGATAACTAGAATAATCAATGCAGAGAAGGCCATAAACGAACTGACAGAGATAAAAACCATGACACAAGAAATACGTGACAAATACACAAGCTTCAGTAACCGACTCGATCAACTGAAAGAAAGAGTATCAGCGATTGAGGATCAAATGAATGAAATGAAGCGAGAAGAGATCTAAAGAAAAAAGAAGAAGAAGAACAAAGCCTTCAAGAAGTATGGAATTATGTGAAAAGACCAAATCTACGTCTGATTGGGGTGCCTGAAAGTGAGGGGGAAAATGTAACCAAGTTGGAAAACACTCTGCAGGATATCATCCAGGAGAACTTCCCCAACCTAGTAAGGCAGGCCAACATTCAAATTCAGAAAATACAGAGAATGCCACAAAGATAATCCTCAAGAAGAGCAACTCCAAGACACATAATTGTCAGATTCACCAAAGCTGAAATAAAGGAAAAACTGTTAAGGGCAGCCAGAGAGAAAGGTCGGGTTACCCACAAAGGGAAGCCCATCAGACTAACAGCAGATCTCTCAGCAGAAACTCTATAAGCCAGAAGAGAGTGGGGGCCAATATTGAACATTCTTAAAGAAAAGAATTTTCAACCCAGAATTTTATATCCAGCCAAACTAAGTTTCATAAGTGAAGGAGAAATAAAATCCTTTACAGGTAAGCAAATGCTTAGAGATTTTGTCACCACCAGGCCTGCCTTACAAGAGACCCTGAAGGAAGCACTAAACATGGAAAGGAACAACCGGTACCAGCCATTGCAAAAACATGCCAAAATGTAAAGACCATCAATGCTAGGAAGAAACTGCATCAACTAACAAGCAAAATAACCAGTTAATATCAAAATAACAGGATCAAGTTCACACATAACTATATTAACCTTAAATGTAAATGGAATAAATGCACCAATTAAAAGACACAGACTGGCAAACTGGATAAAGAGTCAACACCCATCAGTTTGCTGTATTCAGGAGACCCATCTCACATGCAGAGACATACATAGGCTCAAAATAAAGGGAGGGAGGAAGATCTACCAAGCAAATGGAGAACAAAAAAAAGCAGGGGTTGCAATCCTAGTCTCTGATTAAACAGACTTTAAACCATCAAAGATCAAAAGAGACAAAGAAGGCCATTACATAATGGTAAAGGGATCAATTCAACAGGAAGAGCTAACTATCCTAAATATATATGCACCCAATACAGGAGCACCCAGATTCATAAAGCAAGTCCTTAGAGACTTACAAAGAGACTTAGACTCCCATATAATAATAATGGGAGACTTCAACACCCCACTGTCAACATTAGACAGAACAACGAGACAGAAAGTTAACAAGGATATCCAGGAATTGAACTCATCTCTGCACCAAGTGGACCTAATAGACATCTACAGAACTCTCCACCCCAAATCAACAGAATATACATTCTTCTCAGCACCACATCACACTTATTCCAAAATTGACCACATAATTGGAAGTAAAGCACTCCTTAGCAAATGTACAAGAACAGAAATTATAACAAACTGTCTTTCAGACCACAGTGCAATCAAACTAGAACTCAGGACTAAGAAACGTAGTCAAAACCGCTCAACTACGTGGAAACTGAACAACCTGCTCCTGAATGACTACTGGGTACATAATGAAATGAAGGCAGAAATAAAGATGTTCTTTGAAACCAATGAGAACAAAGATACAACATACCAGAATCTCTGGGACACATTTAAAGCAGTGTGTAGAGGGAAATTTATACTACTAAATGCCCACAAGAGAAAGCTGGAAAGATCTAAAATTGACACTCTAACATCACAATTAAAAGAACTAGAGAAGCAAGAGCAAATGCATTCAAAAGCTAGCAGAAGGCAAGAAATAACTAAGATCAGAGCAGAACTGAAGGAGATAGAGACACAAAAAACCCTCCAAAAAATCAATGAATCCAGGAGTTGGTATTTTGAAAAGATTAACAAAATTGATAGACCACTAGCAAGACTAATAAAGAAGAAAAGAGAGAAGAATCAAATAGACTCAATAAAAAATGATAAAGGGGATATCACCAAAAACCCCACAGAAATACAAACTACCATCAGAGAATACTATAAACACCTCTACGCAAATAAACTAGAAAATCTAGAAGAAATGGATAATTTCTTGGACACTTAACACTCTCCCAAGACTAAACAAGGAAGAAGTTGAATCCCTGAATAGACCATTAGCAGGGTCTGAAATTGAGGCAATAATTAATAGCCTACCAACCAAAAAAAGTCCAAGACCAGTTGAATTCACAGCTGAATTCTAACAGAGGTATAAGGAGGAGCTGGTACCATTCCTTCTGAAACTATTCCAATCAATAGAAAAAGAGGGAATCCTCCCTAACTCATTTTATGAGGCCAACATCATCCTGATACCAAAGCCTGGGAGAGACACAACAAAAAAAGAGAATTTTAGACCAATATCCCTGATGAACTTCGATGCAAAAATCCTCAATAAAATACTGGCAAACCAAATCCAGCAGCACATCAAAAAGCTTATCCACCATGATCAAGTGGGCTTCATCCCTGGGATGCAAGGCTGGTTCAACATACACAAATCAATAAACATAATCCAGCATATAAAAAGAACCAAAGACAAAAACCACATGATTCTCTCAATAGATGCAGAAAAGGCCTTTGACAAAATTCAACAGCCCTTCATGCTAAAAACGCTCAATAAATTCGGTATTGATGGAACGTATCTCAAAATAATAAGAACTATTTATGACAAACCAACAGCCAATATCATACTGAATGGGCAAAAACTGGAAAAATTCCCTTTGAAAACTGGCACAAGACAGGGATGCCCCCTCTCACCACTCCTATTCAACATAGTGTTGGAAGTTCTGGCTAGGGCAATCAGGCAAGAGAAAGAAATCAAGGGTATTCAGTTAGGAAAAGAAGAAGTCAAATTGTTCCTGTTTGCAGATGACATGATTGTATATTTAGAAAACCCCATTGTCTCAGTCCAAAATCTCCTTAAGCTGATAAGCAACTTCAGTAAAGTCTCAGGATACAAAATCAATGTGCAAAAATCACAAGCATTCTTATACACCAGTAACAGACAAACAGCCAAATCATGAATGAACTTCCATTCACAATTGCTTCAAAGAGAATCAAATACCTAGGAATCCAAATTACAAGGGATGTAAAGGACCTCTTCAAGAACTACAAACCACTGCTCAGTGAAATAAAAGAGGACACAAACAAATGGAAGAACATACCATGCTCATGGATAGGAAGAATCAATATCGTTAAAACGGCCATACTGCCCAAGGTCATTTATAGATTCAATGCCATCCCCATCAAGCTACCAATGAGTTTCTTCACAGAATTGGAAAAAACTGCTTTAAAGTTCATATGGAACCAAAAAGGAGCCCACATTGCCAAGACAATCCTAAGTCAAAAGAACAAAGCTGGAAGCATCATGCTACCTGACTTCAAACTATACTACAAGGCTACAGTAACTAAAACAGCATGGTACTGGTACCAAAACAGAGACATAGACCAATGGAACAGAACAGAGCACTCAGAAATAATACCATACGTCTACAGCCATCTGATCTTTGACAAACCTGAGAAAAACAAGAAATGGGGAAAGGATTCCCTATTTAATAAATGGTGCTGGGAAAATTGGCTAGCCATAAGTAGAAAGCTGAAACTGGATCCTTTCCTTACTCCTTATACAAAAATAATTCAAGATGGATTAGAGACTTAAATGTTAGACCTAATACCATAAAAACCCTAGAAGAAAACCTAGGCAACACCATTCAGGACATAGGCATGGGCAAGGACTTCATGTCTAAAACACCAAAAGCGATGTCAACAAAAGCCATAACTGACAAATGGGATCTAATTAAACTAAAGAGCTTCTGCACAGCAAAAGAAACTACCATCAGAGTGAACAGGCAACCTACAGAATGGGAGAAAATTTTTGCAATCTACTCATCTGACAAAGGGCTAATATCCAGAACCTACAAAGAACTCAAATTTACAAGAAAAGAACAACCCCATCAAAAAGTGGGCAAGGCATATGAACAGACATTTCTCAAAAGAAGACATGCATACAGCCAACAGACACATGAAAAAATGCTCATCATCACTGGCCATCAGAGAAATGCAAATCAAAACCACAATGAGATACCATCTCACACCAGTTAGAAAGGCAATCATTAAAAAGTCAGGAAACAACAGGTGTTGGAGAGGATGTGGAGAAATAGGAACACTTTTACACTGTTGGTGGGATTGTAAACTAGTTCAACCATTACGAAAAACAGTATGGTGATTCCTCAAGGATCTAGAACTAGAAGTACCATATGATCCAGCCATCCCATTACTGGGCATATACCCAAAGGATTATAAATCGTGCTGCTATAAAGACACATGCACACGTATGTTCATTGCAGCACTATTCACAATAGCAAAGACTTGGAATCAACCCAAATGTCCATCAGTGACAGACTGGATTAAGAGAATGAGGCACATATACACCATGGAATACTACGCAGCCATAAAAAAGGATGAGTTTGTGTCCTTTGTAGGGACATGGATGCAGCTGGAAACCATCATTCTCAGCAAACTATGGCAAGAACAGAAAACCAAACACCGCATGTTCTCACTCATAGGTGGGAACTGAACAATGAGATCACTTGGACTCGGGAAGGGGGACATCACACACTGGGGCCTATTATGGGGAGGGGTGACGGGGGAGGGATTGCATTGAGCGTTATACCTGATGTAAAGGATGAGTTGATGGGTGCTGATGAGTTGATAGGTGCAGCACACCAATATGGCACAAGAATACATATGTAACAAACCTGCACGTTATGCACATGTACCCTAGAACTTAAAGTATAATACTAAAAAATAAAATATTAAAAAATCAAATAAAAATAAAAAAAGAACAATGTCAGCAAGTCACCAAAAAAAAAAAAAAAAAGAAATTAAACTTACATTCATAAAAATAGCATTCAAATGCTAATTGCAGCCTAATTAGTTATAGCCAAAAATCGAAAACAATTCAAATGTCCACAACTGGTAAATGGATAAACAAATTTTTGCATATTTATACAACATAATACATTGCAATGAAAAAGACAAACACAGATCATGCAAAAGCATAGATGAGTTTCAAAAGCATTGTGCTAGATGAAAGAAGTCAGGAAGACTACACACTGTATTGTTCAATTTCTATTAAATGTCTAGAAAATGCAAGTCTACAGTGAGAGAAAGGAGAACAGTAGGTGCTAGTAGCTAGGGTTAGTAAGGAGATTGATTCCTACAGAGCTGATTGGTGTAAAGGAAATATATTATGTCATGAATATTGTCACATTTATAAAATTGTACTCTTATTAGTTAATGTTATTGTATGTAACTTCTACCTCAAAAAGGCTGATTAAAATATTTTTTAAAAGTTGAAAGTGGATCTCAGATAGCTTCCAAACACTTGACAGAACGAGAGGGATATCCTTGGAATACCTGCCTAAATTACTGGAACTGTTCCAACATGTTTCCTGCAAGGCATCCACTGTGTACTTTAGACATTCATGGGCATATCACTGCTGGTGGAAATGGAAGAACTTATTTAGTGGCTGAAGAGAACAGATATCAGTTTATGTCTTGATAATATTACAGGATAATGGAGGGACTAAATTAATATATGAGCCTGAGTTTAATGTCACATGCAAAAGCCCTGAGACAAGTTTCAGAGTGCCCTTTGGGTAGCATAAAATTGTCAAGGGGTTGTGCATGAATCAGACACCACAGCATCATTGAGAGGAGGAGGATGGAACAACACTTCTCATACATGTTCTGATGAAAATTAAGTGATTTGTTAAATGAGTAAACAGGAAGTGTTGAATAAAATCCTGCTTTTCCCTGTCCCCTCTGCCTCTTGTTCCAGGGATCTTGGCAAAGGGCTAATAATACTAATCCTAATATGTAATCATGGATTATTTTAATATTATATTAAACACACAACACTGGATGAAACAATCACAAGGATGGCTCTAACAAATATTTAATCTTAACCAAAGATCTGTTGTATGAAAATGATAATATGTATAATTAATGTATATTAATATTAAAAAATAATTATAGATGAGTGATCCTTTTAAAATATAGCATAAATTATGAGAATTTTTCATCTTTATAGAGGTATAATTGAAAAAATAATGTCAGATGTGTTTAAAATGTACAACATGATGATTTGATATATTATACATTATGAAATTATTACCAGAATCAAATTGATTAGTATATCCATCACCTTTTTTACTTTTTGGTGAGAATGGTTGAGATCTACTCTTTCAGAAATTTCAAGTATATAATACATTGTTATTAACTATAGTTACTATGCAGTACATAGGATCCTCAGAATTTACTCATAACTGAAAGTTCACACTTTTTCACCAACCTCTCCCCATTTGTTCCACTCCCCAGATGCTTGCTGCAAACACCACTATACCCTGTTATGAGTATTAAAAGAGGGGAAAAAATACACACACTGATTGAATTCCATATTACAAAGAAGAAAGAGTTGTAAATATTAAAACTTTGTTTCTAATTTTGCTGCTTTTTATTTGAAAAATATATAAAGAAATGAAAGAATCTATGAATGAAATGTTATATAATAAGCAGTTCTTATATGATAATAATTACTGATAAAGTGATAATGTGCCCCAATGCTTAAAATCCCATGACATTAAAAAGAATTTAGAAATATACATTTATGTCTCATTCTAATTGCATTTTACTGGTAAAATATTTTTTTCAACTGTGTAATGAGAAGTGAGGTTCCTTAACTCTTTCAGTTCTGTCTTGAAATGAAAGTAGCAATTAACACTACTAAAACATTCAGAGTTGCGTTAATTTCTTATTAAATTTGAGTTATACAAGAACAAAGGATACTTTATGCTCTGGAAAAAGATAATTGTGAATTGCAAATTGATACTGTAACAGATAAATGAAGCCTCTATTTAGTAGGGCAAATTATATCCCTTTTAGGAAGTTTACTCCCAAAGTACCTACTCAAAAATCTATAATGACCACCTGACTGCTCTCACTGCAGCATGCCTACTTTGTTTGCTGAATTAAATGTTTGTTAATGAGTAACACTGAAATTCAGCCAGAACTTGGCCCCAGACTAACTTGCTATTCATAATCTGTGCTTCAGTCAAACACTGCTAATTGCTGCTCATCCCACATTGTGACTTCCTTGAGAACAGATCATTGAGTATAGGATCCCTCTACCACCATTGTCTAGCTTAATGTCGGGTTCATTTTTAATACTCAGTACTTAGGTTGCTAAGTACACTAGTATGCTGTGTTTTTTGTCTGCTTTTACATTGTACCATTATGCCTAAGTACACTTCTTTCACTGTCCAAAATCCTACCCAGTTTTCAAGACCAAGATGGCATGCTGTACCATAGGAATTGCATATTTTAAAAGTTCAAATAGATCCAGTGCTTGTCCATTCTTCTTCCAGAAATCACAGCCCCTGCTTTCAAAAAAAAAAATTGCTGGAAGAAAACCTACAAGTAAACTCTATTCACACCAAAATGACAGAACAGATGAAAAGACTGTTCTGAAAATATGAAAAACCAAAAGTAGCACAGGTGGCAGATGCAGGAAACAGTTGAGAAATGATGCACCCAGCTATATATCCCTGACATTGGTGGTAGAATACATCTCCCCAAATCAATGTCTCTTTTTGAAGCATAACCCCTAAAATTATTTGTCTACAGCAAAAGATAAAAGGGTAAGTGGACAAGCTGTGAGAGTCTTCCCATATGTCATTTGGTAGAAAGTTTAATGAAATTGGACAGGCAAATATGAATGGAAAAACAAGGTTAAGTCATTTTTGAAAGGGAAAGTTTATGGGTGAGATAGCCAAAAAAAAAAAAAAAATGAGGGACTATCTTGGATGCGGATGCAGTCTAGTTGTGCCATATTGCAGTACTTAAAGTACTCACTACAAGAAGAGTATGCTAGTGCAATAGAGAACAAACTGATTAATAAAGATGGTCAATCCAAAAGAAAGAAAAGGGGGAAGAGGAGTCATAGAATAGGCAGGACAAACAAAAAGCAAATAGTAAGATAGCAGATTTAAAACCAAAGATATTAGTAATCACATTCAGTATAAATGGACTAAGTACTCAAATTAACTGATAAAGATTGTCAGGTAAGATTTAAAATTTGCAAGATACATCTAAAGTAAAAATATAGAAAAGAAATTGTTGACAAAGGTTTAGCTCACTAACAACAAATGAAACCTAAAGAAATTGGAGAAAAGGAAATAATAAACCTAAAAGCATCAATTACAGAAATGGAAAGCAAATGTACATAAGAAAGAATGTATAAAGTCCAAAATAATTGTTTAAAAAACTAATGAAATGGGTAAACTTCTCTCTGATAAGACTGAGCCAGGAAAAAATAGAGAAGGTACCAATACTAAAAATAAAAAAGAGGGAAAGAATTGACCAGTAGATTTTACAGTAATTAAAATATCATGAAATTCTTTTACCAACAATATTATGATAAGACAAGTGAAATGAAATGAACAAATTTCTAGGAAAAAAATAGAAGACTGGACAAAGTAAGAATATAAAATTTCAATTAAAGTATCAAAGAACTACAAATAAAGAATATCAAAAACAAATTTTAAAAAGGGGAAACCTATTAAAAAAGCATACTTAATGTAAAATGTTAAGATGCTTATCTCTTAGACTGGCAATAAACCATGAAAAAGGTGAAGGAAAAAAGATAAAAGCACTAATTCAGAAAAGGTAACACAGATATAGAAGAATATCAAAGAAAATAAAATTATATGAAACTACCTTGCTAAATACCATTTAAATAAATGTGAGAATGTGAAAATGATTATCTAGAAAAATACAGACTACCAAAGTGAACCCCAGAAAAGATAGAACACCTAATTAGAAAAATTGCCAAAGAAGTAATAAAGATGTTGAAGAATAATTTCCTCCCTCTGCCCCTCCAAATAAAGCACTATATTCACATTCAGATTGTTTGTAAGAGGAATTCCAAAAAATCTTTAAGAAACAGGTAAATCTAATGCAATTCTCTCAGACTATGCCACTGCTTTATCAGCTAAGTTTATGTAATATTTTAAATTCTTTATTTTCATTTCAACAATATTTACAGCATCTTCACCAGGAGTAGATTTCATGTCCAAAAAACACCTTCTTCGTTCTCTTTAAGAAGCAGCTCATCCACTCAAGTTTTATCATGACATCACAGCAATTCAGTCACATCTTCAGACTCCATTTCTAATTCTAGGTCTCTTGCAGTTTTACCTACATTGGGAGTTACTTCCTCCACTGAAGTCTTGAACCTCTCAAAGTCATCCATGAGGGCCGGAATCAACTTCTTCCAAACCCCTGTTAATATAAGTATTATAGCTTCTTCCCATAAATTACAAATGTTCTTAATGGCATCTAGAATAGTAAATCCTTTTCAGAAGGTTTTCAATTTACTTAGCCCAGATCTTTCAGGGAAACCTCTATCTATGGCAGCCATAGTCTTACAAAATGCATTTCTTAAATAGTAAGACTTGAGAGTCAACATTATTCCTTGTTCTGTGGGCTGCAGAATGAATGTTGTGTCAGCAGACATGAACACAGCGTTAATCTCCTTACCCATCTTCAGCAGAGTTACTGGATAAGTAGGTGCATTGTCAGTGAACAGTAATATTTTGACAGAAATCTTTTTTTTTTTCTGAGTAAAAGTTCTCAACAGTAGGCTTAGAATATTCAATAAACCATGCTACAAACAGATGTTCTGTCATCCAAGCTTTGTTCTTCCACTTATAGAGCACAGGCAAAGTAGACTTAATACATTCTTAAGGGTGCTACGATTTCTGGAATGGTAAAGGAGTCTTGCCTTCAACTTGATCACCAGCCACATCAGTCTCTAACAAGAGAGTCAGCCTGTCCTTTGAAACTTTGAAACAAGGTATTGTCTTCTCCTCTCTAGGTATGAAAGTCCTAGATGGCATCTTCTTTCAATAGAAGAATGTTTAGTCTACATTGAAAATCTGTTGTTTACTGTAGCCACCTTTATGAATGATCTTAACTAGGTCTTCTGGCTAACGTGCTGCAGCTTCTATATCAACACCTGCTGCTTCACCTTGCACTTTTATGGAGATGGATTCTTTTATTCAACCTCATGAGTCAACCTGTGCTAGCTTAAAACTTTTCATCTGAGCTTTCTCACCTCTCTCAACCTTCACAGAATTGAAGAGAGTTGGGGTCTTGCTCTGGATTAGGCTTTGGTTTAAGGAAATGTTGTGGCTGGTTTGATCTTCTATCCAGACCACTGAAACATTCTTCATGTCAGTAATAAGGCTGTTTCATGCTCTTATTCATGTGTTCACTGAAGTAACACTTTTAACTTCATTCAAGAACATTTCCTTTGCATTCACAACCTCACTAACTGGTGCAAGACACCTAGTTTTCAGCCTATTTTGACTTTTGAAATGTCTTCTCACTAAGCTTTATCATTTCTAACTTTTGACTGAAAATGAGAGATTTATGCCTCTTCCTTTCACTTAAATACTTATAGGCCACTGTTTGATTAATAATTGGGCTAATTTCAATATTGGTTTGTGTCAGGGAATAGGTAGGACTGAGGAGAGAGAGAGTGCGTGATGGGTTAACAGCCTGTCACTGGAGCAGCCAGCACATATACAACATTTATCAATTAACTTTGCCTCCTTATATGGGTGCAGTTCATGGGACAAGACAATCACAATAGTGACATTACATATCACTGATCATAGATCACCATAATAGATATAATAATAATGCAAAAGTTTAAAATATTGCAAGAATTACCAAAATGTGGCACCAAGACACGAAGTAAGCAGATGTGCTTAGAAAATTGGTGCTGATAGATTTGTTTGATGCAAAGTTGCCAAAAACCTTTAATTTGAAAATCACCGCAAAAATCTCTGAAATGCAATAAAGCAAAGTACAACTAAAGAAGGTATGCCTGTATTTATCTCAGTATCTCAGTACTGCTAGTAATAGCAAAAAACTTGGGACAAACTACACGTTTACCAAAGGTATCTGATTAACAACTCTTCATTTGGGAAAAGAAAGTGGTGACCAGAGTGACAAGAGAAAAGAGGAAAACAGTTTTTCAGTGATAATTCCTCTGTGTGTTTTTCATGTATAATCATATACAGGAATTTACTAAGACAGTGAAAAAACACGTTCATAAGTGCTGCAAACTTTCTAACACTTCCTAATCCCCTAGCAAATGTGAGTTGCACTTCATTGAACACTGGCCTTTTGTTTGGTCTTTTTATGATATATCATCATCATCATTATTATTTTGACTTTCAACTCATCTCTGAGATTGCACTGAATCCGTGGCTTATTTTGCACCCCCAAATGTTCTTTAGCTCAATGTCAAGCATAGGAAGTGCTCAGCGCATATTTGTCTAAATAAGTGTCCCCCAACCTCAGTACTAGTAATACTTAAGCCAGATACTCTGTTGTTGTAGGGATCTGTCCTGTGCACTGCAGGATGTTTAGAAGCATTTCTGACCTATTACCACTAGATGCAAGTAGTACATTTTAAGTCACGACGAGCAAAAATACCTTCAGATATGGACAAAAGTCCCCTGGATGGGAAGAATCATCCACAAGTGAGAAACCATTTGCTTTAAGTCACGACATATCTAATCTTGCAGAATTTTATAACAGATTTTGAAGCAAGATTCAGTATACATTTTTCTAGTAGAATATAATAATTTGTTATATACTATTTTGGTGTAAGTGAATAAAGAGTTGAAGTATATGTCTGGTATAGACTATAAACTAAACTAATCTTTAATACTTTTGTCATTCATTTATTTTTGTTTTTGTTATTTTATATAGAGTTGAACTCGTATAGAATGGTGAAGATTTCAGAATTCCTCATTTAGTGACATTGTATGATTTGCAAAATGATGAATGATAGCCTGTATGTGAGATACATCATTTTCTCTCTTTTCTTCTAGATAACATTAATGATAGTAAAAATTGATTATCAGAATGTCAACAGTATGATTTAAAGTAAATATTCTATCTTTGTTGCAGATAACCTCATCAAATAGGGATTAGACTATATAAAGATTAATTATAGTAGCCAAACAGTTAGTTCTGGATGATTTCTTTTAATTGATAACCAATGGTTTACAAACTAAAAGTTATCATCTGTGAAATTGGATAAAAGCCTTACAGTGGGAGTGATAAGCAGAGTAACACTCAGGATATGTAAGATAGACCATTGTCATCTCTCAAATAACATTAATGGGGAGAGAACAATATATGAGTGAAGAAATTAACACATCTTTCCCTATATATAAGTTTGTCATTTTGTCTTTGAAAGTCTTTGCAGTATTAAAAAGATTTCTCATTTCTCTTATTCAGGTCCTTTTTTCCCCTTGTGTTAATTTCAGTAAAGGGGAAAGGAAAGAAGGAAAGAGAGAGGAAAAGAGGAAGGGACAAAATAAGAGGCAAAGGAAGGAGGGAGGAGGCAAGTGAAAAATGGGAGAAAATTTTTCTGTGATAGAATAAAATTGCCACAGATCTCTAGTCTAGATGATAAAATTAACCTAGTGGACTAATTTTATATCTTCTTTTCCTTTAATCCCACCAAAACATAACTTACTCAACATCTCTGAAGCCCATTTTGAAAAATACTTCAGAAATTTACTTACCTAGAGCTACAATGCTCATTCCATTTTCATATTGTTATTTAAATAATGTGTTATAAAGATTCACTATAGACAGATTTTCTGATATTCAACATAACTCTGAATAGTATTATTTTAAAAACTAAAAATTTCTGCTTTTTAAATTTTAAATGTTTTGTATTGCTTTCTCTTATCTCTCTTATCTGTTTTATTATTGAATATGTCACCAAATACCAAATGGTTTTACACACTAATAATTCTAACACCTTAAAAAAGAGCTAAAGTTATTATCCACAATAAAGTATAAATAAAAAATAATTTGCTGAACCCTAATCTGACCAGATATGAATTAGTATGGACTTCCATTTGTTTGCACCATCACTGAGTCCATCTAGTTAAAAACAGAACATAAGCAAAGAATAAATCAATAGGTATCTAGTTATTTATTATTTTGTATTAACATAGAACATAATTATAGTTTGTTCTTATACATTATTGGTTTATATAAAAGGCTACCAATTTTACAGTTTGACTGTTTATAAACAATAAGAAGGCTTTATAGGATCATCCTGTCTAGGTAAGCTACTTGTATAATAACTCGAGAGTACAGAGAATCCACAATTCAGTCATTTGAATGACTTGATATTCATCAAGCTTTAGTGACAAAATAATCATGAAGAAATATGTTCTCTATGTTTTCATGTCAAAATATTATATCTTGCTTGTAAGAAAAATGTTATTTTACAGTATATAAAGTCTACAACATAATTAACCTCATATAAATTAATTGGGGAATCTTGATGAAGCTAAATATAATGTTTACATTGATGAAGCTAAATCTAAGATTTGTTTGGTAATTCCAATTTATCTTTTCCCCCCCAAAAGTTGACATATAGAATTATGCATTGGATGTTCAAATTAAAATATCTAATTATCATAAATATTTATCCATTTTCCACTATAATTTCTTTTATATTAATTTGAGTTAGATGTAAGACATTGCAGAAATTGTAGTTGTATATAGTTCAACCTATTTGTATTATCAAAAACACTAAGGGACTTAAATATGAAATAAATAAAAAGAAAATGTAAAGAAGAATGCTGGCTTTTTTAAAGATAGACAAGCCTTTCTAATTGTGTTATAAGCAAATTATTTGAAAAAAATTTAGGAAAATCACAAAAAGTATTAACATCCAAATGACTCTTTCACTTTGAAAAACTTACATAAAGCATTATGAGGTTGAAATAACCAACGTGCAAGTGACGTGTAAATTTACACTTTAACTTAGTATCATAATCAGTGAGCTAATGGATGAGAGATTAATAAATTAAGACATTTCACTCTACACTGGATAGTTAAGTATGATTCATGCATAATTCTGGTTATAATTTATAGAGATTAACAATGCATTTGTAAAAGAAGAGATCCTTTATTTTTCTTTGAATTTGACAATGGCAGGGCCTTGTTACCATCTCATGACTTAATAACCATATTGTGATACTAATGAATAACTTGTGACAACTTAACACCTGATACCGCTAGAGCCAAAAACCTAGGGAGCAATCTGGCATACATTTATTAAGAATGTTAATGTCTGTAATTAATTCTAATTCTGAACTAACTGTACAATTGATACATTTTGGAGGTCATAAAGGTCAATTATCTATGGTGATTTAGGATATTGATACTGAACTGAGAGGAAAAAATGATGAAAACACCACTAATCTCATATTCAGTTTGTTAACTTATAAAATTTACAAAATGTTTAAACCAAATGAAATGCAATCAGATGATTTGAGAACTATTGTCTAGGGAAAGACACTAACAATACAGAACTTTAAATATTCAAAATCTTCAGCATAAGTTTGCTATAGTTTGGATGTTCCCTCAAACCTCATGTTGAAATCTGATCACCAACATTGGAGATGGGGTCTAATGGGGAAAATCTGGGTCATGAGGTAGATTCCTGCCTCATGAATGGCATGATGCTTTCCTTGTGGTAATGAGTGAGTTCTCACTCTATTAGTTTCTGCAAAAGCTGGTTGTTAAAAGAGCCTAGTCCCTCCTCCTCTATTTCTTGCTTCCTCTCTTGCCATGTGATCTCCACACATGACAGCTCTACTTTGCCTTCCACCATGAATAGAAGCAGCCTGAGACCCTCACCAGGAGCAGATGGTGATGCCATGCTTCTTGTCCAGCCTGCAAAATTATCAGCCAAATAAACTCCTTTTCCTTTATAATTTACCCAGTCCTGGATATTCCTTTATAGCAATGCTAAATGAACTAAACCAAAAATCCATACCTAGGAGTTTGGGGGTTGTCATTATAAAGATATCTGAATATTTTAAAGGAGCTTTGAAACTAGGTGATGGACATAGGTTGGATGAGTTTGGAGGGCTCAGAAGAAGACAGGAAGATGAGGAAAAGTTGGAAGTTCTTCGAGATTGGTTAAATGGTTGTGACCAAAATGCTAATAGAAATATGGACAGCATAGCCCACACTGACGAGGCCATAGCAAAGAACTTGGCTGCATTGTTTCCATGCTCTAGGTCTTTTGGGAAGGCCAAACTTAAGAGCAATGACATAGGATGTCTAGCAGAAGAAATCTCTAGGCTTCAAAGCACTCAAGAAGTGGCATGCCTACTTCTAGGAGCTTACAATCAGATATGGAAGCAAACAAATAAAGTTGGAATTTATAACTAAAAGGGAAGCAGAGCATAAAAATTTGGAAATTTTGCAGCTTGGTCATTTGATGAAGAAGAAAAGAGCGTTCTTAGGACAGGAATCCCAGGTTGTTGAAGAACAACAACTTACTAGAGAGATTAGTACAGATAAAAGGGAACCTAATGTTAATAGAACAATGGGAAAAAGACCCCAAAGGCATTTCAAAATCTTTGAGTCCATCCCTCCCATCACTGACTCAGAGACCTAAAATAACAGAATGGTTTCAGGGGTCAGGACTGGGTCTTGCCTACACTGCACCACCTTGGAATGCTGCTCCTTGTTTTGACCACTCCAACTCTAGCCATGGTTCACAGAGCCCTAGATACTACCTGGGCTGCTGCTCTGGAAGTTGCAAGCCATAAACCTTGGTGGCATTCATGTGGTGCTAAGTCTGTAGGTGCCCAGAATGCAAGTGCTAGAAGGCTTGGCAAATTCCACCTAGATTTCAGAGGATATATTGGAAAGCCTGGGTGCCCAGGCAGATGTCTCTCACGGGGTAGAGCCACTGAGAGAGCCTATACTTGGGCAGTGTCTAGTACAGCTGTGAAAACAGGGGCACTGCTGAGACCACAGAATTATAGAGTCACTGGTGCACCTTGCAAGCCACTACGCCCCTTGTATTAGTCCATTTTCACACTGCTGATAAAGATAGACCAGAGACTGGGTGATTTACAAAAGAAAGAGGTTATTTAGTTCCATGTGGCTGGGGAGGCCTCACAATCATGGCAGAAGGTGAAAGGCATATCTCACATGGCAGCAAACAAGCGAATCAAGCTTGTGCAGGGAAACCACCCTTTATAAAACCATCAAATCTCATGAGACTTAGTTGCTATCACCAGAATAGCACAGGAAAGAGCTGCCCCTATGATTCAATTACCTCCCACCAGGTCCCTCCCACAACATGTAGAAATTTAACATGAGATTTGGGTGGGCACACAACCAAACCATATCATTCTGCCCCAGCCCCTTCCAAATCTCATGTCCTCACATTTCAAAACCAATCATGCCTTCCCAACAGTCCCCCAAAGTCTTAGCTCATTTCAGTGTTAACTCAAAATTCCACAGTCCAAAGTCTCATCCAAGACAAGGCAAGTCCCTTCTACCGATGAGCCTGTAAAATCAAAAGCAAGTTAGTTACTTCCTAGATACACTGGGGGTACAGGCATTGGGTAAATACTGCCATTTCAAATGGGAGAAATTGGCCAAAAGAAAGGGGCTTTCAAAGGGGCCCCATGCAAGTCCAAAATCCAGCAGGGCAGTCAAATTTTAAATCTCCAAAAATGATCTCCTTTGACTCCATGTCTTGCATCCAGGTCATGCTGATGCAAAAAGTGGGCTCCCATGGCCTTGGAGAGCTCTGCCCCTGTGGCTTTGCAGGGTATAGCCACCCCACTTGACTGCTTTCATGAGCTGGCATTGAATTTCTGGCTCTTCCAGGTGCACAGTGCAAGCTGTTTGTGGATCTACTGTTCTGGGGTCTGGAGGATGGTGGCCCTCTTCTCACAGCTCCACTAGGCAATGCCCCAGTAAGGACTCTGTGGGGGCTCCGATCCCACATTTCCCTTCTGCACTGCCACAGCCGAGGTTCTCCATGGGGGCCCTGCCCCTGCAGCAAACTTCTGCCTGGGCATCCAGGTGTTTCCATACATCCTCTGAAACCTACGCAAAGGTTCCCAAACCTAAATTCTTGATTTCTGTGCACCCTCGTGCTCAACACCATGTGGAAGCTGCCAAGGCTTGGGGCTTGCACCCTCTGGAGCAATGGCCCAAGCTGTACCTGGACTCCTTTTGGTCATGGCTGGAGTGGCTGGGACACAGTACCAAGCTCTTGGGCTGCACACAGCACAAGGATCCTGGATCTGGCCCACAAAACCATTTTTTTTCCTCCTAAACCTCTGGGCCTGTGATGAGAGGGACTGCTGCAAAGGTCTCTGACATGCCCTGGAGACATTTTCCCCATGTCTTGGTGATTAACATTCAGTTCCTCGTTACTTATGCAAATTTCAGCAGGCTTGAAGTTTTCCTTAGAAAATGTGATTTTATTTTCTATCACATTGTCAGGCTGCCAATTTTCCAAACCTTTATGTTCTGTTTCCCTTTTAAAACTGAATGTCTTTAACAGCACCCAAGTCACCTCTTAAATGCTTTGCAGCTTAGAAATTTCTTCTACCAGATACCCTAAATCATCTCTCTCAAGTTCAAAGTTCCACAAATCTCTAGGACAGGGGAAAAATGCCACCAGTCTCTTCCCTAAAACATAACAAGAGTCACCTTTGCTCCAGTTCCCAACAAGTCCCTCTTCTCCATCTGAGATCACCTCAGCCGGATTTCATTATCCATATCATTATCAGCATTTTGGTCAAAGCCATTCAACAAGTCTCTAGGGAGTTCCAAACTTTCCCACATTTTCCTGTCTTCTTCTGAGCCCTCCAAACTGTTCCAGCCTCTTCCTGTTACCCAGTTCCAAAGTCGCTTCCACATTTTCAGGTATCTTTTCAGCAGTGCCCACTCTATTGGTACCAATTTACTGTATTAGTCCATTTTCATGCTGCTGATAAAGACATACCCGAGATTGGGCAATTTACAAAAGAAAGAGGTTTAATGGACTTACAGATCCACGTGACTGGGGAGGCCGCATAATCATGGTGGAATTTGAAAGGTATGTCTCACATGGTGGCAGACAAGAGAAGAGAGCTCTTACAGGGAAACTCCCCTTTATAAAACCATCAGATCTTGTGAGACTTATTCACTATCACGAGAACAGTATGGGAAAGACATCTGCCCCCATGATTCAATTGCCTCCCACTGGATCCCTCCCACAACACATGGGAATTCAAGGTGAGATTTGCATGGGGACGTTGCCAAACCATATCACTCCTTTAGCCTGAAAAAGCCATTGATGTTTCCTTCCCACCCATGAGAGCAGCCACATGGAGTACACCTGGCAAAGCCACTGGGGCACTGCTCCCTGAGGTCTTGAATCACAGCCCTTGAACTAGTTCACAGAATGCAGGACTTGAAGTTAAGGATTGTTTTGGAGCTTTAAAATTTAATGTCATCCTTCCTGAGTTTTAGACTTGTGTGAGGCCTGTTACTCTTTTCTTTTGACTGATTTATGCTTTTTGGAATAGGAATCTTTTACCCAATGCCTATACAACCTTGGTATCTTGGAAGTAAATAGCTTCTTTTTGACTTTACAGGAACATAACTGGAAGAGACTTGTCTCAGATGAAACTTTGGACTTTGCACTTTTGACTTTTGCTATAACAATTAAGACTTTGGGGAATTGAAAAGGAATTATTATATTTTGCAATGTGAGGAGGACATTAGTTTTAGGGGCCCAAGAACAGAGTGCTATAGTTTAGATGTTTGTTCTCTCAAACCTCATGTTGAAATTTGTTGTCCATTGTTGGAGATGGGGCTTATTGGGAGGCTTTGAAGTCACAGAGGTGGATCCCTCATGAATAGATTAATGCCCTCCCTGAGGCAAGACGCCGGGATGGGAGTGACCTGCAGTGAGAACTGGTTGTTAAAAATAAACTGGCACCTTGCTCCCTTCTCTCTTGCTTTCTCTCTCACCATGTGAAGAGAGAATTTCTGCACATCTGGTTCCCCTTAGTCTTCTGCCATGAGTGGAAGCAGCCTGAAGCTTTCATCAGATGCCTAATCTTTCAGCCAGTGAGATTATAAGCCAAATAAACATTTTTTTCTTTATAAATTACCCAGCCTCAGGGATTGTTTACATCAACACACACTGACTAAGACAAAGGTTAAAGACATTTTTTAAAATTTAAACACCATTGACAACTTTTTTTTTTTTTTTTCAATTTGAAACTAAATTGGAAGTATTTCTCTAGAGGGCAGAATTAGCTGGTAATTATGGTTGAGAGAATGATTCAGTGCCTTCTTGCTTAGTCCAGTACTATCACATTTTAGTTGACACTTGACACCTTGAGACAATCAAAAACAGAATGTGGAAAAATACTTTATTAAAACTCCATCTTAAATTTCTTTCTCTGAAGGACATACTGAGGTCATCAATGACTCTTATATTTGAGTATTTCCATCCAGCATCTAGAACATTAAATATACCAGGACTGCCGGGAGCGGTGGCTCAAGCCTGTAATCCCAGCACTTTGGGAGGCCGAGATGGGCGGATCACGAGGTCAGGAGATTGAGACCACCCTGGCTAACACGGTGAAACCCCATCTCTACTAAAAAATACAAAAAAACTAGCTGAGTGAGGTGGCCGGCACCTGTAGTCCCAGCTACTCGGGAGGCTGAGGCAGGAGAACGGCATAAACCTGGGAGGTGGAGCTTGCAGTGAGCTGAGATCCGGCCACTACACTCCAGCCTGGGGGACAGAGCGAGACTCTGTCTCAAAAAAAAAATATATATATATATATATATATATCAGGACTTCTAGCTATCTAAAATAATAATCCTTGTATTTCAGGCAGTATGGCTTAGAAGATAAGGAAGTACATTCGATTTCAAAGTTATAATAATGTACAAGATACATAGGATATTACTAGAGTTACAGCCTACAATGTAATTCATTATTTAGAACCACATAACATTTATTGTGAAATTTCCAAATACTGTAATCATCAATTTATAAGGTATTGTCAGTATTATTGCATTATAGTAGTTTTAAAGGCTTAACATTTATATTCCTAGAGTGCTCGCGGTGATGAATTCATTATAAAGATAATGTTCCAACTTATACAAAGAAAAAGTAGAAGAGACAAATCAACATACTGCCCTCATATTTTGGAACATATTCTTGCAGTCTTAGCCTATTCAATGCATTTGTAGTTCTGTATCCTCCATTTTCTCTTTGCATTATTATTATTTCCCATATTTCTTTAGAGTCCTTTTGGCAACATTTCAATAGTAGATCTATTAATACTAATTTAATTAGCTACTTCCACATTTTTGAATTTAAGTTTTATTTTATTTTGTAACTTTAAAAACAAAGATGAAAAATACTCTTAGGAATATTTCAAACTGTTGGTTATTACATATTTCCAGTTATAAGACTGTTTTTCATACAAAAGTTGAAAAGAAGATTACACAAACATGGTAAAAAAAACAAAACAGAAAAAACTCCTTTACTCACCATTATACAGAGATAAAATTTATAAACGATGTCTCTAGATTCTTATTTATCTTTTCAGAAAGAAGCAATCTATAAACTATCCTTTCCTCTAGGAATGCTTTGACATTGATATTCTTTACCAGATTTCTATGACTCATTGCTTCAGTATACTGATCCAGTTTGTGTGGTCATTAGTAAGTCATACTGAATTGCTATTTATAAGACAAATTTTCATTAGCATGATAAAAATTAAGTCTCAACTGAGAATTAGATATTAATAAAAGAGAAAAAATAAAGAATTAGATAAAACAAATACTACTTAATTCAACATGAATATTCATATCCAGTAAATTATGCTAAAATATTCATGTTGAATAAAATATGCTAAAATATTTATATTAAAAATATGCTAAAATAAGGTCATTTCAAAGATATTAAAACAAACTGGCTTCCTAGAGTCCTTCCAGACTGATGAGGAGAAGCTTATAGATCATTCACCATCCTTTGGTCAATGATATCTTTGATTGATAGTATAAGATATCATCTTTGTATTTTATCTTATTTAAATCTAAAGTCATACATCATAATATACTTCTATGTTAGCCACTTAGTGTAAGTAAAATAGTATATTTACGTTAGAGACTAAAAATTTATCATTACATCCCCCTAATAGGCATGCAATCCTTAAAGTGTGGCATCAACCTTATAAAGGGGAAGGTGGATTACCTGCATACACATATGCATACAAATATTCATACATCCACAAATTTGGATTCAGACCTGTCTGAATTTTCAGCCTTGTGCTTTCCAGGCATACTGTTTCTTCTCTATATGAGAAGGCATAAGCATAAAAATAACCATTCTTTTTGTGTTTGTTTTTGTTTTTAAACTCTGCTGCATCTAAGAGGTAAAAATAGATGCTTTTAAAAATTCCCTAATTAATTATAGCAATAACCAAGACATGTACCCATGTGTAAGCAAATTATTGCAAGAAACTTCAGAATATTCTGTACCAATATGTAAACATGTCATTGTAAGGAACTTCAAAATATTCTGAGGTAAACTTACAGTAACAATACCCACAAGCTAATGTGTTCTGTGACAACTTAGAAAGCAATTCTTTTTCTGTGTGACATTTCATAGAAACATAGTAATTTAATCCAAGTTTTATGATGTATTTACCATTGTAATTTATTGATCATTCAACAGATTTTTTTAAATAGACCACTTAACAACCGTATTACAATATGAATAATATCTAGAATTAAAAAAAAAATTCTGACTTTCGAATTGGAGATCAGCCTGGTCAATATGGTGAAACTCTGTCTCTACCAAAAATGCAAAAATTATTTGGGCGTGGTGGTGGGTGCCTCTAGTCCCAGCTACTCGGGAGGCTGAGGTAGGAGAATCTCTTGAACCTGGGAGGTGGAGGCAGCAGTGAGCCAAGATCGTGCCTCTGCACTCCAGCCTGGGCAACAGAATGAGATTCCATCTCAAAAAAAAAAGAAAAAAATCATTCTGACTTTGAAATTTAATATTTTAGGCCTTTGAATAATGCAGGAAAGTATTTAGAGTATAGATGATGAATTAACTAGTTGATAAGAGCAGCATACTAACAAGATTTTGCTTCCTTTACACTTCATTTAGTTTTGCATATCTTTTGCATATCTCAAATATACCCTTAAATTTTAACACTGTGTGTCTTGGATTTGTATGTAATGTGCGTGTGTATATAGGTGTGTAAGACAGAGGAGTGAGCACACTGAATTAAGGTAAATGATCCTTATGTCAAGAGCTATGGGTACATGTGTTTCTTACACTGGATTGATAGCACTGTTTATTTGAAAACGACATTTAAGCATATTGCTTGTTAATTAAGTTACAACATCCTCTAAATCTGAAGTCTATTATGGTCTCCATTATATCATGTACAGTTCTATAATTGATAAAATAATTTTGGTGGGTCTTTTCAGCATATTTACCAGTGCTAATTCCAGGAATTAAACCTATTTATTCAATTGCTGTCCTGTGGCCTCAAAAAAAAAAAAAAAAAAAAAAAAAAAAAACAGTCACTAAACTGCAATGCATCTTACTAACTTGATATAATAAAATCATCATATGTGTATCATGGAGCAGCTATAGTGAAACAAAACACTCTCTTCCCTTTTCGAGACTATTAAGAAACCAAATTTGATAGGTAGAGTGAATCCATGGGGAAAGCTCAGATAAAACAGTAAAACAATATATAGATAGTGCTGCTCTGTAGAATTATGATCCTGTTAAGGAAAATTTCTCTGCAGAATGTTATATAACTATCATCAATGACTGCTACACTGTTCACATTACAATAGCTACATTGTGTAGCAAATGGAGAGTAGATCTGTTTCAAGCATGCAATATCATATTAAAAGACTGATGCTTGGCCATTATTCAGGCATCTCATTTCTCTCCTCAAAGTTAAAACATATATGTTATGATGTTACTATTAACATTTCATGATTATACCACTGCATTTTCCTAAAAAAATTATTTAGTGTTGACTATGTCTAATTTTTATTAACTCAAAATTTATTTACACAAAATTTTATATTGATGTTAATGTGATTAAGCAAATAGCATTTTGTTATGCCATCATTACTACTGATTATAGCATTTACAAATGTCTAAGGTAAGTCATTACAAGCAGGCCATTTTCAGGCTTTTCTACTGTACCACAATGGTGGTGGGTTTTTGCTAACATAAATTTGTAATTTGTTAATGTAAACTAAAATGTTTTAAGAGAACACTTCAGTTCAATCTATATAAGCATGCTGATTTATAGTCAGTGAGCTATAGCAAAACAAAAAGTAAGAGGCTTTAAAGAGACGAGACTGGTGAGGTGGAAGTACATGGATGAGAAAAGCAGTAGAAAACCAAGAAAGTTAAATCACAATCACGTGAATTTTTAATCTTAAAATCAATGTTCTTGAAACAGTAAACTCTAAAAAATGTTCTCTTTTCCACTAGGAAGTGGAAGAAATGGAGGAGGAAAAATGTTTACGAGTTGCTGGGCATTCCAAATGAGGAGAAGAAAACAGTGCTCCTTTTTTCTGCCTCTAGAGTAGAGGTGTTACCCATCACTATTGTCAAACCCTGTGGTCCATTTTAATGAGTGCTCTCCTGAGTGGCTTTGATTAGCAAGAGATTTTTTAAGTAAGTCTTCCTTCCTTTCTAGAGTATGATTCATGAGCTTTACAGAGAAGTTCAAATGCTTATGAGAATTCCATGCAATAAGTGTGTGTGTGTGTGTGTGTGTGTGTGTGTGTGTGTGTGTGTGTGTGTAAAGAAACAAAGAATTGATGCTGGTGAGGAAGTAGACAAGTGAGCAAACACAAATAGAGATAATTAGTAATAATGAAAGACGAAAAAATGACTACAGGATGAGTAGAGTTAATTAATTTTCCCTACTTCAGGCTTTAGCACCATTTGGCTGGAGAAAATATACATGGTTCAAATGACAGTAAAATATTTTTAGTCTCTTTAAGATGCATTTATTCAACAATTATTTATTGTTCACCTATGGTATTTCAGGCACTGTGATCTCGGATAAACTTACTTTTCAAACTTTCTGATAAACATGAATTTTAGGACTTTCAAAATTCCTGATAAACATGAATTTTAGCTTTTTTTTTTTTTTTTTTTTTTTTTTGAAACAGGGTCTTATGCTGTTGCCCAGTGAGTGCAGTGGTGTGAAATCACAGCTTACTGCATCCTGGAACTCCTGGACTCATGCCCTTCTCCCACCAGCCTCCTATGCTCTTTTTACTTAGTATCTTGTGAGTTCAATTTGTGAGAAATGTTTAAAACGTAGATGAAATGCTGCAATAAAAAAACACCCATGTAACTTAAAAATACACGAAGAAACTTTGAATTCGAATGTTTTACTTTGGAAATCAGAGGGAGAAGCATTCCTACAGGGCTACATTTTCTCTTTGAAAGAACACCTGGTCCGCCTATTTGCCACACCTGAGAGATGCCTAGGCCATTTACATATCACGTTAACAATTTCAAAGATCTACAACCACCATAGGGATCGAAATTCTTTCCTGAGGCACTTTTTCGAGACAAGATTTATATTTACTAACTATTATGTAAAAAATATTCATTGGGGAAGTAGTTGAAAGTATCATATTTCTCGTCTAGTTTCTATGTGAGGTTCCAATATGAAAAACACATCAGTGGAAATTGGAATGATTTGTACCAAGAGGAAAAAAATTCTCTTTACTGTAAAAATAATATACTATGAAAATAATGATTATAACAATTATTACACATCATTTCATCTGTTGGCACCTAGGCCTTAATGCTTAAGAAGAAACACTTCAATACTTTTTGGTTGTTTTTTTACTATTTTAAACAACTTGCTTTCAGATACTGTGATGAACAGTGTTTTGGTTCAATAATCTTAATACTATATTCAGAATTATTAGTTTAATGTCAGCATAAGTTAGTTTATAATTAATACTCCGGGGCAATTTTGTGGTGGTACGCAAAAAGTAAGATGATGAATGTATTTACGCTCTTTTCAACTTGGATTCTTTTTTCCAAAATTAGTAGAACTCTGTAGTCTTCTTATTGCCTTAATTTGAGTAGACCACATGGCAGCTACTCAGAGAACACCAGAAAATCCATAATAGAATAAGAGATAGGTACAATACACTCACCCCCAAAAATAATAATAATAAGTTGTACCTGGAACTATAAAACTGGCACTAAATATTTTATAAGGAATATAAGAAAGACATCAACCTTTTTAGAAATATATCCAATAAAGACAATGCTTAAAACAAAATTTGAAGAATTACAAAAAACCATGTAGATTAAGAATTATGAAAATTTTAAAACCAATATAGGACACAAACATTGAGAGACACAACCGAATAGCTAATGCATTTGGAAATCACAAGAAGTAAACTCAGAATTGGTCAAAAAGAAGGCAACATCCCTACATATACCAGAACAAATTGTATTGCAATTTCTTAATAAAAAGGGAATCTGGAAACCCACTGTTACACGTAATTATGTTCAGCTGATTGCAAAGTAAATTTTATAGTTTTCATTCCATAATGACTTCAGTGGTTCTAAACATAAACATAATTCTTTATAGATTCCTAATAAAAGAATCGTCCCAGGCATATTTGCAACGATGACCCCTATGTTATTATTCTAGCCAAATTCTGGTGCCAGGAGTAGGAAGACAAGCTGAGCAGAAACTTCTCACAGATTATGGTTTTTAACAAGGCTTATTTTTGTTTGGGTGCTCTACTTATTACATATGCATGCCTGATCTCTTGTGAAACTAAAGCCTTATAGGAATGTCAAGGTTAGAAGTGAGGCTCTGTAATTTTCCATTAGTCATCAGTTAGTAGATTCAAGCAGCAAAGTGTGTCTTTTGATTGGTTTACCTAGCTGGTGCCAAAGTCTGTTCAAATGTCTCTTAATGTTGCTTACTTTTGTATTTGTGACTCAAAGTACTACTGCCAAGTATTCTATGAGCTTTTCAAAATATTTCAATAAAAATAGGTTTGCAAATGTAATAGGAATGATTATATTAAGAAAAAAGTTCAAATAAATCTATAAACGAGTGGGGAAAAATGTACTTCCATATAAATCATTAATTCTTAATAATGAGGATAATAAAAGTAAGACACTGATGATATACTATATACTTAACATTAGCTATGGAAAAATGATTAGCCAGTAAAAAAACACAAAACAGCAATCTGTGTGATGAGCACATTGCAAGCAAAAAGTAGAGCAGGAATGAACCACAATGGCAGGAAGAACAAGCCAGGAAAGTCTGAGGAAGAACAAGGATTGCAGAATCCTGGCAAAGTGTTTACAGTTGGAATCTCTTGCAGAAGACATCAGTACCCACCTAAATAGCCATCCTGGCAAAACTCTGGCCCATATGCCTAGGGGTCAGACAGTGAAGGGGTAAAACCTGCAACAAATGTGACCAGCTAAACAAAAGGGCACACTTGTGTGGAATTAATCCACCAAGTCTGCAGGACACAATTCTCATTTCTTTTTTCTAGTGTCTAACAGCATTCTCAAATTCCTTCTTTCAAGTACGTCATAACTGCCATTATCATCCGATATCAGCTCTTTTAAGCTACTCAACTTTGTCTCTTGGTTCCTAGGAGTCGGTCTGTGTCTACTGTCTGTTTCAAAATTTTGGATGTCGCACATGCCCATTTTCTGTCTTCTGAGTCTCTTTGTCCAATTAGTTCCTTTTTTATTTTTATTTTTTTTTTAATTATACTTTAAGTTCTAGGGTACATGCTCACAACGTGCAGGTTTGTTGCATATGTATACTTGTGCCATGTTGGTGTGCTGTACCCATCAACTTGTCAGTACCCATCAACTTGTAATTTACATCAGGTATAACTCCCAATGTAATCCCTTCCCCCTCCCCCCTCTCCATAATAGGCCCCAGTGTGTGATGTTCCCCTTCCCGAGTCCAAGTGATCTCATTGTTCAATTCCCACCTATGAGTGAGAACATGCGGTGTTTGGTTTTCTGTTCTTGCCATAGTTTGCTGAGAATGATGGTTTCCAGCTGCATCCATGTCCCTACAAAGGACACAAACTGATCCCTTTTTATGGCGGCATAGTATTCCATGGTGTATATGTGCCACATTTTCTTAATCCAGTCTGTCACTGATGGACATTTGGGTTGATTTCAAGTCTTTGCTATTGTGAATAGTGCTGCAATGAACATACGTGTGCATGTGTCTTTATAGCAGCATGATTTATAATCCTTTGGGTATATACCCAGTAATGGGATGGCTGGGTCATATAGTACTTCTAGTTCTAGATCCTTGAGGAATTGCCATACTGTTTTCTACAATGATTGAACCAGTTTACAATCCCACCAACAGTGTAAAAGTGTTCCTATTTCTCCACATCCTCTACAGCACCTGTTGTTTCCTGATTTTTTTAATGATTGCCATTCTAACTGGTGTGAGATGGTATCTCATTGTGGTTTTGATTTGCATTTCTCTGATGGCCAGTGATGATGAGCATTTTTTCATGTGTCTGTTGGCTGTATGCATGTCTTCTTTTGAGAAATGACTATTCATATCCTTTGCCCACTTTTTGATGGTGTTGTTTGCTTTTTTCTCATAAGTTTGTTTGAGTTCTTTGTAGCTTCTGGATATTAGCCCTTTGTCAGATGAGTAGATTGCAAAAATTTTCTCCCATTCTGTAGGTTGCCTGTTCACTCTGATGGTAGTTTCTTTTGCGGTGCAGAAGCTCTTTAGTTTAATTAGATCCCATTTGTCAGTTATGGCTTTTGTTGCCATTGCTTTTGGTGTTTTAGACATGAAGTCCTTGCCCATGCCTATGTCCTGAATGGTATTGCCTAGGTTTTCTTCTAGGGTTTTTATGGTATTAGGTCTAACATTTAAGTCTCTAATCCATCTTGAATTAATTTTCGTATAAGGAGTAAGGAAAGGATCCAGTTTCAGCTTTCTACTTATGGCTAGCCAATTTTCCCAGCACCATTTATTAAATAGGGAATCCTTTCCCCATTTCTTGTTTTTCTCAGGTTTGTCAAAGATCAGATGGCTGTAGATGTATGGTATTATTTCTGAGTGCTCTGTTCTGTTCCATTGGTCTATGTCTCTGTTTTGGTACCAGTACCATGCTGTTTTAGTTACTGTAGCCTTGTAGTACAGTTTGAAGTCAGGTAGCATGATGCCTCCAGCTTTGTTCTTTTGACTTAGGATTGTCTTGGCAATGTGGAGTCTTTTTTGGTTCCATATGAACTTTAAAGCAGTTTTTTCCAATTCTGTGAAGAAACTCATTGGTAGCTTAATGGGGATGGCATTGAATCTATAAATTACCTTGGGCAATATGGCCTTTTTCATGATACTGATTCTTCCTATCCATGAGCATGGTATGCTCTTCAATTTGTTTGTGTCCTCTTTTATTTCACTGAGCAGTGGTTTGTAGTTCTCCTTGAAGAGGTCCTTTACATCCCTTGTAATTTGGATTCCTAGGTATTTGATTCTCTTTGAAGCAATTGTGAATGGAAGTTCATTCATGATTTGGCTCTCTGTTTGTCTGTTACTGGTGTATAAGAATGCTTCTGATTTTTACACATTGATTTTGTATCCTGAGACTTTGCTGAAGTTGCTTATCAGCTTAAGGAGATTTTGGGCTGAGATGATGGAGTTTTCTAAATATACAATCATGTCATCTGCAAACAGGGACAATTTGACTTCTTTTCCTAACTTAATACCCTTGATTTCTTTCTCTTGCCTGATTGCCCTAGCCAGAACTTCCAACACTATGTTGAATAGGAGTGGTGAAAGAGGGCATCCCTGTCTTGTGCCAGTTTTCAAAGGGAATGCTTCCAGTTTTTGCCCATTCAGTATGATATTGGCTGTGGGTTTGTCATAAATAGCTCTTATTATTTTGAGATACATTCCATCAATACCGAATTTATTGAGAGATTTTAGCATGAAGGGCTGTTGAATTTTTTCAAAGGTCTTTTCTGCATCTATTGAGATAATCATGTGGTTTTGGTCTTTGATTCTGTTTATATGCTGGATTACAATTAGTTCTTTTTTTTTTTTTTTTTTTTTTTTTTTGAGGCGGAGTCTCGCTCTGTCGCCCGGACTGCAGTGCAGTGGCCAGATCTCAGCTCACTGCAAGCTCTGCCTCCCGGGTTTACGCCATTCTCCTGCCTCAGCCTCCTGAGTAGCTGGGACTACAGGCGCCCGCCACCTCGCCCGGCTAGTTTTTTTGTATTTTTAGTAGAGACGGGGTTTCACCGTGTTAGCCAGGATGGTCTCGATCTCCTGACCTCGTGATCCGCCCGTCTCGGCCTCCCAAAGTGCTGGGATTACAGGCTTGAGCCGCCGCGCCCGGCCCACAATTAGTTCTTAAAATAAATCAGAAAATGATTAATAGTAAACATGAAAGATAATTTAAGACAGATAATAACATTTTCATGATATTTACTACATGCATTATATTTAAAAGTGATACCAAAATTATTTATGATCAGATCGAGCCAGGTATACAGGAGAAAATACAGCTACCCAAATATAGAGTCAAAGAGTCAAGTCCCATTAATTATTCACCCCTTTATTTTATTTTTCATAAAAGTGATTTATTTCAAATTATAGTAATATTAACATGTATTTCAAAGCCAACATATCATTTCTCTAATTTATGAAATGATATTGTGAAGATACTGCAATGAATGATAAAGACAGAGACACAAAAAGGGACTTTAAAATTTACCCAGTTACTCAAGGTCAGTAGAGGCAATAGGCACAAATTCCAGGAAAACAGTTTGGGCAACAGAGATCATAAAAGAAAGCAAAAAACCTAGGCAACATAGGCCAACCAAAGGCAAATCTTGTACACAATTGAAATTTATAACCCAAGTCTGAATATTAATGGGATTTGTAGGATACCAACATCAAATAGGGCCCTGAACTAATGAATTGGATTTGTAACTTTATTGAGGAAAAGAAAGTGAAGACTTTTGAGCCTCATAAATGAAAAGCCAAGACAAATCAGAACCTCCATGCTGAAAGACAATGTAAGATAAAGAGAAAAAAATAAATTCTAAAAGTTTCTCTAAGAATAAATTTTTAATAGTTTATTGAAGTGTAATTTACATATAATAAACTATGTATTTTAAGTGATCAGTTCAAAGAGTTTGAGCAATTGCCCGCAACCCTGTAACTGTCACCCAAAACGAAATGAAGAATACTTATACAATCCCAGAAGTTTCCCTTATGTTCATTTTCCTGTCAATTTCTACCTCTACCTGAGGCAACCACTTTCTGCTTTCTATAACCAAGTATTTATTTTGCCTTTTCTGGGAATTCGTATAAATAGAATCACATTATATGAATTATTTGGCATCTAGATTTGTTTGCACAACAAAATGTTCTTCGAGATTTGTCCATGTTGCTTATACCAGTAGCTCCTTTTTATTGATGGAAAGAGCATTCCATTATATAAATTATGAATGTACAAATGTATGTCACCTTGCTTATCCCGTTGATGGATATTTGGTGTCTTTTTTCTCCAAGTTATGACTAAGTATAAAGCTGCCATGAATACTCATGTACAAATCTTTTTGTGGACATGTTTGATGTCCTTGTAGATCTCTGGGTCTAGAATGCATGTGTTTTTAAGAAACTGCCAGTTCTCAGTTGGGTACGGTGGCCTATGCCTATAATCCCAGCATTTTGGGAGGCCAAGACAGGTGGATCACCTGAGGTCAGGAGTTCGAGACCAACCTGGCCAACATGGTGAAACCACATCTCTACTAAAAAATACAAAAAAATTAGCCAGGCGTGGTATTACTTGGGAGCCTGAGGCAGGAGAATCGCTTGAACGTGGGAGGTGGAGGTTGCAGTGAACCAAGATCATGCCACTGCATTCCAGCCTGGGCAATAAGAGCAAAACTCCATCTCAAAAAAAGAAAAAAAAAAAGGAAAGGAAGAAACTGCCAGTTCTTAAAGAATTGATTTTTACATCCTGCTAGTAATACATGAGCATTTTTAATTATTTCACAAGTTTATCACTAAAATGTCCACGTACCCTATGCCCAGTTTCCCTATAACACCTTACGTTAGTATGGTACATTTGTTACAATTAATGAACCAATACCGATACATTGGTCATACTTTATTCTGATTCCCTTAGTCTGTACTTAATACACTCTTCCTGTTTCAGGATTCCATCCAAGAAGTATTATTACATTTAATTGTCATGTCTCCTTAAGCATGAAACTGTGACAGTTTCTCAGATGTCCACTCTTCCACTCTTTTTGATGACCCTCACAGTTTTGAGGAGTACTGGTTAGGTATTTTGTAAAATGTCCCTCACTTGGGATTTGTCTAATGTTTTCCTCATGACTAGATTGGGTGTGATGGTTAATTTTATATGTCAACGTGGGTGAGTCACGGTGCCCAAACATGTAATCAAACATTATTCTGGATGTTTCTGTGTGGTTGTGCTTGGATGAAGCTTATATTTAAATCAGTGGACTTTGAGTAAAGCAGATTGCCGTCCAATAATGTGGGTGGGCTTCATGCAATCAGTAGAAGGCCTGAATAGAACAGAAGTCTGACCACCCCACAGCAAGAGGGAATTCTGCTAACAGATGGCGTTTGGACTTCAACTGTAACATTGGCTCTGAGTTTCTATCCTGACTGCCTTTGTACTGGAACTGCTACTCTTTCCTGACTTTCCAGCCTACCAGCCTCCCCCTTCAGATTTTGGACTCACCAAGCCTCCATAATCATGTAAGCCAATTTCTTAATATAAACCTCTCTCTCTCTCTCTCATCCACAGACACAGACACACACACAGACACAGACACACACATTCTACTGGTCTATTTCTCTGGAGAATCCTAACCAATACACTGGGGTTATAGGCTTGGGGAGGAAGATTCAGGAAAAAAATAGTGCCATTCTCATCACACTGTATCTAGCGTACATAATATAAACATGACTTATCCCTTTTGTCCACCTTGATTATCTGGCTGAGGTCGTATTGGTCAATTTCTCAACTGTGTTTACTATTTCCCCACTTTCTATACTATGCTCTTTGGAAGGAAATCACCATATGCAGCCCACACTTAGGAAGTAGGGAGTCATGTTCTGCCTCCTTGAGGGTGTTCTATTTACATAAATTATTTGGGGCCAGGTGCAGTGGCTTCTGCCTGTAATTCCAGCAATTTAGGAGGCTAAGGTGGGAGGATCACTTGAGACCACAAGTTTGAGACTGGCCTGTGCAACACAGTGAGACAAAAAATATATATTAATATATATTTTTTTAATTAACCAGGTGTGGTGACACACACCTGTGGCCTTAGGTATTCCAGAGGCTGAGGTGAGAGGATTACATGAGCCCAGGAGGTCAAGGTTGCAGTGAGCCATGATCTTGCCACTGCACTACAGCCTGGGTGACAGAATGAGATCTTGTCTCAAAAAAAAAAATGTGTATATATACATATATATACACACACATATATATACATATATACACACATATATGTGTATATATATATATATATAAAATATATATTTAGAATTCTTCTACATAGGAGATTTGTCTATTTCCCCCCACTCATTTCCTCAGTCATTTATTCATACCGGTAAGAACTCATGGATGTATATTTTATAATTTTGGTTATCATCCAATACTACTTTATTTATATTAATATTATTGCTCAAAGTATACCAACTTTGGCCATTGGGAGTTCTTTCCATTGCCTCCTGTGTCCCTTTGACAGGCCCTCATTACTCTCAGTTCCTGTGAGTTGTGTGTATGCACTGAATTTGCTAATATTTTATTAACATATTTGTACCTCTATTTTCTTTTCTGATAATATATTTATCAGGTTATGATTTCAGGGTTATGCTGCTTCATAGAATAAATTGGGAAATGTTCCCTCCTCTGTTTTTAAAAGTTATTCATTTATTTAAGATTGGTTTTATTATACTTCTTCACTTAATGTTTGATATAATTCACTGGTAAAGCCATCTGAGATTTGAGTTTTCTTTGTGAGAAAGTTACAATCACAAGTTCAGTCTCCCTAATAGAAACAGGGTTGTGGAGATTTTTCTATTCTTTTGCCAATTGGGTAAGCTATATTTTAAAAAATATTTATTCATTTATATCTAAGCTAATGAATTTATTAACACAAAACAGAGCTTCTCCACCTCAACATTATTGGCATTTGGGGCCAGGTAGGTCTTTGTTATGATAGGATAGTGTGCATTACAGGATATTTAGCAGCTTCCTTGGCCTGTGTCCACAAGTTGTGTAGTAACTTTCCTCCCAAGTTGTGACAACCAAACCATTTCCAGATATTGCCAAATTTCCCCACTGGGAAAAATCACCCCCAATTGAGAGCTACTGTCGTAAAGTTATTCATAATATCCCCTTGTTATGTCTTTAATGTTTGTAAGATTTGTAATGATTTAATTAATATGTAAATAATATCATTTTTAAAATGATATTAGTAATTTGTATTTTCTCCATTATTTCTTTGTTAGGGATTTACTAACCTTTTCAAAGAACTGACTTTTGACTTTATTTCTCTTTTATTTCATTAATTTCTGCTTTTATATTTATTATTTCATTTCTTCAAAGTTGTATTTTATTTTGTCTTCTCTTTTGTTTGTTAATGTAGACACTTAACTAGTTCACTGTAAGCCTTTATTTTGTATTTTAGGCATTAATGTTATAAATTTCCATTTTACTGGTAATTTGGGTGCATCCAACAAATTTTGATAAATTTTTATTATAGAGTTCAAAATATTTTTCATTTCACTTGTGATTTGTGCGACTCATGAATTACTCAGAAGCAAAATACTTAATGTCTGTATATTTTGGTATTTTTTAGATAATTTTCTGCCACTGATTTTTATTTTAGGTCGTGAATCATATACTCTATGATTCTGGTCTTTTGAAATTTATTGAGACTTCTTTTTTGTATGCTGTCACCTGATTAGTTTATCTTGTTGGGTGTTTGTGCAGTTGAAAAAAATTGTTTTTAGTTGATGGATATCATAGTCTATTAACTCAATTATGTCAAGTTAGTAGATAGTGTTAATGAAATCTTCTATATTTCCCTGATTTTTATTATTCTATCAATTACTTATATACTTGACTATTTCCCCCATTTAATTCTGTTAAGTATTTCTTTGTGTTTTATAATTGCTATATACTCCTAAATAATGAAGACTTTTATCCTTATGAATGTGCTTCATATCTCTGGTAATATTATGTGAGTTGAGGTCTTACTTTTCTGATATTAATATGGTCATATCTTTCCTATGCTTATTGTTTTCATGGTATATTTCCCCCATCCTTTGATTTTATGCATTTTTTTAAAAGTTTGCCTTCAGTCAGCCTGGGCAAAATAAAGAAATCCTGTTTCTACAAAAGGTAAAATAATTAACTTGGCATAGTGACATGTGCCTGTAGCCCCAGGTTCTTGAGAGGCTGAGGTGGGAGGATCACATGAGCCCAGGGAGGTCTAAGGTGCAGTAAGCCATGATTGTACCACTGTGCTCCAGCCTGGACGACAGAGTAAAATCCCATCTCAAGAAGAAAAAAAAAAAAAATTGCCTTCAGTAACAAATTACTACTTAAAAATGTAAGAACACTGCAACGCTATAATTCTATTTACATTCTCTCCTACACAATATGGCTTCATTGGCATATATTTTACTTCAACATATGTTATAAACCCAAAATATACGGTTATTACATTTACTTTAGTCAATAATCTTTTAAATATATATGTCTCTATAGATAGATAAATATGTAGAGATATGATATATGGGATACACATAAAATGAAGATAATACAAAATATTTCTATATGTTTATTTATACATCAGGACTTCCATCTGGTGTCATTTCACATTAGCATAAAGAGTTTCTAGACATTCTGCTGGAGGTGTTCTGGAATAAATTTGCTCAGCTTCTGTCTGTGTGAAAATAGCTTTCTTTTGATTTCAATTTTTTTTTGCTAGATATTGAATTTAAATTGATATATTTTATGTACTTAGACATTTCAAATATGCTATTCCATTTTCTATGGCCTCCATCACTTTTGATATAGAAATTAGTACTGATATTATTATTGTTCCCCAGTATGTAATGTGTATCTTTCTAATGACTAATTTTAGAATTTTTTCTATTTGCTGTTTCCCTAGGTTTAGTGTTCTTTAAATTTGTTTTTTGTTTGTTTTGTTTTTAGGATTCACTGAGTTTCTTGAATATATGGATTTACATATTCAGTCAGCTTTGGAGATTTCTAAGTTTTTATCTTTCCAATATTTCTTCTATCCCCTTTCTGCTCCTTGGATTCCAGGTACATATATGCTAAATAATTTGATATTATCCTAAAGATATCAGATGCTCCCTTCCATTTGTCCTTGCTTTTGCTCTTTATATTCAGTTTATATAATTTCTACTGACTTGTCTCAAGTTTACGGGTTTTTTTTCCCTCTGTTATGTCTAATTTGGTGACAATACTAAAAAGTGAACTTTTTACTTCTAATATTTATAATATTTCAACTTGCTTTTAATAAATAGTTCCCATCTTTTTGCTAAAATTCCCTGTCTGCTCATGCATGTTTTCCACTTTTTACATAGATGCTGTAACATATTTATCAAAGTGATTTTAAAGTCTCTGCCAGATATACCAAATCTGGGCTATTTCTATATTTTCCCCTGTTAACCATTTTCTCTCTTGACCATGGCTCACATTTTCATGCTCCTTCATGTAGGCTAGATATTGTATAAAAGAAAACAGAAAATAATATGTACCTCAAAAAACATCTTGCCATTTTTTCTATCAGGATTATTGTTTGGAAGGCTGAATCAAATCTTTCGACAGTGAGTCAAAAACCCACATTCTGGGTTTTGTAAAAGTTTCGATTCAGTTTACTATTGCTTTCAAATGTGTTGAGTTCTTGGCACTGGCAAAACTCTCAAGATTAATGTGCACCTACTAGCTCATACCACCACAGTATTCAATACTTTCTTAGCTCAAACATCTAGCTTCCAATATCTCAACAGGTTGTTCTATTTACTCTCCAGTCTTGCCTGTCTTTCCTGTGCCTCAGGAGAGTTCTGGGCAGCCTGCCACCCTCCCTCCAGCCTTCACAGAGCTGCTGCAGTACAATGGTTAGAGGCCTAGAACCTGCAAAGCAATTTATCTCAGCAATCATGCCCTACCCCATGCCTTTGATATACGACATTTGAGCACTTAATGAAGACCTTTGGGAGAGAATTGGAGAGTGAGTGCACACTCATTCTCTCACTGGAATGGCATGAGATTGTAATCTATCATCCTGGTCCACACACAGGAGTGTCATTTGGCAGGTCTCCCTTTGGCCCTGTTTATGGTGCATTCCTCCTGCCACTGTTTTGTAGGTGATTAAAGCAACTATAATTCTATTCTCTCTTAGAGAGAATTTCACTTGTGATTTGTGCGACTCATGAATTACTCAGAAGCAAAATACTTAATGTCTGTATATTTTGGTATTTTTTAGATAATTTTCTGCCACTGATTTTTATTTTAGGTCGTGAATCATATACTCTATGATTCTGGTCTTTTGAAATTTATTGAGACTTCTTTTTTGTATGCTGTCACCTGATTAGTTTATCTTGTTGGGTGAACTCTCCTTATCTTTTGGATTTAAATTTATTTAAATTTGTGTCCTCATTTTTTTGGTAAGTTTTTTAAAACTGTTTTTTAAAAAAAACCTTCTCTACCTTGTGTTTGTTGTGAAGAAACAGTCCTTTATAACTTATAAATCCTGATTGGACTCTGTGTTTTTCTTATTTTATATTTGGAACACCTCCTTAAGGATTTCTGGACCCAATTCTCCTCTTTTCGGCAGCAGTGATGATCGCTTAGAAAAAGAATGAAAATATCCTCTTTTTATCCCCCTAACCAGTTAACTTTACTCACTGCCATCACTTATCTTTGTGTAGTAAAAGTTGCAGACAGAATTCACTCTTCCAAATTTAATACAGATATTCATGCCACAGTGGTTAATAGCTGTGGCTTTGCAGTCAAAATATCCGAGTTCTAGTTGCTAGCTGTGTGGCCATGTGCAAATCATAATACCTTGGATCCTCTATTTCCATTGTTTGAAATAAGATATGGGATAATAACAGAACCTAATCCATAGCATTCTATAAAAATTAGATGATATAAACCACACAATGCCTAGCACAATAAATTCATTCATTCCCCAAGTGTCATCAAACTCCTAAAATCATTCTCACTAGAAATTATGATTATGACAAAAACCCTATAAAAGATGATTTGAATATTTGGGAAAGAAAGTTTTTACACATGGGGAGAGATTAGCTCCATGCAGGTGTGAAGCAAGATGAATGAGACTGAGGAAATATAGAAGATCCTGCCTAAAAAGGAGTACAGAGACATAAGTAAGAGTTTCAGATAGGTAAGTTATCTGCAGAATTTAATACAGACCTCTGCTTTTAAAATAAAGGGAATGACAAAGTTGTGTCAATAGAGTCAGGAGTTTACTGCCTGTGAATTAAGTCAGGTGGCACAGGGGGAAATGGTAGTTTTGCTTATGGTAGCTGTGCTATGTATCTGAGGCACTATCTCTGAAAATCAGTCAGAAAAACTTCAATCTTTTCAACCCCAGGTTTCCAATGTAACCTAACCAGGTTTCCAACATAATCTGACCAGCATAACAGTGGAAGGGGGTGAGTGGAGAGAGACTTATATATTAACATTTGACAAATTATATGCTTCAAAATAATTATGTTCCTTATCTGATCATAATTGTTAACAGCTAATTTCTAGAAAAGTGATTTTTGCAAAATTTTTAGTTATGGCTGACTGCTATTAGGATTTGGGGGATTTGGGTGATTTACCATTAAAGGAGATAAAAGAGAATTGAAATGAGAGATAAGGCTGTTTTCAAGATCTAGTACAACCTAGAGAAATCCCTTAGCTTCAGCACCATACTAAATATAACCAGAAATCATTAAGAAAGAATGTTCTTCTATTTAAATTTATCCCAGACTGTTAAAATCATTGGCCTTTACATCTGATAGCACCTAGACCAGTACTGAACTCAGAACTCAGGAAATCATTGTCAATCAAATAATTGGAAGCTTTTCAGAAAATTTTCCTTTCAAAATGTGCTTTGATGAAAAATAAGGGCATAGGAACAAATGTACCAAACATTCAATATCTGTCTTTAAAGTACTTCCTTGTTACATGGATGATAAATTTGTCCTAATAATATCTAATATTTACTGATTGCCCTGCAGGTATCAGCTCCCATCTATAGCCCTTTGAGATAGACATTATTACTATCTTCATTTTGCAGATAATACAAATTAGGTATAAAGAAGGCTAAGTATTTTGCCCACTCTTACAGAGATTTTGTATATCTCTGTCAGGCTGGGCTCATTTTCAGGCCATATGGCTCCTAAGTCTGTGGTCCCAACCCTGCCACTAAACTACTTCTTACAGAGACATTCTCCTAGGAAGACTTATTCCTATGTGAATTTCAGGAACTTGGATAAGGAACTGTGCTATATGGCTAGCATGTTTTAAGTTAAATGATAAGGTTAATTGAGAAAATACTAAGTACTCCCTTAAGAATTAAAGAAAAAAAGTAATTTTTTCACTTAATAATACATGTTACATTATAGAACAATTTGCCAATTTAACAATAATAAAGAAAAAACACACATGCTCTCAAACTACAGGCAACTGTTTACATTTTGTATATTTCTTTCTATTTCAAGGCAGATATGTAATATACATTTATATCTATGTGTTATCTATATGTGAATATACTTTACATCCTATTATAATACCTCATATCCTATACTTTGCATCCTGATTTTAATTTTATATCACTCCATGGGATAACATCCTTATAACATGATTTTTACTGGCTTTGTAAATACTCAATAGATGGCTATTCCATAATTTTAAAAACTTAGTAATTCTAAAGGGAACATCATATCTCCACAGGTGGACTGTAAATAATTTTGAGAAAAAATTTCCCCCATGATTCTGATTTGTTTTAACCAACCTGTTAATTTTGAAATTTCAAACAATGTTAATGGAAGACACCCTGACCCTCCCCTTTGGAAAATATGGGCTAAATAAAAGGGATTGAAAAATAATGATTTTATCAATGTCCCTTGTTGGACATTGAGTTGTAAATGGACACACCTCATACCCAAATCTTTTTAGAGTTCTCATTTGGTTTAGGATACTTCCGAAAGAGTGGAATTGCTGGGCCAAACGATGTGAATATTTTAATAGTCTTGATATATATTGACCGCCTGTCAGAAAACTTAGGAATTTTAAATCTCCGACAACATTGTATGAGAAAGCTCACTGTCTCACATATGGATCTACAGTAATCCTTTTAAACATTACATTGGATATTGTTCTGACTTGTATTTTCTACTTTTACATAGCTTCATTTCCCAATTGCCGGAACACACTGATCCTGTTAGAAGAGAGAAATATATAACTCTCACTTCCTTGCTCCTGTGACTGCAACAATGCCTACCATTCATTAAACGTTCAACTCTCCCCAGGCAATGAGACTAGAGTGCCCTTAATATCATTACCTGCATCTCACTGATCCCTCAAACCGACTCTTTGTCGTTGTTCTTATCTTCTCAGTGAAATGACCTAGACATTGGGGAGGGTAGCCCCCACCCACAGCGAAGAGCTGAAGTACTGGGATCCGAAGCGGGATTTCACACACCTGTAACTAGCACCAGAGTTAAGAGGTGGGGAGGGGCAGCGTGGGCAAAGCAAAACGAAACCGAACAAAAACAAAAAATATGGCCTTGCCGCT
The DNA here is from genome assembly GCF_007565055.1 of Rhinopithecus roxellana. Classification (NCBI taxonomy): domain Eukaryota; kingdom Metazoa; phylum Chordata; class Mammalia; order Primates; family Cercopithecidae; genus Rhinopithecus; species Rhinopithecus roxellana. The sequence continues at coordinate 137,887,601 of NC_044554.1, forward strand.
TGGTGTTTCCTTCTAGTTGACAAGTTTCTAAATTAAAATAGAAGTAGCTTTGCTTCTGTCAGCGGCGTGTGTACGGACCAGTTTATCCCATTCCTAGAGACCAGAGTGTCAGCGACAACTCGCATTGCGTGAGCAAAGAGGCCGCTCAGCTGAAAGCTGAGGCAGATGGTGCACGTTTCCCCTTTGCAAAAGAAAATGGTCTGACATGGCAAAAAGGAAGAGTGACTATTCCTAGGTAATTCGTGGCTAGAGTGGACACACTTTAGTTTGAAGTCTGGGGCACACCAAGGTAATGAAACCCGGAGAGCGCACACTCTCACACGATCTGCGCCTAAGGGCTCAAGCAGGAGGAAGAAGGGCGCATGCGTCAGGTGCACGCCTGAGGCTCCCCCGCCCCTCCGGGAGCGCTCTGCGCAGGCGCAGGTTACAGCAGCGCTTGGCCTCTGCTGATGCCGTCGTTGTCCTACCCCTCCCCCGTCCCAGCTCTGCGGCGGCCGCGCGCTACAGGCCGGTCGCTCCACCCCCCCGGCTCCCGGGACTGTGGACTCCGTGACCCTGTCCTCGGCCCTGTCCGCGCCGAAGCAGCCTGGGACTGCGCAGCGCCCCGCGTGCCGGTGAGCGACCCCGGACGTGCAGTCCCCAGGTCCCCTTCCGGAGCAGGGCTGAGCGGCTGCGCCGCGGCTTAAGCCGGGCCTGACAAGGAGGGGAGACCGCCTGGGTGCTGGGCCCGCCGCAGGTACGACGGCGCTCAGGGCTCGAGATCGAGGTGCTGTTTCGCCTCTTATGAGGCCCAGCCAGGGAACACGGGGCTTCGGCCCAAGCCCGGCCTCTGGGTTGCCTCAAGGCCCTCACCCCTTGAGCGCCAGGTGGCCCTCTTGCTTTTGCTGTTGATGAATTTTCTTGCCATGGTGCGGGGATATTTTTCACCTTTACAGAGTAGACTTTGTGCTAGGTGTTGTTTATGGAGCTTTTTAAAGGCGCTGGTTTCCTTCGTTCTCAAGCCCTTTTAGAACTAAAACCAGTGTTTGCACAGACGATCAGGAGCCATTTAAATTGGAGTGCTGTGATATATTTTTTCTCTCCAAATTGAGTCTGATATCCATGTTGGCTTTCAGTAAAGGAAGGAACTGCTATAATAACATTGAGCACCGAGAGGTTGGAGAAGAGGGTCTAGCACCCCTTTTTTAAACCATTGAGTCTCCAAGAATAAAAGTGGTTAAACTTGTCAGTTCTCTAAGGAAAATCTAGTAGAGAAGGCAAGGGATTCCCAGTTTTTGACAAAGTCTGGCACTTGTCCAAACACCTGCCTAAAACAATCGATCACGGCAGCTGTTAGATTAGGACAGAAAACAGGCCCAAACGGAGAGCCACTTGAGTTTCCCTTTCTGTGTCTTTTCTCTCAATGCCCTCCAGTAAGATGCAGCTTACACCCTGGCTGTGTTGACTGAGATCCCAGAAAGGGTGCCTTTAAGGCTGAAAGGGTGCCCTTAAGACCTTGCTGGTAAGGCCCAATGATCCCAGTTCAGCTAGTGTTCCGCATAGACCCCAGGGTCACTCTGTGGGGACAGTGCTGTTAAGTCTTCCCTAACCTACCTGTGGCTGGCAGGTGTTGATTTGACCGGGGTATTGTGTCACTGAGCCAAATTAAGACAGTGATTTTTTAGAAGTCATAAATCATTTGTATTTTTGATGTGGGCAATTACTTTTATAAATACATAGGTTTTTTTTTTGAAAGAGTGAAAATCTTATTTTACAGTTTCGTTTGTACACCGTTTGTATATTTTTTTATTCTGTTTGAGTGACAGCAACAAGCGGATGGCATGCGAGTTTTATTTTTTTATCTTTGTATTTATTTTGTATATATTCATGGGCAATTTGCTACAAGTGCAATTTGCTACATTGATACATGACATCCTAGTGAAGTCAAGGCCCTCAGTGCATCCAACACTGGAGCAATACACATTGTACCCACCAAGCAACCTCCCATCAGGCATGCCAATTCTAGAAAGTAAAAGTTTCTTCATACTCTAGGATGAATTGACTTATTTGGAGTATCTGTTTTGTTTAATCAAATAAGTGAGAATTTTTGAAAGAAATACTATCTGTCTTAATGTCTGTAATCTATTTTTAGGAACCGCTAAAAGACATATCAAATTTAGAAGGAGTAGAATTATGTTACTTTTAAGTTTTACTTTTTCACTTTATTTTTTCTCAGGATATAAGCAGGAAAATGCCAGCAGGGTGTATTGTATGACTATTAAGTTCTTTTGAGCTTTAAAAGGGTATGGCCTTAAGTATAAAGTTACTTCATTATCTACCTGCAGAAGTTATTTTTGTGTAGGCACTAGTACTAATTATTTCTACTTAGATTTTTACATGTGTATTTAATTTTCCCATGTTATTTTGATACTCTTATCCTAAAAGTTTGCAGTATTCTAAATTTTGCTGCTTTGTAAATTATATTTAATATTTTGGAACATTGGCTTCATAATTTTAACTCTGTCAACTGCTGAATGAAAAAAACTTGCATGATTTTGGAATTTTGGGGCTTTTTATTGTTGTTGCAAGTGTTTAAATGTTTAAAGCAAGAAATTTAAGGATGGAAGAGTGGTGATTGTATTTATCACAAAGGTGCATGAATTTTCAGAGGCTGAAACGTACTCTTTTGAAGTTACTTGGAGAGATACATCAAATACCTAGCTATCATCTGCCCAAAGCAATTTTTGCCTTTGGTGCCAACTGGTTAAAAGGTAGAATGTATTTTTGTTTTATTCTAAGGAAAATGAAACCTGCATGTTTCTTTTCAGAGAACCTGCAGATGTAGACTTTTGTCAGATGTTAATGTTTGAAGGCCCATTCTCATCATAAGCATGATAGGATATCATTTCACATTATTTTCTTTAAAAAACACTTCTGGGCTCTCGTAAATGGCTCCTTTGTTTCAGACATTATTTTGATTGGATATTATCCTAATCCAAAAGGTAGTTTAAACATTCTCTTAAAATGTGTTCTGTAAACCAAAAATAAAATTCTGAGCCCCCCAACTGACTGAGTGGACCCTGCTTCTCTGTCAAGGGCATTGCAAAGTAAACCTAAAAATGTGATTCTGGCCATGATGAAAAGGTGGGCAGAGGGGATTGAACATACCTTGTTATACCTTCCTCCCTTTGGAATTCAGGCACAACTGACCAGCATTAATGAAAATAGAGATGTTTAAAACTAACAAAAGAGTCTCTTTGTAGCAGTAAGATATCAAATCCCAACCTGACTCTAATATAGAATCACTTGACAGATAGCAGGCCCTGAAAGAAATCAAAATATCTTACCCCAAAATATATTTCTTTGAAATGGCCTTGCAAAGCTGTCTCTTGTGGGGAAGATCCACATTCTGTACAGAATTCCCTTTCCTTTCCAGATCTTTTCCTTAATCCAGCAGAGATTTAATCAAGACTGCAATATTTTAAGGTGTACTAAGAGACATTTACAAACTATTCTCTCTCAAGCCTGCTACCTGGAGGCATCATCTACATAATAAGAACCTTGGCTTCCACAACCTCCTCCCTTGTCTTAACTACAAGCATTTCTTTCTGCTGACTTCAACTCCTCAGGTAGAGTTTAACCCGTTTCAACCAATTGCCATTAGGAAATCTTTAAATCCACCTTTGCACCTATGACCTGGACACCCCCCAACCTTCCACCCCTGCTTCAAAATGTCCTGCTTTTCTGGGCTGAATTAATATATACCTTACATGTATTGATTTATGCCTCTGCCTGTAATTTCTGTCTCCAAAATGTATGAATCAAGCTGTAACCCAACTACCTTGAGGACATTTTCTCAGGACCTATTGAGATTGTGCCTCAGGCCTTGGTCACTCATATTTGGCTCAGAATAAGTCCCTTCAAATATTTTACAGAGTTTGACTCTTCCTTTACTGTTCAAATTAATTAGTGTAAATATCTCATAGAGTTCTTGAATGTACTTTTTTCCCTGAAGTTTACTGTAAGATTTTTATTTTTCTTTAGACATGGGAAAGTCTCTTTCTCATTTGCCTTTGCATTCAAGCAAAGAAGATGCTTATGATGGAGTCACATCTGAAAATATGAGGAATGGATTGGTTAATAGTGAAGTCCATAATGAAGATGGAAGAAATGGAGATGTCTCTCAGTTTCCATATGTGGAATTTACAGGAAGAGATAGTGTCACCTGCCCTACTTGTCAGGGAACAGGAAGAATTCCTAGGGGTATGTGTTATTGCATTGCTTTCCCTTTAAATAATGATTTCAGGTATTTGCTCAAATACTATAAAAACTATGGGTCTCAGGAACCACCTGTTTTAGAAGACTGTTAGAATTAAAGTTGAAACATCATATCAGTTATCTTCAGGCAAAAAGATGCAAAAGAAACAAATAAAAAAATATTAATCAAGGTTCCTAAAGCAGTCAAGAAAACCACCTCACTACCTCTAGTATTTTTTCATTCCCTCCTACTATTGTAACAGATATTCACTGTCTTGTGAACAAAAACTTTTAGTCCTATTTGGCATCTATAGAGATGACATTATAGTTATTTGCTACTTTGCTATATCAGATGTTAGAAGCGATTTAAGTAATTTGTTGACCTAATTTTTTTTTTTTTTTAAGAGATGAGATCTCGCAATTGTTGGCCAGGCTGGTCTTGAACTCCTGTCCTCAAGCAATCCTCCCATCTCGGCCTCCCAGAGTGCTAGGATTATAGCAGTGAGCCACCATGCCCAGCCAGAATTAATGTGTAAGGAAGCTTATTCTTTCATGTTATTTTTAAAATTTTATTATTTTTAATAATAAGGATAGAATTTCCCCATGTTTCCCAGGATGATGTTGAATTCTTGGGCTCAAGCCATCATCCAGCCTTGGCCTCCCAAAGTGTTAGAATTACAGCTGTGAGCCACCACGCCTGGCCAACCTAATATTTTCAATTCATTATCTAAAGAAGAATAAGCTGGCTGTGCCATAATCAGTTATTTCTAAAAGAAACTCTATGAAGAGGGATGGTATGTGAAAATGAGCCAAATTGAAAAAAAAAATTGTTTGTGATATATCACAGGGGACGTCAGAAGGAAATAATCCTCTATGTGCTGCTTATAAGTTACTTTAGGAACAGTGGCAATAAGTGGAAATAATAAAGATACCTTATGCTGTTCTCATTATCTTCTTGGTGAAAGTTGATATGTGACCCTGGAGACACCCAGAGGGAAAAAGGACAAAGTGAAAGTATAAAGTATACCAGAGTCTTAAAAATGCTGTGGGTTGGAATTGAAGTTTACATTTGCATTGGCCTTTGAGTATGATGGTTTTATCTTCACAGGGATAGTAGCTGTTTAAGAATAAAATAATTATTGTAGTTGAAGGGCTTAATGCACCAGACTCAGGGGGTAGGGGAGTACTGTTTTACCAGTCTGGTTACATTTTTGAGGTGTGACCAGTAAACTTTTTTGGCCACCTGGATACAGATTATGGAAAGCAGGAAATCAAGGATGACTGCAGACTTTTTTGTTTTTTTAGGTTCGTTTGTTTGAGCAACTGAAAGAAGGTAGTAACAATTTATTAAAATTGAAAAAAATATTGTTTGAGTGTATATGTCACAGGAGAGTTCAGGAGCTCAAGTTTACACATGTATATTTGGAGATACCTATTTGACATGGAAATGGATATGTTCATTAGGCAGTTAGTTATCATAAGGGTCAGAAATTCAATTGCAGGGCCCAGCCTCAAGTTATCAATGTATAGATGACACTTAAAGCTTAGCTGGATGACAGCACCAAGCTAGTCAGTGCAGATAGCAAAATGAGACCCTAGCACTGAATCCTGAGACACTGGCATATCAAGGTCAGTGAAAGAATTAACAAAGGACCCTGAGAAAGAACAGCGAGAGAGGAGGAATCACTGTGTCTGGTATCATGGAAGATAAGTGAAGAAAGTGTACCAAGGAGAAAAGAGTTACCAAATGTTGGATGCTACTGGTAGATTAGGTAGTGTGAAGACTGAGAACTGACTATTAGATTTGGTGATACGGAGGCCACAGGAGAGTTTAAAAGAGCAGTTTTGGTAAAGGCATGTGTAGCATGTATAGAGTGGGCTCAATAGGAGATGTTACATAGAGAGAAAATAGATTTTCGGAGGAGTTTGGCTCCATAGCAGAGAGAAGAGAGGTGGTCCTTAGAAGGGGCTGTGAGGTCAGGAGAGGGATTTTTTTTTTTATATATGTGTATATATAAGATGGAGTGAATAATAGACCCTGATGAGAATTATCTGTAGAGTAGACATTGGTAATTCAGGAGATACGAGGAATTATTAGAGTAATGTTCTTGAACAGACGAAAGGGCAGATCTGCTGCACAGGAGCAAAGAGCTGCTCTTTTTTCTATAAAAGATAAGTTATAAACATGGGTAGTTTGTTCTTGGTAATAAAAGAGAAGGTAAAGTATGGACACAGAAGCAGGTAGGTGGATAGATCTGATAGTAGAAGCTTGTAGAAATTATCTTCTGTTTATCACATAATGAACTAAGAATGAGGATAGCGAAGAAGATATTAAAGATTTGAAGAGAATTGAAGTTATAAAATTGTGGTCTTGGAGAGTCAGCTTGAGAGTATGAACTTGGGAAATGTAGTATGATTGTTGACTTCATTGAGTGCTACTTGACATGAGTGATCAAAAATGAAACCAGTTGTGTATTTTTCTGTGTCCATGTTTAGCTGTGTTGATATACACATAGGAGCCAGAGGGTAGGTTTTAACCAGGGTTGTAGTTTTAGCCAAATGAATACCACTAAACAAGGTGAGATACGTAAACACACAAAAACACAAATATCCATATTGTATGTATTTGTATAATTTTGTATAATTATATATGGGTGTGATGGGGGAGCACAGATGAGAGGAAGAGTATAGAAGTGTTGGAGGGAATAACAGAAGCATTTTAGAAAGCTTTTAAAGAGAACTTGACTATCTGGTACCTTAATAGTTAATATGATAAGCCAACTTCTAATAAGCTTATAAAATTGGCATTTAAAGGTCCATTTATCCTTTAAACTTACGGATTTAGCTCAACCCAAGAAAGAAAGAAAGGATTCTGAAGTGACTTTAATGTGAATTGGGGTGAGACCTGAAAGGACCCTGGAAGACTCATTATGTAGGGGGCTCTTAAAGCTTGAGACTTCTACTTCAAAAGCCAGTTTTGGTTTTCGAGGGGGACAGTGTCAGAAGCTCTGCAGTGATAGAGGTTTCAGGAAAGGGAGATAGCAATATCTTTCTTCTTTTATCATCCAGACAAACAAATCAGAGTCTTAATGGACAACAGTGAAGCAGAAGGAAGGCCTGGTAAATTTAGCTCTTCTGAAAGCTGGGACTGTTTAAAATTTTGCAGTGGAAGAAAAAGTAATGGAGCCCTCATTTGTTACATGTGTTTTTTTTTTTTTTTTTAAGCTCGACATCTAGGTGTGGAAAAAACACACTGTCTTCTCTAGAACTTCTGCTGGGTACTTTCTGAAGACTTAACAATTTACTAAAGGAAAGAGATGAGTGCCAGATGATATTCTGGTCTTTCCAAACCAGATTGTGATGGGGAGCCATTGTATTTTTAACTAATCATAGTAATTTCTAAACCTACTTCTTTCACATTTAGGGCAAGAAAACCAACTGGTGGCATTGATTCCATATAGTGATCAGAGATTAAGGCCAAGAAGAACGTAAGTGATTCTAAGAATATGGCAGTGTTTTATGTTTTATTTTTGTTTTTTGTATTTTTTCGAATTATGTATAAACAACTCTAGTTAAAACTATTAAAAGGAAAAATGCTGTCACGTTGTTAAATTATGTCATCATATGCTTTGTATCCTTAAACAGACAAACAAAAAAGGAATTTCTGTTTGAGGTAAGGTCTTGAAAGCAGTATGGTATCTTTATCTTCTCAAATCTATGGAAATAGATCTAGAATAACAGTAGGAAACACATACACTCACATAAAATTTTCATTAAAAATTGGATAAGGTATGCTCCACAACCCCAGAATAAAAATTGGTATTTAAACATGATGACAACAGAGACCCCAGCTGGCTTAGCAGCTGTGTGGAGGTTGTGAAGGAAAGCAAAAAGAGAGTTACTAAGGATCCTATGAGCCCTGATACACAAAGCAAGTACTTTGTCCCAAAAGAAGAGGACACCCAGCAAATATTTCCAAGAATAATCTGCAAAAATGATAAGATTTGCATGCTGTAGCTTGAAGAAAGTACAAAAAGACCACAGAGATGTACTAAGCATCTTCGAGAAGATCAGAAGGAACTGGACCATCCTAAATCCTCAGCGACCTTAGGAAATGTCAAAACAAAAATTCTTGCAAAAGGGTACAGATACATATCCTCAAGAAAAAAGTTGTTGAGTAGAAAACAATGTCTACAGGACAGGAGTTAGGAATGAAGGAGAGAACAGATTCAGATATTAGGGAGATCATCTCAAAACTGTGGCGATAAATACACATGGAGGCCATGTTTTCAAATACTTTGTATATCAACAGAGGATGGATCCCTTGAACAGTGAAGCTAGCAAAGTGACGCTGGCATATTCCATCACCAAAAATGGAACCTTTTCTTAAAAGTACAAAAGCTCTTTTCATTTAAACATGAGCAACTGGAAAGGATCACAAAAAAGCATTATACAAATATACTTTTTAAGAAATTGAAGAAAGTAAGCTGAGCAAAATAGTGACACTTTAATAAAGGTATATGAGAAGAGTAGATGAACGCTTTAACTTAATACTATATATAGAAGCTACAACAGGACAGCATAAGGCAGAAATTGAGAAGCTCAGAAATGAGATAACTAAACAATCAGAGTATGTGAAAAGAGAATTTACAGACCTCTGGAAAGAATTGGAAGAAAAACACATCCACAAAACTGGAAGAACACAAGTACAAATACATTGGAAGTACAGTCAGAGAAATAGAACATAAACAGGAGGAATGAAGACATACACAACAAATTAATGTAAATGATTTGAGAGAAGTCTGAAAGTCAGATAAACTGAACATGTATGTAATTGGAGCATCTGAAGAAAACCAAAGGAATAGAACTGAACAAATGCAAAACATTAAATCAAGAACACAGAGACCTACATATTGAAAAGACATCACAATCCTGAAAAAAATGAACCCATGTTAGTGAAATTCTTGAACTTTAGTGTTAAGAAAACAACAGCAAAACTCCTAAATACCCAGGCAAAAGGATCAGTTAATTTATAAAGGTTAGAAAATCAGATTGACATGCTGCTGCTTGACTACAGTGCCTCAAACAGATAAGCAGTGGAGTGACGTATTTAGTCATCAGGAAAATAAAACGCACCAAAGATTTTATAAATAGTCTGACCTTTTATTACAAAATGTGTAAATAGATATGAATATGAAGGAAATTAGGATGAATCCCTTTATAACCTAAAAGTGGGAGAACTTTTTAAACTATTATTTTGAATGCAGAAGAGGTAAATTTGATAAGATAAACTTTTACAGAATGAAGACAGAACCTTAACTGTAGTCAAAATACAAATAGCAAACTGAGTAGTAATGTTTACAAATCATATCACAGACAGAGGGCCAATATCCTTACTCTAAAAAGAGCTTCAGAATTTGAGAAGAAAAAGGCCAACCTCCAAAGCAAAGTAGAAGCTATGAACGGCTAGTTCACAAAAAAGAAATGCAAATGACCTTTAAACATTTGAAAAGATGTCCAATCTTGCTCATAATAGAAATGCAAATTAAAACTACACTTAGATGCCATTTCTGTCACATTGGCAAAAATCCAAAATGTTGACAACATACTTTGTTGGCAGTAGTGACTGAAAACAAGTATATTCATTCCTTGCTAGTGAATGAAAATGTGGCATTATTTGCCAAATTACATCTGCATTTACTTTTTGGCTCAGGAATCCTACTTTGAAAAATTTATTCTAAGGATAGTTGTCAAATATAGTAAATTGTATTTGCACAAATTATTCATTGTGCCAATGTTTGCAGAAGCAAACAGCTGGAAACAATGTAAATACCCATAATAGAGGATGATGGAATGAGATATTCCATGTACACAATGATAAAATGGAAGAACTATTTTACTACAGTGTGATATTGAGAATGCTTTTCTTTGAAAACACCACACATTCACACCCACACACATATACACACAAACAGACTGACTTATAAGCCCTAAGGACTAAATAGATTATGATGGATTCACCCGCCCATAAGAAATTAAAAATAAAACGCTAAAGTGTAGAAAATCGAATAAAACCAATCAAATAAAACAATGGGATGATAAACCAAATTAATAGAATTGGTTCCCCTCAGAGTTTGGGAAGGAATTTGGAAGAGGGAGTGGATAAGCAAGTAAAGAGAGTGTGTGTGTGTGTGTGTCTATGTGTACATATTTTTTACATAAAAGATGAAATCAAAAGTAAAAGTAACTGCCAAAAATTGAGATAAAAGGAAACATTATTATAACTGTATATGAAGTTGGTGACACTAACAAAACTGAAAGATTTTCAGTGACTTGAAAACATTGTGCTATGATTGTAGATGTCTAGTAAGTTGTGTTCCAAATGGCAAAGAGAATCACAACAAATTTTAAACTGTACTTAATAGTTGCATTGTTAGGAGTACCTTTGGTGTAGTTTGGAAATTTTGTATGTAAATAACTAATTATGTAAATCCCTTAGGAAGCAAGATTTTTAGCATTAAGAACAAAGAGATACAAAATCAAAGAAATTGAATTGTCCACTTTTGACCCAAATAGAATAATGCCTGAAATACTTCCACCTGAAATCACTAAAAAAATGGACAAATATAGTAAACAGTATTTTCCAACATTGGACATCAGCCAGCACAGGGCAGTGATTCCTGAGAAAGAAAAAAACAAAGGAGATACGCCCTATAATTGCACCAGCAAGCCCTGTGATTGTACCAGCTTACTGTCTGAGGAAGGTTCCAAGCTGCAGCACAAGGAAGGAACCAACGCAGGCAGAGCTCAGTGGTCTTCCTCAATTGAGGAGATGGAACTGGGTGTCCAGAAAACCAAGATGACTGGAGTTAGCAGGGCTGAGTACCAGACGGTAGAGAGCTGCAGAGGGTGCTCTTAAGACTGCAGCTGCGTCCTGGTCAACATATATGTGTGGGGAACATACCTAAGGCTGAGGAAAGACCACCCAATAGGAGCAGAGGGAATAGTCCTCAGAGCTCACACAAGGCCAAGAACAGTTGTTTCTCAATTTGTAGTAAAATTATAATATTTTGGGAACAACTCTGGGTCTTTATTCCTTTACAAATTAAGTGAGTTGTGGTGAGATTAGAAAATTATTAGTTGCTTTTGTCTGTATACTTTAGCTATGTCATTTAATCCTCAAACATGGATTTTAAAGTGGAAGAGAAGTAAACTGCGTTAAATACTGTGGGTAGGAAATGGCAAAAATGGAATTCTAACTTGACTGCAGATATACCACACAACTTTCATAACTTCATCAGCACCTTTATAACTCCCAGGATTTGGTTGCTATCGCTAGAGCCATAAGAAAAATCATTGCTAATTAATTTTGTAATGGAGACATATATTTTGTCAGTAAACTAGCCAATTTTTCAATTTGGAATGAAATACTACATGGAATGTTGTTTTATTGTCCTACGAGGTTCAATAATGTTTGTTATGGCTACAAACTTGATATACAGAGTAATTTAGAACATGATTCATTTATTTACAACTAGGACTGACTCATAAGCCCTAAGGACTAAATAGATTATGATGGATTCACCCACCTATAAGTAATTAAAAATAAAACCCTAACGTGTAGAAAATCCAACAAAGTTCAGATTTTATTATGATGTTAAATTCTTCTTATGCTTTTTTATGTATTTTGGTGTATTGTAGATACTATAAACGTGTTTAAATTTCCTATTAGGTAATTCAGTGGGGATCACTACCCTACTCAGGTTGAGAGAGTCCAGAATGAGTAAGTGGGAACTACTTCGTTTGCTCAAGACAACAGTATGGACTTAGTAGCAGTGATTTAGCAAATTTGTGTTTGCTTATATTATTTTGTTTTTTAATAAACCAGTTTGCTCTGTTCTTAACTTGGGCAACTTAAAACACTAAGAAATATTTTTAAAATATCTGCAGGAGGCACTTTAATAGTTGTTGTAATACATACAAAGATTAAATCCATCAGAGCATTTAGAACGGAATTGGTGGCGAAGAGAGAGTGGAAGAAACAATAAAATGGAAAATTTTTGTATAAGTAGAATGTAAGGAAAATAAGAAATAATTGTCATGCAAGACTCAAATAAAAGAGGATGTTGTGGGCATCCAGTAGAGGGCTTGTATATTAGAGAGAACAGGAAATAGTCCTTTGAAACTCTGGGTTTGAGGTTAACCTTGAAAAGAGGAAATTTTTGCCTACAAATATTGGAAAGAGCAAGAAAAGGAAGTAATACATTTCAGGAGAGTTAGAAGAATGTCAAAGACATGTAAGGCTTAGTTTCTTCCTTGTCTTATACCTGTGTAATATATCTTTTGATTAAAAAAAGAAATATAACACCACCTTCAAAGCAGAGTTGATCAATGTAAAAAATATTTTAAAAACTGAGTACATAAGTACTTTGAGATGAGAATACTCAAAAAAGAGACTATAGTAAGAATCATTTATGAGGCATGTGGTTATGTCATTTTTTTTTTTATTTTAAAAATATGGAGGATGTGCAGGTTTGTTAGATAGGTAAATGTGTGCCATGGTGGTTTGTTGTACCTGTCAACCCATCCCTTAGGTTTTTAAGCCCAGCACGATTAGCTATTTGTCCTCATGCTCTCCCTTCCCCAACATTATTTTTAAGATGGTTCTGATGAGCAGTCACTTTAGGGGATCATGCAATGGCAAAACTCACGTGAAAATTCCGCTTCAGTGAATTCAGAGGGAGTTTTGAAATGTGTATTTGTATGAAGCTCCTCAACTTGATTCTAATGTGAAAACTGCTCTGGCAGTCACTAAAGTAAATGTTCTATTGTTTTTAAGCCCAAAATTTCAGTGTCCAAAAATGTGATTCCTTTTTTTTTTTTTTTTTTGAGATGGAGTCTCGCTCTCTCGTCCAGGCAGGAGTGCGGTGGCATGATCTCGGCTCACTCCAACCTCTGGCTCCCGGGTTCAAGCTATTCTCCCGCCTCAGCCTCCTGAGTACCTGGGATATCAGGCATGCATCACCACGCCTGGCTAATTTTTGTGTTTTTAGTAGAGACGAGGCTTCACCGTGTTGGTCAGACTGGTCTCGAACTCCTGACCTCATGATCCACCCACCTCAGCCTCTCAAAGTGCTGGGTTTACAGGCATGAGCCACTGCGTGCCGCCAATTTCATCTTTTGAAGGGAACATCTTAACACTTGGTAGACTCAGACTCAACGATGCCCAGTACTTTCAGATGTGAAAATTTGGTAACATTTAATATATGTTGCTGCTAATATACAGGGGAAATTGAACATATCTTCTCTAATGTTACATTATATAATTCTTGATGCACGTGTACTTAAATACCCTCTTTTCCTTTTCAGAAAGCTGTATGTGATGGCTTCTGTGTTTGTCTGTCTGCTCCTTTCCGGATTGGCTGTGTTTTTCCTTTTCCCTCGCTCTATCGACGTGAAATACATTGGTGTAAAATCAGCATATGTCAGTTATGATGTTCAGAAGCGTACAATTTATTTAAATATCACAGTGAGTATAAATTTATATGAAAAATGTTTAACTTCATTCTTTTATCCTATTAAGCAGCACCTTTGTCCCCATTGAGAAGAGATGTTTGTTAAATGTGACACTAGTCAGTGTGCTTTCTGTATGCCTTTGCTGTATTGACCTTCAGTACCATTTCTGGTTCTGCTAAAAATAGATAATAAATACTGGCAATTCAATATATGCAGAATCATTTAGCATTTGAAAATGTCTTTAGGAGGGTAAAATAAACTAAAAAAAGAAAAAAGGTATTACAATTTACTTTTCAATATTTGACTCTGAATAACTTCTAGCAAAGTGTTGACATAGTTGATTTGATAGATTTTATAAATGTAACATTTTCATTTCATTGTATTTGGGAAATGCAGTTTTTGCCACCTTTAACAGACCATTCCTTTATCAGCTTTAAAGATGACATACAAGTGACTGGTTTCTCTTTTGTAAATTAGCATATGTGAAAATGCCCTGTGTTTTTTTTTAATTATACTTTAAGTTCTAGAGTACATGTGCACAACATGCAGGTTTGTTATATATGTATGCAGGTGCCATGATGGTGTTCTGCACCCATTAACTTGTCATTTACATTAGATATTTCTCCTAATGCTATCCCCCTACCCCACCACAGACCCCAGTGTGTGATGTTCCCCACCCTGTGTCCGGATGTTCTCACTATTCAATTCCCACCTATGAGTGAGAACATACCGTGTTTGGTTTTCTGTCATTGCAATAGTTTGTTCAGAATGATGGTTTCCAGCTTCATCCGTGTCCCTGCAAAGGACATGAACTCATCCTTTTTTATGGCTGCATGGTATTCCATGGTATATGTGTGCCACATTTTCTTAATCCAGTCTATCATTGATGAACATTTCGGTTGGTTCCAACCAAGTCTTTGCTATTGTGAATAGTGCCACAATAAACATACATGTTCATGTGTCTTTATAGCAGCATGATTTATAATCCTTTGGGTATATACCCAGTAATGGGATGGCTGGATCAAATGATGTTTCTAGTTCTATATCCTTGAGGAATCGCCACACTGTCTTCCATAGTGGTTGAACTAGTTTACACTCCCACCAACAGTGTAAAAGTGTTCCTATTTCTCCACATCCTCCAGCATCTGTTGTTTCCCGAACTTTTTAATGACTGCCATTCTAACTGGTGTGAGATATCTCATTGTGGTTTTGATTTGCATTTCTCTGATGGCCAGTGATGATGTGCATTTTTTCATGTGTCTGTTGGCTGCATAAATGTCTTCTTTTGAGAAGTGTCTGTTCATATCCTTCGCCCACTTTTTGATGGGGTTTTTTGATTTTTTTTCTTATAGATTTATTTAAGTTCTTTGTAGATTCTGGATATTAGTCCTTTGCCAGATATGTAGATTACAAACATTTTCTCCCATTCTGTAGGTTGCCTGTTCACTCTGATGGTAGTTTATTTTGCTGTAGAGAAGCTCTTTAATTAGATCCCATTTTTCAATTTTGGCTTTTGTTGCCATTGCTTTTGGTGTTTTAGACTTGAAGTCCTTGCCCATGCCTATGTCCTGAATGGTATTGTCTAGGTTTTCTTCTAGGATTTTTATGGTTTTAGGTCTAACAGTTAAGTCTTTAATCCATCTTGAATTAATTTTTGTATAAGGTATAAGGAAGGGATCCAGTTTCAGCTTTCTACATGTGGCCAGCCAGTTTTCCCAGCACCATTTATTAAATAGGGAATCCTTTCCCCATTTATTGTTTTTGTCAGGTTTGTCAAAGATCAGATGGTTGTAGATGTGTGGTATTATTTCTGAGGGCTCTGTTCTGTTCCATTGGTGTATATCTCTGTTTTGGTACCAGTACCATGCTGTTTTGGTTACTGTAGCCTTGTAGTATAGTTTGAAGTGATGCCTCCAGCTTTGTTCTTTTTGCAAACAATGTGTGTTTCTTAAAACATTGTTTTTGGAAGGACTGTGTAGCCTTGCCACTCATGAAAACAAAACAAACAAAAAGCTCAGAGAGGTTTTCTACCTTTTTTACATGTTAACATTTGTTTGAAAAGAGCATGGTTTGCTAACTGTTGAATTAGGAAAAGGGATGATGTATATTGGCCAGCCATGAAATATATGTGAGTGACAGTGATCTGCCAGGAAGAGTGATAGTTGTTTTTTCTTGCAGAGGTGAATGGTATGGTTAAGGTTGAGGTAGAGATGTCTATAGTGGTGGTTGGAAAGAGGGAGGTTTGTCGGGACAGTGAGTGAAACGAAATGTTATGTTAAAGTGGAATCACTACTTAATTGCAGAGAAAAAGTAACTCCCATGGATCCATTTATCCTTATTGCTTTCTGTCAAAAGTTGCCGGTTTAAGGGCTTCTTCTTTAAAAACAACAATATAGGAAAATATATATATATGTGTGAATAAGACATTTATAACACAATGCTAATTGTAAATTGTTTTACACAACTAGGGAATTGTTGGGTATTTTCTCAGCCCTTTGGAACAAGGAACACATTTTCTTTTTTGTACACTGTTTAAAACATTGACCAGACTTTTTTTGGCCTACCTCCAAAGCCTTTTTTAGTGTCAAAGAACATAAATATGTACTACTAATAAAAAGCCATGTGATGTTTTCTTTTAAGTACCAGAAAGTATATTTAAATGTGAATATCATATTCTATTTTAAATAATTTTGCAGAAATTCTCACATTTTGGAATACTGCCACTTAAACTGAGACAGACTGAACATTAAATGAAAAATAAGATTATTATTTGGATGAACATTAAGTTTAGACAACAATAAGAGGCTGAATTTTCTGTACATTATCAGTATTTTCAAAATATAACTGCTTTGCTTTCTTAAAATTAGTACATATTAGTAGTGCTACTTTTTAATAACATTTGCCTTTCTACTTACAAAAATATTTGTCATTATAAGACATTTGAAAACTATAATGTATAAAGATTTTTACTTCTACTACTTAGGTCGAACTATTACCACATACATATATTTACAAGCAATGCATATACATTTACAAATGTAATCATTCTCACGTGTAAAGGATACACACACTCATTCACGTATATACAAATGCACATTTCAACTAGGTCACAGTACATTTTCCCATGTCAAATGGTCTTGTGTAGTCTTTTCCGTGATCCTATTGTAATTAATTCAACCATTTTCTTAATGGAGGTTTAATTTTGCTATTACAAATATTCAGAAAACATCTATGTGCTTAAACTTTGTTTCCATTTCAGGTTATTTCTTTAAGATAAATTCCTGAAAGTATATTTGCCAATTAAAGATGATAGGTAGTTTAGGGTCTTTGTTAATAATTACAATGATCTCTTTTCATCTTTTAAGTTAAATGAATTCTCACTACTCTGAGCAACAAATGTCTAACCTTTATTACTAAATTTTTATTTATTCTGACTCATTTTTTGTTTGTCTTAATTCTCATAAACATTTGTATTCTCAACCTGTTTTGTGTCATTGATCCTTTAAATATTCTAATGAAACTTATGGACAGTACAGAAAAAGACAGGTACCAGCATAATTTTGCATATACAAAGACTTCCAAGATTCTTCTAAATTTCAATCCTTGGTCTTATCAGAAGATCCATTGACATCAAATTAACTATATCTTTCCTATCATGTCTAGAAATGAAATTGACATGAACATTAAGAACCAGATAAAATGTTTATATATTTAGATAAAGGTTATTTTTACTATGTTTTAGAACTTTTTTGAAATTTCTTTACATTTGTGACTATACCAACGTAAATGACTCCATAAATGTAATCATATAATTGCTGACTCTAGCATATTCTTTCATCCTTTTTTACTAAAACTATTTTCTCTCCTTCAACTCATCCCATATTGCATCTTTTCATATCTTTCTCCATATTCCTGTTAACATGTATATATACACTCACATATTCAGCTTTATAAAAATCAGTATTTTTAAAAAATATTATTAAGTACTTACTTATGTACATCTTGGTTTTCACATTTGTTAATACCTTGTAAAAATCTTTCCTGATTATCTGGCTTGGTTCTTTTTGATGGCTTCATAATTTTCCATATAAGGACTTAATATAATGTGTTCATTGTTTTATGAATAGAATTCATTTTATTTTGAGGATTTTTTTTCCCATTTCAAATGACACTGTCATTAGCATCCTAATGTTTTTATTTCTGTGAAATAGGTGCTCAGAAGTAGGATTGCTAGATCAAAGTCTGTACATAGTTCTAATTTTAATGTATATGACTGAATTACTGATGAAATGGCTGTAACACTTCACATATTTGCTAGCAGTATAAAAATATACCCTTTTCCCATATCTGGGCCAGGAATAGAATTTGTTGCTTTCTATAAAGTATACTAGTTCAAGGAATTTAAAACAATATTCCATTTTTACTTAAATTAACTTTTTCCTAACTGTAAATGAAGTTGAGCATTGTAAAATATTTTTGGACCATTTAGCTTTGTACCTTTTTGATTTGTTTATGTATATTCTTTGTTCTTTTTTCATTTCCTGTTAGAGTTTTGTCTTTTCAATTTGTAAGGGCTCTTTGCATATTCTAGATTATAACTGATGCTTACAAATATTTCTTCTATTTATCATTTAGTGTCTACTGATTTTGTTTATGATACCTTTTGGTATGACTGTTTTAGATCTTTTATATATCTATTATTTTTTATTTAACATTTTTAAATTTTTTAATGACTGTTTTCTACAGTAATTTAAGACAATTGTAAATTAGAAATGTATAAGGTGATCCCAGCTATTAGTTGTTATTTAAGCATGTGAATGATGTAACCACATTTCTCCCCAACCAACCAGACTTGAATCTAGCCCATTTCTTCTTCATAGTGAGCTGGTGTAAATCTCTACTAGTGTATAAGTTGAAATAGCAGTTTCTTTTAAACAAAAAAGATGATTTTAGGTACTATTGAACATTTTAAATGATCATCTTTGTATTTAATAGCATAGCAAACAGCTTACTAATAAAGTTTGTGGAGACGTGTATATATTGAGTTAGTAAAAATGTAGATTAAATCTTAAAATCATTTTTATTAAACATTTGCTAAGGCCACAAATAAATTTTCTGACATTAATTTGTCCATATTCTGAAACTATACATTTTCTCTTTTTTTAAATGTTGAATCATGTGTTTATTCTTGGCATATTACATACATAGTACTCATGCATAAAACCAAATAATTGGTTTAATTTTCTTTGACATTTTGGTATTACTTTCTTTTTCTTAATAAATGAAGCATAGCCACAGCTGAAGTTACTTTAATTTTAAATGCATATTTGTATGTTTATTTTTAGCTAACTTGTACATTTTCTGTCTCCTTTTTTGTAGAACACACTAAATATAACGAACAATAACTATTATTCTGTCGAAGTTGAAAACATCACTGCCCAAGTTCAATTTGCGAAAACAGTTATTGGAAAGGCACGCTTAAACAACATAACCAATATTGGTCCACTTGATATGAAACAAGTAAGACTCAATCATGAAATACTTTGTAAGAGTGAAATGAGTATCAACTTTGTATATCATATAGCTTGAAGGAGGTGGGGAATTTCCTCAAAAACTTGATTTAGAAATGTGTCTCCGCTGGGTACAATGGCTCATGCCTGTGATACCAGCACCCTTGGGAAGCTGAGCTTGGTGGACTGCTTTAGCCCAGGAATTCAAGACCAGCCTGGGCAACATGGTGAAACCTCATCTCTACAAAAAATACAGAAATGTGCTGAGTGTGGTAGTGTGCACCTCTCAGTCCCACCTAATGGGGAGGCTGATGTGGAAGGATCACTTGAACCCAGTAGGTCGAGGCTTGCAAGCCGTGATCGCACCGCTGTACTGGGTTACACAGGTGAGATCCTGTCTCAAAGAAAAAAAAAAGAAAAAGAAATGTGTCTTGTAGACTTACAAGATGAAATCTTTGAGAATCAAGCTTGTAAAGGGAGAAAATTTTCTAATTCGTTGAAGTTATGAAGTATATCTGAAATATTTGATGTTTTGATCCTATTCTCTATTGATTTTTTCCCTTTTGCCTTTCAGATTGATTACACAGTACCTACCTATTATAGCAGAGGAAATGAGTTATATGTAGTAAGTTCTGATTTATAACTTTTTATTATCAAGTAATGAAATGTATAAAATAAAGTATTAAGAATATACATGTTTTTTAATTTCCATAATCAGTCAAAAAGAGTACATTATGCAGTATTCTGGTTTCTGATCCTCTCTGTTCTTCTTTTTCAACATATATAATATTCATGTATATATATACATAAAATTTGTCGTTTTTTTTCAGAATTAGGGTCACTTTATTTTTAGTTACTATGTTAACTATGTTACTATGTTAAACTTAGTTACTATATTAAAATAATTATAAATTTTCATCATCTTTTGAAAGCTTAGATATAGAATTTTAGGGTAAATAACAACCTAGTTATCAAAATTTCAGAAGATGAGCAAAATATGTAAGTAATTTATAGCCTGCATTTAAACAACCCTGCAACTGCAGTGGTGTGAATACATACATGTTTTTCTAGTAAGAAGGCATGAATATATCAGTCATTGTTTGAAGTATAGAAAATGCTCAACCAATAAATGCTTATTATATATTCTTAGGTAGCATCTGTTAGCTTTAATATAGGAAGGAGAATTTATATTTATAAGTTATAATGTAATAACTTGTATTTGTTCATGTTTTAATTTCTTTTAACAGTGATTTCTGTACTCTGATATCCATCAAAGTGCATAACATAGTACTCATGATGCAGTAAGTACGAATCTTTTTTGAAAGAGATATTGCTTGTCAAAATTCTAGATTTATAACATTGGCTTATAATATACACAACATCTTTATAAATGCCACCTCAGTTGGGTTTTAAGCCTTACAAGAGTGCTGTGAGGTTGAGTAAATATCACCCACTTTAAAAATCAGGAAATGGTTGGTCAGAGAAGTAGTGAAAGACTACATGACTGCTAAATAGTGAATCTGGATGTCACAAGAGTTCAGGAAAATGGAAAGGATACGGTGAACTGAGCCCCACATCCAGTTCCTTACTCCCTTGATAAGTAGTCATTAACAGTAATAAGAAGTAGTAATATTATTGGTTTGTAAATTGGGTGTTATCTAAGCCAATAAAACATTGTTGGTTACAGGTTTGGTGTTTTGACCGTTAGCTGACATTTGATTAACCTTTTTTTCTATGATAAGAGAACCATGGTCACTTTTAAGCATATAATGAACTTTTATATTTTTAACAGAAGATAATTGTCTTAAAATATTACATTTATTATGTGTAATTATATCGACAGGGCTCACTCAGCTATCCATTTTTGTTGTCTGTTAGGGAAATGCTCCTTAAGAGGACTATGTGCACAATATTAAGTTATCATTAATCAAATATTCTCTTCTAGGAGATAATTTTTATGTGTAAAAGTAGTCTCATTATGGAAAAACTTCTAATATAACTATTAAATGTCTCTCCCCACTTACATTATTTTTAGAGTTACTGTGACAACAACATACTTTGGCCACTCTGAACAGATATCCCAGGAGAGGTATCAGTATGTCGACTGTGGAAGAAACACAACTTATCAGTTGGGGCAGTCTGAATATTTAAATGTACTTCAGCCACAACAGTAAAAACTGGAAGAGATGGATTTAAAGAAGAAATATCTATTGATGTTTCCTACACTCTCAGTGAAGAGGTATATCCTAATAGGAGGTCTTAAATTGAACAAACCTAAAGTTTACACTTCTATTTTAAGAATACAGTTAAAAGTATGTGGACCTGCAGTTCTTGTAACTCTCCACTCTGTGTTAATGATGTATTTGTACTAGGAGCTTTTACTTGAATCTAAATTTACTGTTTGACTTCCTTCTCCAGCCTATCCCCTACAAGGAAAAGCTGATACTTCCCCTATAGTACAATAAATAATTATTTAAAAGTCATCGCTCCAGTCACTACTGAAAACATAATTTTGGTGATAAACATAATTTGAGAAACTTAATTTCTGAATGTTTTTATAGAAAATTACTGAAAGTCTATTATTCATGGAAGACTTTTAAATAACCTTTTTTCCTGTTTTATAAATTCCCATTGTTATATGGTAGTATTTCAGCTACACAATATTTTAGCTTTCAGCTAAACATTTATAGCTTTTCATCTGTTGACACTGTAATCATCTGCATGTTTTTGTTACTTACTTCAAGTTAATGATTGCCTAACACTTGTAAGCCAAAATAATCTTTGCAAAATTCCATACCTGAAATTTTGAAAGCCCCTAATGTTTTCACACCTCTTTCTGTATTATAGTTTTGTGAAATCTTTGTGTGATCTTCAAACATTATCATTTAATGTACAATACTGTAAATAAACTGTGCATGGCTTTTGTACAGCTTTAGTAAATGTCAAATAAAGTGGTACAGATTCATTACAAGTTTCTCGTAAAAATACAATAAATAGGAAAATGAAATTCAGAAACCCATAGATTGGGAATAGGTTCCAATTACGTGTTGGATCTGGCATAAAATAAATTTGAAATACTTTGATGCTCCATTTTTTTTTTTATGTTGCTTTTCATGCTAGAGAATGGTGTAGACATATTTTGCAACTGTTAGGTACCCAGTTATCAATTTTATCAATATTTTACAGAAGGAAACTTTTTTTTTGATAGAAATTGTTCAAGAAATCCTGTCATTAAATGATGGTGGCTATATCAAAACAAAACCTATTTAGAAATTTAATCACTTTGCACATCACTTGAAATATGACGCCTCTAGTAGTTACTTTTTTATAGTTTTCTACTTTTAGTTTTAATTTTATTTAAAATTGTTTTCAAATATAGATTATTGACTTACTGTGCTGTTTTATATTTTCAATATCATTTTTCATTTAATTTTTTTTTTTTTGTTTTTTCACTTGCCAAGTTCTAGGGACATTTAAAATAGTATCACTAAGTGTAGGAGTGATGATACCAAAAAATGTAGGTGGGTTGAGATTAATTTCATTCTGTTTTCTCATGACAGAAATCAGGTTTCCCTTTCCCCATCCCCTAAGTGCCTAACTTAGGTCTGAAACAGCCTGTTTATTAGTCTGACTCTCTCAAGCATAAAACGTAAGCTTTATTTGTTTAATTCTGCCTTTAAACACACTCAGGTTTCCCCTTAATTTTCATATTATTTTCTCCAGGTTTTCCTGAGTGAATATCTTAAATTTGTTGAATGTGCTTTTTCTTTTTTTTTTTTTTTTTTTACACTAGTCTTCCCTTAATTCATTGCTAACTCAAGCCATCCTTAGTATTAAACCCAAAATCAGTCCTTTAAGTTCATTATGGCCTTTCTAGTAAAAAAAAAAAAAAAAATACAACTTCATTTTCATTTTTTTCTGCTATATTTTCTGACTACTACTGCATACTTCTTTGATACATTGATTCTGTTTGTATTTTTTATATCATTCTCATTTTCTCATTTGACATGATCTATGTCTATATATGATATAGATCCCCTTTTGTCTCAACATTTTTAATTATGTGACTTCAAAAATCACCTGTATCTCTGGTAGGGCTTCCAAATCTGCTTCTCCATATGTGATCAGTCACCTGTCTGCTTTCACATTTAGCTAGTGAGCTACACATTTACTAAAATGTGTAAATTTTACACATTTAGTGACTGTAAAATCAAAAAAATGTTAAAGATATTTTATCATATCCTTTCTATTATGTTCCCACCCTGTCCTCATGTCCCATTTACTTCATTATCACCATTCATTTAAAATTATCTTTTAGATATGCTCATACAAAAATCAATCCTTGTTTTCTTGCTTGTGTCTTTTAACCTTAGAAAATTTCTTGCTTATGTCTTTTAACCTTGGAAAATTACATTGTGTAAATTAAACAGATTTTTCTGATGATCTGTGCTTCTTATATCCTATTAGAGTGCATGCATAGTATCTGCTGAAAAGGATGGAAAGTAGAAGAAACATTTGCTTTTAAGTCACTTAATTTTGAATCTTTTTTCATTTTTTGAATTAAATTGTTTTTTGTTTTTTTTTACTACATCTAGTTTCACCGGAGTTTGAGTCAGAAAAAAAAAAACAAGAATTTGCAACAAGTAAAAAAGATAGAAGAGAAATTAAGATGGCATGTGACTACTTTCAGAGAGAGTTAAGTAACTGTCAGAATCAGCCTGGAACAAAACAGGCTGTAAATTAATAAAACTACAAACACACATTCAGGTGAAGCAGAAGTATAGCCATAAAACATCTAGAAAGAGTGAATGAGGCTTTTAGCTTTTCTTAGGTCAGTGTCCAATGTGCTTTTTCCCATGGGAATAGGATAGGTATTAATACACTTTTCTAGACTGCTCTCAGACCTTATCCAGAGGACATGGTAAAGATATGTTACAGAAATTTTTCTGATACTTCTTGGTATAACTTTCTTTTAAGTTACACCCTAGTAGACTGGTCATTCTAATAAAATCCAGTACTATAACAAACGTCTGTATGTTGATAGCACATTGGCCCTTTTTAGAGTTCTTTCCTATGTTTTTCTTACATGATTTCCCACAGTTCCATGAGTCCAACAAAGGAGAGTGATAGGCTCCTTATCTTTTAGAAGGGGAAGGAAAGGCATGGAGAAGTTGAGGGACTGGCTGAAGATCACATACATAACTAAGTAGTATAATTGGAGCCAGACCAAGTGTCTGTCTCCCATATCTGTGTTCTGTCGTTTAAAATATATATTGGAAATCCCTGCTGACTCAGATTGGTATGATTAAAAATGAGAGGAAAGTTCAAATAGTAGTGACAATCAAACTAATACTGCTGGACTAAGATTTTGGTAGCATCTAAAATGTTTTAAGTGAAGAATGAACACTTATAAAATGCTTTGGAACATAATCTCTAGCTTAATTTTCTGTTAAAATTTAGTACCCCTTCATCATTCCAATAAAGATTGATCCATTGTCTAAGGAAATTATTTATAAATAAGAGATTAGTGTATTTGAGATTTGAAATAAGAATAGTATGAAAATATTAGATACCACATAAATTGTTTGAAATTACTAAATAACCATCTTCAGTATGGAACATTTAAATGGCTATATTTTGTGTACAGTTTTCCTGTGCATTTTTTGTTAGGCCAATGAAGCAATTATTTTCTCTAAGAAAATGACAATAAAATATAGCACACTTCAGATTGTCTGATTTACAGTTTGGAAAGGACACTGCAATGTTCAAATAGGTAGGAGACCATCAAAAACACAATTAAAATAACGTGTTAGGAGACTTGAAACTTTAGTCCAATAAATCCTTGATGATTCTTAGCCTTATTATTGTGATATAATTCTAGATATTTTCTTGGCGGGCATGTGCCCAACTCTCCCCTACCCCATTTTGTTTGTCTTTTAAAGTTCTTAGAATAAACAGTTATTTATATAATAATTATATTTTATTTAAGAAAATAGTTTGTTACTTTTTAAAAGATGTAAATTTTTAAATTTACAAATACATATGGGTCTTTGATAAGCAATATGAATTGAATTTCAGGTTACTAGGGTTATAAGCAAAAAGTTGCTTACCATAATGTCATTAGGTCATGATTTTTAGCTCACATCTGGAAGCAGCAACTACTTGGCTCAAGTACATATAAAAGTAATTAGTTTTATTCTCTCTTTTTTATAAAATTGGGTTTCAGATAAGATGTTTATCTTACACTATTTTAGGAAAAAATTTTACATGTTTGAGATGGTGGAGTAAAAAGACTGTTAAACATTTATTTTAAAAAATTATTTTTACATTATAACAATATATTTATGATGTGTTTAGATGAAAAATTTAACTTCTGTGTCCCAGATCTACTTTCAAAGTGAAATTTTCATTTGTCAGCTGAAATTTCTGACTAGAACTAAGATTTGTGTATTTTTGTGCTTAGTCAGAATATAAATTTCACAGTGAATTTTTGAAGTTTGTCCTTAAATTGGATAAAATCAAGTGATTAAAGTTACTAAAGAGATAAAAATGGTAATTTCCATTTTTAAAACTAATTTGGTTGTGTTTATAGTTATTCGCACAAGTATTTATCACAGACTCTAAATTGAAAAATAGAGTATGATCTATATTTGACCCTAAAATTGTTCCATTAATTAACAAAGATATGGCAAATTTTTCATAACTAAATCTAAGTCTTCTAAAAGGAAGCTGTTACCCTTCTGTTTTTAATTACATTAATTGAAATGTGTTTAAGAGATGATTTCAGCATATTTTGAATATTAAAAAAAACAAAAAAGGATTAGTATTGGGCCAATGGCCAAAAGGTATTACTACTACCATGTAGATTGTTATAGTTCAAATTGTCCCACTTCCCCAAGAATTTTAGAAACTAGAAGTCTGGGAGATACTGTATCAGCTGTAGTTGGGTAATTCCAAGTGCTGATAGTACTATTCATCTTTTTTATTACTGTGTCAGATGAAACAAATGCCAAGTTGCAAAAGATGCAGATTTTTATTATATAATGGTTTTAGGCATAAATTATTAACAAGCCATGCCTTGTATGTTTCATCTTATATTTTTCTTTAGAACTAAACTATAACAGATTTTGGAAAATGATTTGATGTGCTTGCTCACTTGATTCACTTGGTCAGATATGTGAATGATGGTATTACCTAGATTCTAGTCCTTGATTCTAGTTATATAATAAATAATAATATAGAATGTGAAAATATGTTTTGGCACTTACTGTTTATATTATGTAGTAGCCTCCATCATGACACACTACATTTATGAATTGAGCAGTTCTGTAATTGTAATTATTATTGCTGTTCATGTAACAAAACATGCTTATGATAGTAGCAAACAAATAGAAATGCCCCCAAAATGCTATTTTTTTAATTCAGTTGTAACTATTACTCTTGTAGTTGTGTATGACACAATAAAATTTGTAAAAAAAATTTTAGCATGAAAAATAAAATTTGTATCACTCATGTATTTTGGCTATGCTTCTGAAATTTCCTTGACATAAACAAATCAGTGTAGATATTGAAAATCTTTTACCTTTAATCTTTTTCATCCTTATGGTCCTTATCTGAACTCCACTTTAGCATTCTCTTTGATTTCTTTCTTTCATTCCTTTAACTTGCAATCAGTGCTCAAGCTTTATCCATTCTACCTCTGTAATGTCTCTGGAATTTATCTCGTACATGAAATTTCCCTCGATAGTTATGGACGTACCTTGGAGATACTGCAAGTTTGGTTCCACCCCATATCGATAAAGTGATATAATAAAGCAAGTTACACACCTATTTTTGGTTTTCCAGTGCATATGAAAGTTATGTTTACATCATACTATAGTCTATTAAGTGTGCAATAGCATTATGTCAAAAAACACAATATACATGCCTTAATAAAAAAATAGGCTCTGTGCAGTAGCTCCCACCTGTCATCCCAGCACTTTCAGAGGCCAAGGTGGCAGGACCACCTGAGCCCAGAAGTTCAAGACCAAACTGGTCAACATGGCGAGACCCTATATAAAATACACACACACACACACACACACACACATTATTGCTAAAAAATGTTAACGATCATCTGAACGTACAGAAGTTTGTACTCCTTTTGCTGGCAGAGGATCTTATCTGGATGTCGTTTGCTGACATCCATGTAGTGGTTACTAAAGTTGGAGTCGCTATGGCAATTTCTTAAGACAACAATGAAGTTTATCACATCTGTTGCCTTGTCCTTTCATGAAAGATTTCTCTAGCATATGATGCTGTTTTGATAGCATTTTACCAATGATAGGTCTTTTTTCAAAATTGGAGCCAGTCCTCTCAAACCCTGCCACTGCTTTATCAACCATGTCAACCATGTTTAAATAATTTTCTAAGTTCTTTATTGTCATTTCAGCAATGGTCTCAGCACCTTCACCAGGAGTAGATTCCAACTCAGGAAACCACTTTCTTTGCTCATAAGAAAATTCCTCATCTGTTCAAGTTTTGTCATCAAGTTGTAGCAATTCAGTCACATCTGCAGACTCCATTGCTAAATTTTAGTTCCCTTGCTATTTCCACATCTGCTGTGACTTCCTTCACTGAAGTCATGAATTTTGAGGGCAAAATTATCCGTGGGAGTTGAAGTCAACTTCTTTCAAACTCCTGTTAATGTTCATATTTAGACCTCCTCCCCTGAATCACAAATGTTCTTAATGGCATCTAGAATGGCAAATCTTTTCTGGAAGGTTTCAATTTACTTTGTCCAGATCCGTCAGAGGAATCACTACCTATGAAGCTATGGTCTTACAAAATGTATTTCTTATATAGTAAGATTCAAAAGTCAAATTTACTCCCTGATCCATGGCTGCAGAATGCATGTTGTGTTAAGAGGCATGAAAACAACATTAATCTACTTGTACATCATCAGAGCTGTTGGGTGACCAGGTTCATTGTCAATGAGTAGTAATATTTTGAAAGGAATTCTTTTTTCCAAGCAGTAGGTCTCAACAATGGGCTTAAAATGTTCAGCGAATCGTGTTGTAAACAGATGTGCTATTATCCAGACTGTTCCATGTATTGAACACAGGCAGAATAGGTAAAAGTTTTAAAGGTCCTAGGATTTTCAGGATGGCGAATGAGCATTGGCTTCAACTTAAAGTCACCAGCTACATTCACCACTAAAGAGACTCAGTCTGTCCTTTAAAGCTTTAAAGGCAAGCACTAACTTTTCTTTAGCTATGAAACTTTTAGATGGCACCTTTTTGTAAAAGAAGGTAAAGAAGGTTGTTTTATCTAAATTGAAAATATGTTGTTTAGTGTAACCACTTTCATCAGTGATCTTGGCTAGATATTCTGGATAACTTACTGCAGGTTCTCCATCAGCACCTACTGCTTCACCTTGCACTTTTATATTATGGAAACAACTTATTTCCTTAAACATCATTAACCAACCTCCTGGTAGCTTCCAACTTTTCTTCAATAGCTTCCTCGTCTCTCTCAGCCTTCATAGAATTGAAGCGTGTTAGGGCTTTGGTCAGGATAAGGCTTTCACTTAAGGCAGTGTTGTGGCTGGTTTGATCTATCCAGACCACTAAAACATTCCCATATCAGCAATAAGGCCGTTTCATTTTCTTACCATTCATGTTTTCTGGAACACTTTTCAATTACTTCTAGTAAGGAAATAGCACTTTTAATTTCATTCAAGAACTTTTCCTTTGCATTCACAACTTGTGCAAGAGACCTAGCTTTCAGCCTACCATGGCTTTCCAAGATAGTCCTTGGTGAGAAATGCTTGATCACTAGGTATAATTATTTCTAACTTTTAATTGAAAGTGAGAGATATGTGACTCTTCCTTTTACCTGAACATTTAGAGGCCATTGTAGGATTATTAATTGGGCTAATTTCAATGTTATTTTGTCTCAAGGAGACAGGGATGTGGAAACAGCTGGTTAGTAGAGCAGTCCGGACACACACTTTTTTTTATTACGTTCACTGCCTTACATGGGTATGGTTCATGCTGCCTCCAAATACTTAAAAAACATCACAGATCACGGATCACAGATCATTAAAATAGGTTTAATAATAATGGAAACTTTTGAAATATTGCAAAAATTACCAAAATGCAGAGAGACATGAAGTGAGAACATGCTGTTGAAAAAATGGCACTCATAGACTTGCTGGACACAGGATTGGAAGAAACTAATTTATCAAAACCACAATATCTGCAAAGCACAATAAGGTGATGCACAATAAAAAGAGGTATGTCTGCACTTCCTTCTTTTTTACTGAAAAAAGCCAAAGTTCTTCCTCTGGTGTTAACCTTTCATTAGCTGGCTACAATCTGAGTTCACAGTCATTTCTTATTGCCCTTCAACTGTGTCCTAACCAAATAGAGTTCTTTCTCATTGGGAACAGTTCATTCGTTTATCCCTTTGCTCATTCCATTCCTTTTTTTCTTAGAAAATTATTTGCCCATGCTTTTTATCCCCCAATTCACATGTCCAACCCCTCTCTACTTGTCTCCCTCCAAACTTACTCAAACACTTAGTGAATTTCTTCTGAATGTTTTTTCTGAACATTTACTTTTAAAGGAGTTGCCCAGTCACAAAGTTTGAACTCAATTTTTTTTGTTTTGAACTCAAAACTTGTTTTAAGCTTTTGTTTTCATCAACTTGTTTATTTAAACAATTTTTAGCAGCTTAGAGTTTGTGTTTTAATTACTATTTTTAAAATAGTAATTATCAGGTAGTATGATTTGAAATTATATGGAATGTGCCCAAAATTATCTCTGAAGAATAATATGGAAAAATGAAAATGAAAAGATGTATTACCTGAATGTGCTCCTCCTAGCCAGTTTCTCAAGGGAGAAGAATCATTAACAAGTTTGTGAGGCTTTTTTTTCTGATAGATTTCTGTTTCCTTGATCAATGGTTTTTTCAGAATTTTTTTAAGGTTGTGAAATACATATTTGTAAACAACATCTTGTGTAGAATCTTGATATATGACCAAACAGCTCCTTTGATTTGAGAGCAGAAGACCTGCAGACCCGGACTGCTCACCTTTCCAGGGACCCCTGAATCATTGGCCTAGAGGATAGTGTACAGTCACTTCTTCAATGATAACTTACTGAATGTGATTCAACAAAACTGCTTTGGTTTATGAGTAAAAAATTTATAACTAGGCAAACGTAGGCTTAAATTTATATTTTATAAATAGCACTGAAAATGATAACAGACAAATGTAATTTCTGATTTTTAAGAAATGATTTTCCATTTTAACATATTTTAAATGTTTTGTCTTCAAAGGGAATCCTTAAAACATATATTGGAAACCATTGATTTCTTATTTTCATTTCATGAATTTCAGATTCATGAATGGAATATATTAATAGCATTTTTAAGTTACCCCAAAAAGACGAAATACAAATAATTTTAATCCCAAATCTATTTCAGATACTTAACTCTTATTTTTTATACTTTAAGTTCTGGGATACATGTGCAGAACATGGTTTGTTACATAAGTATACACGTGCCATGTTGGTTTACTGCACCCATCAACCCATCATCTACATTAGGTATTTATCCTAATGCTATCCCTCCCCTAGGATCCCACCCCACGACAAGCCCCAGTGTGTGATGTTCCCCTCCCTGTGTCCATGTGTTCTCATTGTTCAACTCCCACTTATGAGTGAAAACATGTGATGTTTGGTTTTCCGTTCCTGTGTTAGTTTGCTGAGAATAATGGTTTCCAGCTTCATCAATGTCCCTGCAAAGGACATGAATTCATCGTTTTTTATGGCTGCATAGTATTTCATGGTGTATATGTACTACATTTTCTTTATCCAGTCTGTCATTGATGGGCATTTGGGTTGGTTCTGAGTCTTTACTATTGTGAACAGTGCTGCAGTAAACATACATGTGCATGTGTCTTTATAGAAGAATGATTTATAATCCTTTGGGCATATACCCTGTAATGGGATTGTTGGGTCAGATGGTATTTCTGGTTCTAGATCTTTGAGGAATCACCACACTGTCTTCCACAATGCTTGAACTAATTTACACTCCCACCAAGAGTGTGTAATTTCTCTACATTCTCTCCAGCATCTGTTGTTTCCTGAGTGAATGATTGCCATTCTAACCGGTGTGAGATGGTATATCATTGTGGTTTTGATTTGCATTTCTCTAATGACCAGTGATGATGAGGTTTTTTTCATGTTTGTTGGCCGCATAAATGTCTTCTTTTGAGAAGTGTAAGGTACTTAATTCTTTAATTTAAAAAAATACCCTCCCCAAACTAATAAAATCAAGTTTTCTGCCTTGTTAATAACTTAACTTTTTTTTTATTTTAGAATAAATCTAAACAGAGACCCCATTCATATCCGTAACAACCTATGCAAAGTTAAGATTAAGGTTAAATCACATTTTTCACAGAGTGTTTTACTGACATGTAAACTTTTATGATCTGATATTATCTAATTGTGTCCTTACTGGATAACTTGTGTATTTTTCAAGTTAAAGGATTTCCTAAAAATGCATTACTTGAATGTTTATGTCATTTATCACACATACTTTCAAAACATAACCTTATTCAACCAGTATCTTCCTTCCTAAAATACTGTTAATAGCTGGCTATTTTATAAGCCTGTGGCTGGTTTAAAAAAAGAAATGAATATTTTCGATACTTATGAACCATAGAATTCTGTATTCTTTTCATAACTTTTACCTTTTCCATAGGACCTATCACCATGTAAAATATTATACATATTTATACTGACTTATTTGTTTATTGTCTACATACCTATACTAGAACATAGTAAACATGAGAACAGGGAATCTTGGTTATTAATTCCTGCAGCACTCAGCTACTTATCACTCAAACATTTGTTCTTGAAAAGAATTTCAAATAACATCATTAGATTTTTACAGAATCTTTAAAAAAGCTTTAGTATTTTCAAGGTTTTTTTATTTATATAAACATTGTTACTTCACTACTAATGATTTTAATAGTGGCATTGTCACATGATTCAAAAAGAGGAGGCCAATACATTACTGTTATCACAATCATTCTTATACACCAGTAACAGACCAGCAGAGAGCCAATTCAGGAATGAACTTCCATTCACAATTGCTTCAAAGAGAATAAAATACCTAGGAATCCAACTTACAAGGGATGTCAAGGACCTCTTCAAGGAGAACTACAAACCACTGCTCAGTGAAATCAAAGAGGACACAAACAAATGGAAGAACATACCATGCTCATGGATAGGAAGAATCAATATCGTGAAAATGGCCATACTGCCCAAGGTTATTTATAGATTCAATGCCATCCCCATCAAGCTACCAATGACTTTCTTCACAGAATTGGAAAAAACTGCTTTAAAGTTCATATGGAACCAAAAAAGAGCCCGCATTGCCAAGACAATCCTAAGTCAAAAGGACAAAGCTGGAGGCGTCACGCTACCCGACTTCAAACTATACTACAAGGCTACAGTAACCAAAACAGCATGGTACTGGTACCAAAACAGAGCTATAGACCAATGGAACAGAACAGAGTCCTCAGAAATAATACCACACATCTACAGCCATCTGATCTTTGACAAACCTGAGAGAAACAAGAAATGGGGAAAGGATTCCGTATTTAAGAAATGGTGCTGGGAAAACTGGCTAGCCATAAGTAGAAAGCTGAAACTGGATCCTTTCCTTACCCCTTATACGAAGATTAATTCAAGATGGATTAGAGACTTAAATGTTAGACCTAATACCATAAAAACCCTAGAAGAAAATCTAGGTAGTACCATTCAGGACATAGGCATGGGCAAGGACTTCATGTCTAAAACACCAAAAGCAACGGCAACAAAAGCAAAAATTGACAAATGGGATCTAATTAAACTAAAGAGTTTCTGCACAGCAAAAGAAACTACCATCAGAGTGAACAGGCAACCCACAGAATGGCAGAAAATTTTTGCAATCTACTCATCTGACAAAGGGCTAATATCCAGAATCTACAAAGAACTCAAACAAATATACAAGAAAAAAAACAAACAACCCCATCAAAAAGTGGGCAAAGGATATGAACAGACATTTCTCAAAAGAAGACATTCATACAGCCAACAGACACATGAAAAAATGCTCATCATCACTCGCCATCAGAGAAATGCAAATCAAAACCACAATGAGATACCATCTCACACCAGTTAGAATGGCAATCATTAAAAAATCAGGAAACAACAGTTGTTGGAGAGGATGTGGAGAAATAGGAACACTTTTACACTGTTGGTGGGATTGTAAACTAGTTCAACCATTATGGAAAACAGTATGGCAATTCCTCAAGGATCTAGAACTAGATGTACCATATGACCCAGCCATCCCACTACTGGGTATATACCCAAAGGATTATAAATTATTCTACTACAAAGACACATGCACACGTATGTTGATTGCAGCACTATTCACAATAGCAAAGACTTGGAATCAACCCAAATGTCCATCTGTGACAGACTGGATTAAGAAAATGTGGCACATATACACCATGGAACACTATGCAGCCATAAAAAAGGATGAGTTTGCGTCCTTTGTAGGGACATGGATGCAGCTGGAAACCATCATTCTTAGCAAACTATCACAAGAAGAGAAAACCAAACACCACGTGTTCTCACTCATAGGTGGGAACTGAACAATGAGGAAACGTGGACTCGGGAAGGGGAACATCACACACTGGGGCCTATCATGGGCGGGGAGGGGGGAGGAATTGCATTGGGGAGTTATACATGATATAAATGATGACTTGATGGGTGCTGATGAGTTGATGGGTGCAGCACACCAACATGGCACAAGTATACATATGTAACAAACCTGCACGTTATGCACATGTACCCTAGAACATAAAGTATAATAAAAAATAAATAAATAAATAAATAAATAAATAAATAAATAAAATAAAATAAAATAAAAAAAGAAGTCAGTTCAGGCTTAATATATATGACTACTGTAGGTCAACTTCACATTTTAATGTATGAAGAAGATTGTATGAACAATCACATCAATTCATTTAAATAGTATGTATTTTGATACTAATTAAGTTTTAAGAAGAAATGTATCATTCTCTTGGAAATAAAAGATAATTTGAAAAGCATGTCATGCTATTTATATCAGGGAAAATTTGTTCAGCTCACACAAAGCCCTACATTGACATTTTTTTTTTTTAAACTTTGTGGCACTCTATAGTCTTTGAACTCATTTAATACCTGTTAAGCGATATAACAAACTGAAAAGTTATTTCAGAAGTGTTTAATGTGTTTAATGGAATGATGTCGATACACTAAGTAACAGATAAAATGTTAAGAGCTTTCTAGGTGTCAGGCACTATAACAAGCATTCTTTAGGCATTATTTTGTATAATATGTACAGCCTTATGAGGTATCTACTATTATTGCTATTTTCCTTTTTACAGTTTAAAAACTGAGGCATTTTTAACTTGGGGTTTTAACTCTTTCAACCTAAAAGCTAACTCATTAACAATGTTGTTAAAATGGTACATTGTTTTATTTTTGCTCCACACTTCTTAGGTTTTAACTTAGGCTGGCTTTTATCATCATAAGACTTACTAAAGGCAAAAGTATTATGTAAATAGTACCACAATATTCCCTTTATGAAATTATATTTTCCAAGTATATTTAAAGATCTAATTGTGACACTTAGAATTGCAAGAACTCAAAATGATGTGGTGATGGGTACCCAAAGTTTCAATCCAGTCAACTATAAGCAACAACTGTACACACAGCATTGTGTTTGGTTGTAGGGGATACAATGATGAAAGTATACAGCCTCAAACTCAAAATAAGACAGTTTAGTGGCCAAAAATACACTGTTTCATCACCTTTATCTCCTCTACACATTACCCTCTTCTATTCTTCATTATTTTTTTCAGTACTACAATGGAGAGCAGAGTTGCAGTACAACTGAGGGGCTGGGAGAATGGGATAAAGGGTAAGAAAGATCATGAGGAGTCTAAACAGAGCTTTCCAGTCATTGTACTACAATGGGTTGCAGGCGTGCCAGCCCTCTGGTGGCCACGTGAGTCCTGGGGTGGCTGGTCATCTCAGACTGGGAG
Source organism: Rhinopithecus roxellana (assembly GCF_007565055.1). NCBI lineage: Eukaryota > Metazoa > Chordata > Mammalia > Primates > Cercopithecidae > Rhinopithecus > Rhinopithecus roxellana. The sequence goes on from NC_044554.1 coordinate 137,922,989, forward strand.
CTTCATCGTTGGTTTGCTCTAATGGACTGAGGAAATGTTTTCTATGAATGCCATGAGGACAAATGTTGGGAAGCCCTGTACTCTAAGGAGGTGATAAAATAATTTCTCTTTGTTAATCCTATTAACTCTGACAGAAAGTACTCTGTGACATATTTCCCAAGCTTTGATTGGAATAGACTATACTTTTACCTAATTTTTCAAGTCAAATCCGGGTTTTAACTTAGATCTGCTTTTATCCTTTTATGACTTATTGAAGGTATATAATTTTTAAAACATAAATATTTATCTTAATTCAAACAATAGTAAGATAAAACTAACTTGCCGGAATGGCCATCTTATATACCAGTTCTTGAGTATACAGGCATGCTGATTCACAAGAAAGCCAAAATGACTTTAGATAGAGTGCATTTTTAAAGCAACATGATTTTAGGTGCTTGAAACATTGTTCAAATCCTCTTTTCACTTATCAGTTGTGGCAGTACAGTATTCAAGGACACTTGCTCTCAGTGGTAAGCGTTTTTAGTTGCTTTATCTAGAGCTGTAGATAAAATACTGGCAACAAACTGCCACTTTAAATTTTTTTACAAACTACCTATTTAAATTTTTAGACAGTTCATTCTAAGAGTATTCCAGTTGAGTTGAAGAGACATTTACCCAGTCCAGTTGGCTGTATCCAGGATTAACTGGCACTCAGACTAGTGTAAATATAATAGATATATCTTTATTTTGAAAGTCTAAGTTATTTTGTGGCTGAAAATTTGAAACATTAAGGCAGCTCAGTAAACATTTCTGTTTATTCTTTTTATAAGCAGTATTTTCTATTTCATGCCATAGGTAATATAATCATCTGATTATTTGGCCCACTTGATTTTTAGCCTACTCACAAGTTTATGATCTTATGATTTAATTTTTTAAAAGAAAAGACTAATACAAACTCACCCTCTGTAATTCAATCCATTTATTTTAGAGATCAATTTTTAAACTTATTTTTGAGACAGGGTGTTGCCCTGTCACCTAGGCTGGAGTACAGTGACACGATCACAGCTTACTGCAGCCTCAAACTCCCAGACTCGAGCAGTCCTCCCACTTCAGTTTCCCAAGTAGCTGGGACTACAGGTACATGCCACCATTCCTAGCTAATTTTATTTTATTTTATTGTTTTACTTTTTGTAGAGGTGGGGTTTCACTATGTTGCCGAAGCAGGTCTCAAGCTCCAGGGCCCCAGTAATCCTCCTGCCTCAGCCTCCTAAAGTGCTTGGATTATAGGCATTAACTACTGTGCCCAACCAGATACCACTTTTAATCAAAGTGTCCAAGTAGAAATTTACACTTGAACTCAAAATTAATGCAAATAAAATGCAATTTTTTTAGATTAGAAAAGATGTAAAACATTTATATCAATCACTAATGGCAAATGTGTGGAAATGGTCTCAATTGTGTACTCTTTTGGTAGAAGGCTGACTATACCCTCACTGGAGAACAATTTTTCATTATCTCTCCATTTCAAATATACGTGCCTCGACCAAACAACTCTGTTTTTTGGGAATTTTTTATCTGAAATATTTGCATGAATAAATAAGTAGGCATTTCAAATTTTAACATTAGATTCAACATATACTACAGTATATATTTTTCTTAACTCCAATTTTTTTTTTTAAAGGAATACCTCTACCCTAAAACAAGAAGAGGAATTTCCAATTGATTAGCAACTGAAAAAAGAAAAAGACAGGATTATATTAAAGGGAGAAGGTAATACATCGGACAACAGTATTCTAAAAGATGGAAACAAGAAGCTACATGCCTGTAAGGGTGGGGCTGGGAGGAGGAGAAGAGAGTCCATAGGAAATGTCACAGTGGGATCATCTCTGGGCAAAACAATGAAGCTGTACCAAACAAAATAACTCCAAAATATAGAAAGCAAAAGGCGGTATTACAAACAGAAAATGATAAGTAAACCATGTTAATAGGAGATCTACTTCTTCCTCTGAAACAAAAAGGTCAGAATATTGAAGATTTAGGTAAAAAATTTAATGATCTTTGCTCCATTAGTTATGTATGGAGATGTTTAACCCAAATCAGAGAGTGCACATTCTTTTCAAATACACATACAATTTTGTCAGACCATTGTTGTATACAGTTATATTACTCTATCTTGCTAACATATGTTAATATAAATATATATACTAATATAAACTATATTACTATACACTATTACATAAGTCACTTCCACTCACTTGAATGCAATCCAACTAGGAATAATAACATTTTATAAAGCTAGAAATTTAAAAGGTTTGTAACTCAAGACAAAGAGGACATTAAAATGGATCATTTACAACTAATTCAGATCATTACATTTCAAAAACTTCAGATATAGCCAAGTGACAGACAGGAAAAATTATAGCCTAAAATGCATTAGTTAGAAAATGAGAGAGAATGAAAATATTTAATCTATATTTTCAACTCACAAAACTAGAAAAAATTTTTTAAAAGCAACAAAATTGTCCCACAAAAAAGAAAATTGTCCCACAGCAAAACCTGACAACAGATAAAAGCCTATGATAATAAAACAAATATTTCTAAAACTCGATTCTAAAAATCAGGCCTTCTTTTTCTAGCATTGTGGTGGAACAGATGTCTAGAAAGACCTTCTCAGCATAGAAACCCTAAAAACACTAGAAAAATAATTCAAAATAAGCACACAGCTAGGCTGGCGAGAGAGAGAAACCTCTGAAGACCGGAAATCACTTAGATTCGAATGACCAAGACGGTTACATATCAAAGAAAGTATGTCGTGTATCACAGCCAAAAGACCACAAACACAAAAAAATAAATTATTCATACTTTCACAAAAATGGTGAAGGTGGGAGAATGAATAGGTGAGAATAAAATTAAATAAACCCCAGACAGTTCCAAAGCCTCATTCAATTTCAGCATACAGTTTAAAGCCTAGGCTCTTTAGGGGATAGAGAGTCCTTTCTATGAGGTCCAGAATTAGCTTCTCATTTTCTGGTGACCTATGTGCTAATGAACAACTGTTTTCTCCCAGCATAAGCAAATAAAGATGGCTGCAATAATGCTGCCATGTAACAGGGGAGAGATGGGAATTACACAAAATTACTACTGCATGGCACATATCAAGTATTACTGGGCCAGAACTGCATGGAATCTTTACCCTAGAAGTGAATTGTGTTCTTTGTTTAGTCAAGTTGACAGTTCTAGTTCTACTCTCTGGGAAAGTCTCACTTTATTGTTCTCCACAGTTCCATCTGAGAGGATTGGGTAGGGAATGGGTGGCCACAGATACGGATTATAAGGATAAAGAATGGGAAGGAAGAAAGGGTGCCTCTGTTTACACATATGACATTTCAAGAGAAACAACTGAAAAACTATTCAAACTGTTTATAAAGTATCTCAATTAAATATTAGCACACAAAAGTAACTTTCTGATATTACATTAGTAACCAATAATAAAATACCAAAAAGTTCACTATAGTAGCAGTGGTAAAGTATTTCAAAATAAAACAGATAAGAAATGCATATAAATGTATATAACTTATAGAGAAATAAGTAAGAGTCAACTGTGAAATATAAAAGATGCGAATAAATAGAGAAATAGACTGGTATAGACTGAATATATCCCTCCAAAATTCCTATATTGAAACCCTAACCCTAATGTGATACATTAGGTAGTGGGGCCCTTGGCGGGTGATTAGATAATAAGGTCAGAGCTCTCCGAAATGGGATTTGTGCCCTCATAAAAGAGACTGCAGAGAGCTCCCTCATCCCTTCTGACGTGTGAGGACTCAACAAGAAGATGGCAGGCTATGAACCAGGAAGCACGTCCTCAGTAGACACCAGATCTGCCAGTTCTTTGATGTGGAACTTCTCAGCCTCCAGAATTGTGAGAAATAAATGTTTGTTGTGTTATAAACCATTCAGTTTGTGGCCCTTTATTATCACAGCCCAAGCTAAGACATATACCTTGATTATGAATGAGAACATTCAATACAGTAAAGTCTCTTCCCAAAACAGACTTATACATTCAGTGGTATCCCAATAAAAATTCTAACAAAAAAATTTTATGGAAATTTTATGACAGGCTGATTCTAAAACTTTGAGGAATAAGGTGCAAGACTAGCCAGAAATTTTTGAAAAATAAGCCAAAATTATAGTTTTGCAATACAAGGTACTAGATCATATTTTAAAGCTATAGAAATCAAAACAGCCCATTATTGACCAAGAGATAGAAAAATAGGTTTTAGGGACTGAATACAGATTTATAAACCATCTCATTACTTTAAAACTGGCCTTTAAAACTGGCTTAAATCCCTTCATAAGAATTTTGGAGGGATATATTCAGTCTATACCTTTAAAAATACATACTATTTAATAAATAGTATCAGAATTCACTATTCATTTGGCAGAAAAAGTTAAATTTATGCCTCACATTTTTAATAAAATCAAATCTCAAGAGATTTATTTTCTAAATTAGGGGTCAGACCCTTCGACTCATGGGCTGGCTGCCCATTTTTGTAAATAAAGTTTCATTAGAACACAATCACACCCATTTGTTTATGTATTGTATATTGCACCTTTCATGCAACAGCAGCAGAGCTGAATTGTAACACAATGAAGACCATATGTATTCCTAAAGTATTTACTCCTAAAGTATTTACTCTTTGGCCCTTTAAGAAAAAACTTGTCCAACACTTGATGTACGCATTAAAGAATTACCGTACGGCATTTTTAAAGGGGTAGAGAAAATAACAAGGAATTTTTTATGACTTTTGAATATACTAGTTGTTATTAGTTATGGTAGGCTAACTACTATATCAAATAATCCTGGCATCAGTGGTTTATCACAGTAAAAGTTTACTTCTCACTTGTGTCCTGGTCCTAAGCTGATTGTTCTGTTGCATCGTAGTCTCTTAGGGGTGCAAGATTTTACCATTTCTTAAGACCATGAAGTCCTGGCCTACCTCCTCTGCTATTTTTAGCTAAAAGGAGAGGAAAAGAGAGAGTGAAGGATCTTGTGGGAGGATTTTTAGGTTCCATTTCCAGACTAGCACACACCATTTCTGCCCACATTCCACTGGAAAAAGCTCAAACATCTCCAGCAAACTACCTAAAAAACTAGGAAGATAATCACATAATGGACCCAAGAACTCTGCTCCATATACAGCCAATCTTAGGACCAACTGCTAGAATTGTATTGGCTAGCCACTGACAAGCTCAACAATATGTACAGCTGAAGAAATAACAAGACCACAGGTCCATGCCAGAATGAAGAGTCAGATGGGCACAATATGATCCAAGTACTAGTTAGGACATGAAGAAAGATTAGGAGTAAATCTGTGGCAGAGAGAAGAAATAGATAAAATATCTGAAATAATAATAGCCTAAATTTTTCCTAAGCAGGAGAAAGTTCTCAAATGGAAAGGACCCAGAGTATCTGAAAATATTAAAAACGAACAACAAAAACCACTTCTTCTAAGTCTTTACTAGGAGGAGGTTTATAAGGGAAGATTATGGGGAATAGATGTCCATTAGTGTGGATAAAGCCTCAATCACATTTCTATCCAGTTTTTCTATTCTTCTTTTTCCAGTTTTCCTTCCCACCACCTAACATGAACAGAAGTTCTTGTTTGAAACCCAGGAAGGAGGAATGAGACAAAGAGAAGTTAATTATAGAACCAGTAAGATTGATTGTCTACGTGTATATGTATGTATGTATTTCAAGGACTTGGCTTACATGATTGTATAAGCAGGTTCATAAGAGAGACAATCAGGAAAGGACAACCATAGATGACTTAAACTCAACAGGCACAGATTGAACTGCTGTTTATAGCTGGAGTTTCTGCTCCTGAGAAAATCTTGGCCCAGCTTTTAAGACCTTTTAACAGATTCCATCAGGCCCACCGAGATTATCCAGTATTATGTTTCTTCCTTAAAATCAACTGATTTGGGGGTTTGGTTACATTTTTCATATACCTTCATGTAATACCTAAATTAGTGTTCAATTAAATAACTGGGGACTGTAGCCTAGTCAAGTTGATCCAGCAATGAAGCCATCACAAACTATAAATCGTCAGTTTGGTACCCATTTATACTTCCTTAAACCATATTTAATATCTAAATATACATCATATTAAAATTAAATTTCCATATAACATGATAGACAACTTCTCCTATTCTATAACTTAATTACTGAGATATAAATTTAATTATTAACACATCTTCTGTTAGATGATAAGAAGACAACATAGGAAAGAAAAAAATATGTGATACACACATCCACATGAAGTCTATCCTCATTATTTGTGGAGGACAAATTTGCTAATTAGCCTTTTTGCTAATATTTGTTTGCTGCCCTCAAATCAAGACTTCCATTGCTTCTTGAGTCATTTTGAATATAAGCAGAGTGAAACACAATTTGCACCCAAACTGGCTGGAAAAGATGCACCCAATAGATGTGCAGGTTTCCAACTAAAGTGGCAAAAGGCAATGCTCTACCTTCTCATTTCAGCCTTCATCCATAAGCGAGTGTCGTTTTATCACAGTCTATTTAGTACCACATGTTTGTTCTTTTTGGGGGGTGATTTTGCTGTTTAAAATGACCCCTAAGTGGGCCAATATTTAACATTCTTAAAGAAAAGAATTTTCAACCCAGAATTTCATATCTAGCCAAACTAAGCTTCATAAGCGAAGAAGAAATAAAATCCTTCACAGACAAGCAAATGCTGAGAGATTTTGTTACCACCAGGCCTGCTCTACAAGGGTTCCTGAAGGAAGAACTAAATATGGAAAGGAAAAACCAGTACTAACCACTGCAAAAACAAACCAAATAATAAAGACTATCGACATTATGAAGAAACCACATCAACTAATGGGCAAAATAACCAGCTAGCATCATAATGACAGGATCAAAACAATACATAACAATATTAACCTTAAATGTAAATGGACTAAAATGCCCCAATAAAAAGGTACAGATCAGCAAATAGGATAAAGAGTCAAGACTCATTGGTGTGCTGTATTCATCTCACGTGCAAAGACACACATAGGTTCAAAATAAAGGGATGGAGGAATATTTACCAAACAAATGGAAAACAAAAATAAAAAACAAAAACAAAAACAAAACAACAACAAAAAACCAGGGCTTGTAATCCTAGTCTCTGATAAAACAGACTTTAAACCAACAAAGATATAAAATTACAAAGAAGGGCATTACATAATGGTAAAGGTATCAATGCAACAAGAACTAAGTGTCCTGTATATGTATGCACCCAATACAGGAGAACTCAGATTCATACAGCAAGTTATTAGAGACCTACAAAGAGATTTAGACTCCCACACAATAATAGTGGGGGACTTTAACACCCCACTGTCAATATCAGACAGATCAGCAAGACAGAAAATTAACAAGGATATTCAAGGCTTGAACTCCGCTCTGGACCAGGCAGACCTAACAGACATCTACAGAATTCTCCACCCCAAATCAACAGAATATACATTCTTCTCAGCACCACACTGCACTTATTCTAAAATTGACCACATAATTGGAAGCAAAACACTCCTCAGCAAATGCAAACAACAGAAATAATAACAAACAGTCTCTCAGACCACAGTGCAATCAAATTAGAACTCAGGATTAAGAAACTCACTCAAAACCATACATGGAAACTTAACAGCCTGCTCCTGAATGACTCCTGGGTAAATAAGAAAATTAAGGCAGAAATAAGTAAGTTCTTTGAAACCAATGAGAACAAAGACACAACATGCCAGAATCTCTGGGACACAGCTAACGCAGTGTTTAGAGGGAAATTTATAGCACTAAATGCCCACAGGAGAAAGCAGGAAAGATCTAAAATTGACACCCTAACATCACAATTAAAGGAACTAGAGAAGCAAGAGCAAACAAATTCAAAAACTGGCAGAAGACAGAAATAACTAAGATCAGAGTAGAACTGAAGGAGATAGAGACATGAAAAACCCTTCAAAAAATCAATGAATCCAGGAGCTGGTTTTTTGAAATGATTAACAAAATAGACCACTAGCCAGAGTAATAAAGAAGAAAATAGAGAAGAATAAAATAGACACAATAAAAAATGATAAAGGGGATATCACCACTGATTCCATGGAAATACAAACTACCATCAGAAAATACTATAAACACCTCTACTCAAATAAACTAGAAAATCTATAAGAAATGGATAAATTCCTGGACACATACACCCTCCCAAGACTAAACCAGGAAGAAGTTGAATTCCTGAAGAGACCAATAAAAAGTTCTGACCTTGAGGGAGTAATTAAGAGCCTACCAACCAAAAAAAGCCCAGGACCAGACAAATTCACAGCCGAATTCTACTAGAGGTTCAAAGAGGAGCTGATACCATTCCTTCTGAAACAATTCCAAGTAGAAAAAGAGGGACTCCTCCCCTAACTCGTTTTATGAGGTCAGCATCATCCTGATACCAAAACCTGGCAGAGACATAACAAAAAAAGAAAATTTCAGGCCAATATCCCTGATGAACATCACTGCGAAAATCCTCAGTAGAATTCTGGCAAACTGAATCCAGCAGCACATCAAAAAGCCTATCCACCACGATCAAGTTGGCCTCGTCCCTGGGATGCAAGGCTGGTTCAACGTACACAAATCAATCAATGTAATCCATCACATAAACAGAACCAATGACAAAAACCACATGATTATCTCAATAGATACAGAAAAGACCTCTGATAAAATAAACACCCCTTCATGCTAAAAATTCTCAATAAACTAGGTATTGATGGAATGTATCTCAAAATAATAGGAGCTATTCATGACAAACCCACAGCCAATATTATACTGAGTGGGCAAAGACTGGAAGCATTCCCTTTGAAAACTGGCACAAGACAAGGATGCCCTCTCACACCATTCCTATTCAAAATAGTTTTGGAAGTTCTGGCTAGGGCAATCAGGCAAGAGAAAGAAATCAAGGGTATTCAGTTAGGAAAAGAAGAGGTCAAATTGTCCCTGTTTGCAGATGACATGATTGTATATTTAGAAAACTCCATCATCTCAGCCCAAAATCTCCTTAAGCTAATACGCAACTTCAGCAAAGTCTCAGGATACAAAATCAATGTGCAAAAATCACAAGCATTCCTCTACACCAATAATAGACAAAAAGGAGCCAAATCATGAGTGAACTCCCATTCACAATTGCTACAAAGAGAATAAAATACCTAGGAATCCAACTTACAAGAGATGTAAAGGACCCCTTCAAGGAGAACTACAAACCACTGCTCAAGGAAATAAGAGAGGACACAAACAAATGAAAAAACATTGCATGCTCATGTATAGGAAGAATCAATGTTATGAAAGTGGCTGTACTGCCCAAAGTAATTTATAGATTCAATGCTATTCCCATTAAGCTACCATTCACTTTCTTCACAGAATTGAGAAAAAAAACTAATTTAAATTCCATATAGAACCAAAAAAAGAGCCCATATAGCCAAGACAGTGCTAAGGAAAAAGAAAAAAGCTAGAGGCATCATGCTACCTGACTTCAAACTATACTACAAAGCTACAGTAACCAAAACAGCATAGTACTGGTACCTAAACAGATATATACACCAATGGAACAGAACAGGGGCCTCAGAAATAACACCACACATCTAAAACCATCTGATCTTTGACAAACCTGACAAAAACAAGCAGTGGGGAAAGGATTCCCTATTTAATATATTGGTGTTGGGAAAACTGGCTAGCCATATGCAGAAAACTGAAACTGGACCCCTTCCTTACACCTTATACAAAAATTAACTCAAGATGGATTAAAGACTTAAACATGAGACCTAAAAATCATAAAAATCCTAGAAGAAAACCTAGGCAATACCATTCAGGACATAGGCACGGGCAAAGACTTCATGACTAAAACACCCAAAGCAATGGCAATGAAAGCTAAAATTGACAATGGGATCTAATTAAACTAAAGAGCTTCTGCACAGCAAAAGAAACTATCATCAGACTGAAGAGGCAACCTGCAGAACGGGAGAAAATTTTTGCAATCTACCCATCTGACAAATGGCTAATATCCAGAATCTACAACGAACTTAAACAAATTTACAAGAAAAAAAAGTGGGCAAAGGACATGAACAGATACTTCTCAAAAGAAGACATTTATGCAGCCAACAGACACATGTAAAAACTCCCATCATCACTGGTCATTAGAGAAATGCAAGTAAAAACCACAATGAGATACCATCTCATGCCAGTTAGAATGGCAATCATCAAAAAGTCAGGAAACGAGATGCTGGAGAGGATGTGGAGAAATAGGAACGCTTTTACATCGTTGGTTGGAGTGTAAATTAGTTCAATCATTGTGGAAGGCAGTGTGGCAATTCCTCAAGGTTCTAGAACCAGAGAAATACCATTTGACCCAGCAATCCCATTACTGGGTATATACCCAAAGGATTATAAATCATTCTACTATAAAGATACATGCACATGTATTTTTATTGCAGCACTATTCACAATAGCAAAGACTTGGAACAAATTCTAATGCCCATCAATGATAGACTGGATAAAGAAAATGTGGCACATATACACCGTGGAATACTGTGCAGCCATAAAAAAGGATGAGTTAATGTCCTTTTCAGGGACATGGATGAAGCTGGAAACCATCATTCTCAACAAACTAACACAGGAACAGAAAACCAAACACCACATGTTCTCACTCCGAAGTGGGAGAACACATGGACACAGAGAGGGGAACATCACACACCAGAGCCTGTCGCGAGTGGTGGGCTAGGGTTGGGATAGCATTAGTAGAAATACCTAATGTAGATGACAGGTTGATAGGTGCAGCAAACCACCATGACACATGTATACCTATGGAACAAACCTGCATGTTCTGCACATGTATCCCAGAGCTTAAAGTATATTAATAAAAAAAAGACTCCTAGGCATGATGCTCAAGTACTCGCTAGTGTTCCTAAGTACGAGACTGTGCTATGCCTTTAGAGAAGATATGTGTGCTTGAAAGGCTTCATTCAAGCATAAGTTATATGGGGAAAAGTAGTCCTGGTAATGTTCACTTCTCTGGTTTCAGCCTTATCAGATGTCAGTTGTGTCTCTACTTACCACCCCCATCCTTGCTTTTTGCTTTGTCCTTCGTTTCTATTGTTGCACATGTTATTTCACCTGTATCATAAGTGAAATAACATCAATTAGCAATAATTTAGAAAAAATACTAGCAACAAGTGTGACAAAGAGTTGTATTCTTTAAAACTGAAAAATCAATACGAGAAAAATGAGCCCTTTCATTTTTCAAAACAATCTTTTCAGGTATAAAATCTCATCTGAGTTTAAATCAAAATTTCAATCTCCTTCTGAATTCAAAACTTAACCACAGTGTCAGTTTAGGCCTTGGTGATGTTCACTTCTATATTTACCATGTAGGCAGTCTATGTTTGTTTTGCATAGAGATATTTAATAAGTCATTTAAAGGTTAGGTTCCATAATCAGTTTTCTTTTATTCAATGCAATAATACAACATTTCTATTATGAAATTATTTTTAATATGAAGATAGTTTAATGTTTTATTCTCCATAGTAGTAAATGATTTTTATGGAATAAGAGTCTTATATATATTAGATAGACAATTGAAGATTATGGAAATCAAGTTGATATTGCTTTGTTAATCTTTACATGAAGTATGCCCATTCAAACATACAACATTTGCGAATTACATACAAACAATGTAATGTAGGCGAATTGTACTGACACTCTAAAGGTAATTATAGTGTTTGGATTTATGTGATCTCAAAGAACAAAGCAGCTACATGACTAACACATCAGCTGCCCTTTGCATGAATGGTTTATGTATTAGTCATCTATCTATTTGGGACTCTCTTATGATTCCAATAGCACATTTCCTCACAAAGATAACGTCATGACTTCCTTGGATGGAAACTTCTAGTTGTCTCACAAAATCTATTATCCTTTTCTTTCTTAGGACCCTGTGTTTTAGGTGGGCCTATTGCCAATCAGTTAAAGATTACCTTTAGCAGCTTATCTTGTGGCTAGATATGGCATATGATTAAATCTAGGTCAATAATATGCAAGCGGAAGCATAATATGAGACTCGTGGGTAGTGATTAAAGAAAAAGGGCCTGCTCTTATGTCAATCGTCTTTTCTGTTGCCTGGAACCCAGACTTAATGATGGGATCTCTAACAGGTTTTTCAGACTATGAAGTAATTATAAACTTGGAAACAACACTACAAGTGATGAAGCACATGATAGAATTCCCAGTCTTTATGACACAGTGAAGCCTCTCTACTGGTCGCAGATTTCTTAGCTTCAGACGTTTTTTAAGAAAGAGAAACTTCTATCACATTTAAGCAAATGTTATGTTTGACATTTCTGTTATATGCAGCTGGATCTGATAGAATCCTAAATTTTCTTTCAAAGAAGATTTATAATTTTTAAAATACACATGTGCTCAATATATATCTGATATTGGCAGCATGTCAAAGAGGAGGACGTGATCAACTTATTCTAATGTAGTTGATGGTATAAGTATAATGAATACTGAGAACCAACCACTGGATCTAGTAATGTGAAGATCATTGCTTGCTTTGAAAAGAACAGTTTTGAAATGACTGTTGACCAAAAAAAGGAGACATGAAAGGAGCCAAAACACATTTGAAGCAGGTTTAACAGAGAATGGGAAGAAAGGATTTGGAGAAGAAGATCTACACAAGTCATTTAAATAATTTTGTTGCAAAAGTGATAAATAAAAGAGAAAGCAGCAGAGGAAATGGGATTAGAAGGTATTTTAAAAGAAAAATTAAAAACATTGTTGCATGACTGTAGGTATGATCAAGGAAGAGAAGGAAATATTGCTAAAACAGAGCCTAGACCAACTGGGAGGGATGTGATATAGAGCCCAGAGGAGCAATTACTTCAAATGGGAACATGGATGACTCATTTATAGGCCCAAGTGGAAAGTCAAAGGTTGTGAGTGGGGATGGTAGTAAGTCAGTACAAGTAGTGGTGGAAGACTATGCCACTTATGTATTGCTACAGTTTTCAAGAAATATAGGAAGCAAGACCACTGGCTAAGAGTGATGATGGCGGAGATTTGGAGATTTGAGAAGAGTCTTTTAAGGGAATGCTTCTCAAATTTAAATACAGTATGTAGAAGAATCTCCTAGTATCTTGATAAAACTCAGATTCGTATTCAGTAGGTCTAGGATGGGGTCTGAGATCTGTATTTCTCAGAATATCTAGGTAATATCAATAGTGTTGGCCTATGGGCTACACATGGAGTAGCAAAGTTCTATGAGAAATGAGAAAGTTGAGTGAATCAGGAAAGTACTGAGTGTGTAACAGCATTAAGCATCTATTGGAGTTCATTGTTTTTAACTAAAAGTGAAACTAATCAGAATATTTGTGTGTTTTGTTCCAGTCACATTCAGCCTCATTTGTTTAAGCCCAGAGTAGTTGGAAAACAGATTTAATCATAAATTTGGTTTTGTAAAGTGAAAATGATGAAGGAAGAGAGAGACGAGTCAAGGGTGTGTGCACTGGAGAGTTTATAATCAGTAAATTTAAGCTGGGTTGGGAGTGAGAAGTGTTATGGAGTGATTCATGTGTTGAAGTTCTAAACCCCAGTGCAATAGAATTTAGAGGAAAGGTCTAAGGGAGATAATTAGAGTTAGATAGGGTCATGTAAGTGGGTCCCTCATGATGAGATTAGTGGCCTTATAAATAGAGGATGAGAGAGACCCCTCCTCTCTTTACCAAAAAAAAAAAAAAAAAAATCTCAATGAACCCAGAAAAGATCTTTGCACTGAGGAAAGATCACATGAGAACACAGCAAGAAGGCAGCTGCCTGCAAACCAGGAAGAGAGAGCTGTCACCCTTGATCTTAGACTTCCCAGCCACTGGGACCATGAGAAAATACATTTCAGTTGTTTAAGCCACCGCACTTTGTCATGGCAGCTTGAGCAGACTAGTAACGAAGGAGATGGAACAACAAGAATATAAGGGTCAGTAAAAACAGATTCGTGAAAATGGTGATGTTGAAATTTTTGTGATGAGGAGACTAAATAATGAGATTATAGTTGGGGAGGATGCCAGGTACTGATAATGTCAAGGTCTAGGATGTGACCATGGGAATGAGTGACTGAATTAGGGTGGAAGACAAGCTTTGGGGAAGAGAAACAGAGGCACCCACATTTTACAAGGACTATTCATGTTCTCATCAAAGACTGAAACAGAGAACAGAATGACAGTGAGTCAGGGGCTAAAGATTATAGTGATTGTTGTAACTGATGATACTTTCAAAGATGCAAGTTTCAAAGAGAAGAGGTAATAATGTGGTAGAAATTACAACAGTAGATACCTTTTGTTGAAAGCCTTCTAATACAAGTTAAGCACTCTATACACTGTGTTTGTTCACTCTCGCCTAAGCGCTAAAAGGCAGGTATATCATCACCATTCACAAATAAAGAATCTGAAGTTCAGAGAGGTTAATTAACTTTCGTAAGGTCACACAACTAGTAAGTGGATGTACTGTGGTTTCAGAACCAATCAGTATGAATCTAAGGGCCCCATGATGGATAAGCTGCTTTAAGTTATTTTCCTTAATAGTTTTTACATAACCAGAAGCGAAAGCAAGAAAACATTTTTCAACAGTTTCATCTCCTCAAAAATAAACAGAAACTAGAGCTAGAGCTAAAAGCCTCTTTCTTTCTTCTTGTTATTCAAACCACTCACTTCACACTACTTCATACACTTCAGTCTGTGACATGATACATAGTAGGTCTTCCAGACTTTAACATTTAATGTCCCACACCTTTGTGATTTTTGTCATTTCTACTTACTTCCTAAACCCAAATTCTACCTAATTTAGCTTTCTCCTAGGGAGTGATATCTATAATACCACAGTTTAGTGGGGAAATTATATTATTTTTGTTGAAATATATAAATATTAAAGTATACTTATGTACAGAGAAAAATTAAGTTCTATCCCACTGGTAGCAAGCATATCAAATTTGGGGAAATTCAGGGATGGAGGTTATGACATTGGGCCAGAAGTCAAAAGGCCAGAGTTCTGGACTAGCTCTTCCACTTAGGGAGCTGCACATTTGCAAAATATGTAGACTTTCAAAGCCTCTGTTCACTTGTCTCTGGAATGGATTTAGCACAATCCTGGTACATCATATATTTTTCAATAAATATTAGCAAATATATCAATAATTTTCATGTCACCCACTGGTTACTTATTATCCCTCAAATATTTTGCCTCTTCTTCGTATCTCTGGAAGGAGATGAAATAGCCTCTCAACTATAGGTTTTCTAAAAGCTGGGAGTGCACTATTTCTGCTATGCTACAAGAAGTAGGTGAAACCAAATAACTCAAAAGAGACAATCCTAAGAAAAATGAGTTAATTTCATAAATCTGAGTTGTAATTCTCAGATGCAGAATATTAAAAAGCCAACACTCTTTGTAAGAGCTTTCAGGACTCCAGGGGAAGCTTGATCTGTCTAATAAACGATAATGATAATAATCAAGTATACCTCACAGGGGTACTAAGCTTTAATGACTCAATACTCATGGAACCCTTTGAGCACCTCCAATGTTATATAAGCATAAATGAATAAATAGGGACATTACATACGATTGTTATTTCTGCATTAAATTTATCTTGATAATTTCTTCCAATATCTTATAAGGTAGGCACTGTATGAGACTAATACATGAACAAAGATATGAAAGAAATAAAATATAAAATAATATATAGTAGTAGTTTCCAATGAAATAATTATACTCATACATTAGTGAAAGAGAATGGGGTCATTAATTGCACCTCTAAAAAGTCATTCCTTGATTGTAAAGAAGGCAAATGAGAATCTGGAATAGATACTTAAGATATAAATGTCTATAAAGAGTTTGAAAAAACACTTGTTAATCTTCTTTCCTATGGAAGAGACATCTAAGTTTTTAGACGCATTTTTTTTCCACACTGAAGAAACTGTAATGATTCTTTCACTGTTTAAGTTATAACTTCATATAAATTTTATGCATTTTTATGTATCTTTCATCCTGCCTTTCCATCCTCTCCTCCATCACTAATATTATCTCTGTGCTATATTACTTTAATGTCCTAGTTTAAAAATAAATCCTCACAACCCTACGTATGTTTATCATATTTTCCAAAACACATGACTGTAATTGTCATACTGTCCTGAATTTCAATTGAGGTAGCTAAACATAGAATACAATGACCCAAGCAATCTCTTTTTTTTTTTTTTTTTTTTTTTTTTTGAGACGGAGTCTCGCTCTGTCGCCCGGGCTGGAGTGCAGTGGCCGGATCTCAGCTCACTGCAAGCTCCGCCTCCCGGGTTACGCCATTCTCCTGCCTCAGCCTCCCAGGTAGCTGGGACTACAGGCGCCCGCCACCTCGCCCGGCTAGTTTTTTGTATTTTTTAGTAGAGACGGGGTTTCACCATGTTAGCCAGGATGGTCTCGATCTCCTGACCTCGTGATCCGCCCGTCTCGGCCTCCCAAAGTGCTGGGATTACAGGCTTGAGCCACCGCGCCCGGCCGACCCAAGCAATCTCTTTAACAAACTTTGGTGTAATACCTGGATCTCCATCAATGAAAGAGTCATTTCTGTCAGAAAATATCAACCTTTAAGATGGAAAATCCCCTGAGAGAATTCTGCTGAGAAGACTGCTCTTTTCACCCTTACTTTTGTTCTTCTATCTAGGTGACATCATTTTCCTCAAGACAAAGGGAGTTTGTAAGGGTGAGAGGAGGGGAAAAGTAATCGGTCGTCTCTTCAGGAGGAGAGTAATTCTGGGTACAACAATCCTGTACCAAGTTTTAAGCAGATTTCACTTCCTGAGACAGGACAGGGGATGTAGGGAGGTGGGAAGACATCAATACTAAATCCACATGCTTCCCATTCTTCCTAGGAGCAGACGAGATTGGCAATAAGCAGCAAAGTCACATGTCTCCAGTACCAAGATCATATTTTCCATTCACTGAATATTATTCTCAGTATTCTGCTGAGCATTGACTTTTCATGTACAGTTAATTGCATTTTATGCATCAAACACGCTAAATTTTGTCCCTCCAGTAGCACTATGATCAATAGAACTCTTAGACCTGGACAAGAAGGGCCTGTGCCTCAGCAGGTGCTAAAGCTGCCCTTCACCACATACTCCCCACAGGGCCAAGGGCCAAGGTCCAAGGACGCGTGGCCACTCAAAGCCTGTGCTCCACCTTGTAGACCATGACATGGGTACCTGGGACTCTGGATGGCTGTTCCAAAAGCCCCAAGCTCACTTCCCAGCTCTGTGGGGCTCTTTCCTGAAGTATCTCTTTCTGCTGGCTTGCCGGCAGGGTGTGTCCAGGGCGAACCACAGTGGTGGTCAAGAAACAGCCCTTGGCAGAGATATCCATGGTTCTTTGTTGTGAGGGTGTCCTGGGGGCACTGGAAGTCCCTCAAATGCAGGATGCTGCTGGGATAGTCAGAAAAAGCAGAAGAGAAGCGGATGGTGGAATGAAGACAGCTAGAGGTAGAGGACCAGCTTCTACTATCACATTCAGTTGCAGACCAAAGGGTCTGAAAATTCTAAATTAGAATCTTACCTTCCAGCCCAGACTCAGGCTTCTTCTAAGATGTTTAAAGAAGAGCCTGGGGCATAGGACTTGAGATCACTAAGTGCACAGAGGATTCTAGGCATGGACTGGGTGAGGTAAAGATAAACCTCAAAGCCACCAAGAAATTTCTCCTGTTCCTGAGAAAATTTTTACAATCTACCTATCTGATGAAGGGCTAATATCCAGAATCTACAAAGAACTTAAACAAATTACAAGAAAAAAAATCAAACAACCCCATCAAAAAGTGGGCAAAAATATGAAGAGACACCTCTCAAAAGAAGACATTTATGCAGCCAACAGACACATGAAAAAATGCTCATCATAACTGGCCATCAGAGAAATGCAAATCAAAATCACAATGAGATACCATCTCACACCAGTTAGGATGGCAATCATTAAAAAGCCAGGAAACAACAGGTGCTGGAGAGGATGTGGAGAAACAGGAACACTTTTACATTGTTGGTGGGAGGGTAAACTAGTTCAACCATCGTGGAAGAGAGTGTGGCGATTCCTCAAGGATCTAGAACTAGAAATACCATTTGACCGAGCCATCCCATTACCGGGTATATACCCAAAGGATTATAAATCATGCTGCTATAAAGACACATGCACACATATGTTTATTGCGGCACTATTCATGATAACAAAGACTTGGAACCAACCCAAATGTCCATGAATGATAGACTGGATTATGAAAATGTGGCACATATACACCATGGAATAATACGCAGCCATAATAAAAAGGATGAGTTCATGTCCCTTATAGGGACATGGATGAAGCTGGAAACCATCATTCTGAGCAAACTATCGCAAGGACAGAAAACCAAACACTGCATGTTCTCCCTCATAGGTAGGAATTGAACAATGAGAACACTTGGACACAGGGTGGGGAACATCACACACTGGGGCCTGTCGTAGGGTAGGGGTATGGGGGAGGGAGAGCATTAGGAGATGTACCTAATGTCAACGACGAGTTAATGGGTGCAGCACACCAACATGGCATATGTATACCTATGTAACAAACCTGCATGTTGTGCACATGTACCCTAGAACTTAAAGCATAATAAAAAACAAATAAAAAAGAAATTTCTCCCCTTCACTGAATGAGCTGCCTTTCCCCTGCCCCCACCCCTGTGTATGTCAGAAAATAAATTCAGAAATTTTGCTATTCACGTTACTGTTTCTTTACACATATTTTTAAAATTTTGTTCTTATAAAGCTGTATTCATTTGTATAAATGTAGAAACTTTTTATTTAACAGTTTATCTTTTTTATTCCTTTTTTATATTTAGATAGGCCAGATCTGATTATGTAAGAAGCACTCTTGGCTTTCCTGGGTATAAGATTTGATATAAGGGTGAGAGAAAATTACTGATTCTAATGAGTATATTTTTATTTTCATACTACCATGCAAAAGGGGAATGAAGGATGGAGTAATATTATGCAGACTATGAAGTTTTCTTGAAATCAAACTTTAAGAAACATATATTAAAGTGCTGCTTTTTTCCAATGTGAGCAAAGCACTGATTTATATATAAAATGGAAAAATGATTAAATTTATAATCAGAAGTCTGAATAGATAAGTGGCTATTATGTAGAAACCTATATTAAAGTATATTAAAAATTATTTTAGAACTTCATCTTAGGCAATAGAATGGAAGAATTTTCCAAATAACCCTTCATTTTATATGTGTAAGGAAGTTGAGACCCAGAGCCTCAGCTGAGGCCCCATAATTAATTAGCGTGGCACTAGTTCTAATTTAAGGAGTTTTTGCTGTAGTCTGTCACAAATAATTGATCCATCATTAAGACAAAATACCCAAAAAGCTACTTAATATTACCTATGGCTGGCCAACAAAGGACTATATTTCTGTTGAACTAATGTATACATTCCCCAGTCCCACTTCTCTACATTCCTGGTTTGTTATCTAACAACTGCTAATTATTGCTTGCTATTCAATTATTGCTTAATGGCTTACCTGGAATTGACTAAGCCAATATTCTGCAAACCTAGGGAAAACTATGTATAAATGGTTAACTGAATAGTTCTGGTCCTTAGCTCTTAATTTAAGGACTCCTTGGGTAAACAATGAAAGGACCACTGAATAAGACATTTTCATTTGAGGGAAATATTCATCAGAAGTCTTCACTCAACCCTAACATTATGCATGTTTTAGATCTGTGATCAGGATCACCAATCAAAACACCACTTCTCAGTGTTTGACTAAAACATTAGAGTATAAATGGTCTTGTATATACATGGCAGAAGTCTGATTCGGTTTTTAAAAATGTGAACAATGAAAAAATGGTTAACAGTATAAAAATTACATTAACAACTATATTTTAAAGACATACATATTATATTTTGATGTTTCTATTTTGTCTGTGCAATACAACTAAAAATGGATTATGTTACAGAAAAACCTACATTGATTTTATTTGCATGAGAAAGAAGTTATCTTTTTAAAAATTTGAATGTAACCAACATAAAGTGCTTAAATCTTAAATATATAGCTTGACAACATTTTGCATGTTGATGTACTCGTGTAACCACTTCCCAAATCAAGGTTCAGGACATTCCAGACCCCTTCCTTGAAGATTCCCTTGTGCCCTTATCCAGACAATACTCTCCACCCCACCACACTATTCTGACTTTGGTCACCATATGTATTGGTCCATTCTCATGCTGCTATGAAGAAATACCCGAGACTGGCTAATTTATAAAGAAAAGAGGTTTAATTTGATTCACAGTTTTGCATGGTTGGGAGTGCCTCAGGAAACTTACAATTTTGTTGGAAGGCACCTTTCACAGGGTGGCAGGAGGGACAGTGACTGCAAGCTGGGGAAATGTCAGATGCTTACAAAACCATTAGATCTTGTGAGACTCACTATCATGAAAACAGCATGGGGGAAACCACCTCCATGATCCAATTACCTCCACCTGGGCCCACCCTTGACATGTGGGGATTATGGGGATTACAGTTGAAGGTGAGATTTGGGTGAGGACATGGAACCAAACCATATCACCATATTAGTCTTGTTTCTTTTGGAACCTCCTGTAAATAGAGTCTTACATCAGGTACTCTTTTGTGTCTCACTTATTTCACTGAACATCAACTCTGTAAGATTCACGCATGTTATTGTGTGTATCGATAATCAGTTCTTTCTCACTGCTGTGCAGGAATTGGTAGAACGAAGTGTATAAGTAGGTTTAGCATTAGTAACAAACACCAAATATTTTTCTAAATTAATAAAGAGTAAAAGTTCTAGTTATTTCACTTCTCACTCATTCTTAATACTTTTGGTCATTTTAGCCATTCTGATGAATAAGGAGTGACTTTAACAGGCATTTATCTGATAACTAATATTCTGAGGATCTTTTCATATATTTATTGGCTATTTTTCTATTCTTTTGTGGAAAGTGTTTAAATCTTTTACCCCCTTTTAAATGAATTTTTTAATTTAATATAAGTACTTCATTATATGTTCTCTATAAAGCCATTATTGGGTATATATGTATTGCAAATATTTTCTCTCAGTTTGTGCTCACCTTTCATTGTCTGAATAATGAACAAAAAGTCTTATTTTAATTAAAGTCAATAGTTTAATGGTTATTATATAGATAGGTTTTATTATTTTCTTGGAGAACTTTGACTATTTAAGCTTTCAAATATAAGTCTTTGCCCCATCTTCAAAGTAGTTTTGTACGTGGTATAAAGGCCCATGTTCTTTAAAAAAATGCATAATACAAATGACCCAATGCCATTACAGAGAAGATGGTTATGTCTCCCTTGAATTGCAATTGAGTATTTGTCCTCAATCAGGTGCCCATGTTATTTATATTGGTCTATTTTTGATCTACCTACTTTTTTTTTTTTTTGAGATGGAGTCTCCCTCTGTCACCCAGGCTGGAGTGCAGCGGCACCATCTTGGCTCACTGCAACCTCCACCTCCCTGGTTCAAGCAATTCTCCTGCCTCAGCTTCCCAAGCAGCTGGGATTATAGGGGCCCACTACCATTCCTGGCTAATTTTTGTACTTTTAGTAGAGACGGGGTTTCACCATGTTGGCCAGGTTGGTCTCAAACTCCTGACTTCAGGTGATCGGCCCAACTCGGCCTCCCAAAGTGCCGGGATTACAGGCATGAGCCACCGCACCCAGCCTGAACTATGTATTCTTTTCATTGGTTTGACTCTCCTTGCAACAATATTACACTGTCTTAATTACTGTCTCTTTGTATCTGTTAGTGTTGAGTTTTACAGCTTTGTTCTTCTTCAGCGTTACTGGACTCTTCTTACTCCCTTGCATACATTTTACTCTTCACACACAGTTTAGAATCATCTTTTTGAGTTCCACTAAAAAAATGTAGAATTTTTAAATGATGTTGAATCTACAGATCAATTTAGGGAAGATTCACATGTTAAAATATTTTCTTCCTATCCAGGATATCATCTGTATCTCTGCTTATTAGGTCTTTAACTTCTGTCAGTAATGTTTTCTATGTAATTCTGAACTCTGATCTTTGAATTTTTTTTACCCAGTGAAACTGCACTCTGGTAGGCTTTATTTCCTTGAGACTGCACTGATAGGGCTCTATTTTCCTCAGTTGTTATCATTTGGACCAATAGGTAAGCTCCAGCTCTTACCTTTGGTCAGAAAATACCTGAGCAAGAAAGTCAGTGAATGTGGATACCACATCTTCTCTTATCTCAAGATTTATAACTCTGTATGGTGGTCTCTCAGTACCTGCAAATTATTGCTCTTTAAATTTAAAATATTTTTCCAGCTTGTATTGTATTCCCAATGGGAGTTTAAATCTGTTTCCAGCTACTTCAAAACAACCAGAACCAACCCTAAAATTTTAAAAATAATTTTTACAAGAAAATTATATTTTAATATGTATTTTAATCAGTAGAACATTTTATCTACTTTTGCAATTTTTTGTTTTATTCTATAACTTTTTTTTCCCAAAAGACTGTAAGATATAATGGAATTGAGAATAAGAACACATTTTTTTAAATTCTTTTTTTTTTTCTTTGAAATGGGTCTCTCTGTTTTGGCCAGGCTGGAGTGTGGTGGTATCATCTTGGCTAACTGCAACCTCCACCTCTTAGGCTCAAGCGATCCTCCTACCTCAGCCTCCTGAATAGCTAGTACTATAGGCAAATGCCACCATACCTGACTAATTTTTGTATGTTTTGGTAGAGATGGGGTTTCATCATGTTGCCCAAGTTGGTCTTGAACTCCTGAGCTCACAGAATTTATCCACTTCAGCCTCTCAAAGTGCTGGGATTACAGGCATGAGCCACCACACCCAGCCAGAATCCAGTTTTTTAATGATAGTGTAGAATATCTGTTTTCTGTGATATCTAAAGTGGCATTTTTAAAACTAGGCTTTCTTATGAAAGATTAATTCTACATGCTGAATACTTGATCCCAAACCACTGAAGTTCTTAATAAGATTGTTTTAGCTAGTCAGGGACCTAGCAGGAAGAAAGAAAAAATGATACATTCACCTTGGGTAATTAGAGGAGTGTTTAATGCAAGGGCTATTTACAAGTAGGTAGACATAGTATAGAGAAACTGTAAGAATTTGTGCTATACTTTGGGACTAATAAATTACAGCACTAATACCACCCTTAGTAAAGAAGTGGAAAAAAAAAAAATTAGAGAGGGCTATTTTAAGAGGAATTCCTGACAAGAACTGAGATCTTTAGTCAGGAGATTCATCCCACGAAAAGGATGCCAGAAAAGAAAAAACACATTCAGACCTCATTTTTCTCCCTTCGTTTATTCTCCTGCTGGAGCTTACCTTTTGGTCCAAATGAACAGGATGACAGAGGAAAGGGAATTTGTTGATGGAATTCATGTAAGTTCAGTCTTCCAGAACACACAGTAGGATGGAAATAATGTTTCTGGTTGGACAAACAGAAACTGTCTAGCACATCAATGACAGGGTTTGTTTCCTCCCCCAATAACCATTTCAAATTGGACTTATTTTCTCAGAAAAGATAATAAATTCATAACACGCATGCATATATGCATGCATGTATACATCTAGCTATCTATTTGTTACACCTCAGTTAAGTACATTCCTAAAATCAAGTGTAATTTGGGACTATATTAACTACCTATGGAAGTAAACAGTTTTGTAAATTTGAAAATGGAAATTGCTGTTTACCTTATCTTGTGTTTTCTAGCAGGTTCAAAGGCAAAGTTGTGAAGTAAGTCCTTTTCCTCCTTACTTTTGAATTCTTTCCACATTGTCTGTTTTATTAGACTATGAGAAGTTCAAGGCCTTAGAGAATTGTAACTCCTCTATGGTACTCTACCCAACCCTTAATATCTCAGGGAAAGACTTTCTGTCCTGCAATGATATCAATTAAACTAGAGTGACTTTCACAATACAAGTAATATAAGAAGATGATTTCATAGGACAATAAATCCTCAAAGCCATAGTGATAATAATTTTATTGTAGAGGCACTACACTAAAAAAAAAAAAAAAAAAACAAATTACATAGTATCTTTTTGTTTACTTGAAGGGAAAGGTCCTAGGTTTATGGTAGCCTTTTATACCTCTCTAACACTTTCTTATTCCCCTCCTCCCCCTTTAAAGAGAGAGCATTCTGTAAACTCAGAATTATCATGATTGTAGTCCTGATAAACTGAAATCCATTAATTAATAAAGGAGAGGCTGGGTGTGGTGGCTCACGCCTGTAATCCCAGCACTTTGGGAGGCTGAGGCGGGCAGATCACCTGAGGTCAGGAGTTCAAGACCAGCCTGACCAACCTGGAGAAACCCTGTCTCTACTAAAAAATACAAAATTAGCTGGGCATGGTGGTGCATGCCTGTAATCCCAGCCTCTCGTGGGGCTGAAGCAGAATTGCTTGAACCCAGGAGGTGGAGATTACGTTGAGCCAAGATGGTACCATTGCACTCCAGCCTGGGCAATAAGAGTGAAACTCCATCTCAATCAATCAATCAATCAATCAGTAAAGGAGAGAGTAAGATCTCATCTCAAAAAACAAGTTTTGCAATCCTTGCATTAATTTATTTACATTTACTCTCTATTAAGAGCAAATACTACCTGTTTAACACATATTGAAGTGATTTCATTATTACATAAATTTAAATGTATTTCTTAAATTTATGTAATTTTTTTCTTATATAAATTTCTAAAAGTAAAAAAATATTAAGTCCATAATAGCATAAGCAGGACATATATAGGACAAACCTTATTCAGGTGATAGTTCTTAAGATTCAAGGAAAATGGGCATGTCTTCTTTTTTGTTCTCTGTTGTATTTTCTATTCTTTTAACAATGTGTGACACAGAGTAGGTCATCAATAAATATATGTTGTGTGATTGAATTTTTAATTGGGATTTAAGACAGACTAGTAAAAAGAAATGTCTTTGGAAAGACACTTTCAAGCTATATCATGTAGGTCAATTCTAGTTTTGCCTACCCAAGAGGCTGAACCTACTGTTATAGAATGTGTTACTTGTCTTTCAAATTTTGTCTTTGCTATGGTTTGAATGTTCATGTTCCCTTTTGGGAAGTAATTAAGTCATGTGGGCTCAGCTCTGATGAACGGATTAGTACCCTTAGAAAAGGGCTTGAGGAAACTAGCTAGGCCCTTTTTACCCCTTTGCTTTTTCCACCATGTGTATGATGGCAGCAGCGGGCCATACGGAGCTGCCATCATGCTGGCTGCAGCAGGGAGGTATGGGCAGTGGTGGCAGGAGTTGCTGCAGGAGCAGCAGTGGCAGCAGTGGGACCCCTATGTCCCACTTCCCCAAGGCAGTCAATTTGTACCACCCACACCCTTGCACAGCCAGGCAGGACCAGCTCACAGACCCAGGGCCTCCACCGCAGCCTCAACCTTACTCCCCACCGCGTCCCAGAGCTCGCAAGCATCTGGCCAAAGGTGCATCCGGGACTCACAGGACTGGCCTCAGGAACATAGGGTTCATTTGTGTGGGGTTGGCTGAGGCCACTGCACCATCTGCACCTCGCCTGCCACCACTGCAAGGAAAATGCAGAAAGGAGGCATGGATGGGGCTGCATGCTCCATGAAGCCAGCGGGAGCTGGGGACAAGCAGGAGCCCTGCGCCTTCTAAGTTGGCAGGGCAGAAGTTCCCCAGGTACAATTGCAACTGTCTAAGCTGGGGCTGCAACCTGGGCACCCCTGTGCTTTTGGAAGCCAGAAGCAGGCAGGAGGCCTGCCCTCCCAGGCACAGTTGCGGCAGCCCAAGCCATAGCTGCAGACCTAGGCACCTCTGCACTCTTGGTAGCCTGGGAAGACTCCTCATCCCACCACAGGCTCAGACGTGCCTGCTCCCACTGTACGGCTTCTCCCAGCTGTCAGCGCCCACTCTGATCACAGAGCAAAGTTGAGGCCAAGCCTGGGTGCTACTGCAACCTAACCAGGTAAGTATACATTCGGGACAGTGCTAACACGCCGCCAGGCCCCTTCTGGACTTTGGACACCAACAAGCAAGAGAGGGAGGCCAAGCAGTGGCTGAGGGCAGCCTGACACTGGCCTGCAGGTGCCTCTCAGCATGAACAATGTGGGTGCCATGAACAGGAGCGGGAGGTATTACAGACTCCTGTGCAGAAAGGGGTGGGTACCAATGAAGCGTTACCTTCAAGCTGGGGAAGGCTTGAAGCCTGGGGGCCAGGCTGCTGGTCCCACAGACCTGAGTGGGAACTTGTGGTGCATTTTGGGGGCCTGCCCATGGCCGACCATGGACCAATCAGCATGCATTTCATTCCCGCTGAGGTCCATAAAAGCCCCAGACCTCAGCCAGGCTAGAAGAGATGAGCAGATGACCAACTGCAGAGAGGAGCTACGCTCTCTGCTGAGAGCAGAAGAAATGAGGGGATGACCAGCTGCATAGAGCAGTTACCCTCTCTCCTGAGAGCAGAAGAGATGGCAGAACAACCTGCTGTAAAGAGGTGATACCCTCTCTGTTGAGACAGAAGAGGTGACAGGACAACCAGCTGTAGGGAGGAGCTACCCTCTCTGCTAGGAGCTGAACACTTGTTAGGATCCCCTGGCTATGGAGAGGAGCTACTCACTGCAGATCTCCTCTGAGCTGTTCTATTGCTCAGTAAAGCTCCTCTTCATCTTGCTCACCTTCTGCTTGCCTGTGTACCTCATTCTTCTTGTATGCAAGACAAGAACTAGGGAACTGCCAATGGCGGGGCTGAAAAGGCTATAACACAAACAGGACTGAAACACACCCCTTGCTCACAATGTTGCAGGTGACAAGAAGGAAAGAAGAGCTACAGCCCTTAAGGGCCCAGACCTAGGAGCTCCCCAAGCCAAGGCTCTGACACCCTCATTAGGGCTCGGAGGTTCTTGGCATCTCCAAGCATCTGGGTGCCACTGCATTCCCCAGTGTCAGCCAAGGAAGCTTCTTATGGTGCACCTGGTCCAGCTGCAACTCCACAGGGAGCCAGCACCCATGCCAGTTCCTGGAACTGCCTGCCCCACCACAGCCAGCATGTCTGTGCACAGTGGCTGGACCCCATACTTGCTCACACACCCCTTGCTGCTCTGTGCCTGGCTTGTCCTTGGCAGGTATGGTATCCAGGCCAGTAGTGTCAGCCAAGTGTAGCCTGCTGGGCTAAGTGAGTGGAACGAGCCCAGTAGGACAGAGCAAAACTCAGAAAAAGATGCTGCTGGCCACAGAAGCTTCTGGCTGGTGAACTGACACCCCAAGGATATCATAACATGAGGACACAGAATTCAAGGTGCCACCTTGGAAGCAGAGGGAGCAACTTTCACTCAGCACTGAACCTACTGGCACCTTGATGTTCAGCTTCCCAGACTCCAAAACTGTGAGAAGTAAATTTCTATTCCTTATAAATTACTCAGTCTCAAGTATTTTGTTATAACAGCACAAACAGACAATGACAGTCTCATTATATAGGTTAAGCATCCCTAATCCAAAAATAGAAAATCTGAAATACTCCAAAATCCAAAACTTTTTGAGCATTGGTGTGATATCACATATAAAATATTCCACACCTTATCTCATGTGACAGGTCACAGAAAATGAAAGCACACAACACCAAGTTTGTTCAGTGTACCCAAAGTTAAAAAGATCCTCCCAGCCCACTTCTGCTAAGATATAACTTTTCCACTCATGCCCAGATTCCCCCATGCAAGCACATCCACAAAGGGTAATAAAATGGGACATGTGCAAGACAGATGCACCAACAAGACGTTCCCCATGATGTGCCACATGGGGCCAAGACCTATGTTCATTACTCACTGTGGGTGTTTGTTTCTTCTCTGTTCTGTGGTATATGGATATTGTTGAAAATGTCAAAAATAAAAAGCTTGCAGATATTCCTATATAGCAGTGGTAAGAAAAAGAGGAAGAATGTATGTTTATCTATAGCACAGAAAATTAAGTTATTGGAGAAACTGGACAGTGATTTAAATATAAGATGTATTTTAAAAGAGTGTGGTGTTGGAATGACCACCACATATGACTTGAAGCAACAGAAAGATAAACAATTAAAATTCTGTGCTGAAAGTGATGAACAGAAGTTAATGAGAAACAGAAAACCACTGCCCAAATTTAAAACTGAAGATCTCAATCATGTGTTGAAAGAGTATATCCATCAGTGTTGCAGTGATCGCATGCAACTTAGAGGTATGCTGATC
Source organism: Rhinopithecus roxellana (assembly GCF_007565055.1). Lineage (NCBI taxonomy): Eukaryota > Metazoa > Chordata > Mammalia > Primates > Cercopithecidae > Rhinopithecus > Rhinopithecus roxellana. Next base: position 137,951,336 of record NC_044554.1, read on the forward strand.
ATAAGACAAGCAAAGATCTATCATGATAAACTGAAAATTGAAGGAAACTGAATACTCAGCAGTCTGGGTGCAGACATTTATGAAAAGACACAGCATTAAATTTTTTAAGATTTGTGATGTTAAAGCATCTTCTGATCACAAAGTAGTAGAGAAATTCATTGATGAGTTTGCCAACACATGATGAAAATCTGATTCCAGAACAAATCTATAATGCTAATGAAACATTGTTTTGGTGTTATTGCCCTAGAAATGGATATTGAAAGTGTTTTTAACATTGATAATGAGGCTCTAGTTCTTCACTCATTGACTGATCATGAAGAGTCAAAATGGGTCCAAATCAAGGTGAGTGTGATAATATTGATGACGATGTTGATACTGCAGGAAAAGTGTCTATAGATGACATGGTGAAAATGGGCTTATTGAAGGAGTGGTAGAGCATCATGCATTCATAACAGAACAATAAATCATGTCTGTTTATAAAATAAAAAAAGACTACTTAGATAAAAAACGTCGTTAATGTGGCAGATGACTCTAGAGGAAATATTTTAAAACGTCATTCAGAAGAGTGCCTCCTCATTCTACTTAAAAAAAATTGTACAGTAACCTTTCAATCAAAATAGAGCATTGTAGGTGGAGACCAAAAGCCTACCATTTTTAGTTGTTGCTGTTGTTTAAGAGATTATGTGGGTATTTTTGGTAGTTCTATTCCTTATAAATTACTCAGTCTCCATGTGCTGTTTATTTATTCTGAACACATTATTTTTTCATTATAATAATGAATGAATAAGTGTCAGAAAATGTGAATATTCTGCTGAGAATATAAATTCAGAGTCAGGAATGATGGTGATGCCAAATAGTTATAAATGGTTCACATGGGTGGCTGAGATAGTGACATTTTTGTTTTCTAATGGTTCAACATACACAAACTGTTTCATCCACAATATTATTTAGAATATTGTATAAAATGACCTTTAGGCCATGTGTAAAAGGTATAAATGAAACATACATAAATGTTTAGACTTGGGTCCCAACCGCAAAATATCTCATTGTGCACACGCAAATATTCCAATATTTGAAACACTTTTGGTCCCCAGCATCTTGGATAAGGAATATTCAACCTGTATAACTAAAATTGTATTAAAATACAATAGTCCTCCCTTATCCACATTTTCACTTTCCACACTTCAGTTACCCATGGTACAGTGCAGGAAGACATTTTGAGAGAGAAAGAGAAAGAAAAAAGGCACACTCACATAGTTTTTATCACGGTATATTGTTATAATTGTCCTATTTTATTAGTTATTGTTGTTAATCTCTTACTGAGCCTAATTTACAAATTAAATTTAATCATAGGTACATAAATATAGGAAAAAACAGTATATATAAAGTTTGCTACCATCCACAGTTTCAGGTATCCACTGGAGGGCTTGGAATGCATTCCCTGCAGACAAGAGGGGACTATTGCATAGCAATTTTAAAATTTTTTTATTAATTCATAATATATGTATATTTTATAGGGCACATATGATATTGTTACATGTATAGAAACTGTAATGATCAAATCAGGGCATGTAGAGTATCCATCACCCTAAATATTTATCATTTCTATGTGTTGGGAACACTTCAAGTCCTCTCTGCTAGTTATTTTAAAACATAAAATACATTGATGTTAGCTATAGTCACCTTACTTTAATATGGAATATTGTAATTTATTCAATCTGTATAACTCTATGTTTGTAACTATTAACCAACTTGTCTTTGTCTCTACCCCACCCCGACCCTGACACACCTTTCCCTGCCTCTGGTAACTATTATTCTACTCTACCTCAATGAGTTAAGCTTTTTTGGCTCCCACATGAGTGAAAACATGCAATATTTGTCTTTCTGTGCCTGGCTTATCTCACTTAACAGAATTACCTCCTGCTCCATCCACATTGCTACAAATGACAAGATTTTATTTTTTTAACAGTTGAATAGTAATCCATTGTGTATATATAGCACATGTTATTTATTCATTCATCTGTTAGGTAAGAAACTTAGGGAGATTCCATGTTTTGGCTATTGTGAATAGTGCTGCAATAAACATGAGCGTGCAAGTATCCCTTCTATATACTGATTTCCTTTTTTATTGGATAAATACCCAGGAATAGGGTTGCTGTATTATATTGCAGTTCTACTTTTAGGTTTTTTGTTTTTTATTTTTATTTTTTTTTTGAGATATCTCCATACTATTTTCCATACATAACGGATGTTCTAATTCACATTTCCACCAACAGTGTACAAGAGTTTCCTTTTTCTGCATCCTTGCCAGAATCTGTTCTTTCTAAAATCTCTTTAATAATAGCCATTTTAACTGGGATAAGCCAATATCTCATTGTGGTTTTGATTTGCGTTTCTCTGGTGACTGGTGAAGTTGAGTTTTTTTTTCATATACCTATGGACAATTTGTATATCTTCTTCTGAGAAATGTCTATGTCCTTTGCCCACTTTTTAATGGAATTATTGCCACTTGTCAGATAAATAATTTGCAAATATTCTCTCCCACTCAACAGATTGTCTCTTCACTCTGTTGATTATTTCCTTTGCTGTGCAGAAGCATTTTAATTTACTCCTATTTGTGTTTTTGTTTCCAGTACTTTTAAAATCTTAGCCATAAAACTTTTGCCTAGACCAATGTCATGTAGTGTGTCCCCTGTGTTTTCTTCAGTAGTTTTATAGTTTCAAGTCTTGTTTAGGTCTGTAGTCCATTTTGAGTTGATTTTTGTGTATGGTCCAAGATAAAGGTCTATTTTCATTTTTCTGCCTATAGATATCCACTTTTCCTAGCACCATTTATTGAAGAGAGCATTATTTCTCAAAAAATATGCTCTTGCAGTTGCCTATAAATATGGATTTATTTCTGGATTCTCTATTCTATTCCATTGGTCTGTGTTCCTATTTTTATACTAATATCATGCTATTTGGGCTACTATATCCTTGTAACATATTTTAAATTTGGGTAGTGTGATGCCTCCATCCAACTTTGTTTTTTTGTTGTAGTTGTTTTTGTTTGTTTGTTTTGCTCAGCATTGCTTTGGCTATTCGAGCTCTTCAATTTCATACAAGTTTTAATTTTTTTGTATTTCTATGGAAAATGACCTTTGTATTTTGATAGAGATTACACTGAATGTGTAGATTGCTTTGGGTTGTATTGTGACTTTAACAACATGAATTCTTTAATCCATGAGCATGGGAATTTTTTCATTTACTTGTGTCCTCATCAGTTTCTTTCATCAGTGTTTTACGGTTTTCCTTTAGATCTTTCACCTCCTTAGATTTATTCCTAGGTATTTTTTGTAGCTATTATAAATGGGACTGCCCTCTTGATGTCTTTTTCAGCTATCTCATTATGACTTTATAGAAACACTATTCATTTTATATGTTGATTTTTGAATCCTGCAAATTTACTGAATTTTAAAAATCAGATCCAAGAGTTTTTTGATGGAATAGTTTTTTCTAAGTATAAGATTATGCCATCTCCAAAGTGGGACAATTTGACTTTCTCTTTTCCACTTTATATGCCTTTTGCTTTTTTCTCTTGCCCTATTTCTCTAGCTAGGACTTACAGTACTATGTAGGAGTGGTGAAAGTGAGCATCCTTGTTTTGTTTTCATTCCTACAGGAAAGACATTCAGCTTTTCCCAATTCGGTATAGTGTTGGCTGTGGGTTTGTCTTATATGGGCTCTATTATATTGACATGTGCCCAGTTGGTTGAGTATTTTTATCATGAAGAAATGCTGGATTTTATCACATGCTTTTTCTTCATCTATTGGGATAATCATATGTATTTTGTCCTTCACTCTGTTGATGTGATATATCATGTTTATTGATATGCATATGTTGAAACATCCTGACATCTATGGAATAAATCTCACCTGATCATGGTGTATTAACTTTTTGATGGGATACTGGATTTGGTTTGCTAGTATTTGGTTGAAGATTTTTTGTATTTATATTGGTCAGGGATATTTGCCTGTAGTTTTCATTTTGTGTGTGTGTGTGTGTGTGTCCTTGTTTGGTTTAGTATCAGGGTAATGGTCTTATAGAATGAGTCAGGATGAATTCCTTTCTCTTTAGGATTTGAAATAGTTTGAGGTGAACTGTTAACTAATTTATTTATTTGTTTATTTTTAGAGACAGGATCTCATTCTGTCACCCATGCTGGGGTGTAGTAGTATAATCACAGCTCACTGCAGCCTCAAACTCCTGGGCTCAAACAATCCTCCTGCCTCAGCCTACTGAGTAGCTGAGACTATAGGTGTGTGCCACTATGCCCAATAATTATGCTAATATCTTTGTAGAGATGGGATCTCACTGTGTTCTTTACACTGGTCTCCAGCTCCTGGGCTCATCTGATCCTCCACTTCAGCCTTCCAAAGCATTAGAATTATAAGCATGACCCAACACACCTAGCCATAAGAATGTTATATAATGACCACATATTTGTACAGTTTCCAAAGTTTCTCTTGTTATTGATTTCTAGTTTTATTCTATTGTGGTCTGAGAAGATACTTGGTTAATTTTTAAAAATTTGTTGAGACTTGTTTTCTGTCCTAGAATATGATCTATCCTGAAGAATGTGCTATGTGCTATGTTCTGATGATAAGGATGTGTATTCTGAAGCTATAAGATAAAATGTTTTATAGATATCTGCTAGGTCTACTTTGTCTAATGTGTTGTTTAAATCCAATGGGTTTTTTCTTAAATTTTTTTTATCTAGGTGATCTAATGCTAAAAGTGGGATATCAAAGTCCCCAACGATTATTGTATTGGAGCTTATTTCTCCCTTTATATTTAATAATATTTGCTTTATTATCTGTGTGTTCTGGTGTTGAATGCATATGTATTTAGAATTGTCATATTCTTCTGCTAAATTGATTTTTTATCATTACATTATGACATCCTTTGTCTCTTATCTACTGTTTTTCACTTAAACGCTGTTTGATATGTTAATTACTCATATTTGCTTTTGGTTTCTATTTGCATAAACCATCATTTTCCATCCCTTTCAGTCTCTATGTGTCTTTACAAATGAAATGAGTTTCTTACAGGCAGCAAATAGCTGGATCACATTTTTTTTAGCCATTTAGCCATTTTATATCTTTTTAGTGAAAAAATCCATTTATATTCAAGATTATTGTTGGAATATGAGGACTTATTTCGCCATTTTGTTCATTGTTTTCTGGTTCTTTTATATATCCTTTGTTCCTTTCATTCTCTTCTATTATCACTGTGACTTGGTGTTTTTCTGTAATGGTAACATTTGAGACTTTTCTCTGCCTCATTTGTGTGTTTGGTCTACCAGTGAATTTTATACTTTCACGTATCTTCATGATGGTACACATTGTAGGTAGATTTTGCTTTCAGGTGTAGAACTCTCTTCAACGTTTTTTGTAGAGTTAGTCTAGTGAAAATTTTCTTCAGTTTCTGCTTGTCTGGGAAAAATTATTTTTCCTTCATTAATGAAGGATAACTTTGCTAGGTATAGTATTTTTGGCTGAAAGTTGGTTTTTTTTTTTTTTCTTTTAGCACTTTGAATATCATCCCATTCTCTCCTGGTCTATAAGTTTTCTGCTGAGAAATCCACTGTTATTTGGATGGGGTTTCTTTATATGTGACTGGATTCTTTAACCTTGCTGTTTTTAAAATTCTTTTTGACTTTTGACATTTTTACTATAATATGCCATGGATAAAAACTTTTTTTGTTTGTATCTATTTGGATATCACTGAACTTCCTGTAGGTAGATGCCTAAATCTCTTGCTAGACTTGGGAAGTTTTCAGGTATTATTTTATTAAACATGTTTTCTATGATTTGGGGTTTCTCTTTACTTTTTGAAACTGTCTTCCAGTGCTGAAATTGTTTCTTCTGCTAGATCAGGCAGGTTTCAGTCTCTGAGAAGCATGCAGTTTGAATCCCTTTGTTCTAGGGACAGCCTCCCACTGTGCTATACAGCCTACTCCCTGGGGTGCAGGACACTGTGTGTGCTAAACAGCTGAAGACTCTGTTCCCTGTTCCTTTGCTAGGTCCAACTGGTGGTGCATTGCTGCAGTGGGGCTTCAGGGATGGGAAGACGCAGGGACTATTAGACTCCAGGGCAGGATGCAGTGTGGTAGCACCTGGGATCTCAAAATGGCACCATGTTGTAGTTGCTTAGGATTTTGAGGTGGCATGGGACCCAGAATGAGCTCTCTGTCTGGATAAATGCCATTGTGCAGTCTTTCATCATCTCCCTATGCTAGTCTCAGGGCCTCTAATGGTAAAAGAGCTTACCTATGACTACGGTTGCAGGAGTACATGGTGGCAATGTGGACTGCTGAAGATCTCTCACTCTGTTTCCCTGAAGTGGGAAGCCTTTCAGCTCTCAGCCAATCCTGGCAGAGCTGACTTCCTTGCTTCCCTTTTCTTCTGTGTCTCAGATGTTTCCTGTCACTTCTCTGTTGAATCCTAGTGATCTTCTTGATTTTTGTTGTTTGTGAAAAAAAGTGAGTGGCAGATGTCCTAGTCTGCCATCTTTAGGTCCCTTCCTATAGCAATTTTGAGGTTTGAGCTACTACTGAGGATGTTTTGATCCATTTTTTAATAGTTTTTAAAGTTTTTGCAAGTAATGTCTTAACTGGTTTGCTATTTATTCATAGTAAAAAAAATATGAATTACTTTATATTTTAATGACCCTAAATTATTTTAATGAAGTTGATTTTTCCCAACATAAATTACTACATATTTTTCTTACATCTAAGCTTTTATTACTGAACCACAAAAATTAACAGGCTGTTGACTACAATACTTAATTTTATTTCTTATACTCATAAAATGGTATAAAAATTTACCACACTATATGCTTATTTTATTTTTAATTAGAAATCAAAACATTTAAACTAGAGAGAAATTCCTCTATAAATCCTTAAAGAGAAATGGGTTTTCAGGACTTTATACAAATTTAGTAAATTAATTTAAAAACTATTTAAAGGAAAAAAATATATAGCCTATATTTTTTAAAAAACCTTGTTAATATGTATGCTGTCAATGGAAGTGTGGTTAAATGTCAAAAGTGATTTGAAGAAATAAGAAAAAAGATATTGTATCTGTTAAGGAGGAATTTCAGTAATCTATCTTGGATTTACAAGTGCAGAAGTACATATCCAAAGAAATTAAGTATAGTATTTATAGAGTTATACATTCTAAGGTAATTTTCTGACTTTTATAACTTTTCTAGGTTGTTGGAATAGAAAATAGAAATATAACTGTAACAATTAAATCAGTCAGGGTCCTGGTAAGAAACACATATGTACTCAAGTTTGGTCATGAAGGGGAATTTATAGAATGACTCTTCACAATGGTAAAAGCATGGTTTAGAAAAAGCATCAAGGGATCATGCACCACTCCTGTGGAAATAACAACAGAGTACCAATACTAGTCATAGGTTTAAAGAGGCCAGGGGAGGTAGCTAATATGAGATACAGAAGAAGCTGTACAGAGGAGGTTTCCTGATAGCAGGCCAGACAACAAGACATGATGAAGCATGGAGAAATATGAATGAATGGATATCTTGACATTATTCTCTTCCCTGCCTCCAATCTATAAGCTTGGTCCAATGGACTGAAACCAAAGCCTGTGGGCAAAGAAATCACGGATTTCTCCTGAGTTCAGCCTCCTGGGACACAGAACCAGGTAGAGAAACATAGAGCAGGTAACCGTAGAGACATGCAGAAGATATAAAGCATGTCACTGGAAACAAAACAAAAAGGAATATCTCAAAAGAAGTACCCTCTCACAGGAGCAAATTTATTACAAGTATTCGAATAAAGTATAAAATATTAATAGTTAAAATGAGGTTTTAACTTAGGTTTAATTTACTTTATCACACATCTCTGACGTGTCTCAAGTTTTTAAATAATATCATGGAAAAATTTAATCAGAAATATGAAAATTACTTTAGAAAAAATTAATCTACTTAATGACTATGTAATAAGCCAACAGAGTTTAATATGTTGCTGCACGGTAACTGGCTTGGCATGATTGTCCAAGTTCTGTGGGATTCAATATGAGTGCTATGAAGTGGAATGAAAGGATATGGTAAAACAGAGTTTCTCAATTGATTTTAATAGCCTTTGAAATTAGAAATAGATGTTCTCTGACAAATAGCTTAACCTCAGTTTTCAGTTGAAGTTTTATTGCACTGTAGCTTTTTGAACAAGTTCTGATAGTAAAGAAAAGTGAACTTTTTATATGTAGTTTTATCTCTTGCTAGTTATACCATATCCCTAACCCATTTCCTAATTTAAAAAAATCATATCCCAGAATAGTGGATACTGAAAAATAATTACAATTAAGATTCTTTAAATTTTGATTACATTTAGAACTTCTGTTTTTGCAGTATTTTTAAATCCTGTACATCAATCCAGCATCACAGTGCTAAATTCTTTCCTTATCAATGTGATAACTGATTATGTGTGGTTTATTATTAAAACAGTTTAAATGTATACCTATGTAGCATAAAATGGTGATTTATAGATTATCTAATTATTTACATTAACTTTATATGTAATTACATATTGCATAGTTATATAAAAATAATTATAATTACTCTTACTAGTTACAATTTTGGGTAAATTATCACTTTGTGCTAAGTAAAAATACTGTCTACCTATGTAAATGTATTTTTTGTAGCAAATACTTTTAGTTGCCTACTCAATATTTATTATTTTCTGCTGCTTACTAACAAAACCTCAATGTTGTTTGTGGTAACAGTGTGTCCAACTATATAACCTAATTACTCTGGAGTTGATTTTAGTTTACAAATTCTTTCTTGTAAAACAAAAGTTGATGATTCCTTGGAACACTTTTGCTTTCCTAAAGAGGCACTGCTTTGTCCTCCTTCTTCCTGCCTGAAACAGATGTAAGCCTGAATATAAGCAACTATCGTAGGATCATGAGTCAGCAAGACTGAGAAAGGCAACTGAATGCCTAGATGATAGAGCAGAAAGATTAAGAGCCCAGGCCACTGATTATATCGTAGAACCACAGTATCACACCCAGACTCTCAACCTCTGAAATTGTTATGTCAGAAAAATTATTCCTATTTGTTAAGCTACAATTGTTAGGTTTTCTGCTATCATCAGCTGAATGCAATTTTAACATTACCATATAGATGCGTATAATCTATAGATTATATGCATTACATATAATGTATTTATATATACTGCAACTTTAACATTACCATATAGATGCATATAATCTACCATCCATAGATTATTTCATTATATGTAATGCACATATTTTATATATTTACACATATTAAACTAGAGAGAAATTCCTCTGTAAATCCTTAAACAGAAATGAGTGTTCAGGGCTTTATACAAATTTACAAATATATTCATATACAAAAGTATATAAATATATTTTATATGTAATATACATTTATATAAATACAAATATGTTATATATAAATACATATTTATGTTTATATTATTTATATGATATATATAATCTCCATGTTTATCATGCTTTCCAAACTTCAATGTGCATACAAAATACCTGAAAGTCTTGTTAAAAATGCAGATCATGCCTTAGTATGTCTTTGGCAGGACCTGGAATTCTGCATTTCTAACAAGCTGCATCAGAGGTGTGTTAATTTATTGGCATTGTTATCTTACCATGTACACAAGAAAAATGGGCTCCAACTTCAAGGGAAAATCAGATGTCAGGACAAGTATGAATTAAAAAATTTAAATTTTAATCCACCTGTTAAAAATATAAAAAGAGGTTTTCCGCCCCTCCTGCTTTGTCAGAACATTTACCTTAGAAAACTTAGCAAATTTAAGTATTTACGTCATATTTTCAAAATGTATATAAATATGTTTGGAAACTGAATCAGGCTTTTGTGGACTTCATGACCTAGGAATATCTTACTCAGGGACCTGGTGCCACCTCTTTAAAATGTAACCATCAACGGAGACAACCTTCCAAACTCCCAGTTTCTGGGACAGTGGGAGCCTAACTTAAGTGGGCCCCTTGCTCCAAGTTGTAAAACTACCTCCCCTGTAGTACAGATATGAGAAGTTTGTTTTTCCTCTAAAAAAAAAGCCAATTAGCTCATATAGACAGTCACACCAATTACCAGGTAAAGTTGGGGACTATATGTGACAAATGGTGCTGTCAAGTTCTCTTGAATACTGGTTATTGCTTATCTTAAAAACATGTATAAAATTGGTTGTATCTGGTTGACTATATAAAGGGTGAGCTTCCTGTCTTTGCAATCTATTTGTAGATTGCCTATGATGAGTATCCCATTTTGTTTTAATACTTATTCAATAATAAAACTGTTTTATTTCTTTACTACCTCTGTAATAGAGATTTGGGGTTGGCAGAAGATTTTGTTTTTAATACACATCTTCAACACTAGTAAAGAGATACAGTTGCTGAAAGTCAGGTCTTTGGAGTAAAAATAGTTCATTCCAAGTGTATTTAGGTGAGACACTAATAGCATCTGGTATAGTCCACCCATGTTCCATGTGAAATCCACTTCTGTTGCTGACTCGTTAGGGTGATGACTGATCACAATAAAAACAAATTACAGCAAGATGTTCAATAGAACTAAGAAAATATTCATCATCTTCCTCTTCTATCACCCATTCTAGATTTCTTTAACATAGGCCAATGCTTCAGCTGATTTTTGTGGCTTGCGTGGAAGAGCAAACTTTCAATTCTGAGGCCCTAAATGACCTTGCTCTCTACAGGCAATGGTTAATGCAATTGTCCATTCACTATTATCACTAGGGCTGATGGAGCAGCAAAACGTATCCAACAGAATGGTTTAGATTTCTGATATATTCTTTCCTGCCCCCATTATGCAGAAGGAACCTTATTTCTATCTATTATATGATAATCAGGCCCAATTACCCCTCCCAGTATAATAACTCTTTGCCTGGTGGCCTTCTGGTATCAAGAATCTAAAACATCCAGGTGACAACCACAGCGAAAGATTTGGTTAAAAAACCAACCAACCAACCTCTTACTGTGTCCTCTGATAGAAGCTCTCCATCCCAAACACCTCCCCAAACTAGTAACTCTAATACAGTAGAAGCTAAAATTGTGGGAGAATAACACACATTCCCTCAAGAGAGCCAGTAGGAGTTATGATGACAGAACCTACCGCTACTCCCACGCCTTGGACTCAGTCTCGCACATTTTAACTTTTGAGAAAATAACATTATATAATGGCCTTTGGTTTAAACTATATACAGTAACTTGAAGGACAGCATCCCAAACCCCAGCCATTCAGGGTATCATCCCCAGGCTAAAACCAGGCACTTACAAGGCCATTTCAAAATGTTTTCAGCCTGTCAGCTCTTGAGCTATCTGATATATAGTATGACCAGTAGAGTTGATGGTCATACACTTTGTTGTCCCTCCTCTGCCATAAAATGGTCCTCAGTATCAGCTGCAGTTCAACCCAATACCCAACAGTTTTTGAAAATTCTCAGTATTTCCCTTCCCTCAGTGTGTAATTGTCTGGGTCCATATCACACATCTGTGGGAGACTAGAATATTTCACCCCAAAAAATGAAAAATTGTTGGGCTGAAGACAATGGAGAATCAGATGCAGGAAAGCTCTCTTCTCTCCCTCTAATTGCCTAAAAGCAGGACGTGGATTTAGAGACACAGAAGGTATCCTGCACCCCCTTCTACCAGGGAGAACAGAGGTTAACCACTGAAGACAATTTTAGACCCTTACCCCTGGAGATGATACCAGAAGAATATATGCTGACAAGCTTTATTAACTAGCCTTTATCTGCTATTTATTTACCTTCCCACAAGCTGTTAGAGACTCAAGGTCCTTTTCCTTTGTCTTGTCATTTCTGTAACTATTCTTTGTCAAAGATGCTATATAAGCTGGAATTCAAAGCCAACTCTTTGAGAACTACTCCTTACCTAGGTGTCTTCTATTATCTTTCATGGTGCCATCCAGGAAATATAGATGCTAATACACTTTTTTTTTTCTTTTTGCTAATCTGTCTTTTGTCATAGGGATTCATTTTAACTAAGAATCTAAAAAAATTATTTTTCTTCCCCTACAGATACCTTTGGGGACCAGAAAGGAAACATTTATCAGATCTGTTGTGGTGTTACAGGGATTTTCCTCAATAGCACCCAGGATCTCTTCCAATTGGGAATGAAAAAGGAATCAGGTCTAGAAATTGAGCAATGGATCAGTGATTTCTCCATTGTAGCAGCTGACATCAGTCTTGCGTTCACCTTGATATTTTGGGACTATATAAGTCGAGAAGTATTCTTATTGGCTGCTTCTCCATCTTGTTCACAGAGTCACTGTAGTATATTAGCCTTACTTCTAATTGTCAGCATGTGCATTCCTTTATCAGAGGAAGTTTTCTAGCTGCTGTCTACCCACACAGACTGAAATACCAGGAAAATAACATTTGCCTTTCAGTTCCCTCAAATATCCCTCTAACATGATTGATGGGAGTTTATACATAAATGCTATTGCTCCCTCAGATTTTAGGTAAGTTTGAGGTGTGAGTCCAACACTGTGTGTGAGACAACACTCAAGTTCTTAGTTGACTTTCTTTCCTTCTTTGGCTCATTTATCCACTACCCTATAAGCACTAACCAAAGACCACATTTCAGTACACTAGTTGCACTCAAATCCTTGTTTCAGGGTGTACTTGGGGTGGGGAGAAATAAAATTAAGACAGGTGATGCCAAAAGTGAATCCTTGAATAAGATGATGGAACTGAATTACTCATCAGCTAACTGCCAACAGAGTCTCATTGCTAGTGGTAAATAGAATCAATCCCTGGGATGTTGTAGCGTCATTAAGACCTTCACCTGTGGTAAATTGGAATTACTTGCAGGTAGAAAATGATGCATAGGCTTATATAATATCACTGGCACTTGAGTGAGATGGAATATGATACCACAAGGAATGTGGAACTGCTTGGTTGATATTACTTGCTACTAAGGAATACAAAGAAGAACATAACTGTCTTTGGTCAGTTCTCACATCAGTGCACAGTAGAAAAGCCAGAAGGTATTTAAAGAGAGTTTACTTCCTGTATATCCACTGTGTGCCACTTCTTTCCTTCACAGTACTGGAAAAGCACTGAAGAATACTGGTGGATAACCACAGGGAAATGTAAAAGTTGTGATGATGCATTTGCCTTAGCCAACATAATTGGAAAGAAAAGATCACGCATCAATAAATATGGTTGGGATATCGATTTTAATTCTATATCTGCTATTGTGAATATACAAAATATTTTCTATTCAAATATTGACTCCATGTTGTACATTTGAAAATCTTTGTAGATTCTCTTTGCAATTGTCTACTCCTGATTAACTCAGAAACTAGAAACAACGTTTAGCTTCCTCTGATTGGTAGTTAGCACTTTGTACCCCAAAACTGCTGGAATTAACTTCTCTAAGGAATTTGGAGTTGTCTTCTCTAAGGAATATCTGCAAGTAACAGTGAGAACAACGTTCTTGTAAAGTGACTTAATTTTGTCTCAGGGCCTCTTTATAACAGAAGTCCTAAACTCTCATTCAAGTCTTCAGTCTGGTGAAAACTAATGACTTGACAATTTGCACTGGACAACTGAGGGTCTTGCCTCCTTTTAAAATTTATAACAGCACTTGAATCAGCAAAAATTAATATGGGAATCACATATACCCTTTCCTATAAAAATTATGTTTTTTATAAGTTTTATAAGTGTGTTTTCTAAAACAGAGTATGATCCCCTCAAGAAAATCATGTTTTCATAGTATAGGTGTTAATTTTATTTTTAAAAAATCTTGTGTTAGTCTTCTTTCAGTGAAACTAAAGTGTCCTGTTGATTCTTTCATAGATCCACCATTTTCTGATCACCTCCTATACACAAGACATAATTACTGGGGCTAGAAGTTTATAATATAGTGTAACAACAGAGAGTTAAAAATAGGCACAAGACTCCACGAATGTAGATACTTGAGCTACCTGGACAAGCCAGGAAGTTAACACTGATAAAGTAAAACTAGAGTCTTTACTGAACATGTCAATGAAAATAGGTCTGTGGTTTTCCAGACACCGAAAGTTGTTCAGTCTAGAGCATTGGGAGAACAAGAAATAAACCTGGAGAGGAAGGAAGATACTCTAGCTGTCAGGACATGATTTGGAGGATGATATACTATAGCATGATGCTTGGGCTATTGGATGGTCTTCATTATTCTCTTGTTCTTGCTCAGGTCCCCTGTATGGCCTTTCCTGCCATGACAGGAGTCTGAGCATCAGCCTCTTACCAGCTTCTAGGACATGCAAGCTATGTTCAGATATTGAGACCTAGGAGAAATGGCTTCTGTAATTTCCTGGGTTTGATCCCATTGACATTTCTACAACAGATGATTTTCTAATGCCCCAGTCTTCTGTTTGCACATCATTTGTGAATAAGGCCTGGTTTTTCTTCTTCCTGTGCTATAATTTTACCATTTATTTCCTCAGATGAAACAGTAGACTTATAAATAACTCTATGTCATGTAATTACTAATAATATGCACAGTAGAGAGAACATTTAATCACAACAGTTTCCAACCAAACCCTTACTAAGAAGGTATTGCCACTGTTAAGGAAAAGACCTTGTTAAGCAATTTGAGGTGGAAGGTATTATTCTACAGAAGACGAGGCAATAAAAGAGAAAGCTCATCTACTCTGCAGGAGAGAAAGAGAGGGCAAAAATGAGAGCACGTTTTTTCCCTTCTGCTCTTGCAAACAAAAGGAAAGATAAAGTCCAGAGAAAGCAGTAAAAAAAAAAAAAAAAAAAAAGAGGAGGCAATAAAAAAGTAGAAGGCTGAAGTCAATGTGAGGTAAAATGGTGAATTAGAAACCCTTAGTGGTATGGGTGGCTCTAAAAGTGTTCAAGAGCATACATAAATTAAGGTTTATTATTTTCCAGGTGCAGCATGATCATTCAGCAAAATTTCTGCTTCCTGCAAATATTATATTATTGGTTTAGTTGGAGAGGGAAAGATAAAGTAGTACAATGCTTGGGTTAATGTCATGTGCACATAAAGGAATGACCAGAAAATATAAAACAACAGCATCAACTACTCCACCCAGGAATTTGCAAAGAGTATGCAATATTGGTTTGATTTTATCTTATGTATATTCCAAAGAATTCAGAGACACTGACATAAAGGTTGTACACATTTATAATGAACACTTTGTAACTAGATTTTACTATGTGCTCCAGAAGTCAGAAAATATTTCACACTAAGTCTCATAGAAAATTAAAATTTAATATCTTCATTATTTTTGTTTATTTATTTGAGACAGGGTCTCACTCCGTCCTCCAGGCTGGAATGCAGTGGCACAATATCAGCTTACTCAAACCTCTGCCTCCTGGGTTCAAGCGATCCTGCCTCAGTCTCTTAAGCAGCTGGGACTATAAGCACACACCATCAAGCCTGGCTGATTTTTGTATTTTTTGTAGAGATGCAATTTCACCATGTTGTTCAGGCTTAAAATTTAGTATCTTTTAAAATATAGCTGCTCCTCAACTTACAATGGGGTTATGTCGCAATAAACTCATAAATTGAAAATATTCTAAATAGAAAATGCATTTAATATATGTAACCTACCCAAGATCACAACTTAGCCTACCCTAGCCTACCTACCTACCTACACAGAAAGCAAGGTTAGATTATTTTGCCCAACTGTAAGCTAATGTCAGTGTCCTCAGCATGTTTGTAAAATAATCTAACATGAAGCCTATTTTGTAATAAAGTGTTGAATTTCTCCTGTACTTTACTGAATACCGTACTTTAAGTGAAAAACAATTGTGTAGATACTCAAAGTACAGTTTCTACTGAATGTGTATTGCTTTTGCATCATTAATTTGAGAACCTGAACCATCGTAAGTTGCGGACCATCTATATAATGAATTAAGTTCACTAGAATTTTGGAAATAAAAAACAGATGTTAAGTTTGTGTTGTGCCTCTTGGATTGCTGTTAACAAAGAATTTTGGTTGTTACCTCAATTTAGTGAATATTTAGGTATCTGAACACTAGTTCTAGTGCTAGATTTAATAACATTTGTTACCCACCCCTAGCATTGGTGCACTTTTTTTAAACATAATTTTACGTTACTTTGATATTTCTGTGAGTTGTATAGAAAAATAATATCGTAAAAATGTTATAGTAGAATAGCAGTAAAGATTCCATAATCACTGGTGTGCTAGTATTTATTTTATACCATAAATTTGACGGGTCAAATATATTATCTTTTATATGTGACTAGAAACACTAATGGATCCTACTATAATGTCCCCAAATTGAGGCGAATTTTAAATAATTTTGAATCTGAGCACATTCATAGAAACTGAGTTTCTATCGACCGGGCGCGGTGGCTCACGCCTGTAATCCCAGCACTTTGGGGGTCCGAGGCAGGCAGATCACGAGGTCAGGAGACCAGAACCAACCTAGCTAACACAGTGAAACCCCTTCTCTACTAAAAATACAAAAAATTAGCCGGGTGTGGTGGCGGCACCTGTAGTCCCAGCTACTCGGGAGGCTGAGGCAGGAGAATGGTGTAAACCCAGGAGGCGGAGCTTGCAGTGAGCTGAGATCACACTGCTGCACTCCAGCCTGGGCGACAGAGCGAGACTCCATCTCAAGGAAAAAAAAAAAAAAAAAATACTGAGCTTTTATCACATTAATTATGTAACATGTGTAAAAAGTTACTCTGAATTTATCTTATCTTTATTACATTTATCGCATATTAGTGTATATATAACACATTTACCATGCATACATTTTAAAGTACATATTAATAGATTACACTTACTTTTATTAGTCATTTCCTTCATTTTAAGAATCCCTCGTTTTCTCAATATAGCCATGTTTTAAATTATTAAAACAGTTCATGAATGTCAATTTATGATTTAAGAAGTTTATTTAAAGTTTAAAAGACCATTCTGAGCTATCATAAACAGATAAACAGGAACCCAGAAATGCCTTTCTCCTTTTATTTTGAGAGAGCGAGATAGTGTCTCACTCTGCTGCCCAGGCTGTAGTGCAGTGGCACTATCTTGTCTCACAGCTCACTGCAAACTCCACCTCCCAAGTAGCTGGGAGCCTCCCGAGTAGCTGGGATTACAGGCACATGCCACCACGCTCAGCTAATTTTTGTGTATTTTTGTGGAGATGGGGTTTCGCCGTGATGGCCAGGGTGGTCTCGAACTCCTGAGCTCAAGCAAGCAGCCTGCCTCAGTCTCTCAAAGTCCTGGGATTACATTACAGGTATGAGCCACTGTGCCTAGTCAACTTTTTCAAATTTAGTTCATTAACTTAAAAAAAAAAAAAGAGTGACAGAGTCTCGCTCTGTCCCCCAGGCTGGAGTGCAGCAGTGCAATCTCGTCTGACTGCAACCTCTGCCTTCCAGGTTCAAGGGATCCTCCCACCTCAGCCTCCCGAGTAGCTGGGATTATAGGCGTATACCACCATGCTTGGCTACTTTCTTATATTTTTGGTAAAGACAGGGTTTCACTGTGTTGGTCAGGCTGGTCTTGAGCTCCGGTCCTGAAGTGATCTGGCCACCTTGGCCTCACAAAGTGCTGGGATTACAGGCATGAGCCACCATACCAACCCAACATTTCTTAATCTGTGAAATTAGCCTTATACTCCAAATTTCTGACATATTTAGTATAAAACTGAGTATGTTTCTTGACTAATTACTGTTTATCTATTTGATAAGGTCTTACACAATGCCTTTCAAGGAACATTCAGAAGATAGAAAACTAAACGACATTGACACAATTGGCTTTTTCTTATGACCAATATGAATATGAATCAGAAATACATCATATGTGATAGACAAATTGTCCCTTTTGATATTATTCTCTTTTGAATGCTTTTATACAGTAAATTTGTTTCAACTTATTAAAAGAAAATTTTGATTAAAATTATATTTAATGATGCTGAAAGATTGCATTTTTTTCTCTTGCTTTCTATGTGTGATTATCAATGCGTATTCATTTCTGACTCTGTGTGTGTATAGCAGATTCACCTGACAGCAATAATTTAAGCATACTCTATGGTCTAAGAAGAGTGTTGGTTCAGAATTCTGAGCCAAGGAACCCGGGAGCGGCCAATCTAGAGGTTTACTCTCTCTATGAAGGACATCTGAACCCCTGGTCCATTTTGTGGACTGCAGGATATGCAAGGAATCAAGAGGCCTTTTGTTTTGAACTAGACATGGATGTTGCTAGGTAGAGGGTGCTAAGTGAAAATGGCTATGTAAACTGCATGCTACAAACAGTAGTGGTCTTCCTGTCTGGCCCACCACTCCTTGACTGCCCCATATGTAAGTCCTCAGTAAACCCTATGTCTTTGTTTTTTGGGTCTGTGTCTCCTCTGTCCTCTTGGACATAATGCCATCCCTATTGGATTCAATAGGGGTTAGTCAAAACCGTGTGATGTTTAATTCGTACTTATATATGGTCTTCTATATTTATCAATTAAATACATTTATAAAGAAACTAAATATTAAAAACTTTCTTATTAATCACCAGTGTAAATAAAAAGTAAAAAAGAGCTATTAAAACATATTTTAAAGCTAAATATTAAGGTTACAATTTTTAATATAAAGATGCTGCTTTTAAATGTAAAATGCAATGAATTTATGCAAGAAGTTTTCAAAGCTTAATAAAACAAAAATTTAACAAAAGTTATGTTCATATTTGAAAGCACAGCATAGATTTAACAAAAATAACTGTCATAAGTTTCTGAAAACTTTTCTAGGACTTTGAAACCTAACTCATCAGATAGAGCTTCAAAATACAGAGCTTTGTATATGAAGTAGAAATTTATCCTGTAGATGAAGGGAACATCTGGGCAGACTCAGATGAAAACAGAATGCCACAATCAGCTTATAATACAAGCCAATTCAAATGGAAAGAGGCTATTCTCAAAAAAGAAAACCCATTTTGAGAATAAAGGAACATACTCAAAACCTACAATTTATTCTTAATGATGCTTCATTTTTCATTTGCTTTATAGCAGCCTTCTACCCTGGGGCAAAGACTGACAGACTATTCCTTAGTTCCTTAATTTTAGCTGTCCCCTTAACTATGACTCTGGGGCTGAAATACATAAACAGGGCAATAAATCAGAAGGAACAAAGAACCTTTAAGACTATAAGGCAGTGGAAGGAAGGAAAGTATGTTGAACAATTCCCTTTACATGCATCCTTAATAATTGATAACAGATATCTAGTTTACTGAGTCCAGTTATACATTTTTTAGACAGATCTATGGTTTATATTGTTCCTTGTATCTTTAAGCAATACAGAGTGCTGTTTCACATTTTCTTTGTGTTATACTCTAGTCAATTCACTTAAAATTAGAATAAACTGCATTTAGTTTAGAAATATTCATACTTGCCATTTCCTCTGCATATTGAAAATATATAATTTTGTTGGTTTGAAGTGTTGAGGCTCAAAAACTGAAACCACCTTTGCAAAAATTATAACAGAAACTTTTGACAGTGAAAGATGTCTGACCTAACTGACTTCATCTTGCTTTTAACCTCCAAGCTGTCCTTGTTCATTCCTGGGTGTAGGCCGAACTAACTTAGGGAGGGACTTAGTTTATAGTTAAACTTTGAAATGACAATAACAGCTTTTTCTCAAAACAAATCCCCTTCCTGCCTGGGGACTAAACTGCCTTTGTAGGACTAACAAATTAGCTACAAGATTAGAAGTTACGGTTTAGGAGTCATGCAGCTAAAGGCTGCAAGATTTTGAACCTTTCCAAATTGCTCTTGGAGGTAACATCACTATTGTTAAACCTAAGATTAGTGCTTAATATCTTTTGCAGACACTGCATTAGATGGATCAGCTGGCACCACTCAGATTGATAAGCTGTCTCATCTGGTCTTGTGAACCCCACCCAGGAATCGACTTATCACAAGAGGACAGCATTGACTCCCTATGATTTCTTCAATGACCTGACCAATAAGCACTCTCAACTTTCCATCCCACTACCCACCAAATTATCCTTAAAAACCCTGATCCCTGACTTTTTGGAAGACTGATTTGTGTTGGGTGATATACCAGAGCCCCAGCAATGGAAAATGACTGGCTTGTAGACAGTAAAAAGAATTTACCCACAATGGTATAGGTTTGGAAAGGAAAGTTTTATTGAAAAAAAGAAAAAGAAGAAGAAGAAAGAAAGAAAGAAAGAACACTGCAGAAGAGTGCAGCAGGGCATCTGAGCAAGAAAAGAATGAGTGTACCACATGGATTTTTACTTAGTGGTATTTATGGACCTTAAAGTGGAATCTTAAGGGTAATTCAGACCATATCAGCAGCCATGTAGGTCATGATAAATGATTACACTTGTAGACATTTTGATGTCTCGATGATAGTAACAGGAGACAGATAAATTCCGAGGCAGACTAACAGGTCCCTTCAAGCCAAAGACAGCTTGATGCCTGAAAACTGAGCTTCCAGTTCCACATTGAGTCTGTGACCAGAGTAAGAACCTTCTCCATGTCTTTTAGCCAATTGAATGGTGCTTTTTCCAGGCCTTCCCATGCACCAATCAGCATGCACTCCCCAATCTAAGCCCATAAAAAGCCTAGACTCAGCCTCACAGGTGACTATCTGCTTTCAGGCCCCTTCTCACACACAGGGGTACCCACTTCCAGTCCCTCTCATGTCAAGAGCTTTCCTGTCACTCAGTAAAATTCTTCTCAGCCTTGCTCACTCTCCACTGTCTGCATACCTCACTCCTCTTAATCTTGGGGAAAGAACCTAGAACCCACCAAATGGCGGGTGTGAAAAGAGCTAATAGTGCTTAATTGCACTCCCACTAACCAAGCTATGGGAGTGAAAAAACCACTAGGTGCCATATGCAGCCATTCACTGAGCTGTGGGCACTGGGACCAAATGAGCTTGCAAGCAGCAGGACCGAAGGAGCTGTGATATGCTCGCATTCCCTGAGCTGCAGGCAACAGGAACGAGAGTAAGCTGTAACACTTCTTGGGGACTTAGACCTCGGGACTCCCTGAGCGAGAGCTGTAACACCCTTTGGAGCTCTATGGCTGTTGGCATATCCAATTTTGGGGCACCATCACATTCCTCTCATCCAGATGCCAGTGCCCAAGGTAGAAGCTGGTTACAGCCTGCCCAGTCCAGCCACAGGCTGAACATGGATCCCACAGCGGGCATGAGATCTGGGCCATTGCATGAGCCAAGCTCAGCCTCCTGGGCTGAGTGGGTGGAGTGAGCCCAATGGGCCTCAGTGAGGCTTCAGGCAGAGGTCACAGCAGCTGCAGAGATTTCTAGTTGGCAAAGCGGCACTGAAAAACATCCTGTAACATTTCTGGGGGCTCATCTGGGATTGGCAGAAGAGTGAATAAGAGTGGACCTCTTTCACTTTCATTCCAAGGCTTCTTCAGATTTTTTTCCCAAAAACATAAGAGGCATTGGGCCTCTGTTAACCAGTTAAGAGTGAATGGCATGCCTTCAGAGTACAGGCTTGCTGGGGGGGATGTTGTCAATCGCCCATCACCCTTTGGTGTTGGGAACGTTGGCTTTGTTTCAATCCAGTTTTCCTTCATGGAGGTCTAGCCATTGCATGGAACTGGAAGGAACTCCTGGGGTAATTACCTGGCTGAGGCTATACTTTGATGTTACCCAAAAGACCCCTGGACTGACTCCAGTCCCCAACATCCCATTAGGGTGTTGGCATTAGGACCTCCAATCTTTCCTATGGCATTATCCTTCTTTCTTTCATGGCTTTTATCTCTTCTTTATATATTAATTCAATGTTAACAGTGTTGTTGCAAAGCACAGAGATAATACAAGTGGGTAGAATGTGCATTTGGCTTAGTCATTAGGAGTGTAATTCAGAACAATGTGTTTTCTATTTTTAGAAGCAAGGAGGATGTAATGATTGAGAGTTTTCTTTCCCCTGTTGAAGAAACCCATTAGCAGAGGGCAAGATTCTACTTTCCCCCAGGCACCTTCCCTCCCCTGCACTTAAGGTTTTTATGTTTTCCCACCACATTAGCAGTCAACATAGTCCTGTGAATACAGAGAGCTTTTCTATGTGAGGGATTATTTTTTTCCTCTTGGGAGACATCTTATTAGGCCAATTCCTGGGACTCAATTTCTGTCCCTTGTTTGAGGAGGATCTGGTTTTACAGCTTCACTTTAACATCACTCCAATATATTTTCCAAGCTTTGGTTTGGAGCCCTAGAAAGGAAATTAGATCTGAGGGACCCAGAGGCAGCCAACAGCAGAAGACTAGAGTGCAGTGCAGGTGAGCATGACTATTGCTGCCAACTAGGCCTTACCATTTCATGGGTGAAGAACTTGCTCACATCCATAGCACTGATGAGGTCTAGGGAACCCAAAGGTTACCGACAGCAAAAGGCTAGGGTACAGCATAGGTAAGGGCGACTACCCCTACTGACTATGCATTCCCACTTCATGGGTGGAGGTCGCGCTTGTATTCATGCACGGCACCTATAGAAGCTACCAAGACTCAGGGAAGGAAAGGGTGGCACCTATAGAGGCTGTTAAGACTTGGGGAAGAAAAGGACACTTTTTTTTTCTGCACATACCCTGGGTTTTCACTGAAAGAGAGAAAGGAGCTAAGAGATGCCTTTTACCCTCTCTTTCAAATGAGTAACAAACCATCTTCAGTCTGTATTCCTTTTGAGTGCATCCTGAAATCACTGGGACTCCTTTGACCCTCAGACTCTGGAGAAAAAAATACCTTATATTCCTTTTCACAAGGGCCTAGCTTGGTTATAAGTTGCAAAGGGCAATTCCAAACACCAGAGGTGCCTCCAACTTGGGAGTCAGCTAAAGCCTTTAACCCAATATTTTCCCTCACCTCTCAGCTGTAGTTTGGGAGACCTCATATTTACCCAAACCTTTTAAATCATGCCTGAAAGCCCAACGCCTCTGCTGAGCATGGATATCTTAGCTCTTATGGGAACCACCATCCTTATGGCTCCAGGACAGACTCTTTGTCTCCTCCTAGTGGAGACCAATATTAAATCAGAAACTTGGGCAACTCAAGGGAAAATTGGCAGAGCCACAACTGCCATACCGATCTGGATCCACCTTAAGGACCCTACCTCCTTCCCTAATCAGAGACAATATCCCTAAAACCAGAAATTAGGAATGGGTTAGAAGCCACCATCAATACCTTGAGGATGCAGGGCTTCCTCAAACCCTGAAACAACCCTCATAATACCCCAGTATTGGAAGTACATTAACCCAACAGAGAATGGAGATTGGTCCAGGACCTCTGCCTCATTAATGAGTCTGTGGTTTGAATTCATCTGGTGGTTCCCAAACCCTATTCCCTGCTTACTCAAATACCTAAGGGAACTAATAGCTCACAGTCTATGACATAAAGGATATCTTTTTATGCATACTGTTACAACCCAACTCCCAATATTAGTTTGCATTCAAGGATCCCTTCAACCAGACCACTCAACTAACCTGTGCAGTGTTACCTCAGGGATTGAGAGACAGACCCCATTTGTTTGGGCAGGGGTTGTCAAAGTATCTCCGAGTTCCTTTATTCTCAGGTTGAAGTTTTACTATATGTAAATCACATTCTCCTTTGTGCCCCAGCTGAGGAAATCTCTCAGGAGGACAGTAAGGCTCTTAATTTTCTGGCTAACAGAGGATATAAGGTCTCAAAATCTAAGGCTCAGCTCCCTCCAACTTCAGTGAAGTACATAGGTCTAGTCTTGTTAGAGGGGACCAGGGCAGTAACGGAATAAAGAATTAAACCCATCTCCTCCTTCCGCTCCTCAAAACCCTCAAGCAACTGAAGGGATTCTTGGGCATTACAGGACTCTGCAGATTATATATACCTGGCTATGGTGAAATAGCTCATCCCTTATATCACCTAATAAGGGAGACCCAGGCAGCTAAGACTCACTCTCTAATTTGGGAACAAGAGACTAAAAGAGTCTTTGCAATTGAAACAACCTTGAGGCTTGCTTGAGGCATCTGTCCTTAGTCTTCCCATAGCAAAGACTTTTAATCTTTATGTATCACAAAGAAAGGAAATGGCCCTGGGAGTTCTAACCTGGGTCTGAGGTCCAGCCCAGCAGCCCATAGGTTACCTAAACAAGGAGCTGGGTTTGGTAGCTGAAGGATGTCCAGGCTACCTCTGGGCAGTTGCAGCAGTAGCTTTCTGATACCAAAGGCTACTAAGTTAACCATGGGGAATAACTTAACCATTTATACCCCCACATAATGTGGCAGGACTGCTGTCTTCTAAGGGGAGTCTCTGGCTAATGGACAACTGCTTCCTCAAATATCAAGCTCTGCTATTAGAGGGATCTGCAGTACAGTTAAGAACCTGTCCATCCCCAACCCAGCCACCTTCCTCCCAAAGGAAGCTGGGGAGCTTGAACATGACTGCAAACAGTAGCGCAAACCTATGTGGCCAAGGAGGACCTCAAAGAAACCCTCTTAGAGACCTCAGACTGGACTCTCTTTACAAAAAGAAGTTCTTTTGTAGAACAAGGGATCCATAAAGCAGGGTATGCAATAGTCAGCCTGAGTGACACTACTGAGAGCATGCCTCTCCTCGGGTGCAAGTACTCAACTAGCTGAGCTAATTGCCCTCCCAAGGGCACTTGAATTAAGCAAAGGGAAAGCAGTTAACATTTATGCTGAATCTAAGCATGTTTTCCTAGTCCTCCATGCCCATGCCACTATCTGGAAAGGGATAGATTTCCTCACAGCAAATGGGTCTTCCATTAAATACTATCAGAAAATTAACAGACTATTTTTCTCAGTTTTCCTCCCATGGGAAGTGCCAGTAACACATTTTAAAGGCCACCAACATGGGATGAAATATCTGAGGAAATAAGTTGGCAGACAAAGCAGCTAAATTGGCAGTGAGAGGGCCCTAGATTTATGATCCATTTGAGGTCCCTCTGATCTGGGAGGGCTCCACAAGAGAAACAAAATATCAATATTATCCTGTGGAAATACAATGGGCCACCTCTTGAGGATACAACTTTCAGTCCTCAGGATAACTACAGTCAGAAGATGGCAAACTTCATCTTCAGCTTCTAGCCAATGGAAAGTTATTAAAATCATTCACAAACCTTCTACCTAGGTAAGGATAAAACATATCAATTGGCCTAGAGGTTGTTCTCAGGTAAAAATCTGCTAAAAATAGTGAAATAGGTCATTAATGCTTATGAGATTTGCCTTAAAAATAATCTCAATTGACAGCATCTCCCCCCTGAAAAACAAAGAATGGGAGGCTACCCAGGGGAAGACTGGCAGATGAATTTCACCCATATGCCAAAGATAAGGGACATCCAGTACTTACTGGTATGGGTAGATAGCATTTTTAACTGGGTAGAAGCATTTTTATGTCAAACAGAGAAAGCCTATGCAGTGATAAAAGTACTAATTAATGAGATAATTCACCACTTTGGGCTCCCTATGTACCTCCAGAGTGATAATGGTCCCTTGTTCAAGGTAGCTGTAAGCCAGGGGGTCTCAAAGGCACTAGGCATACAATATCATCTTCATTGTGCTTGGAGACCACAATCCTCAGGAAAGGTAGAAAAGACAAATGATTTTATCAAAAGGCACTTCAGAAAACTGTCTCTCAGGATACTCATCTCCCCTGGATTACTTTTCTTTCCAGAAATGTTCCTTTGAAGCTGGGTTTAATCCCTTTCAAAAAGATATATAGATGGCTTTTTCTCATCAATGATTTCTTAGTAAACCAAGAAACCTCCGGTTTGATTAAACATGTAACTTCTTTGGCCCATTTCCAACAGGAACTAAAACAACTGTCGGAAGCCCAACCTCATGAACTAGAGCCCCTTCTATTCAACCCACGGGACTAAGTTCTGATCAAGGCACTTCCTTCCTTTTCTCTCTCTCTGCCCACATTGGGAGGTACCTCACACTGTACTTCTCTGTGCTCCTTCAGCAGTGAAAGTCATTGGAATAGATTCTTGGATTCATTATACTTGAGTAAAGACCTTGGAAAGTGACAGAATTTCCTCTGTTGACCCAGAGGAGCACCTGAAGCACCAGTGTGAAGAAATTGGAGACCTCAAGCTAAAGATCACAAAACATAAGTGTCACTAACATTTTATGGATAGCCTCTTTATAGTCTCACCTATGCTTGCTGTTCTTGCCTTCATTCTATTCCTCACCATAAGGCATCTTTGCCAAAGATCCCTTAATCCTGAAAGCCTATGAGATTATCTATTCTCCTAAACAGCCATCTCTTTTCTAAAGTTTAGCTTCTCTGCCACCATTAAAGACTTACTTTCACCAGGGTGAAACAGCTCTGATCAAAACATCGTTTTCAGAATGATTAGTCTATTTTACTTCTCATTTCTGTTACCTTTGGCATTCAATTATTTTCCTTTTAGTTCCTCTTTAATATTCATATTTGATCCATGCATAGTTAGCCTCCTTTTAAAATTTGTTTCTTCTTACCTAGAGACCATCAAACTCCAAATGGTCATGGAAATGGAGCCTCGGATGATGGCTCTTTTTACTGGGGACCCTTAGGTAGACCTCTGAAAGACATCTGACTGCTGTTTTCCCAAAAACAACACCCCCTGTCAACATGAAGCAGTTAGACCTGTCACCATCCCTGTCATAATGTCAGTTAGATGTACCTCTTCAGAGGGAGGATTGAGAGGGGCAGAAAACAATCAAATTCCTAGCCAGACAGTGTCGTGTCCCCAGTGAAACCTGACCGTAGAGCCAAGGACAGTCTAAAGCCTGAGAACTGAGCTTCCAGTTCCAGGTGGAATCCACAACCAGAGTGAGGACTTCCTTGATGCCTTTTAGCCAATTGAATACTGCTTCTTCCAGGCTCACCCATGAACCAATCGGCGTGCACTCCCTCATAAAAACCTTGGACTCAGCCTCACAGGTGGCTACCCACTTTTGGTTCCCCTCTCAGAGGGCTACCCACTTCTGGTTCCTTCTCATATAGAGAGCTTTTCTGTCAATAAAATCCTCTGCCTTGCTCACTCTCCAGTGTCCACGTAGTTCATTCCTCTTGGTCATGGGACGAGAACCCAGAATCCACTGAACAGTGGGTGCGAAAGAGCTGTAATATACACTCCTGCTTGCTGAGCAACAGGAGTGAAAAAACTGCTGAGAGTCACATGCCCTCATTCTCCAACCTGCAGTGGCAAATCCAAATGAGCTGTGACATGTGCCCCTTTACTGAGCTGTGAGCAGTGGGACTGAATGTGCTGTGACATGCCCTTGTTTGCCGAGCTTCAGGAATGAGAGAGAGCTGTAACACTTCTTGGGGTCTTGGACCTTGGGAGTCGCTGGGCAAGATCTGTAGCATTCCTCAGAGCTGTGCAGTTGCTGGCATCTTTGAGATATCAGTTGCCACTGCGTTCCCCTTATCCAGATGCTGGTGCCCAAGGTGGAAGCTGGTTGTGGCATGACCATTCCAGCTACCAGCTGAGTGTGGATCCCATGATGGGTGTGGGATCTGGGACGGGGCACAAACCAAGTGCAGCCTACTAGGCTGAGTGGGCAGAGTGAGCCTGATGGGTCCAAGTGAGGCCTCAGGCAGAGGTCACAGTGGCCACAGAGATTTTCAGCTGGCAAAAGCAGCACTGAAAGAATCCTGTAACCCTAATGTCAGTAAAGGTTACATTATGAGTCTCAACATACATGCATTCCAGAGATGAATAGAAATTCCGGTTACTTATAAATTATTGCGAAAGAAGCCTGGTACCAGCTGCTGGCTTTAGATAATAGGGAAGTCTAATTACTTCTAAATTTTTCAGATAAGGAGTTTTGAGTTTGGATGATCTGCTTGATGGCCACTAGGTGATTTTTGCTCTCCTAAATTTGAGTAATAATCAAACTAATTTGGTCTTCAGTACAGCTGGCTCTGAATGAATTAAACTTGTTCTCTATTGCAATTTTCTGGTCTTGATAAATCAGCTGTGTCTATGCAGTGGGAAGGAGAACCTGGTGGGTGGTTACAAAACGAATACCCCAAAATATGATGTTTTGTCATGTTGAACTGAAGAAACCTCAAGGCCTCTCTGACCTCCCCCATTATTTAATCAATCTGCCTCATATCAGTGATTTTCAGTGAACCTCCAGGGGGCCAAAGGCCATGGCCCCCACAGAAGCAAAGCTTCATTCACTGTCTTTTCAAAAGAAATACATTGGTGCTGTAGCCAACAATACCCTGAATTTAAAGTTTCTCCTTAAATTTAAAACTTCTAAGACAAGCTTAATTTACCAACTCCAAAACACAGGTATTAAAACTTTTTAACCTTTTGGATTGTTAGAGTCCAGATCTTAACTGGATTTTTTTCTTTCACAATTTAAATGTTCTATAATTTAATAGCTGAACTATGTTTTACATGTGATGAAATATTGACGATAATTTAAGACACCTTCAACCTAACAACTAGAAACATGATTATTAAGGTAAACAATTGTCACATCAGCATTTATTATAATTTTATTTCTAGTCATTTATTTAAAAGCACAGTGAGGTCAGAAGGAAAGCTCGAGAATGGGGAGCTGGGTACAGTGGATTTTGGAGTGTGAAGGAAATAAAAATATTTTACCCCAAAAGATATTAATTTGGCATATTTTTAAGTGGCCCTTCAGAGCTGTCTTCTGTGGGGGAAATTTGCATTTGCAAGAGAATTTACATTAATGCAGCCAGCCCTTCTCTTATCCAGATTAACTGAGAAAGATTAACTGACAGTCGGACACATTCAAAAGTCTGAAAAAAGACTTTTACCATGTATTCTCTCCAAGCGCTGCTGCCTGTGAAGCCTCATCTATATAACACCACCACCTTTACTAGCTAAGCGTCTTCTTCCCTCCCTCCCAGAATCTGTCTTGCCACTAAGACCTGATTTACCAGCATAACCTGTTTTGGGCCAGGTTCTGAACCCACATTCTTTCTGCAACCTCAAGATGATGCATAAGCATCTGTACCACACTGGGGCTAAGGTCTTCATTTTGAAGCCTCCTATGCATATATATTACACAAATTTATATGCCTTTTTTTTATTAATCTGCCCTTTGCAAGTTGGTTTTTCAGCAAAATTTCAGAGGGCCAAGGGTGAAATCATCTTTACAAAAATTGTAACAGGAAATAATGACAATGAAAGAGATCAGACCTAACCGACTCCATCTTGCTTCAATCCTTTAAGCTGTCCTTGTTTGTTCCTGGGCATAGGCTGAACTAACCTTGGAAATGAATTTAGATTATAGTTTAACTCTGAAACAAAAATAGCCCTTTCTTTAAAAAAAAAAAAAAAAAAAAAAAAAACACCTTCTTGTCTAAGGACCAGTCTGCCTTTGTCGGACTAACAAATTAGCTACAAGATTAGAAAGTAAGGTTTAGGGATCACGCAGCCTCCAGCTGCAACAGCCTGAACATCCCCAAATTGCCCCTAGGAATAACATCACTATTGTAAACCCTAAGATCAGCAACTGAGATATTTTGCAGGCCATGCAACTTGATGGATCACTTGACACCACCCAGAAGGTCAATCTAGTTCAACGATCCCACCCAGGGACAGAAGACAGCAAGGAAAACTCACTTTAACCCCTATAATTGTATCTCCAACCCGACCAGTTGGCATGCCCCACTTCCTGAGCCCCTATCCACCAAATTATTGTTAAAAACTCTGATTTCCTAGTGCTTGGGGAGACCAATTTGAGTAATAATAAAACTCTAGTCTCCCACACAGCCAGCTCTGCATGAATTACTCTTTCTCCATTGCAATTCCCCTGTCTTGATAAATCAGCTCTATCTGGGCACTGGGCAAAGTGAACCTGTTGAGTGGCTACAAGGGTTCCCCTTGGGCCCTGCAGTTGGACAAATTGACCTAGTTATTTGTCATTTCTCATCAAAATGATTGTTAAGTAAAATTTATAGAAAGCTATTATTTGAACTGGGCTTCCACACTATGCCCAACAGGCCAAACCAAAATGAAGTTACTTATGCTGAAGTTCCAAGCCACCAAACCAAAACTAAGTTGTTTATCTGATCTTTCAAGAAATCAGGAGAGAGATTATAGCTGCAGGAGCCAGAGGAAAACTTTCCCTTCACCCTCTGAAGTTTCACTGAAAAATCAACTTACAAAAGACAAATTGAAGAGGAAGCATACAGATTTGTTACCAATCATACAAGGGAGAACTACAATGTAATTACCCTACCCTGGAATGGTGCTCAGACATTTTCATATCATCCTGAGGTTACAGAAAGAATAAGGGCTTGGATTGCTGGCAAAACAGGTTAAGGTGGTGGTACAGCTTGGCTCTGTGTCCCCACCCAAATCTCATCATGTAGCTTCCATTATTCCCATGTGTTGTGGGAAGGACTTGGTGGGAGATAATTGAATTATGAGGGTGGGTCTTTCCCATGCTATTCTTGTGATAGTGGATAAATCTCATGAGATCTGATGGTTTTAAAAATGGGAGCTTTCCTGCACAAGCTCTCTTTCTCTTTGCCTGCTGCCATCCATGTAAGATGTGACTTGCTCCTCCTTGCCTTCTGACATTATTGTGAGGCCTCCCCAGGCATGTGGAACTGTAAGATGATTTAAAATCTTTTTCTTCCCAGTTTTAGATATGTCTTTAACATCTGCATGAACACTGACTAATATAGATGGTAAAGCAGGTTATGAGAAGGGGAGAAGAGGAGGCCTGGCTAGCAAGGATAGTCTTGTTGTGTAAATGAAACTTACTCTCTGAGGATAGCAGCCCTCAGAGAGAATAGATAGTAAATGCTTTTAAAAACCTTTAAAAGTGTTGAACTCTCAGTTAATTTTTCCTGGATCCAGACAAGGAGAGGGCTCAGAGAAAACCTGGATTCACTAATGTAGATATTCTACAGATGCAAATCTCTCACATAAAAGATAGCCCTTCAGAGTTATTTCAGTTTGCTGTCTCTCTGAACAGCCATCTCAAAATATGTCAAAGAAATCTATTTTGGGGTAAAATATTTTTATTTCCTTCATAGCAGAATCTCCAAACTGGTCAGTTTCAGCCAGCAAAAGGAAGTAACCTTTACAAGGAAAGCAACTTCAAAACACCAATTGTCTTTTTGTTCTGTTTCTGCTATCTTTAGCACTTTTCTGTCTTTAAAGCCAAATAATTGCTCAGCTCATCAGGATATTAATTTTATTTTATCGAATAATGTGTTGTCTGATTCTAAAATTTGCAAATAAAAGCCAATTAGGATATTTAAACTAAGTTTGTTGTAATTTTGTCTTTTGACAGTATCCAGTTCCCAGAAGGAGACCCAAAGCACTGCTGAAAATTTATGAGACTTACTGAGGAACACAGGAGAGGCACCATTGACCCCTTCACGGATCCCCTTTCTTCCTTATGGAGCGCTACATGTTGCAACTTCATTTTAGGTCAGACTCCACTCCATTCGCATTGAGTGTCCCCCCTACCCAGATCTTTTTGGCTTTTTAATCCAGGGTTAGATTGTGCTGTAAAAGAGTACCAACGTTGGGGTTTATGGTTGACGAGTCACTGACAAGAGTGAAAGTAACAACAGAAACAGGATTGGGTTCTGTAGGGAGGGCTGTTTGACTAAGTCAGAAACTAGCAGTAAATGGCAATTACCGCAGGAAGTGTGAACTTTGGCTTTTGAAAGTTTTCAGAAATTTGTTCTTTTTTTCTTGCATACTTAGGTAGAGAATAATTATTAGCCATGTTGGTCAAAGCAATCTCAGAGCCAAAGACACAAACTTCATTGGTGGGCATGTTAGTGGCAGCAAATTTGTGCAAGTCTGGAGCAACGTCAATTCTTGCCTCGTCAGAAGAAAGAATTCAACTGAAGGAGCATAAGGCAGAAAAAGAGTGAGGCAAGTTTCAGAGCAGGAGTGGAAGTTTATTAAAAAGTTTTAGAGCAGGAAAGAAAGGAAAGTACATTTGGAAGAGACCCAACTGGGCAGTGTGAAGGCAATGTTAAAAGTGCCCCATTTAACCTCGATCCTAGGACTTTATGTGAGGGCCCACTTCTGACCTCTTGCATCCTTTTCCATTCATTCTTCCTGAAAGGTGAACTGCCCACATGTGCAGTGCCCTCCTTATGCTTGGGAGGTGAGCATGTACCACGTGTTTAGGAAGTTATATGCATGCCCACCTGGGTTTTCTTCCCTTTTCTTGTGGAATGCCCCCAGGAAGTCATACTCTGCTATTTTGTCCCTCAATGTGCATGCCTGAGCTCACTTGACCAATTCCTGAGATTTTATTGGAAGCTGATTACCAATGTCAAGTGTTTTTATCTGTTTGGGAAATTGTTTCTCCCTGTTGCCTGCAATTAATTATCACTTCAGTTTGAAAACTGTCAGGAAGTTGCTTCTCCCTGGCACTGACTGCCAATTATTTTTAGAGAGCTAGTATGATAGCTGCTGAACCATCACCTGATGATTGCCTGACATTCCTGGTGGGGGTAGGGGTGGAGCTCTCTCCTGCCATGCTCATGCCTGACTAATTACCAGTAACAGGCATGGAATAGGCACTTAAGAGGTATTGGAGCAGTCACCACCAAAAATAAGACTCCCATGGTCACAAAAATGAGTTAGTTGATGTAGGTCACCCATCAGCTTCAAGAAAACTTTGTGCAACGAGGTACTCTGTGAAAGTAGTAGAATACACAATGCTCTGGTGTTTTCATTTTAGGCTTTTATCTCTGCTCTGATTGACCCAAGGGCCAGAATAAAAACAAGATCCTTAATTCCTAAAGAACTGACCACTCCACTTTCCAGCTGTGCCTGCTTTTTATATGTATAAATATTAGGCACTGGTAACTGCAGATGCTTTTTTTAAAAGGCAGAATCTTTAAGATAATTGAGAATTACATTGGCCATTATATAGAACCTCCCAGATGAACAGTACTATACTTTAAAAAGGGCACTTAAAAATGAGAAGTACCAAATTAGGCTTACCCAAGGATTCCTATTGATGTGTGGATGCCTCTAGAAAGATTTCAGTAAAATTTTTATTGCATCTTTTAAAATACTTGTTTACAAAAGGCAATTAAAGAGCTTAAGAGACTAATTGATTTAAAAAATTGAATCTGCCAACCTTTAGCCTAGTTACTATTCCTCCCTAAAGGCATAAAGAATGCTAAATAAAAAGTAATTTTGGCCCTCCTGTAAAGAAGGTTTGCTTCCTTTTCAGAGTTATCCATGTGGAGTCCAGGCATAGAAAATGCTTATTTGCCCTATTCATTAATGGAGCCCACCCTAAATAAACTGAGTAATCTAGTATCTAAGTTCTAGATTACTGAATCTAGAATTTAGAATTCTGTTTTAAAAGCCGAAGATTCTGTTTCTTAAAACAGAAACTGTTAGAGTAGGTAGCTAGGCAGACATGTGCAGGCAAGAGAGGCCTTTCCCTGACAGAAATGTCAAGGGGCCATCAGGTGATCAGATAGTTTGTCCAACTGTATCGCTAACATAATAATTGGTCACACCTGGTGCCAGGAAAAAAAGGCAGTCTCAATAGAAAACACCTGAAGCTGTTGATAAGCAGCTTCCTGATAAGATCTTAGGAGTTGGGCTAGTGGGCTCAAGCATCCACACTGAGGCAAAATGGTAGAGTATAACTGGTACATGACCTTCCTCTAGGAACCTTCAACTGGTAAAGGAAAACCACCTCAAATGAGCATATGCGCAATTTCAGGAAACACTGCATACTGCCCCTCCCAAGTGCTGGCAGGCCACCGTGCATGTGGACAGCCCGCCTCAAGGAAGAATCCAGAGAGAAGAAATAAACCCTGGAACCATGCCAGTGTATAAAACCCCAAGTCAAGTGTTGGACAAGGCACTTGGACCGCTCAAGTTGACTGCTTGGCCCTCTTCCAACGGAACTTTATTTCCTTTTCTCCTGCTCTAAAACTTTTTAGTAAACTTTCATTCCTGCTCCAAAACTTGTCTTGGTTTCTCCCTCTACCTCAGGCTCCTCAGTCGAATTCTTTCCTTCAAGGAGGCAAGAATCCAGTTGCTACACACTCATATGAATTTGCTGCTGCTAACATACTTTGGTGCTGTGACTCAGATACATTACCTAGGTGTAAGATATCTCTCTGCCTTGCCTTCTTTGACTGGAGTTATTCAATCTTCATATGAGGTTTCCTTCTCCCCTTTTGCTCTCCTGCTTATTAACCAACCCTCAGGATGATTTGTCAGCCACAGTGGCTCTACTTCCCCCGGCTGATCTCTCAGCTCACCCTGATGGTGGCTCACAGGAGTGGAAAGAAACTTGGAGTCTGCAATGAGTAGACCTGAGACACTCATGGCCCTGCTTGACAGGAGGCTCATGAGAATGGTAAAGTCTAACACTGTGCAATGTCTGGGTTCCTCTGATTTATCAACTAAAATAAACTGTTTCCAAAAAATCTGCACTGCCTATTCTTCTGTTTTCTCTGTGTGTATTCTGAAATGGCTTTGAAAACCCACGAGACTATTCACCTTAGGGACAAGTCTGCCTATTCTGTGCTTTCACTTTGCATGCCTAATGACTTCCTTCTCTGCCTGAAACACACACTGTTATTCTTGGTGTGGCTCTTGCTGTGTTTTTGCAGCAGCAAAGAAACAGGCTCTCCTGAGGATGTCTTTTGGCTTGTTGCCAGGAAAGATATTAATTGGAATCCTGGCTCTGCCAGCTCCTTATGATTCACCATATACCTTTTGTCCCTATTATTCTTCAGGGCCAAGTTTTTTTGGCTTTTGATGAAATTTGTCTGCCTTCATAGGATCTCAGTCTGTGGCTATTTAAGGACCCCACCTACTTGATTTTTTTTGAGCCAGCACCCCTTTGGGAGGAGGAAGAATTATTCCTTTGCCATTTGCGAGCCCTTATCCCAAGCCCCAAGTCCTTCAGAATTTCCTTCTATATGTCAAGAGGGCAAATCAACATTGCCCTCTCGAATCCAAGGGCTGTTGTTTTTGTGAGCATATGGAGACTTTCCATGAATATTCATCTTGCTTTCTCCCACTTCCTCCTGCAGCAAAAGAATTGTCCTGTCTGTTTAAGCATGTGTTTTCTGCATATTACTCCAGGAGGACCTGGAACCTCAAATACAAATTTTCCTCCATTCCTCTAATTACCTCCACACCTTTCTCAACACTTGACTTGTAAGGGAAAAAGACTTCTTAAATGAACACACACACAACCTCAGTAAACACACTGTACATGTGTCCCCTCTCAAGTGCTGGCAGGCCACTGCACATGCGTCCCCTCCTAAGTCCTGGCAGGCCACTGCACCTGTGTCCCCTCCCAAGTGCTGGCAGGCCACTTCACATGCAAACAGCCCACTCCAAGGAAGAATCATGGGAAAAGAAAAACAAACCACAGAAACATGACAATGTATAAAACCCCAAGTCAAAGACTGGACAAGGCACTTGGATGGCTCAAGTTGCCCACTTGACCCTCTTCCAAGTTTACTTTACTTCCTTTTGTTCCTGCTCTGAAACTTTTTAATAAATTTTCACTCCTGCTCTAAAATTTGCCATTTCTCGCTCTACCTTATGCACCTGGGTAGAATTCTTTTCTCTAAGGCGGCAAGAATCAAGTTGCTGCAGACCCGTATGATGCACCACTGCTAACTAAACCAAATTAAAGAGACCACCTATGAACTAAATTAGGCTCAAAAATATAACTTTTTAACATTTAGCTATTTTGAAACTTTTGCAAAAAAAAATTATATCTACAAAGGAAAATGATCAGAAATTCTTACAATGGGGGAGAGCATTGGTCTAAGCCAGTCTCACCTTTGAGCATTTTAACTGTGCTTCCTACCTATACTTTTCTTTGTCTAGGCAAATAATGGCATTTAGGCAGGGATTTAAGTTATGTGCCTTTGAGATGTAAATTTTCTACTTTGTTCTATGTAAGATCTTTATCTTTAGAAATGCAAATTTAGGAAACTTTTTACATGGTTATTAAAAATGGAATGAATATAATGGACAGTGATGGGGTTAAAACAAAGGTCAAATCTACCAAAGATTATATGGAACAGAGGGACCCCCAGCTTGTCCCCTGAAATCACACTTCCCAAACCAGTCTACTCACTTTATACCAGTTTGGAGAAATTTACAAAGCCAAAGGGCAGAGATTACAGTGAGCAACCTAGATAAGAATTGCTTAGGGCAACAATCAAGTAGTTCATTCAAGAAAGGGAAACATATTCCTTAACTCCTCATCTGTAATGGATTTAACAGTCATTATACCTGTTGCAAAAACTATACCTGAGGAAATTATGACAGTGAGAGAAATATGACATGCTCGACTCTAACTTGTCTCTAGTCTCATATGTTGGCCGTCTTTGCTCATTCCTTGGGATGGGCCAAACTAACTTTAGAAGTAATTCAGTTTATGGTTGAAATAATAGCCCTTTTGAAAACCAAAACTCTTCTTGTAAAACTAATGAAAGGCCACTAAGTTACGATGAGAGGGGCTTTAATTCTAAATAATTTCCAGCCATTATTCTAGAGGTCATAAGATTTTCAACTTCCCCAATTACTCTTGAAGATAACATCACTATTACAGAACCTAAGATTGGCCTTTTGAGATGTCTCTTCAGATTTTTGCAATTCTGACAAGAAGGCCCCACCTGGACCTGCCAACCAGTCCTGTGCCCCCCAGCCAGCAACCTACTCAGCATAGGAGGACAGATTTGACTCCCTATGATTTCATCCCCTAGCCAACCAGTCAGCACTCCCAACTCACTGGCCCCCTACCCACCAAATTATTCTTACAAATTCTAATCTCTCAGAGAGACTGATCTGAGTAATAATAAAACTCCAGTCTCCCATACAGCTGGCTCTGTGTGAATTGAGCTCTTTATTGCAATTCCCCTGTCTCAATTAATTGGCTCTGTCTAGGCAGCAGGCAAGGAGAATCTATTGGGTGATACAGTCAAGGATGAAAGAAATTCTTAGAGTAAATAATTTTTGAAAAGACTGAATAGATTCTTAAAAGAATGGTTTCTGACAAGGTCTTTCTGAGTGTGCTGAAGTCTCCTCTCCCATGATAAAGTTAATCTTCCCTGGTTGCTGGAATTCCCTGGGGAGAGAATTAATGGCAGTAGAGTTTCTTTTGGAGGATTTGTCTTTTGGCAGATGAGAGAAATTCAGAAACCCCACCCTGCGTTTTACTATTTTTCAAGTTCCTTTAGTTCAAAGTACAAGCATACCTCAGAGACATTGTGAACTCAGTTCTATGCTATAGAAATAAAGCAAATATCACAATAACATGAGTTCCACAATTTTTTGGTTACACAGTGTATATTAGTTATATTTATACAATAGTATAGTCTATTATGCAATATCATTATTTCTAGAAATACAATGTACATTCCTTAATTTAAAAATAACTTTATTGCTAAAAAGTGTTAACTATCATCTGAGCCTTCAGAGAGTCAATCATTTTGCTGTTAGAGGGTCTTGGCTTGATGTTGATGGATGTTGACTGATCAGGGTGGTAGTAGCTGAAGGTAAGAGCAGAGACCCCGCTTAGGGGTTTGCCAGCCCCCCACCAACCCCAAGCATGAATGTAAAGGAAAATTCTTGAATTCTTTCAAAGGAAATTCCAGCTAGCCTTGAGAATTAAAGCACCCAATAAGGAAAAAGATATTAATAGCTTAAACAAGCTATTTAGTTTAAAATTTGTTTATAGCTTTTGGGAAGAGCTATTATTTAAACTACAAAGTAAGTAGCTTAAACAAGTCACCCAAGCAAGTCAAAGTCTCAGAGTGTTTTGGTTCTCTAGAGAAACTAAAAGATACATTCATTCTTATTTTTCAGAAACCAGGATGTTCACCAGACGGAAAATGCTGACTGCTGTCACCTAGACCTCAGATAAGAGAGAACTGAGGATTGAACTCTGGCTACCATTCTTCGTTCTGAGTTTCTTCTTGAGGGACCTAGAGAGTCACACCTTCAAGCCATTATTCTTACTAACCTGGTTGCTCTGATCCAGTAAATTATGGCTCGTTCTCATGGTCTGACTCTGGTTTGGCACTCTATAATGATTAACAGTTTCCCTTATCTTAACTAACCTATGTTAAGGCCAAACCTTAACATTTCTATGTTTTTGAACAAAGCCTTGCTTCCTTAATCAATTGCAAACCAAAGAATCTCTGTATCTCTGAATCTTCTGAATCTTCCTATAACCTGTAAGCCCCTGCTTCAAGATATCCTGCTTTTGGGGAACAAACCAATGTATAACCTTCATGTATTGAATTATTATTTTTTTACCTATTACTTCTGCTCTCCTGAAATGTACACCTGCCTAATAAACTCTTGCTTGTAAGCCATCAGAGTTCTTCTTAAGCATTAGCTGCCTGTCCTTCTTGTTTGGCACCCTGCAATAAATGCCCGTCTTTCTCTAGCTGCAAACCTTGGAATCATTTGGCTTTCTGGTGCCGGGCAGCAAACACAAGTTCAGTTCAATAACCAAGATTGGTGTGGCTGTTTAAATAAGGCAACAATGAAGTTTGCCACTTCGATTGACCATTTCATGCAATAATTCTCTGTAGCATATGCTTCTGTTTGACAGTATTTTAACTATAGCAGAACTTCTTCCCAAATTGAAGTCTCTCAAACTCTGATTCTGCTTTATTAATGAAGGTGTTATAATATTCTATATCTTTGTTATTTCAACAATGTTTACGCCATCTTTACCAGGAGTAGATTCCCTCTCAAGAAGCCACTTTCTTTGCTCCTCCTTAAAAAGCAACTGTCTTTTTTTTTTTTTTTTTTTTTTTTTTTGTGAGATAGACTCTCACTCTGTCACCCAGGCTGGAGTGAAGTGGCACAGTCTCAGCTCACTGCAACCCCCAAACCTCCACCTCCCAGGTTCAAGTGATTCTCCTTCTTCAGCCTCCCAATAGCTGGGATTACAGGCATGCACCACCATGCCCAGCTAATTTTTGTATTTTTAGTAGAGGCAAGGTTTCACCATGTTGGTCAGGCTGGTCTCAAACTCCTGACCTCATGATCCACCTGCCTCGGCCTCCCAAAGTGTTGGGATTACAGGCGTGAGCCACTGTGCCTGGCCAACTCCTTTGGATTTTTTAAGTTTTATCATGAAATTGCTGCAAGTTAGTCACATCTTCAGGTTCCACTTCTAATTCTAGTTATCTTGAGTGGATTTAGCACAATTCTTAAGAGCCCTAGAATTTTAAGAAAGGATAAGGAGCATTGGCTTCAACTTAAAGTCATCAGCTGCATTAGCTCCTAAGAGAGTAAGCCTATCCTCTGAAGCTATGAAGCCAGGCACTGACTTCCCTCTAGCTATGAAAGTCCTAGGTGGCATCTATTTCTAATAAAAGACTGTTTAATCGACACTGAAAATATCTTGTTTAGTGTAGCCACCTTCATGAACGAACTTAACTAGATCTTCTAGATAACTAGATACAGCTTCTATATCAGGGCTTGCTGCTTAACCTTGTACTTTTACGCTACGGAAACAGCTTCTTTTCTTCAACATCATGAACCAACCCCTGCTATCTTGAAACATCTCATTTTCAGCTTCCTCACCTCTCTCAGCCTTCACAGAATGAAAGTCAGGGTATTGCTCTGGATTAAGCTTTGGCTTAAGGGAATGTTGTAGCAGATTTCATCTTCTATCTAGACTACTAAAACTTTCTTCACATCAGTAAATAAGGTTATGTAATTTTCTTTTTATGTATGTGTTTACTGGAGTGGTACTTTTAATTTTCTTTAAAAACGTCCCGTGCATTCACAGCTTAACTGTTTGGCACAAGTTAAGCTAAAGTCTAGCATTTTTGGCACAAGTCTAGCTTTTGGTCTATCCCAGCTTTCAACGTGGATTTCTTACTAACATGGCTTTCTTACTAAGCTTAATCATTTCTGCCTTTTGATTTAAGGTAAGATATGTGCAACTCTTTCTTTCATTGAACATTAGAGGCCATCGTAGGGTTATGAATTGGCCTAATTTCGATATTACTGTGTCTTAGGGAAGAGGGAGGCCTGAGAAAAGGAGGAGATGAGGGAACTGCCTGTTGTTGCAGGAGGTCAAACTG
Source organism: Rhinopithecus roxellana (assembly GCF_007565055.1). Classification (NCBI taxonomy): domain Eukaryota; kingdom Metazoa; phylum Chordata; class Mammalia; order Primates; family Cercopithecidae; genus Rhinopithecus; species Rhinopithecus roxellana. The sequence goes on from NC_044554.1 coordinate 137,991,472, forward strand.
ACAACATTTATGGATTAAATTTGCCATCTTATATTAGTGCAGTTTGTGGAACTCCAAAAGAACTACAATAGTAACATCAAAGATCACTGATTGCAGATCAACATAACAAATATAATTGTTCGAAATATTGCAAGAATTACCAAAATGTGACACAGAAACATGAAGCATATGCTGTTGGAAAAACTGTTGCTGATAGATTTGATTCAGGGTTACCACAAAACTTCAATTTGTAAAAAACACAGTATTTGTAAAGTTCTGCAAAGTATGATAAAATGAGGTAGGCCCAAAAATCGATCTACCAAAACAACATATTTTGCATAGCATTTTCCAAACTTCTTCAATGGTTAGTTTTGTTGAAGAAGCAATTCAAGCATAATTGTTAAGAACAAGTAAATTAGGTTAATATAAATGGGAAAAAACTTATAAATGAAGTTGTCATATCTTTTTCAATAACTTGAACTCTTAACATTATGCTAATATATGTAATAGATATTCATGAAATACCCAAGTCATTTCTAAATTAAACTGAAATATTAATTGCTGAATCTAAGTTTAAAGTATACATTTTTTGGCATCTTGCTTTTATGTGATATAGAGAAGCTAAATATGTTTCAGTTTGAAAACATGAAAAAATTATTATGAGGAAAGATACACTTTTTTTATGGCTTTTAAAATTTGAAGTATTGCTGGTTAACATTTTGTTTTTCAGATTTAAAGAAACTTTTTAAAAAGCTATCTACAACTTACAGCAATTTGCTAAGGTATGCCTTTGTGATCAAAAATCGAAATATTTACTTTTTCCTATCTAATCCCTCCAAAATCCAGAAACTATTCATGAGTATTCTTTTATGGCAATATATGTTCATAAATTCAATAAAAATGTGCTTTCTTCATAAGAAAATATAATGGTAATATTGACTGTATTTCCAAGCCTTGGACTGGGATGCCATATTTCAGAATGTACATAAAATGAGTCTATAGGTATTGCAGGAAAAGTCTCAAGTATGCATTGGTTTGGCTTTCTAGCCTCGAGGTCTTTAGAAGTCCAACCTGATATTGCTTATCAAAAGTTTAGCAAAGCAAACTTGGACAAAAAGGGCTATGTTTTCAATTACTGTTCTTGGTGCACTTAAATAATTAGGCCAATTTTCATGAGACTAGACTTATTTTGCAAACAAAATTAGTCTAACTCTATCTTTGGTGTAAGTGGGGGAGACACTGTTAAGAGAAAAATTATATTGATGACGAAAAACTATAGTGTACCTGTTATTAGACTGTAGCCCTGCTTATTGTTTTTGAGTTTTTGTTATCTACCTGTGGACTAGACTGGATCCTGAATTCTGTTTTCCTCCAATATCTAACTACATCCAATATCTGACTATATTTCCTCCAATATCTGGCTTCAACCCTGCAAGAACTGCTCTGTTACTGAATCCCTATAAATTGAAGTTGGACAACCTGATGTAAATTTCAAGGACCAATCTCATGTTTGATGTGTGAGTTACACAGAGAATTTAACAATAACTAGAGACATTCAACCTGCAAACCAGGATAAGAAGTTGATGACTTCATGTTGTGGACAGCTTTTTCCAAGACATGCTGAGACCAAAACCCAAAACGATGGTGACTGAGAGCAGCATTGATGATTTAAGTTTCAATCACACTCTAAAAGGGAGGAAATTTTAAGCAAAATTTATGGAAGGTAGATTGTGTGCAGTGGCTCACACCTGTAACCCTAGCACTTTGGGAAGCTGAGCTGGGGGGACTGCTTGAGCCCAAGAGTTCAAGACCAGCCTAGGCAACATAGGGAGGCCTCGTCTCTACAAAAAATAAAAAATTAGCCAGGCATTGTGGCTTTTATCTGTGGTCCCAGCTTATCAGGAAACTGAGGCAAGAGGATTGCTTAAGCCCAGGAGTTCGAGGCTGCAATGAGCTATGATCACACCACTGCATTTTAGTCTGGGCAACAGAAGGAGATCCTATCTCTAAAAAAGTAAATAAATAAAATAGAATAAAATAAAATTACAAAAGGCCATTTGGTTTGGACTGAGCTTCTACACTAGTCTCTTATGCTGAAGTTCCACCAAGCCAAAACCAAGTTGTTCATCTGACCTTTCAAGAAATCAGGAGAGTGAGAGATAATAGCCAAATCCACAAACAGGCCAGTTTTAGCTGTGATATAAGAAAGTCCCTCTATTTAACCTTTATCAGGAAAATAGATTTGAAATGACCAATGACTTTTTGTTCTGTTTCTGCTTTCCTCTACCCCCTTCTGTCTATAAAGCCAACCTCTCTGCTCTTTCAACCATACTTAGATACATATTAATGTTATAGTAATTACATGTAAGTAAACAATTGAACTGTATGGAAAAGTAGTGTATTCATCTGTTTTCACATTGCTACTGCTATACCTGAGACTGCATAATTTATTTAAAAAAGAGGTTTAATTGGCTCCCAGTTCCACAGGCTGTACAGGAAGCATAGCACCTTCTGGGAAGGCCTCAAGAAACTCTCAGTCACAGTGAAAGGCAAGGGAGAGCAGGCACTTCGCATGGCCAGAGCAGGAGGAAAACAGAAAGCAGGGAGGTGCTATACACTTTTAAACAACCAGATCTCTATTATAAGAACAGCACTAGGGTGACGGTGCTAAACCATTAGAAGCCGCCCCCATGGTGCAATCACCTCCCACCAGGCCCCACTTTCAGCACTGGGGATTACATTTCAGTATGAGATTTGGGTGGGGACATAGATTCAAACCATATTAAGTTGCAATGCTTTTTTGTGATTATTATCTAACTCTATGTGAGTAAGGGAAATTAACACATTCACTCAAAAATTCACTTTTTTCTGTATTTTTTCCTTTTCCGAAAGCTTTTGATCACGTTCTGTCAATCTATAAACTTTTTTCCTTTTTGTAATCAGATTCCACATCTTCAACCAACAATACCCATTCTGTTACCAGATGTGCTACATCTAAAGAATATTGCTCAGCCTCTCTTAGAGTAGAAAAGAATTCATTTATTAATCTTTAACACTTTTGAGGCAATTTCACATAGAATACTCAGTGGTGATGAGCATGGTAATATTTAGAAGAAACAAAATTTATTTATTTATTTAGGAATAGGTCTTGATTCTTCAGAATTCTATTTCAACTTGGTTATAGTAAAATATCCTTTGTTTCTTTCATATATTAAAGAATAAATCCGAGCTTCACAAATAAAATGCTAACTCTATTAAAATGCAAGTGTTCTGCTAACACAGGAAGAAAGAAGGGACTAAACACCCTGACACCTTTCTCCCCTGACCCTAGATTTGCTGCTGCTGACTCCTTTTGTACTGTCCTCATTAGGGAGTCTGGAAGAGGCACTCTATAGAGATCAATATGCAGGGGACAGTGTCAGGGAGAAAGTGGGCATGTGCATTAAAATGGCTAACCACCAGCACAGATAGGTTAAACAGCAGATTAGACACAACTTAGAAGATAGTGTCCTGAAGAAATTGCCCAGCAGCACAGAGACAAGGTTTTAGAAAATAGGAGAGATTAGTGAATTGACATGAAGATTGGAATGAACAAATGTTTTATATTTCTAAGGAGCATTCTAGAGGAAAGAATACAAATAATGGGGGTGGTGGGGCAATATTAAAGGAGATTAAAACAAAAGTAACAATTAGTCAATAATAATGGTAAACACATACATAGTATTTACGATGTGCCATGGCACTGGACATTAACTAATTTAATCTTTGTAACAAACCTGTGAATAGGTATGGCATGAATCCACAGATACAGGAAACACAATAATTATAGAGCATGTAAATAATTGATATCCAGATACCTGGAAGTCAAACTACAGAAAATGAAACAAAAAAGGAAAAAATAGCTACAATAAAAGGTAGTAACAACGATTACACTGATAACAGAATTTTTCAACTGTAGACAATGGAATAATCACTTGGATGTACAGGAATAAAGAACCATTGACCTAGAATTAGGTATCCAGCAAAACTATTTTCAAATATAAGGATTAATAGTAAGATTTGAAGATAAAACAAAATTATTATCATCAATAAACTTTAACTAAAGGAGCTTCAAAATGTGTATACTTACTAAGATCAGAGCAGAACTGAAGGAGATAGAGACACAAAAAACCCTCCAAAAAATCAATGAATCCAGGAGTTGGTTTTTTGAAAAGATCAACAAAATTGATAGACCTCTAGCAAGACTAATAAAGAAGAAAAGAGAGAAGAATCAAATAGACGCAATAAAAAATGATAAAGGGGATATCACCACTGACCCCACTAGAAATACAAACTACCATCACAGAATACTGTAAACACCTCTACACAAATAAACTAGAAAATCTAGAAGAAATGGATAATTTCCTGGATATTTATACTCTCCAAGACTAAACCAGGAAGAAGCTGAATCCCTGAATAGATCAATAGCAGGCTCTGAAATTGAGGCAATAATTAATAGCCTACCAACCAAAGAAAGTCCAGGACCAGATGGATTCACAGCTGAATTCTACCAGAGGTACAAGGAGGAGCTGGTACCATTCCTTCTGAATTTCTATTCCAATCAATAGAAAAAGAGGGAATTCCTCCCTAACTCATTTTATGAGGCCAACATCATCCTGATACCAAAGCCTGGCAGAGACACAACAAAAAAAGAGAATTTTAGACGAATATCCCTGATGAACATCGATGCAAAAATCCTCAATCAAATACTGGCAAACCGAATCCAGCAGCATATCAAAAAGTTTAATCACCATGATCAAGTGGTTCAACACACGGAAATCAATAAACATAATCCAGCATATAAACAGAACCAAAGACAAAACCACATGATCATCTCAATAGATGCAGAAAAGGCCTTTGACAAAATTCAATAGCCCTTCATGCAAAAAACTCTCAATAAATTCGATATTGATGGAACGTATCTCAAAATAATAAGAGCTATTTATGACAAACCCACAGCCAATACCATACTGAATGGGCGAAAACTGGAAGCATTCCCTTTGAAAACTGGCACAAAACAGGGCTGCCCTCTCTCACCACTCCTATTCAACATAGTGTTGGAAGTTCTGGCTAGGGCAATCAGGCAAGAGAAAGAAATCAACGGTATCCAGTTAGGAAAAGAAGAAGTCAAATTTTCCCTGTTTGCAGATGACATGATTGTATATTTAGAAAACCCCATCATCTCAGCCCAAAATCTCCTTAAGCTGATAAGCAACTTCAGCAAAGTCTCAGGATACAAAATCAATGTGCAAAAATCACAAGCATTCTTATACACCAGTAACAGACAAACAGAGGACCAAATCATGAATGAACTTTCATTCACAATTGCTTCAAAGAGAATCAAATACCTAGGAATCCAACTTACAAGGGATGTAAAGGACCTCTTCAAGGAGAACTACAAACCACTGCTCAGTGAAATCAAAGAGGACACAAACAAATGGAAGAACATATCATGCTCTTCACGATATTGATAGGAAGAATCAATATCGTGAAAATGGCCATACTGCCCAAGGTAATTTATAGATTGAATGCCATCCCCATTAAGCTACCAATGAGTTTCTTCACAGAATTGGAAAAAACTGCTTTAAAGTTCATATGGAACCAGAAAAGACCCCACATTGCCAAGACAATCCTAAGTCAAAAGAACAAAGCTGGAGGCATCACGGCTACCTGACTTCAGACTATACTACAAGGCTACAGTAACCAAAACAACATGGTACTGGTACCAAAACAGAGATATAGACTAATGGAACAGAACAGAGCCCTCAGAAATAATACCACACATCTACAGCCATCTGATCTTTGACCAACCTGAGAAAAACAAGAAATGGGGAAAGGATTCCCTATTTAATAAATGGTGCTGGGAAAATTGGCTAGCCATAAGTAGAAAGCTGAAACTAGATCCTTTCCTTACTCCTTATACGAAAATTAATTCAAGATGGATTAGAGACTTAAATGTGACACTTAAAACCATAAAAATCCTAGAAGAAAACCTAGGTAATACCATTCAGGACATAGGCATGGGCAAGGACTTCATGTCTAAAACACCAAAAGCAACGGCAACAAAAGCCAAAATCGACAAATGGGATCTAATTAAACTAAAGAGCTTCTGCACAGCAAAAGAAACTACCATCAGAGTGAACAGGCAACCTACAGAATGGGAGAAAATTTTTGCAATCTACTCATCTGATAAAGGGCTAACATCCAGAACCTACAAAGAACTCAAATTTATGAGAAAAAAGCAAACAACCCCATAAAAAAGTGGGCAAAGGATATGAATAGTCATTTCTCGAAAGAAGACATGCATACAGCCAACAGACACATGAAAAAATGCTCATCATCACTGGCCATCAGAGAAATGCAAATCAAAACCACAATGAGATACCATCTCACACCAGTTAGAATGGCAATCTTTAAAAAATCAGGAAACAACAGGTGCTGGAGAGGATGTGGAGAAATAGGAACACTTTTACACTATTGGTGGGATTGTAAACTAGTTCAACCATTATGGAAAACAGTATGGCGATTCCTCAAGGAGCTAGAACTAGAAGTACCATATGACCCAGCCATCCCATTACTGGGGATATACCCAAAGGATTATAAATCATGCTGCTATAAAGACACATGCACATGTATGTTCATTGTGGCACTATTCACAATAGCAAAGACTTGGAATCAACCCAAATGTCCATCAGTGACAGACTGGATTAAGAAAATGTGGCACATATACACCATGGAATACTATGCAGCCATAAAAAAGGAGTTTGTGTCCTTTGTAGGGACATGGATGCAGCTGGAAATCATCTTTCTCAGCAAACTATCACAAGAACAGAAAACCAAAGACTGCATGTTCTCACTCATAGGTGGGAAATGAACAATGAAATCAGTTGGACTCGGGCAGGGGAACATCACACACCAGGGCCTATTATGGGGAGGGGGTAGAGGGGAGGGATTGCATTGGGAGTTATACCTGATGTAAATGACGAGTTGATGGGTGCTGACGAGTTGATGTGTGCAGCACACCAACATGGTACAAGTATACATATGTAACAAACCTGCACGTTGTGCACATGTACCCTAGAACTTAAAGTATAATTGAAAAAAAAAAAAAAGAAATGTGTATACTTAAGGAAGAAGATAAGCAATTCCAAAAAGTCAAGGGTCAGGAAAGAATGGTGAGAAAATTGGACAACACTTAACTAAATTTAAGCAAATATTGTCTGTATAAAGTAATAGCAATAATTTCTAATTTAGGGTATAAATTACTTTACAACAATAGCATGCAACTTAGAAGAGGGTTGAGGTAAACTGGTGAGTCATATTTTTGAAATGAAGATAGCAGTAATTTAATTTAGTTTCTTAGTTATGAGAATTTCAAGGGTAATAACAAAAGTCAGTTAAAGAAAAAAGATGAACCAAGAATCAAACAAATGTAACATCTCTATCAATCCAAAATAAAGAAATGAGAAAGAAATATCAAAAGAAAAGCAACACAAAACAAAATGTTGCAAATAAGTCAAAACGTATTTTTAACCACAATAATTTAATTATTTTCAGTTGAAATATAGAATGCTCAGAACACAATAACCCAAAGTAAGGTGTGTTGGTGTGCTAAGCACACTAAACAGAAAGGCTTTGGAAGGACCTCAGAAGGAAGGTCTCTCTGACCTTCTCCCACTTTCCTGTCTCCAGCCCATCTTCATTCACCTAAGCAATTCATAGAAACCAGAGTTCCTTTTCTTAGTCATAGAAACTAGAACTCTTCTCCCCACACACAAACCATAAAACCCAGAAGGGTCACTCACACTTCTCATTTCTCCCTTGATTCTCATTTCAGAGGAGTACCGTACAATACTTGGAAGAAATGCTACACAGAGAGCTTAAGAATCAGAACAGATAGGACTTGTGAGTTTCCCCTTCAGTTACCATTAGATTATATCCTTTTATATTAGGTGAAACACTTACCCAGTTACATTTCTACATGGCTGTTCATTTTTCATGGAACCTAAGTGTAAAAAGAGATAGTTTCCTTGGGTCTTTGGGTCTTCATTTCTGAAGCCTCTTGTGATTAAATAAAGTTATTATGATTTTCTCTCATTAACCTGTCTTTTGTTATAGGAATATTGGCTGTGACTTTTATGATTGGTGAGGATAGGTATTATATTTTTCCAGCCTAGTATTTACAAAGGAATTTCAGGTTGAAATTGAATTTAAGTGGTACACATAAAACCTAAGATAGTTTGCAAGTATAGTAGAAAAAGATTAACTAGAAAAATATTTTATTTAGGCCGGGTGCGGTGGCTCAAGCCTGTAATCCCAGCACTTTGGGAGGCCGAGACGGGCGGATCACGAGGTCAGGAGATCGAGACCATCCTGGCGAACACGGTGAAACCCCGTCTCTACTAAAAAAATACAAAAAAACTAGCCGGGCGAGGTGGCGGGCGCCTGTAATCCCAGCTACTCGGGAGGCTGAGGCAGGAGAATGGCGTAAACCCGGGAGGCGGAGCTGGCAGTGAGCTGAGATCCGGCCACTGCACTCCAGCCTGGGCGACAGAGCGAGACTCCGTCTCAAAAAAAAAAAAAAAAAAAGAAAAATATTTTATTTAAAAAACAGGATAGCTATAGCAATATCAATCAAAATAAACTTTAAGCAAAAGTATTATTAAGAATAAAGAGCTTTTATTTAGAAACAGCTTATATAATGTTAAATGCATGCCAACCATTGTTGTAGGCATACAAGCAGGCTTGTAAGTATTAACTTATTTCATTCTCATTTCAGTTTTATTAGGTAGGTATTGTTTCTATTTACCTTTCTATCTTTTCAAGCAAGGCAACGGATGAAGGAAGCTTAAGCAATTTGCTCAGTCACACAGTTAACAAGGAGAGAAGACTGGATTCAATCCAGAAAGCAATCTGACTCTAGGGTCCTTGAACTTAACCACTATGCAATGCTGTCTAAGAGGCTTAGTTAGCATACTATAAACTTGTATGCACCCAATTTAATGGCCTCAAGCATAAAAAGAAAAATTTGATAAAACTACAGGGCAAAGTAGACAAATATAAAATAATAAAGACATGTTTCAATACATTTTAAATTAATAAAAGCTTAGTCAAGCAAAAAATTTGCAAGATAAAGAATTAAAGAAGTCCTAACTAGAGGATTCCGACAAGAGAAAGAAAGAGCATGCAAATTAGAAAGAAGTCAAATTATCTTTTTTTGCAGATATGATCTTATATTTAAAAAAAAAAACCCTAAAGACTCCATTAAAAAAATACTATTAGAACTGTTAAACAAATTCAGTAATGTTGCAGGATACAAAAATTAACATAAAAATCAGTAGTACTTCTATATGCCAACAGTGAACAATCTGAAGCAGAAATTAAGATAGCTATATTTACAATGCTATAAATAAAATACCTAGAAATAAACTTAACCAAAAAAGTGAAAGCTTTCTATATTGAAAACTATAAAACACTGATGAACAAAAACAAAGAGAACACCAAAAAAGGGGAAAGATATTCCATGGATTAGAAGAATCAATACTGTTAAAATGTCTATACTACCACAAACAATTTATAGATTCAATGCAATCCCCATCAAAATACCAATGCATTCTTAAAACATAGAAAAAATAATCCTAAAATGTATATGGGATCACAATAGACCCAGAATAGCCAAAGCTATTGGCAAACAGGTGTATGAAAATGTGATCAGCATCATCGAGCATCAGAGAAATGCAAATCAAAACTACAATGAGATATCATCTCACCCTAGTTAAAATGGCTTTTATCCAAAAGACAGTCGACAATGAATAAAGATGACAAGGTGGAGAAAAAGGAACCTTTGTATACTGTTGGTAGGAATGTAAATTAATAGAACCACTATGGAGAACAGTTTAAGCGGAATAACCACTCCTATGTTTATTATTGCAACACTATTCATAAGAGCCAAGATGAAGAAGCAACCTAAGTCTCCATTAACAAATGAATGAATGAAGAAAATGTGGCACACGTACACAATGGAGTACTATTCAGTCTTAACGAATGAGATCCCATCATTTGCAACAGCGTGGATGGAACTGGAGGTCATTATGTCAAGTGAAATAAGCCAGGCACAGAAAGATAAACTTTGCATGTTCTCACTTATTTGTGGGACCTAAAATTCAAAACAATTAAACTTACGGAGACAGAGAGTAGAATGATGGTTACCAGAAACTGGGGAAGGTAATGGGGGAGGCGGGTAGGCAGGGATGGTTATGAGTACAAAAATATAGTTAGACAGCATGAATAAGATCTAGTATTTGATAGTACAACAGAGTACAGTCAACAATTTATCATGCACTTAAAAATAACTAAAATAATATAATTGGATTGTTTATAACACAAAGAAAGGATACATACTTGAGGTGATGGATATCCCATTTACACTGATGTGATTATTACACATTACATGACTGTATAAAAGTCTCTCGTGTACCCCATAAATATATACATCTACTATGTACCCATAAAAATTAAAAATAAAAACGAAAGAATTGAGTGACAATTTAAAGTTCTAATATAACAGAAATTAATACATTGTGCATCCTTTAACAAAACTTTATAAAAGGCAAGGATAATGTATTGGCTATGTACTGCTGATGAACAAATTACTGCAGAATGTAGTAGCTTAGAACAACACACATTTATTATCTCACAATTCCTCTGGGTCAGGAATTCAGGGTTGGTTTAACTGAGTACCTCTGGCTCAAGAACTCTCATGAGGTTGCAGTGAGGGTGTTGGCTGTGGTCTTATCTAAGACAAGCCCTGGGTATGATCCACTGCAAAGTTACTCATGTGGTTCTTGGCCCAGTGTTATTCTCTCAGAGCTGTTTTGATTGAGGGCCTCATTTCTCCTGTCTGTTGGCTAGAGGGCTCCCTCAGTCCCTTGCCTTGTGGGCCTTTTATAGGACAACTTCAAACTCATATCATGGCAACTGGTTTTCCTTCGAGCAAGCAAGAGAAAAGGAGTGAAAGTGAGAAGGAGAGAGAGGGGAAGAAAGAGAGAGATGAAAGCTATAGTTATTTTATAACCTAATATCAGCAGTGGCATTCACTACTTTTTTTTCATTGTATTTGTTAGAAGTGAGTCACTTCTAATAAGTCTAGTTCACTCTGTAGGGAAAGAGATTACATAAGGGTGTCAATACTGGAAAGGAGGGGTCATTTAGGACCATCTTAGAGGTTGCCTAGCACAGGTGATTAACACAAAATACAGCAGGATTATAATAGAAGAAGTCATCAGTACAGTTGTATTGATTTTGGCATATTTCCGAATGGGATGATTGAATTGTGGGTGTCCATTTTGTTATGCTTTATCAGTCTACAGATGTAGTACTCTTTTCTTTTGTATATATAAAATGTCACTTTTTTCAGAAAAAAAAAAAAGGTAGTCATCATCTTCTAAAATAAAACAAACCTCTACCTATATGAGACTGACCTCTCGATAATTCCAGCTTTTACTGAAAATTAACCATTGCATTTCATCTGATTTGAGTTGTTGGGAAAGTTGCATCATTCCCTGTGCACCTCAAATTATCTATATGAACTGAACAGTGCATTTTAATTCTATCTTTAAAATAAAATGTTCATTAATTCAATTTGAACTCTCAAACTCAGTCCTTTAAAAGTTTCAGAATTTTTACATAAAAGGCACTCTACAAACTTCTAAGTAGGAAACATTATTTTATGGTATATTTGCTTCCACAAATTTAGGCAAATGTGAGATTTTGCTTAAATTATTCAATTCTAAACTCTCTGCCATAAATGTGACCTGTAAATATTTAAACTAATGCAAACAAAAGAACTCGGTTTTATAATTTTGATATGTAGCATGTCTCTCTCCCACCACCCCTTTGTCTGGTGTTATCAGAAATACAGTTTGATAACATGAATCCAGCTAATAACATTAGCTTATGACTGATTACCTGTCCAGTTTGGCCTGATGCAAAAATTCTTTGTAATTAATTTTAATCTTACAATAACACTGGTGGGACTGTAGACCATTTCCCTTAATTTAAATACATAATTTCCAACTTTAATACATCTGCAATAATGAAAAGTCAAAATCGTTTACTCTGAAAAGAGCATAACTACAAATACTACAACTAAAATTTTATATAAATAACATTAACTTTTTAAATTAATTGTATTGCCCCTTTTGAATTAAGAAAAAGAATGCAATGATTCTTTAATTTTCAACTCATATTATTCTTAATGTCTCTAAATGGGTATTTCCAAAAAGCTGCATTGTTTAAGGCTAATTGAAGATTCTGCAAAAGATACATTATGAAACTCATTTAAGATAACTAAAAATTTTAAGCAGTACAAATACATATAAGGTAATATATAAAATCTACTTCAATCACCCCTTACCTCCCAATCCTACTCCCCTGAGGTAACCAATCTTAAGTGTTTGGTATCAGTCTTTTTAGACATTTTCTATAATATTAAAAACTTATGTGTATTTACATATATGTGTAGGGGCCAAAGGCTCTTGGAAGATTCTCTGAAAAATCAGCTCAGAAAAGAGAGATTTATAGAAGAAAAGGCATACAAATTTATTTAACATGTATACATGGGAGCTTTCAGAAGACTCAAGGATACAGAAGAAATTGTCCATGTTTATTTTTACATTATGGATAGTCATGTAGAAACATGATTGGACAAAAAGGGCAAGATGTAATGATAACGGGCTAAGTGGGGAAACTGGCTGTCTAGATTCTTCTGAGCATGCATTCCTTCCTTTGTGTGAGGAAGAGCCCTCTCTAGAATGGGGGTCTCATGATCTACAGTCAAACAAGGTGTGTCAGATAATTTCTTTATGGCCAGTTTTTACACAGAAAGGCCAGGGAAAATTAGAATAATATTATGAGGTTTTATGACTGGCTTTGGAGAAAGGGGGCTCTGGTTTCTGTGACCTGCCTTGGGGAAGAGGGTTTCTAGTTTTTATGGCTATCCTCCAGGGAGAACAGGAGTGAGAGACAGGGGAACAGGAAAAGGTCAGGAAAAAACTGCTCTGAGGCTGCTGTGGAGGTCTTCATTTTAAGATACTCTTTTCTGAGCCCCATCATATGCAAACATATGCATTTTTAAATTAGAGTATACTATATTTATTGTCTGAAATATTTCTCGAATCTTTTCCTCTAACAAAGTCATTTTCATACAATGTAACTCTACATTAATGATTGCTTTATTGGCTATATAGAAATCTCATGACTTGAAATATAATGATGTAACTATTTTCCTATTAATAGTCACTTAATATTTAATTATTTTATAATTGTTATAATTTATCACATTCTATAATTTTATTTATTAATTTTTACATTTTAGTATTAAAAACCATGCTACAATAAATGCTTTTGGTGATACAATTTTGCTCTAATTAAGCATTGTCTCTCTTAAATGGCTATTTCTAAATTTCCACTGATTGGTCTCCTTTTATAGCACTGCTCTTAAAGGGGAAATAACTCTAAGTTTGGTCCTCAATGAAAGGTTACACATCTTGATTTTAATTTGCATTTGTTAATCTAATTAAGTAAATAATTAAATTATTGTTAAATATTAGCTGAAGTATTCAGGACAACTTCAGCTCAAATAAGCAGCTTAAAAATAAGAAAAACACTAAGAAGGTGGATGTTATGTGTTCTCACCATAAATACAACTATATGAACTAATGCATTCACCAGCTAGATTTAACCATTTCACAATGTATGTATACTACAAATCGTGTTGTACACGGCAAATACGTATACTTTTATGAAAAAATAAATTTGAGAAAAAAGAAAGTTGATCGTGTAGTTTATCTATTTCAGCACAAAAACTGTAATATGGGAGTTTAAGCATGTCTACTTTCTGTGACAGTTTGGTATAATAAAAAACGTACCTTGTTTTTTTAAAAAATGAGTAGCAGTCATTTTAATTAATTGCAATGTGGCTTTTAAAAAGAGCTTGAGGCCTAATTAGTTAAAATCTTACATGTGTATTTTCAGTATGAATTCTATTAGAAGCTAAAAACCGGTTACTCATTTATTTTTCAACCATGCTCATCATTTTAGTATTCCCTGATGGTGGGGAAATCTAACATTCTTTTTCCAGCAAGTTGTCTTACTGCTGCTTACTAATAGGTACTGGCAGAGCCTGTAATCTGCTTGCCCACAAAGGTTAGAAATGAATTTTGAAAATCACAAGCATTCTTATACATCAGTAACAGACAAGCAGAGAGCCAAATCAGGAATGAACTTCCATTCACAATTGCTTCAAAGAGAATAAAATACCTAGGAATCCAACTTACAAGGGATGTAAAGGACCTCTTCAAGGAGGACTACAAACCACTGCTCAGTGAAATCAAAGAGGACACAAACAAATGGAAGAACATACCATGCTCATGGATAGGAAGAATCAATATCGTGAAAATGGCCATACTGCCCAAGGTTATTTATAGATTCAATGCCATCCCCATCAAGCTACCAATGAGTTTCTTCACAGAATTGGAAAAAACTGCTTTAAAGTTCATATGGAACCAAAAAAGAGCCCGCATTGCCAAGACAATCCTAAGTCAAAAGGACAAAGCTGGAGGCGTCACGCTACCTGACTTCAAACTATACTACAAGGCTACAGTAACCAAAACAGCATGGTACTGGTACCAAAACAGAGATATAGACCAATGGAACAGAACAGAGTCCTCAGAAATAATACCACACATCTACAGCCATCTGATCTTTGACAAACCTGAGAGAAACAAGAAATGGGGAAAGGAATCCCTATTTAATAAATGGTGCTGGGAAAATTGGCTAGCCATAAGTAGAAAGCTGAAACTGGATCCTTTCCTTACCCCTTATACGAAGATTAATTCAAGATGGATTAGAGACTTAAATGTTAGACCTAATACCATAAAAACCCTAGAAGAAAATCTAGGTAGTACCATTCAGGACATAGGCATGGGCAAGGACTTCATGTCTAAAACACCAAAAGCAACGGCAGCAAAAGCAAAAATTGACAAATGGGATCTAATTAAACTAAAGAGCTTTTGCACAGCAAAAGAAACTACCATCAGAGTGAACAGGCAACCTACAGAATGGGAGAAAATTTTTGCAACCTACTCATCTGACAAAGGGCTAATATCCAGAATCTACAAAGAACTCAACCAAATATACAAGAAAAAAACAAACAACCCCATCAAAAAGTGGGGAAAGGATATGAACAGACATTTCTCAAAAGAAGACATTCATACAGCCAACAGACACATGAAAAAATGCTCATCATCACTCGCCATCAGAGAAATGCAAATCAAAACCACAATGAGATACCATCTCACACCAGTTAGAATGGCAATCATTAAGAAGTCAGGAAACAACAGGTGTTGGAGAGGATGTGGAGAAATAGGAACACTTTTACACTCTTGGTGGGATTGTAAACTAGTTCAACCATTATGGAAAACAGTATGGCAATTCCTCAAGGATCTAGAACTAGATGTACCATATGACCCAGCCATCCCACTACTGGGTATATACCCAAAGGATTATAAATTATTCTACTACAAAGACACATGCACATGTATGTTTATTGCGGCACTATTCACAATAGCAAAGACTTGGAATCAACCCAAATGTCCATCAGTGACAGTCTGGATTAAGAAAATGTGGCACATATACACCATGGAATACTATGCAGCCATAAAAAAGGATGAGTTTGCGTCCTTTGTAGGGACATGGATGCAGCTGGAAACCATCATTCTTAGCAAACTATCACAAGAACAGAAAACCAAACACCGCATGTTCTCACTCATAGGTGGGAACTGAACAATGAGATCACTTGGACTCGGGAAGGGGAACATCACACACTGGGGCCTATCATGGGGAGGGGGGAGGAGGGAGGGATTGCATTGGGGAGTTATACCTGATATGAATGATGAATTGATGGGTGCTGACGAGTTGATGGGTGCAGCACACCAACATGGCATAAGTATACATATGTAACAAACCTGCATGTTATGCACATGTACCCTAGAACTTAAAGTATAATAAAAAAAAAAAAAAAGAAATGAATTTTGGCATTTTGGTGGAATTTTGGCATTTCCATTTGGTTACCCACTTGGAAGACAATAATAGTGCTCAAAACAATGAGATATATAAATTTCCTCTTAATTGTCTGATAGTGGTTGGAAGATAAGTCACCTAAGCAGTGCTGACAGGCATTACTCTGAGATCTCTGTTCTCTCATCTGAGAAGAAAAAAACAAATTCCTTGGCACCCTCTCCCTTTCTAGTGCAAATCTAAGATTGGAAGCTTTTTTTGAGCATATTATGCATCAGGACTTGATCATTAACTGGAAACTACCTTCTGTCCTCTCTAGCCCATTGCCCCTCTTGAATCTAGAAAAATCCCACCCTTGCTCTACACACAGAGCAAGGCAGACAGCCCAGTGACGACCCTCAAAGTGGGCAAATTAGGTTTTGTTCTGGTAATACAAAATTCCATTTCCTCTAGTTATTTTTTTATGGAAATAAAAATAAAACAAAAGTATATTTTTCAAAATATTTGCCTGTAATTTATGTAAGTTTCTTTGTGAAAGTACCCACATGTTACACCAAACTCTATTGTTGACTTGTGATATTTTCTTGGATTGAACCAGCCGGTCTCCTTCAAGTCTTCTGTGTAGGCCACTATTAGAAATGAGTGGTCAAAATATATTTGTCTGTAATGTTTAATTTATTCCATCTGTAATGCTGCAGCCGGAGTATTTTATGGCATTAAACTGGAAATGGCTTGACTCCTTGATATGGGGAGATAGATCTCAGGTCAAAACCCAAGAAATAATTGACTATTTTCACAAGAAGAGGGTTGAAAAATTATATCCTCACCCTCCTACAGTCCTCAGAAAATATTAGCCAGCAATGAGAATGCATCATCAGAGAATGCTGATGTAATAGGCAGACAGATTAGGGGCATGAAGTATCACGCAGTCACCATCTCCATTAACATAGGAGGAAGCATCAAAGTTGTCCACAAAAAATAATTGACAGGTCTTGGTGCCTAAAGATACAACTGTAGGCCATGAAATAAGCAAGCCCTAACAATTTCCCTTCATTTAGTAATCGGAGTCCTCAACTAAGAAAGGAACCTCTTAGCTCGGGTAGCATTAAAACAAAACAGTAAAGAAAGTACAGATGATTATCTTGAGATCTTAGAAGAAGAAACCAAACTAAACCCTAACAATATCACTTGACCATGTTAACAAGGATTATAACCAATTCGTTGGTGAGGAAGAATAAAGTTTGATAATAGAATCTACTTTATATACATTGCATCTATATCTTTGTCTGATCTATCATCACCTGTATATCTAATCTATCATCACCTATATATCATCTATCTATGGAATTAGAAAATAAATTTGGATAATTCTCACTATAATGTGTATGTCGGTTAAGTTTTATTATTGTTCTCAAGCTCATAGTGCCTCAAATCAAAGACTAGATATAGTCATGTACAGATATATAGTTGAGAGAAACCCACTTACTTCAGACAAAATTATGGTGTCAAGAAGAAGCATATTTAAGAAAACATTATTCCTTAAAAAGACTTTATTTTCTGTCAGGGTGTGCTACATATTGACTTATTATTTCTCAGCAACAGTGGAAAAGGTATAATCTTAAAATATTTGAAAGTGCTAGCTATCTTCACAGTTTGACTTTTCCATGTTCAGTGTATACGGGAAGTAAAAAATGTTTTCTGCCCAACCTAATACTACTCAGAAAAATTTTAATCTCAGACGAATTCAGAAAGTCACCGAATCTTCGAAGGAAAGTAGTATCTTTTACAAGCACAATGAGAATTTTTAACTGCTCTCAGACAAGTGGCTATAATTATTGGAGATTATCAGGTATAACTAAGACTCTAGGCTCATAGGAAAAACTGATATCATGTTAATTATGAAGAATTTTTTGAAAAATGTCACGTTTGCCTTAAATATTTAATACGTTCTCTTATCAAAATGAGTTACCTAGGAACTGAGGATGTAGCACCATCTGCAGGCAAAATAAGCTAATTTCACCTGGCAGTAGAAACAATTTTACGGAAGTTTAAAACAGGTTAAAATTCTTTCAACAATGGTGTGTAAGTCTGTCCTTACAATAAAAAAACAAATTGGAATGCTAACTGCTTTGTCCTCCCTTTCTTTTATTCTCTCAAAGCATCTGCGGTGGCCATTGATAAAGTACTGTAGTCTCTGAACTGGTACGCATAAGACTACAATACTCTTGCCAGGAAGAGCCCCATTTTGGTCAGTGAGGGAGGTACATCAGCTATGGCCCACGGTATTTTTAGAGACCCACAAAAATGTTTCCTGTCTTTTAAAATCAGTATTAAAAAACTTTTAGGTCAAATAAACTATTTTAATATATGATATTAACATATTCATCTTTAAATCAGCCCAGTTATAAAATATACTTTTTGATATTTTTAAATGGAAAGAGGGATCTGTGAAGACAAAAGTGCCTAGGGCCCACTAAGGTCAAAAGGGGTTTTTTTGGAGGCTGATTGCTAGAGTCTAAAGAACTACACAGGTGAATATGGAGGGTAATCAACTTAACCCTGATAAACTACTTAGAACACAGGTTGGTACACATTCAACTCTCAATTTTAGTCATTATATGCCAGCTGTCTTTAGCCTTCTTAGTCTGGTTCTTACTACTTATATGCCAGAGTTGATTTAAAGTTTATGTTTGCATATTTTATTTTGTTTTTAATCTCACATCTTGTTTAATTAGTGCTTTTTAAAGTTAATCAGTGAACAAAATTACCAATATATAGTAATCATTGGAAAACTCTAAAATCCAAACAGAGGAGTCTTCCTGTCATTTCTTCAGCTGGTATGACTGATTCATTTTTAGCAACAACAAAAAATAATAAAACACATGTGTTAGGGATTTAGATAACAACCATTGTGAAAAATTATTTACAATTGTATTAGTCCATTTTCACACCACTCTAAAGAACTACCTGAGATGCTAATTTATAAAGAAAAGAGGTTTAATTGACTCACAGTTCCATATGGCTGGGAGGCCTCAGGAAACTTACAATCATGATGAAAGGCGGAGGAAAAGCAAGCACGTTCTCCACAAGGCAGCAGGAGAGGGTGGGGTGGGGGGAAGTACCACACTTTTAAACCATTAGATCTCGTGAGAACTCACTCACTATCACGAGAACATCATGGGGGAAACCACCTTCATGATCCAAGCACCCCCTACCAAGTCCCTCCCTCGACACATGGGGATTATAATTTGAGATGAGATTTGGGTAGGGACACACACAGAGCCACAGCATATCAATAATAATCTCATTTTAAATTTAAAATTACACAGTATTCTTATGACATAAATATTTTTATCCCTATTTTACAAATGAGGGAATTCATGTATAGAAGGTGGTAAAGTTCTCTGTGCAAGTCCACAACTGTGGTGAGGTAGAGCCAAGATTTGGGATTTAATTAAAGTCCAGGTGCACCTGACTCTGAAGCCTCAGAGCAATGTGTCCTGCTGCTCTTCCGCCTCCAGTTCTGTTTCTACATGGTGCTCTTAGCAGACACCTCTCCACAGACAAATGTATATCCACAGCTAGAACAAAACGAACTGGTAATTCACAAATTCTTCTTGAAGTGTATTTTTTTCAAAATATTTTTGTCCAATAAATTAATAAATACCTCATTTTAACAGTCATATTTTTATCAATCCATAATGTGAATTGAAATGTGGAAATATCTTTAATAAATTATCAAGTGATCTTGAGTCATTAAACATTCTTGGCTTTTCCTAAAAATAGATGATATTATGTAGTTAATAGGACTTGGTGTCAGATATGCATTCAAATACAATCACGGCAAAGTGTAAGCAGCAGGGTATTTAAGAAACAATTGGAGTTCTCTAGGCTTTGGTGTTGTCATTTGTAAAATAGAGAGAAATCTTTTCTCTCAAAAACTTGAGTGTCTGAAAGATTAATATTAATTAAAATCCCTAGCATCATGCTCAATACATTTTGGTTTTCTTTCTTCTAATTATCCCCACTTAATTTATTTAATTGATAATCACATAATTGGTCTACTTCCACTCAGGAAAGCATTTCTGATTTTTATGGTGTGCTATTGAATAATTAAGAAAATAAAGTGGATGGTGAGTGAAGAGGTTATCATACCTAGCAGTCTTTTGACAGAAATATTTGTCCACAGTAGTTTTAGTTTACCTGCCTTCGATAAATAAAATAAAGCAAAAATTGAAAATCTTTGACAACCAAGCTCTGAGAACTTTCTGAATTTATAACTGCTGCCTGCCCAATTCAGAACATGAATGATATGGTTTGGCTGTGTCCCCACCCAAATCTCATCTTGAATTGTAGCTCCCATAATTCCTTTGTGTTGTGGGAGGGACCCAGTGGGAGATAACTGAATCATGGGGACTGTTTCCCCATACTGTTCTCGTGGTAGTGAATAAATCTCAAGAGATCTGGTGGTTTTATAAGGGGAAACCCCTTTCACTTGGCTCTCATGCTCTTGTCTCCCACCATGTGAGACACCTTCTGTCATGATTGTGAGATCTACTCAGCCACGTGGAACTGAGTCCATTAAACCTCTTTCTTTTGTAAATTGCCCAGTCACAGGTGTGTCTTTATCAGCTGGGTGAAAATGAACTAATACAATGAACTTCCCCACAACTTAGCAAACAACCAATTCCATCTTCCATGACTCTGCTGGCCCTGATCTGGGCTGATTACCTAGGGATGGTCACTGGTTCACGCCCATCCAGTGCTACCAATTTCTCTGAGATTTTTCTCATTCAAGACTTTTGAACTAAATGACATATTTTCTAGTCAATAGGTGGCAGTAATTGGAACAGAAAGATCATCACATTGATCTGGTGGCCACATTGAATCCTGAGGAAAATCAATAAAGAACAGCAATGGGCAAAGAAAATTAAAGATTTACAGGGAAGCCAACAAGAGACAATCCATGCAGCTCCAGAAGAGAAAAGAATGAGTCTTTTGATTGCTTCCTGGCTCCCATGAAACCCAGCCTCACTTCTTGTCTTGAATGCTGTATCTTTTTAATAAACTACCATGTTTATTGAGTTGAATCAAAGAAAAAAAAACCTTAACTCGATGGCTCCCACCTGGAAAAGGGAAGGCAGTTTCCATTAAAGTGGGGCTGTTAGGAAAAAGATAGAAAATTAGGAAAACTGAGGGTAGTTTCCTACTCTTCATTGCCAGGGATAGGTAGCAATCCAACATATCTGTCTGCTGCAAACTTGTCCTGGCCATTACAAGAATGACCGTTTAAAGGAAACAGAGTGTCAAGGATGCTGCCCATAGTTTTCAACATCATCAAAGGTTTAAGTGTTACGTGATAAGGTCCTTGTGAGGCAAATTGAAAACTGGAGGAAATAAACTTGACAAGAATTGTCAACAGGTCAGTTTGTGCAGCCTGTTTTCTGAAATTAAGGGCTGAGTTAGGTGAAAAATATAAGTCACCTGGGAATAAGTCCTCTTATTCAACATTAAATATTAGTGATTTTAGCACACTTGCTTTACTGCTGTTTACAAATATCTACTTCATCAGAGAAGAAAAATGTATTAAGACTTAAGCAATTTTTTTAAGAGATGGGGTCCACGTTGCCCAGGCTAGAATGCAGTAGCGATTCACAGTATTCACAGACTCAAGTGATCCTCTTGCCTCAGCCTCCCAAGTAGCTGAGATTACAGGTACAGAAAACTGCAACCACCTGACTTATGCAATCTTTAGGAATTTTGCCAGACTTTTTTTTCTACAAACAAGAATTGAGTTGATATTTTCAGTATCTTTTGCAAACGGTGATCGAGGAAGCATCAGCGGCAGTGCTACCCAATATCCACTATATAAACATCGATTAACAAGCTCCACTTAGATTCCCTACTTTGCTTTCTGTGAACAAATAGCCATTCTCCTCTTTTTAAAAAAACAGAATCTTATAATGTTGTTTATTATTTACTTCTTATTTATAGTTAATAACATTTTAGATATGCAGTACAGTATATCTTCTTTCAGGTTTTCTGTATTGTATTTCTCCCCCTATTTAACATGTAGTTTAATATTTAGGCCACTGCAGCTCATTTTAGAAGTAACTGGTATGCATATTATAAGTCATAAACAAATTATTAAGTGGTATAAAGGCAAAATACTATATTAATTTGATGAATATAAATATGCTTGGTTTAAACTCCAGCATGTAAGTCCATCAAAAATTACATAATTGTGATGGATTTTTTATAAAATTGAAAAAATATATACAATATATCTATGTTGTCATTACGAGTTCCAAATATCCCCAAATAGTTTTAACCTGAAATTTTAAATTTTATCATGTATTTCATTTCAATGTTATCAAGAATAAGCACAAAACAGTCAAACATATTAACTAAGCAAAGTCTATAGTCTGAATTCTTTATAAGAATTCAGCATGAATAAACACTACACTCTAGCCCGGGCAACATAGCAAGACCTATTCCTAATAAATAAATAAAATTATAAGATAAATATTGAAAGTTACGTATTTTCAATTACTTTTGCTTAATTTTTAAACACTCACTATTTTCAAAGTATTTTCCAAATAAACTGTGAATAAAATACGTTGAAATTAATTGATGCAAAATATCATCAAGATATAAGCCAAAAATTAAATCTCTTGCGATAAATTTATCAAATTTCTTGCTTTTCTAAACTCGCATTATATTCTAAACATTACTTTCATTTCCATGAGTCATTAGCTTTCATAAGGATGATTTTACATAAAATTTGTAAACCACAGCATTTCCTCATTATTAACATAAGCAGGTCCATTAAATCTATTATAAATGGATGGTGTATTGATTAATATTTTAATTTTATTGAGATTCTTGATGTAGATCTAAACAATGTTTATGAAAAATGTAATGTACATTCACGCGTCACTTAATGAAGGGTATATGTTCTGAGAAATGCATGATTAGGTAATTCTGTCTTTATACTAACACCATAGAATGTACTTACACAAACTTAGGTGGTTTAGCCTACTACACACACGCTCTATGGGATAGCCTACTGCTCCTAGGCTACAAATCTTTACAACATGTTATTGTATTTGAATACTGTAGGTTATTGTAGCGCAATGGTAAGTATTTGTAGATCTAAACATAGAAAAGGTACAGAAAAATATGGTAATACAGTCTCAGGGGACCACCATCACATATACATTCTGTGATTAGCTGAAACGTCGTTCATTATGTGGTGCATGACTGCATTAGTTTAGGTATCTCAGAATAAGTCTTTAAGCAATTATAACTTTTAAACCATAAAAAGTTTACCTTGAAAATCAATTTAATAAGACTATTGATAAAATTGCTATGTGGTTGTGACATTGTGAAATATATATTTGATCTTCATCCCATTCCTGATATATAGCTCCTAAAATCCTTATAATCTCCAAAGTGATAAGTATCTTTTTGTATGCTAATGAGTTGACTGATAGCTGGGGACTCCTGGATAGCCAGGTCATATGAGGCTGGTCATAGGAAAGACCAAGACACCTTTAGGCATTTCAGCCCAGCCCTCCAGGGAGGGGAGAGAGGCTGAAGGTTAAGTCAATCACCAATGGACAATGGTTCAATCACTCATGCCTATGTAATGAAGTCACCATAAAAGTCCAAGGACAAAGTTCAGATGAGCTTTCAGATAGCTGAATACACAGAGGTTCCTGGAGGAGCCCAGAGAGGGCGTGGAAGCTCTGCACCCCTTCCTACATGCTTTGCCCAACACATCTCTTCACCTGTGTCCTTTGTAACATCCTTTATAATAAAGCAGTAAATGTGTTTCACTGTGTTCTGTGAGCCATTCTAGCAAACTAATCAAACCTGAGAGGAGGAGATTGTGGGAACTCTATAACTGGCAGTCAGAAGCACAGGTAAAACAACCTCGGGCATGTGACTGGCATCTGAAGGTAGGAAGTCTGAGGAATTGGGGACGGAGCCCTCAACCTGTGGCATCTGATGCTACTACAGGTAGATAGCGTCAGAATTGCATTGAATTAAGAGGACATCCAGCTGGTGTCTGCTGCAGAATTGGTTAATTATTGGGGAGAACTCCCCCACAAACTTCTTGCTGACCAGCGGTCACAGAAGCCTTCTGTGTTGATTGTTGTGTTGTGAGAGTACACTAGGAAGAAACTGAATTTGTTTTCTACTCATACAATTATATCCTGAGCAAAGTTGTCAAATTGATATAAAAATGTATCTATTTTCATAGTATTTTAATTCCAATTACTAAATTTAAAAAGCATTCACTTTTATCTACAATACTCCTATTTTCACAAAAGCTGAAGAATATTAGTACCATACTCTTATTTTCACAAAAGCTGAAGAATTAACACTAAGTGTTAACATTTATTTTGCATTTGTATTTCTGAATTTCTGGTAATATAAAACATAGTGAAGTATGTTATTGTTGATGAAAAGAATCAAACTGTGTAAAATATTTGAAGACATTTATTCAGAGCAAAATATGAGTCATCATGGCCTGTGACATGGCCCCAGGAGATGCTGAGAACATGTGCCCAAGGAGGTCAGGCTACAGCTGGGTTTTATATATTTTAGGGACACATAATAGGTGGATTCAAGAATTTTCTGATTGACAATTGGTTGAAAGAGTTTATCTAAAGATCCAGAATCAACAGAAGGGGGTGTCTGGGTTAAAATAAGGGGTTGTGGAGACCAAGGGGTTCTTGTTATGCAGATGAGGCTTCCAGGTAGGAGGCTTCAGAGAGATGAGATTGCAAATGGTTGTTATCAGGCTTAAAAAGGTGTCAAACTCTTAGTTTATTCTCTTCTGGATCAAGAAAAAAACTCAGAAAGGGGTGGGATTCTCTATAGAATGTAGATTTTCCCCAAAAGAGATAGCTTTTCAGGGACATTTCAAAATATGTCAAAAAATACATTTTAGGGTAAAATACTTTATTTCAGGGCCTGTTATCTGTCATGTTGGTATCTTATTGCTACAAAAAGTCTGCTTTGTGACTTTTAAGGTCTCTGTTTTGATGTTAACGCTGGTGGGTTGTGCCTGAATTCCAAAGGGATGAGGGTATAATGAGGCACGTCTGACCATCCATTCCCATGACGTCCTGAACCAATGTTTCAGGTTTACTTTGGAATTCCATTACTTGAGAAGAGTTCTTTCCACTGGTTGGGAGGCTTTGAATTTTATTTTTGGTTTATATTATGGTCCCCTAAGCAATCTATTAAAACTGCCTTTTAGTAAATACAAAATGATAAATTAAAAACTCTTTAATTCTGACATTGGATGTTAATACTTAAAGGGTCCTTAGCAAATGTAGCAGTACTTTTATTCTGATCATGTCTTACTTTATCTTACAGGTTAGATATGGCTTAGGAATGCTCAAACTTTCTACTTAAAAGAAAAGAAAAATGAGCCTTTGTAAATGTATATGATTTAAGATGGTCATGTTCAAATTAAAATAACATGTTTTCTGAAAGTCAAATGAATGTTTGAGGTAAAATATGAGATAGCAGGAAAAAGGAAACTTTATAACCCCAGGTAACTTGCAATTATTTGCATCTCTGAGGCAAATCCTTTAATTATATGTGTATTCCCTGTTGTTGTTACCCACTTCCCCAACTATTCATGTATTGTAATTTAACTTTGCTTTTATTAAGCATCCACATACACTTTTCTTGTGATATCTGTAGAAGGATTTGGTTTTGTGATCATCTCTCTCGATTCATATACCAAAATGGATCATGCTACAGAAAAAAATTGAAAGATGAAAGAGCAATCAGATGCAAGACACCTTTTAGCATGTCTGGTGTCTTGTTTTCTCACTTTTGGGCCCAGGACAACACTGCCACTTTTTTGTAAGGCTGGGAATTACATTTTTCAGAATCCATTTATCCGTGTGGTTCTGGGTCAGAGTTTGCCAATGAGAAAAATTTGCTGGAGAGTAGGAAGATGGAAATGAAGAGGAAGTTGTTAGTCTTTTCAGAGGTGTTTGCAGCTTGATGCTTGGAAAGATGAAATTCACAGTGGCTTTCTAGCAAAAATTTGAGAATAATCTACTTTGCCTAAGACAGTTGGTGGTAGTTTTTAAAGATTCTCAAGTATTGTAGCAGCTCCAGGAAAGTCTCTGAAAAGAACCTGCTTGGAGCTTTGGGCTAACGTCTTCATTATTACCCACTCTGATCAGCGGTGGCTTTCCTAATCTCTAGCTCCCAACCCTCATTCCCCATCCTTCAAATAGTCCTGTGAGCCCCTTGTTCTGAATTAAATATCGTCTATCAGGATGATATCAAGTGGTTTCCATTAGGTTGACTGACTACTAATGATGCAGACATAGTCACAGTTAGGGCTGAGAAAATACTCAGTTTATTAAATATTGTGAATGGATGGAATATCAGATACATCATCTCAATATGTAAATATCCTATCCCATCTCAACATCAAATTTAGATTACCTGGATTTCTTCTTTCCTTTTCTCTAATGATTACAACTAAGATCATTATGTATTTTATTAGTTTCTTCAGTCTTTAAGATATTTTTTGAATGATGTTCAAATAAACTTCAAGTTATCTCCAACTTTTTCTGAACAAAACATTTCCATTCTTAAGATACAGGCTTGTAATTCATATACTTGATGCTACTCAATGGTGTCTTATCTGTAGTAGGAAGAAGGAAATTGTGTTTCAATGAATAGTATAAAATCATTTAACCCATACTCATTATTTGTTGCCTCCTTCCCTCTGACATGATACATAAAGCTCTTTTGGTTCTGTTTGCCACTAGGCTCAATACTGTTTTCATAAAATTGAAATCTAATCAAGATTATATTTAAGGTCCAAGCAGTCATAATCAAATGGAGCTTGCATACTAGGTGACTCCACCTTGGCAAAATGTTACACTTTAGAAACATCCATGCCCAATAAAACAAATTAATGTTTTAATATTCCTCGGGAAAAAACCACTGATACTCATAATGCATTGCCCATCCTTTTCCTTCTCCACTTCTTTCTATTCCTCTATTCGATGTAATTAGTTACAAACTCTTACATAGTGCTTGTTATGTCCCAGGTGCCATTCTAAGTATTTCACATATATTAACATATTTAATCCTTACAATAAGCCTATTATTAGGTGCTACTATTAATGCCATACTGCAGATGAGAAAACTGAGACTCAGGGGATTAAACTTGACTGAAATCACAGAGCAAATTAAGTGGTAGGGTCAGAGTGAGTGCACTGAGCCACAAGCAGGAGGTTATGATGCTTCCCAAAGCCTTTTATCAACCCACCCTCTTTAGCACCTTTTTCTTCCTTTGCTTATTTTCCCTTTCTCTGTGTTTCTTGTCTCTAGCCAGTAATTCTTTTTCATTGAAATTCTAGCAATCCTATCAGTAAGCTCCATTTCTTTTTTTTTATCCACTATCTCAGGTTGCCTGAGGAAGAGCCAGGAGGTAGTTAGCCAGCCGGAACCCTCCTTTGGGGAAGGTAGGGAAGACGGGAGCAAAGGATGGAGTTGGAGGTTCTGTGGATACCCGTGGATGGTGGTTGCTTTTTTCCCACTAAAGAGAAATTTATGTTTTAACCTATGTGTGGGAGCCAAAGAAATATCGAGAGCAAGTGAAAAAAAAGAATGACACCAGTGATCAACAGAATAAAGCCAGAATGAGATTGAAGTTAGAAGCTTGGGAGAGCAGGTTACAGTAGAAACCTGCTCATGCTTAGCCTTTTCTCCTCTTTTCCTTCCCCATGGCCTTCTGGCATTTTTCCCCCTTAGTGTGATTTCAAATGTATTCTCAGAAGCAACATTAATGGGGATAAAGATGATTCGCTATTGATCATATAAGGAAGGATTCAGATGGCAAATACATACATAAAATAGAATATAGAGCAGCCACTAGTTTAGTACTGTCAAAGTGGAGTTAAAAAGCTTTAGAGGTCCTAGGGTTTTCTGTGCCATAAAAATCTCACATCAGATCAAATCAAATAATATATATTTAGGCTGCCTTCAAAACCAAGGAAGCTGAGGCTTTTATTTTTATTTTTCTCAAACAATATTTAATCAAATAAGTACTCAATAACTTTTGCTTTCCAGTTTTCAGACCATAGCCCTGTTATGAGCTGGTTATTTTCATAATGGGAGCCAATCCTACAGGATGACACCAGTGCTCGGAGAAAACTATACATATATCCATATTGTCTCCAAGCCAGATTGATCCATATCAAGCTTCAAGAAGAAAATTTCTAATCAGTTGTCAAATTGTAGTACTCCAGCATACTTTTATATTCATGACCCTGGGGCATTTTGAAGTACTAAATAGCATATAATGACTTTTTGAATTACAACTCCTACAGATTAACTTTAAGACATTTTTGAGAGATTTGCTGCATTTGTGTGTCTGTGTGTTTGTATGAGAGGGAGAGAGATTATTAGAGCTACCCTTGTGTGTATAGGAATTAGGACTGAAATAATATTTCGGCTGTTGATATTTGGAAATCTAAGATTAGAGACCAAACAAAATGCAGTTTAATCCTCTGTGAAGAAATAGGATCGCAGAAACTTTTTAAATATATGTTTTATAGCAATGGCTCTACAAATAAGTGTCTTGAATCTATTTTGTGGAATATTTGCTGTCTCAACTACAGTGTCATGAAATACTGCATTACATTGGACAGTTGTATCTATACATTGAAATTCCTTAAAAACACATCAAAGTTTTATATAATAACTCTACCATAACACAAAAATGATATAATTTTTAATTTTAGAGGCAAATAAATGCTTTTATTTTTTATTTTGAAAATAAGAGAAAATAAAACATTGATTAGTAGCAATTTCTAAGTAGAAGAGATATGCAAATGTCAATGTCTAAAATTTATTTTTTCTTTAAACTTTGAAATACCTGTATTTTCTTCTCACATGTGACTCCCGAGTATTCAGTGCGGCAGGAACACACATTGGGAAATATGCATCTGCCCCCATAAAGACATTTTGGATTGCAAATTGCTGCAATACACAAATTTTTAGAATGATCATCTTTTAACATGAAATGTTTGTGACATATTCTATCCTAGTGGTCTGAGGCTATATGGTGATTGGACACTAATGCAATCATAAGAATCTATTAATGAACCATCAATGAATGGATCTGTTCTGTGCACTCCCATCTTTCAGAGCACACGTACACATCAAAAACAAAGCACCCAAAACTCAAACAACACTTTTGGAATTCTATAAAGATATTATTAAAAGAAACAAAAATTTCATTGACTACATTTTAAAATATTTGAAATATATCTTTTTTTTTTTCTAGAGGAGCTCAAGTCATTAACAGAAGATAGCATCTATAATTTGTTTTTTAACATTAAGCAAAAATTTAAAAGAGACAATCCAGTACCGGGTAGTGTATGGAAAATTTGACAATTTTTATACTATCATTGGAAGTTTAATGTGAAATAACTCGTCTGAAAATTTCTGAAAGATACTCATACTGTCTATATCATACATTTCTTCTTTGAAGTCTTTCCCAAGGCAATTGAAAATACCTACATCTATCTCAATTATCTCAATATCTCAATCTAGTTATCATCTACCGGTAGAAAGAAAATACTTATAATACTTAATAATAACTTGTAAATAACTAAAATGTTAAACATAAGGGGGGAGGTAAAAGGAATTTTTCTAGTATTTAAATTATGGAACTTAATATATTGCTTCAAATTTTGTTTTTAAACGACATAAATTCTTTCAAGTAATATTGAGTGAAAATGAGCATACCATAAAATTGTAAATAATAGTTATTTTTATAGGAGAAATACTGCTTCAATATCACATACTTGAAGCTTACACATTCAAGAATAATATGTCCTTTAAGATAAATGCAACATTGACAGGGTATCTTTTCATCAGGACTGCTGTATACAATTGGGCAGGTTGTATAATCCATGAGGGCTCCACAGCTAAGAAAACAGCATTCACATGATAGATATCATAGATTTGAATTTTTATTACAACAATTTTCCAACAGATGGTACTAACATATTTTGTTTAAGAAATATCAATATATTAAGACAGTTTCTCAATAGTTTGAAATAAAGAATTTGAAGTAGGATGACTTTTAAATTCACATAAAAATGCTGCAGGATGCAGAAACAGAGTGCACAGCTTCAGGCTGTGCTCAGACAATCTCAATCTGCAACCACTGAAGCGTATTTCCTCATTAATGTGCTTTTAACATCTTCTCATCCTTCTCTCTTATGGTCCATATAGAGCTGACTCCAGAACAAGCAGCCCAAGTCAGGGTTGCTAACTCTTTTTTTCTAGCATTTTATCACATCTAAATTCCAATTGGAATTATCAATATTTGAGCATACATTTCTTTTGTAAATACCAGCACTTAATAGTACTTTGAGCTATTTTTCTAGGATAAGAAATGTATAAATTACAATAGCAATTACTAATAAAATAGGGTCTAAGAGTCACAAAAATTACATGCAAAATTTCTGGTGCATGGAAACAAGGGTGTGGTTCATAAGACACTGAAATGGAGGGTACGTTATTTCTAGGAAAAAGGCATATCATAATAAAACTGTGTAATTTCAGTTTACAATAC
Organism: Rhinopithecus roxellana; assembly: GCF_007565055.1. Lineage (NCBI taxonomy): Eukaryota > Metazoa > Chordata > Mammalia > Primates > Cercopithecidae > Rhinopithecus > Rhinopithecus roxellana. Next base: position 138,022,211 of record NC_044554.1, read on the forward strand.
ACGTGGCCATCAATTTTTTAATTATATAATTATTAACCATTTGGAAATATTTTGGGGAATTTCAAGTTTTTCCCATTAAGTTAATAATTGGTAATATTTTAACATGTTATTGCAAGTTTCCACAAAAACTTTCAAAATTGCATAAAATTTGATCTTCCTCTATGTCTTAAGATTTCATCTAGGTAGAAATTCATGACTAATATTGGATGGAAATATGCTAAAACTCTAAAAAAGAAACCGAAAGTAATTCTGGATGGTGAAATTTAGAGTGATTTTTTAAAAATTATTATTTATTAATTTATTTATTTTTGAGACAGAGTCTCGCTCTGTTGCCCAGGCTGGAGTGCAGTGGCGCAATCTCAGCTCACTGCCAGCTCCGCCTCCTGGGTTCACGCCATTCTCCTGCCTCAGCCTCCCGAGTAGCTGGGACTACAGGCGCCCGCCACCATGCCTGGCTAATTTTTGCCTGGCTAATTTTTTGTATTTTTAGTAGAGATGGGGTTTCACCGTGTTAGCCAGGATGGTCTCAATCTCCTGACCTCGTGATCTGCCTGCCTCGGCCTCCCAAAATGTTGGGATTACAGGTATGAGCCACCGCGCCTGGCCTAGAGTGATTAATTTTTAATACATTTCCATATTTTCTAAGGTATCTATGATAAATATGTATTTATCTTATAATATGAAATAATATTTAAACTTCTATATATCAACGCCTTCTTTGACCCACCTGGGGAAACTATTGGTAACGCACAGACCACAATTTGAAATTATCTCTGCCACACAAACTATTAATATGTCATACTACACTTTTTTCTTTTAAATGGATATAAAATTTAGTAAGTTTTTGTTTTATTTCTAAAATCATTTTTTAAAAAGGATCAGCATGTTGGAGTTTTTTTCCCCCTACGGATTTGTCCTATGGCTATACTTTAATTATTATAACAGATTCCAATCCAGAACATACAGTAGGAAAAACATCCTGTGGGCTTACGTATTTGACACTGCACTCCTTCCCAGGAGGAAGGACAATGGCATATGCTGGGAGCAATGCATTCACCACCGTTTTTACATTTCTGCAAGCAGATAGCTGCCAATCGAAATATAAACAAGTTAAAATTTTAAATGACTAGTCAAATCCTATCCATAACCCACGAAACTTTTCATTAGAGGAAAAAAAAAAAAGAAACAGTTACAAGTAAGTGATTAAAGAATTTTTTTCCCTAATATTTTATCAAGAACACTTTTGAATGTCACTACATATTCTTGGAAAATGTGACCTTAACAATTGCAAAATGTTCCACTGTTTCAATGTGTCGTGATTTAACTTTTCTCCAATTGCTGGACATCTATGTTGCTTCTCATTTTTTCACTTTGATCGAAACACTCTAGTAGTGGCTAATTTAAAATAATTTATACAAAGGAAAAAAATGAAACATTTGAATAAAGACAGCCACCCTCAGGAGCTAACCAGTCTGAATGGCACTGTTACCTCCTCTTGGAAAATTCAGAACTGGATGGTTTGAGGTGGGGCCAAGAAGTCAGTAATTTTTTAAAACCTTTCCCTGACCCCGACTTCAGGACTTAAGGACTTGTTATTTACCTTGGCAAGTGCAGTAGAAAAACTGAAAAATACAATATATCCTCTTCTGCTAACCTGAAAGAATGAGTTCAGAAGAGTAAAAACTCTTTCTGTTTCAAAAAGGTATCTCCTAAAGCAGGAATAAATATGCAAAAATTTTAAAAAGACCAAGCAAGCAAAAGTGAAAAAAAAATGCTCTTTGTTTTAAATTCTATTTTACATTCCCACGAAGGACGAAAGTTTCAACGTTTTAAGAGTATTCCTCTTACGTGTGTTGCATCGTTTCCCACTCCAACCAGAAGGACAAGAGCAAGTGTTCGGTCCCACACATTTTCCTCCATTCATGCACATAGGATCACAGATGCCTTAAGGTAAAAGCATGAAAAATCAGCCCTTAAATTCAATAGTTTTGTCTTTGCTTTACCTGTAGTTGACAAATATATTTAATGATGTCTTACTTTTTTGGCATCTCCTACCAGTGTATCCTTTACGACAGATGCACACATTATTTCTCATGCAGTGGCCACCATTCTTACAGGGAGGGTGACAGAAAGCTAAAAGAACACATGGCAGCAATCTGTGAATATTACATATTCCATTATTACATATGATACATTGCATCATGTGCTTTTCATCAATGTGGCCATAAGGCAGAGAAATGTGCTATTAAAATAAAAGATCACTCATTAAACCTGTCCTTTCTAAATCATGAAATGCAATGCTTATATCTATAAGCTGCTATTGGGTTAGCACAGTTTGAAATATATATAAGTGCTCATAACAAATTGAGTCTTTCATATAACAATGAATACATTATAAACTTTAACTTATGTTTCACTATACAACAAAGTAAAGCATGGAATGATCTGGACAAAACCCAGAAAATAAGTCAAAACTTAGCTCAAAATAAGAATGTGCCTGTTCTTGTGGAAAATAGACAAATCTCAACACTTTTCCACACACTGAGAAAGCACTTTTAAACTAACTTTTGAGTATTTACTGAGATTATGAAGGCAGAGCTTTATATGTGACTTATTCCTGTGAATGCTTGGTAAAAGTCTTTTTAACAATAAATCCTTGGCTTTATTCAGAATATTTGTTAGATAATTTTGAATATATCTTACTGGTAGCTCCTATGTGTTCAATTCTGTTTTATGAAATGCAGAGGTTAATATGTATTAATTTTATGAGAGGGTTATGATTACTTCATGTTTCTTCCAGGTATGAAAATTAAAGGCAGGCATTTCTTTTAAGTAATACACAGGAAAACCTGTCTAGAAAATTTAAAATTTAATTTCTTCCTAAACAATAAGTAAATAAATGTTAGTTTGTATTTTAAAAATAAATTTCATATTAACTGGTATTAATAAGACTAGTGTGGACTGACTCCCAGTTTGAATTAATAGTTGCTTTCTTTATTTTCAAAAACTGTAAGAAAAATTCTACTGTTTTCAAATAGATTTTTGAATGGAAATAATATAGAACTTCATAGTAACAATATAAATGCAAGTTTTTAGCAAACAGTTTCCAGTATTTTAGGTTGAACTTTTTTTTGGCTCATGTTTGAGTCTACTGTTATTTCTCTGACATTTTATTGATACTTTTTATTGGTGGAGAAATGTTCTTACATTTTCCGCACCCTATCCTTCACACAATTTAAGATTATTATTTATTAGAAAACGTATATTCTTTCTACTATGAAAACTCCATAGGAAATGCCTGTGGTTAGGAATTTAAAAGTTAAAAAAGCTCCACAAATTGTTTATGATGGGTAATCTTGCTATAAGTAATTATCCACAAAAACTTGAGTGTAGAAATACATTATTTATGCAAAAAAGCATATATAATTAAAATAATATATACAAAGGGCATACAATTTAAGCTTGGCCATGTCTACCCATAATCCCACATTAGGAAAAGGAGGTTTATGAGAAAATCCACCCTCCACATATATTTATGAGATCTATAGGCCTCATTCTGTCACCAAACCCTAAAGTGGGCTAAGTAATTGGATTCACTCGCCATGTGAAATCCAAGAGGTGAAGCAAATTGGAAGGTGTATTTAAACATCTCTCCGGCCATACATCCTAAGCCTTGCTTACTAGTTTAGTAGTTTAACTGTTTTGTGATGTTTCTAGCTCATTTTTTATCTTCCTTTTTAAAAATTCTACAGTGCACACAGTATATGTTTTTTATATGACTTTATATTCCACCTAATTTTATTCAATCACTTTCAATGTGTGTGCCATCTTCCCTTCCCACCATTTAGGCTCACAAGAAGATGAGATCTAATAAGAATCACATGTCATAGCAACTGTCTAGATCATACTTGAAAGCCAGGAAGTCTGAGGCATGGAGCCTTTAAGTAAATTTCCATACCAGCAAGAAAGTTGTGGAGGCAAGCTAATTGTAAAACCTACTCTCTTCCCACAATGATAATCTGTTTTCTGGCCCTTATATCATGGAATATGTTCAACAGATAATTTTTAATTCAGTTTAATAATTGAGAGATTTCTTCTTTTATCCACTTATACAACTGGCATATACATTTTAGACAACTTTTCTTACTATAGCTTACATCTACTTCAAGTAGCATGAAAGATGTAACTTTTTCATTTCTTTCCTTACATTCTCCATTCAAAACTACATATATAACTCTTTAGCATGGATTTAGCCATAGTCTTCTAGTTTTCAAGATTTCCCTTAACTTAATCTTCACTTCTTTCTGTTTCTCCAACTGCTTCTTCAAAGGAATATGAATTACAGGAACTCATTTGCTACGCCCGTATATCCTGTGTTAGCGTGATGGCTTCTTTTCTGCTTTATTTCCATCCTAAGAATCCTAGCCAACATCCAAAATAAAATAAATAGAATTGCAAATCAAAGTGCATTGTGGCAAGGAAAATCTGAATTTTAGGAATTACATTATGGAAATACTCTGACATGTTCTATAGTAAAAATCTACTCTACATTTTTTATAAACGCAAAAATATGAAGATGCAGAAAATATATGTTACATATTATTGGTTGACATTAATTCATACCCTAAAAACATCCCCATTATTCTGAAAATAACCTGTAACATTATCTATATGAGGGAAAGTGTTAAAATAATAAGTCGTGAAAGAGAAAAACAATGCATTTTTATGTCTCTGTATCTTCTTGCATAGTGCTGTGCACAGGTGATTCTTCATAAATGTTTAATGAAACTAAGGTGAAAAGAGATTATGGGATAATAGTGGACAGTAGATTGACCATAAATCAAACATTTTTGCTGTGTCACAGAAATGACACAATTTCATTATAATAGACTACAAGAGAAGTTTGCTTATTTGTTTCACACCTTGGTCCTACAAAACTGCACAGAGAGGTGCCAAGGTATGAGCTTCAATATATGGAGTAAATATAACCATTTTACATAATAACTTTGATATATTTTTGTAAGCTAGTAATTTGGTGGGCATACTTGAAACATTACAAGAAATCTGGGGGAAAATTGCATCTTTCCCTTTGAAACTTGTCTCATGTTTACTCAGAGCTCTGTTGATGTCTAACTTTCCATTTGCCCTTTTTACATACAAAGAAAGATTAATTACCATTCTGACACTGTTCACCAAAGAATCCATTTGGACAGAGGCAAGTGTTTGGCTTATTACACGAACCACCATTGAGGCAAACAGGGTCACACAAAGCTAATAAACAGCAAGAGGAAAAGAGACCATAAAAGTTTTATTATTTATAAAATGAAAGCTGCACAGAAGTACAAAATGGTGCATAATGAAATATTTTATTTTTACTGCAAGTAAAACCCATAATGTATAATTAATTAGACTTTGCCAAACATAAGAGGAATGAAATTACTGGATAATCGCTTTGAAAGTATGTTCATTAAGTTTACAAATAACACTAAGCTTAGAAAAGCTCGAAAGGGAGCTGGAATTTAAAGTGTCGGTGTTTGTCCAAGATGACAGTGCTCCTGCTCTATCAAGAATGTAGAGGCTATGATTAGAATTCAGAATGCCATCAGCAAGCTAGAAGAAATGATTGCAAGTTAAGAGAGGACAATTCAACAGTGTTAACAGTTTGTAATGGTTTGTAATCTGCTCAAATACATGTAGCCATGCACACCTCTTTATCGCCTTCCCAATTAAAATGGGGACACGGCACTCAAGTCCTAGCACACTCAAAAACATTCTTTGTTTTGCTTTGAAAGACATCCCCAATTTTATTTTTCACACTAGATCCTACCCATTCACCAGCATCTACTGTAAATACTATTTTCTTCCTCACTCCACTTGCCAAAATTAATTTCTTCCTTCTCTGCTTCTAAGGAACTGTGTTTCAATAACATTACTTATCATAACTCAACTTGTATCATAGTTTTTTTCATAATTGTATCCCACGTCTCTGTCACTAACAGTATGTGACTTGATATCAGGGCAAAAATCGAATGGATGCTTGTTTCCATTTGAATCATGCTTCACAGATAATTGCCCAGCTATAAACATTGAATTACACTTTCATTGAGAAAAAGTCATTAGATTATAATGAATTAGATCAAACATAGGTAATTGCAAACATTGCTGCCAAAGAAACAAGCTTAGGCTGGGCACAGTGGCTCACGCCTATAATCCCAGTACTTTGGGAGGCTGAGGTGGGCGGATCACAAAGTCAGGAGTTCGAGACCAGCCTGACCAACATGGTGAAACCCCATCTCTACTAAAATTACGAAAATTAGCTAGGCATGGTGGCACACTCCTGTAATACCAGCTACTCGGGAGATTGAGGCAGGAGAATCGCTTGAACCTGGGAGGCAGAGGTTACAGTGAGCCAAGATCACACCACTGCACTCCAGCCTGGGTGACAGAGCAAGACTCTGTCTCAAAAAAAAAAACAAGTCTGATACTGTGATACATAAATAGAATAACATGAAAGGTATGCACTTAATTCAGAATTGCTTAGATATTTAATGAAATAGGATGTTTGTATTGTGATGAAAAACTTAAAAGAGATCTAGATGGTTCAACATGTTTCTCTTCACCACAAGGTAGGCGAATGAGGGAAATACAAAAGCAAAAACAGTATTGGTTGGATAAGATAACAGTAAAGCTGTGAGACACCACATGGTTCAACACAAAAACAAAGGGAATGAAGATGAAAGAGTTTTAAAAATCTGTCTGAAATAGCAACTTCATTCTTGTCTTGTCAGGTCAGTTTTACGTTTCTTAGGTGCATGTCTTCAGGACACTGGCATATTTTAACTTTTAATTGACATGTTCATTGAAAATATTTCCCATTTTACCTGTACTACAGGTGGGTCCATACCAGCCAGGTTTGCACTGGCAAATATCTGGTGTAAGACACTGGCCTCCATTTTCACAGTGCCTGTTACAAACCACTGAGATCACAGAATAAAAGAAAAGAAAGATTAGGCTTGGAGTAGTCATATTGTTGGTTTTTATCTAGCTAGCTCTTAACTGCCAATCACATCTGCTAATTAATAAGATCACAGAGAAAGATAAAATATAATTTATATTTGGGTTTAAAATGCTTTCTGATTCTCACATTCAGTTATTTTATTTTATTTCATTTTTGGTTAATAGAGATGGAAAAAATAGAAAACCATTGAGCCAAGTGGTAAACAAGACTTGGCTATTTGGGAAAAGTATTAGTTATTGATGAAAGCAATCATAGACATAAATTTAAAAAGAAATTTACATGCAATTTAACAAATTTGAGTTCCTGTTTTCTCAAAGAAAGGTCATGAAGAGCATCAGAGTGACGTTACTTCCCAAAACAAACTTATTTATCTTAGTAATGGCCACTGTGGTTGATCCCAGTGCTATGCAGGATGGTATCTGTTGTCATCAATCATCAATGTGTGTTCTTTACTTAGAATTTGGGTTCATTTCATGTAGCATTAAGGCCACCAACTATTCAAAGAAGCAGTTTCATTATATCAGACAGCAGGAGAGTTTTGCTTACTTGTTTCACACCTTGGTCCTACAAAACCATAAGGACAAGTGCAGAGATTCCCAGCCAAGCATGTGCCACCATGTTGACAAGGTGGGTTACAATGTTCTGCAGAAATGGATTATGTTATTAAGTCAGTTCTTAATTTTTAAAAAGTCAGTTTATATTTATAAAGCACTGTCACAATAAAATCTTGCTGTAAGAGCAATTTATAATACATTAAGTCCTCTTTTACTACAAAATTTAGTTCTGTGGGACTGGCCATATTAATTCATACTGGAAACACTTACAAATCAGCAGCATGCTTTGATTAATAAAAATTTGTGTTAACTGGAAGGAAATACAGGACCTTAGCCTTCTTCTGAAAAGTGAGAGAACTTACGTATTCCTGCCTTACAAATAGAGCTTTCCTATAGTTCTATAGTTATTTTCGTATGCTATTTATATTGACTGTTTCTGTTATTTCACCCTAAATTTACTTTAATTTGTTAATTTGTAGCTTGCCTTGCCATAAAAACATTTAACATGGCTCTCAGCTTCTTCATAATTATATGCACCATCTACCAAACTATTTTTTCACATATTATTTTAAAATAAACAACTTATTTCTTTAAAGTATCATCCACTTTAGGAATGCTATTTCATACATTTTCCACTTAAGATTTAAACCAAAGCAATGCAATTATATGACTATAGATGCATTTTTAAAAATTCACATTTTAGATTTCTTCTTACTACTTTACATTTTCTAGTTGTTTGGCATTTAACACTTTCTTTGAACCATATTTGGTAGGTCACTCCACAGCTGTCTTTTGCTTGAAGCTAAAATATTTGTAGATATATAGTACCTTATAACTAAACCTCAAATCGTTTCAGAGGATAATTTTACCAATCACAAATAAGCTATTGCTCCTTCAATCTCTGATTTAAGAAATTTAATTCTTTAGAATCTTTGAATAAATTATGTTTAATAAATATTTTAAAATGTAGAGTCCTATACCAGCTTTGATAAGAATATTTTAGTATATACACAGTAAAACTGAATTGTCTTGTAAAATGATTTTTAAAGAAAATTATGCTATATTTTAGGCTTATATTTGATTTTTAATTTGAATTATCACCTTCATCACAGGTTGCTCCACCATGTCCTGGAAGACACTGACAAATGTTAGGCTTAATACATTTTCCATGATTTTTGCAATCAGGGTCACAAAGAGCTGTATAAAATAAAGCCCAGGTTTTAGACATATCAATTACCAAATAAAATTTATCATGCAAACTAATGAATGATGTTACCTACCAGTTTGGCAGTTAGAACCAATGTAACCAGGTTTACATTTGCAGATGTTTGGGGCAACACACTCCCTACTTTTTCCACATGGATATCTACAAATGGCTAAAAAAAATCAAAGCAGAAAAGGTTGATTACTAAAACAGGACATACATGTTGCCACAGACTTAGTTATAATAGAAGCAAAAGTCTCTGAAATTTGAATAGTTAACTAATAGTCCCTCTAGATAATACTGAGAACACAAGAACACAAGAACACAATAACTCTCTTGCTTAAGTTTAGTCTCAAACAAGCCAAAACACAAAGAAAAACAATAACACACGACAGCTTTTATGTTGTCAAACCCAAAAAGTTGATTTTCATCAGAGAAAGCAATGTTAATAATTGTGAGAAGATAGAAACAATGCCTTTAAAATTAAAGTGATATATGACTTGCTGTAATCTCAAAAGAGCTGGAAAGATTACAGAGAAAACTAGTTCATGCAAATAAGCAAATATACCAGAATTAGAATTTGAAGTGCTAAATGCCCACTGTGAGCTGAAAAGAACACAGACCACAGTGTTAATCAGATCTATATTAACATCTTTTATCTGTTTAGCTGGTTAATGCTGGGAAATTCAGTGGGCACTCCAAAGCTCTGTTTCCTCATCTGTGTAATGGGAAAAATAATACCCAATATGTGGGTTCATGTGGATTACATGACACAGTTGATACAAAATGTTTCCACAGACCCTGGAACACAGGAAGTACTCCAATATATTTGTAATATATATTATATAGTTGTAATACTCTATAATATTAACATGATTTTAATAAATAACTCAGAAAACCCAGCTTTGTTCTTTCAAAATGTGGTAAGAATACAGTATAAATGATTAATAAATAAAATAAATGGAAACAAATGAACAAAGCGGAATAAATAGAAATTAGTAAATAGAAAAGCATATCTTTGTAATAACTTAAACTTGAATTAGATACTTTTCTTTGCATCTTCTGAAGAGTTTCATACTACCTCTGCAATTGACACCGTCTCCATAATACCCAAAGGGGCAGCGTCCACATTTGAAGAGACCATCTGAGCTTGGCACACAGGAAACACCAAGAAAACAAGGCGAGTCAGCACAAGGTGATATTTTGGTTGATCCAAACTTTTCTGGCAAAATAGTGATTGCTTTTGTAATAGATGACACAAACTCATCTTCATACTGTGTGTAATCTTGGGAAGACCTGCTAATTTGAGAGTTATACCCTCCCATCTCTGTTTGGATGTTGTTCTGGATATCGTCCTTCACTTTGCCATGGGTGCTGTTTGGGTTCATGCTTAAAAAGCTGCTTTTCCTCATAGAAACTTCCAACTCACCCAGACTGAGATTTGTACTAAGACTACGATCCACATGCTCAAAATCTGATATCTGATGGGAAATGGCCTTTACTGAATTATCCATTTGGGCTGTAATTAATTTTAGTGATGAGCGGGAGATGTTGTTAGTCGTGCTCAATAACTTCTTGATAGTAGCGGGAGTGGGAGTAAATCTTGTACCAATTAGTGAATATTCTGTTGATGGTGGCTGAAAATTTATACCTACACAACCAAAAAATTAAAAACTGTGAGTCAATAGCATTTATAAATAGTCTTTGCTACATGAAATATTTTACATTAATTAATTCATTCATTCATTTAGTATCTACACTGTTGAACACTGTAGTAGGAGCTGTGTACTAATAAGAAATCATGACACTGTTTCTGCCTTCAAGGAGCTTATAATCTTTTGGGGTACACAAAATAACCCAGCATGTTAAATAGTATAAAAGTCAAAGTACGATAATTTATTTTATTAAGATTTTGAAATGGCTAACAAACACCTGTTTGATCACCTCATACACATGAGCCTCAAAATAAAAGAAAGTACAGCCCCTATCCCTGAGCAATTTAGAATTCACTACGAAACAATCATTGAGAACTACTACAGGAGTGACAAAAATAAAATGAAACCTACAGAAACACAGAATAGTAAGTAATTTTGCCTGTAAATAAGACAGGAGCTAAATGTATAAGTAAAAAATGGAAATTTATATAAATGCTATTATATATGAGAGGCAAAGAACCACGGTTCTAATAATGTTCCCAATGTGATAAAATGAGATTTTATGCCCCCATTTTTCTCGATTGCTCAACTAGAAATTAAAACATTTTTACAGGTCCTTTTTGGGGGGGGGGGGGGCGGTGTCATTGTTTATTTCTCCCTGCTAAAATACTTCATTTCCTTATAACGCATTTTTACTTATTTGGTATGGAAAAATCTAATGAGTTTTAGAGTAAGGACACATTTTAAGCAGTGATTAGATATGTTTTTCTAGTTAAACTTTCTACTGCAAATTTAGGGTTTGATTTTGCACTGTTTTCACAAAAAGCAATTCTCAAAAGTGTTAAAATATAAAAACAGAGAAAGCCAAGCCAAATCAAATCAAAATCAGAAAAAGATAGAAGAAAATGAACCAAAAACAACAAAAATAATCCTTAACATAGTTGGCAACAAGTGCAATGAAAGATTTTTGAAAAATGTGAGGACTTCCTGAAACATAAAAAGTATGTAGGTTCAGACTAATAGAAACAGGAGTGCACCAAATATAGCCCCAAAAATAAATAAGGGCAATAAGGTAAGCACAATTAAGTGTCAAAAAAAAAAAAAAAAAAAATACAGAAAAGGTCCTGGACTAGCACTCCCCAGAAGACCTGCTTTAAATGACTGGGCCAAGTCAGTGTCCCCTTCCCTCAGCCTCTGTACACAGAAGGGACTCCTTCTAGAACCAAATTGCTTCATGTAAACCTTCTCCTTAGGTGAGCTTTTATTGTCTGTTTATTGTGAGAATTGGACAAAGAAGCAGAGAAGAATTGAAACTCCAGATTGCGAAAATTATCATTGAAGAAAGTAAGAAAAGAGCATATGTTAGCAAATGCCTGTTAGTAAAGCACACTTTTTCTTTTGAAATGTAATGATTTGATGTTCTTATGAAGGTACATATCAGAGAGAGAAAAAAAATTACAGAATACAGAATCATAAGAAGATATTGGCCTTACAGATATTAAAACATAGTATAAAGCCACACTAATCAAAACAATGTATTATTGTCATAGAAAAAGACTATTAGAAAATAACTATAGAAAACTCAGAAATACATCTCAACATATAAGGGACTTTAAATAAAAATATGATATTTAAATTCAATGTGGCTTATTTTATAAATGGTACTACATAATTGTTATTCGCCTGGAAGAAAAAAAAGTATTGGACCTCTACTTCATATCATAAAGTAACAAATTTCAAATGAATTAAAAACTAAATGTAAAATATAAAATAATAAATGCTCTAAAAGATAATTTAAGAGTTCATATTTATAACTTAAACTTTGAGAGATCCTTAATATATTTGTGACATCATATAAAAAATTTAAATGAAATACCAGCAAATCAAAAGTAGCAGTACATTTATGGAAAAATATATCAGAATTAGACTTGTATCTATTTAAAAAGCTATAAATAAAATATTTAAAAATATATTTACTTGATTACATAAAATTTAATGCTTTCATGAAAAACAGAACACAGATAAAGGCAAACCACAGAGATAAACACAATAATTTCAAGTACAGATTATGTATGGGATCTGAATATATGAGGTGGCCAGGATATATGAAGTAACCCTACAAATCAATAAAAAAGGAGAGTAAAAGGATAGCAATCAGCAGAAAGTCAAATCTAAATGATTATTTGAAAAAATTAATCCCAATTAAATAGATAACGTTTGGCAACTTCTGTCTAGGAAAAATCAAAAACCGTAACAGTGGAAAAATATAACTAAACAACTTTGGAGATGAGGAAAGTGAAAAAGCTACATATAAGAAGACAATTTTAATTATACAAGAATACTACATGTAATTGTATACAAGAATTTGAAATCTAAATGTGACAAATGATTTTCTGGCAAAATATAAGTGATTAAATTGACTAAAGAGGAGGTACAAACACTGATGGAAATAGAAAAACAATCTAAACTTACTACCCAAAATGATGCTAAGACAGATAATCTAATGAAAAAATTTTACCAAATAACTAAGGAAACAGTGTTTTCAAAACTGCTGCAATGCACAAAAAGAGATGAAAAGTTTTATAAACACTTTATTAAAGTGGCATAATCATATAGTCAATATATTTGTGACATTATATAAAAAATTTAAATGAAATATTAGCAAATCAAAGTAGCAGTACATTTATGGGAAAATATATCAGGATTACACTTGTATCTATTAACATAATTATATGATATAATTGCATAAAGACAATATGGAAAATACATAATGATGTTGAAATGTAATACGTATTAATTATTGGTTTTAAATATTGTGAGAAAATTAGTCTAAGGAAACTTTGTTAACTGCAATTATAGCAAGTAATAAATGATGCTGAAAAAGCATTTGATAATATTTAAAACCCACTCCTGATTTAAAACTAGGAATTCTGGAAAAGCAACTAATAAAAGGAAAATTCATTAACTGGACAAAGGGTATCTAGCAGAAACTACAGTGATATCATAGTCAATAGTGAAACAAGAGAAGAATTCCCATACCATTAACAAAGCCCTCCCTTCCCTACAGGCTTTGTACTAGAGGTGCACTACACTGCAAGGAGAGTGTAAGTTTGAGACCCTGGTCTCTTCAGTTAGATTGCTCAGGCTCAATTCTCTTCTGTAGTTTAAAACTCTATAATCTGAACACATTACTTAACCCTTCTATGTTTCTGTTTAATCATCTGTAAAACAGAAGTAATAACAGTTACTGTAAATAGCTATTACGAGGATTTAATGAGGTAAGATACAAAAAATGTCTGCCTAGTGCTGGCACATTATAAGTATAAATTAAATCTCACTATTGAGACTAGAAAGTAAATAAGAATAGCAGACAAAACTCCCTATTTGCAAAAAACAATTATTGTCTGTCAATAAAATCAAGAAAGATAATCCACTATAAACCACAGTGTACATCAGAGTATTCAGTAACGTGACAACACAGGAATAATATGAAAATCAAGACACATTTCCTAGGTTCCAGGAATCAAAAATATCTTGAGAGATAGTCCATTCACAATAACATTTGATAATACAGAATGCTAAGGTGTAAAGAAAGTCAATGTGAAATATACAAGAACTTTATGAAGACAATCACAGAATGATTGAACCAAATGAGGGCTATTAAGAAAGCACTATGACACAAGTAAGGCCTTGTGAAATAGTGAACTTCTTATCACTTTTAGGGTTTGAGCAGATACTGGATGACCAATTTCTAGGGATTTATAAAATATAAGTTTGAAATAGTCACTTCCAACTATTAGCTTCTCCGAAATCACTTTAAATGATGCTTTGTCCATTAGAGGACATAAATGCATTTTTTTCTAAAATATAACCCAGATGATTGAATAGATTAGCAAGAGAAAGAATAAATTTTAAACCGCATTATATAACCTTTAGGTGATCTTTCTAAAAATAAAAATACCTGAGGAATAAATATGTTGATCTTCTAGAAAACAAACAAGAGGAATTACTTGTCATTAGACTTTAACTATGATCATTACTTACTAAGGGCATTTCTGTTTGTTGGCTTAACATGCCTCTTCCTCCCTTGAGCATCTTTATCATCCTCTTCCTTATTTATACTTTTATCAGATCTTGTGAGAACCACAGCGTGTGTAGTAAATTTATTTAAAAACTGTGTTTCAACTGTAAATGAGAACAAGAAAAACAGATGAGACTTAAACTATTATACAACCAAAGCACCACAAATAAGAACATACAATACTAATGCCACTTGGATGGAACTCTGCAAATTAGATTAAATAACTAGCTTAAATGTCATCTCTTCTGCCCACTTTTCTGGTATGGACTGAATTGTGTCCCCCCAAAATTCATATGTTAAATCCCTACTCCTAAATGTGAACGTGTTTGGAGACAGGGTCTTTAAGGGGGTAAAAGATTAAATGAGATCGTAAGAGTGGCACCCTAATCCTGGTGTCCTTACAAAAAGAGGAAGAGATACCACACATGCAGGAAAGACCTGGTAAGAACGTAGCCAGTCTGCAAACCAGAGATATCTCACCACAAATCAACCCTACTCGCACCTTAATCTTGAACTTTCAACATTCAGAAATGTGAGAAAATAAATTTCTGTTGTTTAAGCCCCCAAGTCTGTTATGGCAGCCCAAGCTAATGTACTTTCCTTCAGTTGCATTCACCCAGTCAATCAATTTTGCCCATTTGGGTTCTCCCACAGAACTTTGCCCTTCACACTACTGATTCTTATGTGCCCCACTAGTTAGCAATAACCTCAAGAATAACTGTGCTATATTCATGTTGATATTCATTGACTGTGGTGCCTATTATAAAACTAAGAAAACACAACCAACAACCAAAAATCCCTTTGTATTAATAAGCCCCTTCCTACAATATACAAATGACACTGACAATGTTAAGAAACATATTTAGTCACTCATGTGTAAGGGGATTTGGTTCAACTTGTTTTTCTCTTAAATGCCATTGAATGAAGTTTTTATTGAAGAAATGGGCTTGTCTGGGAAAGAATACTGCTAGATCACTTATTAGAGTGGAAGGTGTGAATATTAGGGATGGGATATTCAGGAGTAAATGTGAGAAGCAGAAGTAGAGAATTCCCCTTACCATCCTATACTGTGTTGTTCATATCTGTGGGGCTAGGCAGGCTCAGCCCAATTTGAAGCACAAGATGCTGCTACTTCCTTAGTACATAATGTCATCAAAGAGCGTCCCATTCACTTAATTAAACCCAAGGTATGGATCTTCAACACTGTCTTCTGTAACTTAGTTTTTTCTCTTTTAATCTTTTAAAATGTTGATGTCCACCAATTTTTTTTTGTCCACTTTCCTCTAAATCTAAGGGTTTTCCCTGAACAATTCTATGACATAGCTGATGATTCTAAGAATCATATTTTCAACTTAATCTTCTTTTCTGAGCTCACATGGATATTCCATAGTAACCCTAGTTTCTGTGCATCCAAACTGAATTCATTATAATTCCCCTCCAAAACAACTTGTTCTTCCAATACATTGCTTGCGTGTCTTAGTCAGATTGAGCTGCCATAACAAAATACCACAGACTGGGAGGCTTAAACAACAGAAATTATCTTGCCATTCTGGAGGTTCAATGATCCAAGATCAAAGTGATCAGACTGGCTGGTTGAGTTTTTGGTGAAGGCTCTCTTCCTGGCTTGAAGATGGCTGCTTTCTGGATCTGTCCATATATCACAAGCTCTCTGGTGTCTCTTCATATAAGGATACTAATTCTATAGGATCAGGGCTCCACCCTTATAACCACATTTAACCTTAATTACTTCCTTTCTCCAAATATAGCCACACTGGGAGTTAGGGCTTCAACACATAAATTTTGGGGGGACGCAGTTTCATCCATAGCAATGCAAATGCAAATTGTACACACCCATTCACTAAAATCAAACACTTAAAACTTAATGAATCTCTTTCTCTCATCATACTAATCCGTCACTGACCAAGTACAATCAACTTGCTTCTTTAGTATCCCTTTCATCATTACCTCATCTTAGGTTAGTATATCTTCATCTTTTTCCTATATATTTGAAATATTTTCTTAACTCTTCTTCCCACCTTCAGATTTGCACAGTTCCTTACCCACAAGTGGTCCATCCTACACACTACTTCTTAAACTATCTCACATGGTAAACTGTATCGTGTTTCTCTCCTACTTCAAAATTTTAAGGGAGTCCCCATGGTTTTTATGTGGTCTTGCTACTGCTTACCTCTCTAGCTCTAACTCTTGTAGCAGCCCCCCTTTCTTCCTATATTCCAGGCACACTGAACTATTCACAATGGTTGCCCAAAGAGTGCTGTGATGTTACCTGCTTCTGTCCCTTTGCTGCTGCTGTTGCTTTTGGCTGGAATGCCTTTCTCTCTCTCGATCTATCAGATTCAGTTCTCATGTGTCTAGTATAGTCTAGTCACTTCCTTTTTTAAAAGTTTTCACTATTTCTCCAGGTAGATAAGATTCCCTTTGTAATATTCCTACTAGCCCTTTTGTGATTTCTATCAAAAGACACAGAACACTTTATTGTACTGTGTAATTACTAGTCATATTCCCTGCTGTTACACTTTACTTATTAAATCAGAGGCCATGTCTTACATATTTTTGCAACTTTTGTATCTAGTTCAATGCATGACACTTAATACATTTACACTGAATAAATACATGAGTCAAAAACAGAAACTATGCTATTAAAAAATAAATGCAGCAAAAAAAGAAATCTTATAGCAGAAAATAGGAACTTTTACCATGGCATATTTTTCCATCCCCATAAAATCCTTTTGGACATGAACCACAATGATAGGAACCAAAGGTATTCAGGCATTCTACTCCCTCAAAGCAAGGCTTGGAGTCACACTCATCAACATCTTCCTGGCAGTTTTTGCCTGTACAAAATATAGGTCAAGAGCTCAAATTATTTAATTTGAAAAACATTGTATGTCCAATTGGCTAATTATATAACTTCTACTTTTCATGTCTGTCCTTCTAACCCCAAAAGAGCTGCTATGCATTATGAGGAGAGAAGTATGCTATTTTTAAAACTTACTGTATAATCAAATATAAAGTCACTAATTATATTCAATTTAATATTAAACTAGACCTTTCAAGTACATACGATTTTTTTTTTTGTAAATAAGATGAGTTAAGATTTCCATTAATATTTGAGGCAAAAAGTTTTATATTACAACAATAATTTGAACTTTGTTTAAAAAGTCAGTAATTTTTAAAAGTTATTTAGGATGGTTGGTTAGCTTTAAGGACAAATTGTTTAGTTACAAAAATTGTTTATGTTAGGAAAGTCAGTGTGTCCTTAGTAAAAGTTTTTGAGTTGATGTGGTACTCTGAAATGCTTAACAACTCATCTGAATGAATAAATTCAGTCATATATGGATGGTAGCCCTTATTATACTAAAATTTATGAGGCAATCAACATTTGAATTCTTTCAAATATGGTCTACAGTGGAGTAGAAAAGAGATCTACATTCATAGTTCCAAATGATAAAATTTTTGTTTTAAAATGCTGAAGAGGTGGGGCGTGGCAGCTCACACCTGTAATCCCAGAACTTTGGGACGCTGAGATGAGCAGATCACGAGGTCAGGAGATTGAGACCATCCTGGCCTACATGGTGAAAGCCCATCTCTACTAAAAATACAAAAAATTAGCCAGGCATGGTGGCAGGTGCCTGTAGTCCCAGGTATTCGGGAGGCTGAGGCAGGAGAATGGCGTGAACCCGGGAGGCAGAGCTTGCAGTGAGTTGAGACCATGCCACTGCACTCCAGCCTGGGCGACAGAGCGAGACTCCATCTCAAAAAAAAAAAAAAAAAAGGTGCTGAAGAAAATTAGAAGACACATAAATCTTCTGCTCAGTTCTACTGTATTGTTAAAATAGGTGTCTTCAAGAAAAATATCAGCTCATTAACTATATATTTACTTACTTAATATTTACATCTATTGAATGTAAGGAAAGTATTCATATGAGTTTTTAAGAATCCATGGAAAATTAAAGGTTGGCAGTCATATATTTCTGTAATCACACATTTTAGGACAATTAATGAGTTAGTAAATATGCTAACATTTCATTTGATTTCAACTTTTTACCATGATATTTCTAAGTCAATGAATTATCGGTAAAATCTCTCTTAAGTGATAACTTTTGTATTTTCTCTGGCATAACTCCTTTATTTTTCCATATTATATCTTAATAGTAATACATTTTAATACACTTCTCCCTACCAAATATAGGTAGGAATGTTTAGAAACCTGCAGAACAGGTTCCTACATTGCTATAACAGTTATAAAAATGAGCAAAATTATAATAGTGTATGGAATTTACAATTTACAAGAACAAGGGATATGGATAGTAATTATATTTGTAATAACTTTTATTAAAATTGTAAAGATGTGTACTAAAATCTTTAGGACCACACATTTGCTTGAGTAACCTGTAGATGTGTGTTTCAATGAGCTTTTCTTTCTAATTTGTTATGAGGAGCAAAATCTTACCTTTGAGCTCAGGTGGACAATCACAGGAATAATTGTGAAAACCACTAATACAGCTGCCAAGACCACAAGGGTTGGATTGGCACCCACTAGTGTTGACTTCGCAAAGGCTACCATGGAAGCCAGGCAAGCAGACACACAGGTACACTCCACTCCCTGGAGGAAAGTTCCTATCAGACACACATGATCCACCATTCAGGCAATCACAAGACTTCACAGTCACCTGAAAAAGAAAATAAAAAAAGGAAATGTCTTATTTTTCAATAAAATTATCTTCAGTTTATGCCCCGGAAATCATGACAGGCATGTGTGTTTATGTACAAGTATGACCAAATCACTTATATTTGATATATATACACACATAGACACAAATGTAATATAAAATTGTATTAAAAATAGTTTAATAAGGCAATTACGCCCACTCCCAGGTGCAAAACCACAATAAAATACTAAGGATAACTTGTCTTAAAAAAAAAGTTACAAGATGATCAATTTCTGTCACGCAAGTAGAACAACGTAAAAAAAATCACTAAAGTGGACAGCAGTTAATCACCTGGGTTATTCACAAACCTAGAGAGCAAATGATCTCCTGAATTACTGGGTTAATATGGCATAGAACACAGCTGCTCTTCACAATATTACTTCAGTGTAAAAGTGTGTTCCAAGTTTCAAAAGAACAATGGACACATAAAGGGTTTGGAAGTATTAAGTGCTCATGACTGACATAATGAAAAGAAAAGTCAATAAAGAAAGGAATTACAGTTGCCAATTAGTTATCTCAAGTCGTATTTATAATCTTGATTTCTAATTCAACATCTCAGGCCCTTTCACTTGATGGAAGAGGGTATAATTATCAATCTTAGATTAATCACACATCTTTCATGAAGGTGGAGCTGAAGGAGTTTA
The DNA here is from genome assembly GCF_007565055.1 of Rhinopithecus roxellana. Lineage (NCBI taxonomy): Eukaryota > Metazoa > Chordata > Mammalia > Primates > Cercopithecidae > Rhinopithecus > Rhinopithecus roxellana. Next base: position 138,042,100 of record NC_044554.1, read on the forward strand.
TCCGTGTTACAGGGAAGTGCAAAGTAAAACAGTAAAGAAATTATTAATTTATATCTGTGCTTCTGGGCTTGAGACTCTCTCTAAGGTTTTAAATTCTTACAAACAATAATAAAAAGTTTTGGCAGTTTAATTTTCCATACAATGTTTAATAACTCTGTTGCTCTTTACAACTAGGAATATGGCTTGTATTTTAAATTCAAATAAAGTTGTTAAAATTGCAAAAGAATCCAGTGACACTTACGTAATTATAAAGATTACCTCAATCGTGACTCTAGTTTCAGCATCGCAGTCATCCTTAAGGCGTAGAGTAAATTGTTGAGGAGTTAGTAACTCTGTTTTCCACATAAAAAGCCCTGCAGAGGAAACACTTGCTCCTTCAGGACCAGAGTCCAACGTAAAGTGGATGTCAGAACCTTCCGGATCAAAGGCCACGAACTGATACTCAAAGTTTTCACCATAAAATGTCTGTAATTTGTCTTGCAATACTTGAATCACCGGGGGCTGATTGTCTGTAATAGAGAAAACACTTAACTTTATACCCGTGAGAAAAAGAAATGAAGTGTACTTCTGAGAGCTCCCACAGAGATATGCATTTTGATACAGACTGAACTCTGCTAAAAGGTCTATTAGCTGTTTTCATTTTTTTTTTTTTTTTTAACATTCTGAGTAAGTTCAATTCCATTCTTAGACATCTGAAAGTAATTGACAGGTGCAAGACCTCAGGCATTATTATGAAAGTATGAAAGCACTTTGGATATAGCACAGAATATATAAATACACATGCACTGTCCACACTGGATGTTGCACCTCTTCTGTCTCAACTTACTTCTTGGTGTTGACTGCCTCACTACTCTCTCTCTCTCTGACTGAGGATCCTTTGCACTCTGTTTCTTTCAGCCTCACTTTCTCCCTCTACTCCCTTTCTCTATTTCTCCCTCACTGCCCATGACTGCTCCGTTTCTTTGGCTCCTCTGAATGTTTCTTGCTGTACTTGCCTCCCCAGCTATAACACGTGGAAGCCATTAGTCATACTCATCTTCTGCTACTCAGATATTCTTCCAGTGGCTGAGTGCACACACTAAAAAAAGAAGCTATTTCAGGATGGGCATGGTGGCTCACACCTGTAATCCCAGCACTTTGGGAGGCCAAGGCAGGTGGATCACCTGAAATCAGGAGTTCCAGACCAGCCTGACCAACATGGTGAAATCCTACCTCTACTAGAAATAAAAATTAGTAGGCATGGTGGTGGGTACCTGTAATCCCAGCCACTCCAGAGACTGAGGCAGAATAATTGCTCGAACCGGGGATGTGGAGGTTGCAGTGACCTGAGATTTTGCCACTGTGCTCCAGCCTGGGAGACAGAATGAGATTCTGTCTTAAAAAAAAAAAAGTGGCTATTTTAGAGGACAGGCAGAATTCCCTTTACACTCATGAAACAACTGAAAACCTCTTTTTATATTGTGTTATATTAAAAAATGTCTACCTTTTCAGCCTACTGGCTTAACAGTTGGAACAAATAGCCCCATTACATTCTATTGTTCACAAACACTCTGCTTGCATCCACAAAGCACTAATGCCTCGAGATTGTAGCTCTGGCTCCTGTTCTGTCCCTGCATATCCTTACACAAGCAGCCTAATTTATTGATTTTAATTTCCTCATCCTCAGTATGAGAGATTTAAAAGACATGATATTTTCATGGCCCTTTATGACTTTGAACACTATGAGACTATAATGAATCTATCAGTCAAACAATAGCCATTGAAAAAACAGAGACACCAGTTCAGAAGTTGTATTGTATTTTTCATCTCTTGTACTATATTTTTCCTCAAATTTCCATTGTCTTTCCACAGTGTTCCATGAGTCTTAAACCTAAACAGTGAATCATCTAGTAAATGTAATGAAACACAGTAATGAATATGTGCATACAGTTATAATGATATTACAAAGCATAGTATAAATATAAAGTTGTATGACTCCCTTAAATAAAATTACATGGGGCCAGGAAATAATTGTGTCCTATTGTCTCTAATAATGTCTGATCTCCCCATGAGGAAAGAGAACTTGGACACCTATATGGAACCAACATAACTCTGTTTATGAAAGTGAGGAAGTTATATGGTACGTGACTACAGTTTGGGGTATTATTTGAAACAAAGTATCTCAAAATTATCTGTACCCAATATTATACTCATCACATCACACAACAGTAGTGCTGGAAGGCACTTCATAGATTACTGAGTCCAGATACCTTGTTTAACAGGCGCTGAATCCATGGCCTTTGAGCTTAAATGGTTAATAACATCACAAAACTGAACAGAGGTAAAGCTAAGCATAGGAAATTGTGTGTAACTGAGTTAATAATTCCCATTTCTTCCATTAATAAATCACATATGCTTTCCTAATCAAATATTAAAATCTATTCTATATCCTCAAAGTAAATTTTGCAGTTAGGAGAGATGCTAAATTAAACACAGAGGTCATTCATTTTAAACACATTTATGTAACTTCTGACTGAAAACCACTTTTAAAATGTCTCATATAGGAAATATTTGGATTAATAAAGAATAACTTACTTTCTAAAAATGACCAAGTAAATCTTGAAATTTGGGGTCTACAAATCAAACACGGGCTGGTTGGATTTTTGTCTCCTTCAACATAGCAGAGTCCATCAATAATGCAAACATTTTCCTAATGGAAAATTTTTAAAAAAGAAAACATCAATAAAAGTACACCTATAGTTAGCATACAGAAAAAACTGTACAAGGAAGGATGGCAGTACATGTATTGATGATTCCAAAGAAAGCACATACATCTATGTTGATACTCTGTAAGCATAAGTGAATATAAGAAAACAAATTACCTGAATATGTAAATGTCTATAAAACTGATCAATTTGGAGGTAATGAAAGTATATATAACTTTTACCTTTACAAAGTTATAGCTTATAATTTATAAATAACATGGGAGAAAATCTCTCTTTTGGTATTTTTCACCACTGAACTCATTCTGGGAGTATTTTATTCATAAAGAAATAAAAGTAACTTCTTTTTTTTTCTCCACAGTTTATAAAATCACATTAGATTATAGTTATCTTCCATTTCCCTAGCAGCCCACTGTGGTCTGTGAACACAGTCAACTAGACCGGATCCTTGGCATAATTATCCACACTTGATAATGGATATCATTACACCAAACATGTGAAAGAGATGCTGATAAGCACAGAAAGAGCATTAAATGTAGCAAGTATTCTTGGGGAGAAGACTAAATTTTATTCAGGAGATATAAACTTAGCTCATTTTACAAAATCTCCTTTAATATCACTTGGAAAATTGCACAAAAGTTAGAGCAAAATAGCTCCAGGAGGAGAAAACAATCTTGAATAATATTTTCAAAGTACTTATGGATATATGGAAATGAAATATTTGGGAAAAAATAAAAATCAAACAATTTCTCAAAACCAGAGATTTGGTCTGATGACTAATCTCAAGAAAATACATTTTAAACTTAGAAAAAATAATACTTTAAAATTTTCATGTACACAAATATTATTTGGATGCACCTCAGTTTTGAAGAGTCAAGAGATATTTTACCCATGGAGTCTGTTGAGTCAGCAGTTCACATGTGAGACAGCCCTTCTGATAAATACGGTAGGCTGGATATAGCTCGAAAAGAAGTTGCGATTGCAACTCAGCTCAGGCTGCGCTGCTGTTCTGTAATCCATCAAGTGGCAGGTATTTACATGCTCCAATAAACTTAGTTGCCAGGAAATACTCCCCATAAAAATATCAATTTTATACATTTTACAAATTTTAACCAAATGTACATCATTTGATGCAAAGAAGACTAGGTAACAACATGAGATCTCTTATTGGAAAGTCATTATTACTACTGAAAAAACAATGTAGGTACGAGTGAAGTAGTAAATAATTTAGTCTGGACTTCCTCTTATAATTTTTTAGAAGTAATCTGACATTTCAAAATATTAAAGGTAGGAACCTCTTCCTAGCAGGCAGAGTAACAATTTCAGTTACCCTTATATAAACTTGAGGAAGGCTTTTCTCTATTAGTTTTTCTGGTATGAAAGTGAAAAAACTACAATTAATGTGACAAGAGCATAGGAAAAGAAAATACCTATGATGTAAATGTGAAAATAAATGAAAAAAATACATACCTTTATAGTACATGAGTCATTTTTATAGAGACCACAAATTTGACAAGCACCATCATATATGACCATTATTTTGGGATTACTGAATTTATAACCATCATTAGATACCTGTAACATAATAGTTCCATAATGAGATGATTTGTTCTAAATGTTCTAAATTCATTATGAAATGTTATATATAAGTATTTACTTTGTTTATAAATATGAAGATGTCTTTTTTATTTTTTACCTTCAACTGCCACTTCCCAGTTGGTTTCCCACCCACCAGATCCATGGTATCAAACTGCTGAACATCAGTGGGCAGCTGACAATCAACAGCTCTGCTATTTTGGAAAACAGTCTGTGTATAGATGGGTTCTCCAGGCATCCATTCACTGCTATTATACTGAGGACATAGTGAGAAAGCAATTAACTTCTGTTAAATTATGGAAATATTTTATTAGTAAATTACATATAATCAAAACATAAATTTAAGATACATGCCTAGTATAATGTAATATATAACAGAGAAACTAAAGTCATATTGGGAGTGAGTTTTATTCAGAATGATGGAAAACATATATATGATAATATGATGCAAATTGCTCCCAATGAATCACGCATTTCTTGGCAGTTCAAATCAAAGAAGTTACCAATATTGGTCATCTACAATGGATCACTATGTGATGACTTTTGTAGCAAGAGGAAACACTTGATACATAGATGATACACAGTGGATTGATTTTCTGCCCAGAAATTCCTTCATTTCTCCTGCAAAAGCTTCCACCACCTCATCTACTTGAAACTGTCCTTTCTGCCCCCTACACAGCTCCCAGGGTCCCTCATATTCCTATATGACCAATCTCCCTGACTATGCCTGACTGGTGCAGGGGCGGACCTAAGCTAGGCCAATATTTCAACTACTCATGATATTTTAACTTTGTGCCAATGGCGATGTCATGTCAGTTGGCCTCTGATGGCTTGAGTTGCAGGACACAAAACTATGGAGTGGTTGGTGGCCATTTTTTCACTATGGAGAGAAAGCCCGTATATAGTGAAATGGGAAAATGAAGCCCACAAACAAAAGCTGAATTGAGACACACACACACACACACAAATGCACATATACTGAGTCTTCATGGTGTTCAAGATTTTTCTTGAGAATTCAGCTACTTTCTTGTTCTTGATTCGCTAAGAAATATACCATCCTCATAATAAATATTTTTGCTCATTAGTTTATTAGTAATTTGAAACTAAATAAACTCTAGTTCACCCTACTTAATAACTCAGTGAAATATCATGCTTAAGCTACACTTTTAGTATTATTTTTCAGTATTGAAAATGTGTTGGTGCCAAAAGAGGAGAAGCCAGAATAATGTTCCAGGTACTGGTAACTGCGTAGGAAACCAAAAGCTGTATTTTGCTGTCAAAATTTAGATTTAGATTTTTCTTTGAAATTTATTATTGTAAAATGTTTTCAACCACTCAGAATTTGTCATAGAGCATGCTGATGCTTCAATATTGTGGGTCAGCAGGAAAAGGAAAGGAAAACATGATCACTCTAATCTGCCGCTAATAGAAATTACACTTTTGAAGATTTGATGATTGAAAGAGTGAGTTGCAAATCTTCATATTTAAGGGAGTGTGCAGAGTCTAGCCTAGCAGATCTATCAGTGGTTTCCCTCTTGTAGAGAAAGAATGGCAATGATTTCTCAGAGTAGTCATGATTATCTACACTTAGGTGAATGTAGGGTCTTGGTTTCTTGTGTGGAAAGAAGACTGCAGCCAATGGCTGGCAATATAGAGATTATTTCCAACTTTCTGTTTTGAGGGGCCTAACCAAAATGAGGAATATACAGTGTTCTATTTCCTTTTCATTCATCAACATTTTGTGAGTATATATCATGTGCTGAAAATATCTCAGTGCAAAAAGATCACAAAGAAAATGACAGACAACATAAAATTTTATGATTGCATTAAAAAAGACTCAAATAGGGCATAATACAAATGGAGTTATTAAGTCTAACTAACTAGCACAGTCAAAGAAGGCTTCAAAAAAGCAAATACTTCTCTTCCTGAAAATAAAAAAGGAGACTGCTATTTGGACACTGGGAGCAGAGGTGGAGAGAGTGCAATTCACATGAATGGAGAGAATAGTATATGAAAAAGACAGGGATGTACAGAGTAGCATAAACAAGAAGTTCAAGCCTACAAATGTCGACACAAGAGCTAAATCATAATGTGCCATCCATTTCTTGGATAACATCTTGCATTTAATCCTATAAATTAGCAACTTTAAAATAGGATGTTGTAGAGTCTTGACTGCTTTAGGAGAGGAAGTAAAAGAAATGCTTAAGTGGTTGAATCTCTAGTTGCCTAAAACTACTAATACAAAAGTAGAAAAAAGCATGTAAAACATGTTACACTTTGTATATAAAAAAGAGTTATCTATCCATTTTTTGTACCAAAGAAATATAGTAAGGATTAACCAGAAAATAATGACAGTAGAAACATACTTTAATGAAAAGAAGGAGTGATGGAAAGCAGGTGGCAGGGATGACAAGAAAGTAACAATTCTATGTGTATGCCTTTGTATAGCTTCGACTCTTGGAACTATGATAATATTTCATATTCCCTCCAAATAATTAAATAACTAAAATCAACCAGAGTGTGGAAGAAACTCAAAATGGAAGACAAATATTTTTAAAACCCAATTGTATTATAAATAAAACAGATAACCACTCTAAGCAGAGTGGAAAATAGTTAATCTAACTCACTTTAGAAACTAGTATTTGCCTTTATATTGTGACCTTGTTTCATGAATTTGTTTTTCACGGAGGAAAGGGTTAGAATTTCTGAAAATGACTTACATATACACTTAGATTGAGAAACCAGGTAAATATATTGTGGATGAAGAGAGCCAGTTTTCACTCGTAAAGAAAAGAGTTACAAATAAAGAAAGGAGAAGGCTAGAATGAACCTTTTGGCACTGCATTGAAATTAGGAGTATCAGTATCAACTCATAGAGATGATAGACAAATAGATAAACAGACAGATAGGTAGTTATGTGTGTGTATAAGTGTCCATACATAAATTTTCTAACTGTACCCTTTAAAAGGGCCAAGAAGCAATAACTACCCTGTAACAAGAAGCACACCTTGCACCCAAGTCTTGGATTTTAAATGACCCTTTTTGATAAATGGAACTACAGTCTTTAGAGAAATGGTTGATTCTAGAGTTGGGATAGGAAAAATATGAGTCTGGAAAATCATATGATGCCAGAACGTGATAAATTGTTCAAAAAATTATGGGAGCAAGTTAAAAGGACATGAGAATCAATCTGTAATAGCTCCCAATGGTCAAAGCTGCAATAATTTAAACAGTCAAATAAAGAATGATAGCACTGAGTTACAATTCATGAAATAAGTTTCCATTAGTCTATACTGGCATGAGTAAATAAATGAATAAATAAATTGGAAACAAGGAACAGCTCTTCTTTTCAGTAGAATTCCAAATAATATGTGTAGAAGAAATGATGGAAATAGAAAATCACCAGTGGTAAATACCACAGTAATAATTGCTACAAGCAAAAATTACAGTTAGATGCTAAAATTAGGAGAAAAGAACATTTGAGGAGCTATCCTATATTTCCATAATCTAAAAGTTCCTCCCCACAACACGTTTATTAGTTACAATGGGAAAAACAGGAAGCTTACAGTCAAGACACGTGGCAAAAAACCCCTTAAGTAAGTGATCAAAATTTACATTGCCCATGATTAGATATATCACATCATGAAAGGATGCACTAAGAATTGTACAACATGGCATGACTTCAGTCTAACCATAAAAAAGGAACATTCCACAAAATAAATGGCCAGTGCTCTTCGAAAGAACCAAGTGTGCAAAAGATGAAGAAAGATGGAGCACAGTCACAATATTCAAAAGAACCAAGTGTGCAAAAGATAAAGAAAGATGGACCACTGTCACAATGTGAAAGAGACTGAAGAAACATGACAAAAAGCAATACAAAATCTTAGACTGGATCCTGAATCAGAAAAAGGACCATTATTAGTGGGACAACTGGTAGAATTGAACAAGGTCTGTAAATTCATTAATAGTATTGTGTCGAGGTGAACTTTCTGGTTTGAACAATTGTTTTATGGATATGGTTTATATATAAGATATTAACTTTAGGAGAAACTGGGTGAAGAATTATTGGAAACTGCATTATTTTTACAATTTTTCTGTGAGTCTTAAGTTATTCCAAAATAAAAGTTTTTAAAAATTACTTCATAAAATGGGAAGTCATTAAAGATTTTGCATGATCTGATTTCCAAAACGCTAGATTTTCAAGAGGAACCCAATCTTCGAAGGGAACTGAAATTTGAACTAAAAAAGTGAGCAGGAATCGATTCATGTTGACTGAACATGTAACAAGGGAGCTGGGAGAAGATATTAGCTTAGTGGCAGCGCAAGCACATTCCATACAAAGTGAATGCAAGGCTTTGAGCAGGGCCCATGTTGGTAGGGTTGGGGATCCTAAAATAGTGGCACATTAAACAGCCTTGACTGGAGGTATGAATGAAAGGTTAGAAAAGCCTTTAAAACCCAGCACTGGGCAAGACTGGGGCTAGGAGAGACAGACTTAACTTCAGCATAATGTAAAATACACAGATATGCATTCTAACTTTAGTTTGGGCAAGTGAACATCTTTCTTTCCCTAGTTCTTGATTCGGTTTGGCTCTGCGTCTCCATCCAAATTTCATCTCGAATTGTAATCCCCAAGGATCGAGGGAGAGACACAGTGGGAGTTGACTGGATCATGAGGGCAGTTTCTCCCATGCTGCTCTCGTGAGAGTAAGGAAATTCTCATGAGATCTTGATGGTTTAAAAGTGGCAGCTTCCCTCTTAACTCCCTCTCACCTGCCGCCTTGTGAAGAAGGTGCCTGCCTCTGCCTTCTGCCATGATTTTGTTTCCTGGGGTCTTTCCAGCCGTGTGGAACTGTGAGCCAATTAAACCTGTTTTCTTTATAAATTACCCAGTCTCAGGTAGTATCTTTATAGCACTGTGAAAATGGACTAATACAGTTCTGTATAGTGTGTTAGAGGATTCCAGATTTTACTCTGTATTATCAGAAGTTCGGAGGAAGTGGGAGGTAGTATGAGAGTAAATCACAACAAACAATGCATCTGAAGGTAAGTATGAAATGTGCTTTCCAACAGAATATAAATCTACAAATTTTTTTCCTGGCAAATCACTTAATCTTCATGTGATGTCATATGATTTATTTTGCCAAGACTAATATAATGTCTAGTCATTTAAGTGATATTAAAATTACTGACATGTACCTTTCTATTTTGTATTATTACTTCATTGGGATTAAAATATTTCATGGCTTATTTAGAAAGGCTCTACCCATAAAATCCTGAAGTTAGCATACTTGTGTTTAATTACTTGATAAAGACACATACAAACCTATTACCTTCTGTAAATTCTCAATCTCAGAGTCACATTTGGCTTCATCAATTTAGAGAAAAAGTAAGAAGAATGTTATAATGTGTTTTGCTGTCTTAAGTTTTCAGCTTATCCACATATACTTTTGAAATTCATAGAATTATCGTTAAAATAAAATTTCCATTTGAACAAAGACAAGGAAGATCATTTAAATAATCATCGAAAATAAGGTATAATTTGATATACTAATGTTCATACTGATCATGTCTGTTTCTGTGGCCTTCAGAAAGATAAATACTAATTTTTTAGAGGTAGGCATTTTCTGTGTAAAATCCATAGTAAGGAAAATATAAAGAATAAATGCTATTAGTCCTCATTTTTTGGTTTGTAAAAGGGAAATGTTCATATCCAGTTTATGCAAGATGTCTTGGCTAAAACCAATGTCTCTTCTTTATGTTTTTACATGTCAAGAAATACAGAGGCTTACATAAATCAAGCTTGATATTCTTTTAGCTTTTTAATATAAGTGAAAATAGTGAGCTTATACTTCAATAAAAAGTTTATAAGATATTTTAATAAAGTTAACAAAGAAGCGTCAACATTATGTAACTTAATCATTTTCCTGTTAAGCTCTCTAGATGTAACATCGTTTGGATTTATGCTGCTAATTGATAGACCAAATTAATCCAAGATAATATTAATCTGAGTATCTCATACACTCTATTGTTTCTCAACTCTATAATTAACATACCTGTAGCTTAGTAACTTCACATTTAATTGAAGGTAATTCTTTGAAGCCTTTGCCAAAAACTCTCACCATCATACAATTAGACTTTTGAACATCACAGAATCCAGCATTCCCAAGCTCTGTAATTTCAGGAGCTTTGTCTTTGGAAAAAAATATAACAAATACTACATAATTTCTTTAATTTCAGAAAAAAAAACTATTTCCAAGCCCCAAATTAAAAGCATATGGAAAATAATATTTTAAAGTATACCTAAAATGCTACTTACAACACTAATTAAGCCATTAAATGTTGAGTAATCTGGTATTAGAAGAGGTATCTACCATTAAACCAATAATAATATTACAGACACTACCAGTCCTAAAAACACAGGTTTCACTAATGTTTAATATTATTTTATATCAATTAAGGACAAATATTAAGAAATTACCACTATAATAAAGTACATTTTGGTTTTGCCATTTTGGCTTGTGTCACATAGCTGGGTTATAGAAAAAAATACTTCCATAATAAAATACAGTAGTTAGTAATGCAATGTATTAAAATTTCAAAATGTCATCTGTATCAGTAACATCTGGTTGTCAAAATGGATAAATGCAGTGCGTAAAAGTTATTAAACCCTTTGCCTATGTACTGGGAAAACCTAAGTGAATACAACTCTACTAGCGGTAGGTAGAAAATCATGTGTATTCAGAACCCTAAAAATCTTGATGAAATTTTTTTTTAAAGCCTGGGTTACTTCAGTCCATACTTTCACAAATTCAACAAATGTTTAGTAATTTTTATTTATCTGTTATTATTCTAGGTACTGGGGATGTAGTAATGAACAAAACAAAAGTTTCTGCCTTCATGCAATTTACATTCTAGATGGAGATGGGAGGATAAAAAAAAAAACTAATAAAAAGATAAACATAAATTATATTACATAATTGTTTTCAGGAAGATAGAAAAATAATTATATTAACTATATTAAAGGAGATTAAGACCATAGAATTATGTAAGAAAAACAAGTTTGTTTTGAATGACTACAGAGGATTTTTTGATAATAAGACATTTGAACAGAGAAGTAGAGAACGTAAATCATAAAGATCTGTGGTGGGAGAATCCTCCGGTGAGAGGGAGCAGTGAGTGCAAAGATCCTGAGGTGGGAGCAGGCCTGGCTCCTTTGAGGAGCAGCAAAGCTGCCCGTGTGGCTGAAGAACAGTGAGCTAGGGGAGGAATGCTAGATGAATTCAGTGAGAGAGGAACCTCAGACTTCCTAGGGTCTTCTACACCATGGGAGGGATTGTGGACTTTACTCTGAAGGAGATGGAGAGCCATTCGGGCTATATAAACACAGGAGCAACATGATCTCACTCACATTTCAGTGGGGTCACTTTAGTTGCTACTGTACAGAAAATTAGTTTTGGGAGAATCCATGATAATCCGAGGGGGAAATAATGGTGGCTTGGACTATGGTTGTAGCAGGGAAAGAAATGAAATGCTTTGAAGCTGGAGCTGGATTTGCTGCTAATGAATTCAACTTGAGGCATGAAGGAAAAGGACAGGCAAAAATGGTGCAAGTTTTTAATGTGAGCAAATAGGAATGAAGTTTGCATTTACTAAGAAGGAAAAGGCTGTAGGTGGAAAAGAGCAAGATGGTAATAATGGGAGGGAAATCAGGAGTTACTGGTTTACTTATTAAAGGAAACAAAACTTTTTACAGTTTCTTTGTCTAAAATATTAAGACAAAATAGTTTCTACTGTATAGATAGATGCGTTAGAGAAAATAGTTTTAAGTAAATTAGTATAATTAGAAAAACAATATAAACACAGTGCTTTAAAAATACTAAATTTGAGTTCTGGGAAAATAATGATTCTCTATAAGGTAGAGGGCCCAGTTGTGTGTAAAGGCCCTGAAGTTAAATGAACTTGGCATTTTCAAGGGACAGCTTAGAGACCAAAGGGGCTGGAGTGGAACGACAGGGTGACAGTAGTAGGGAATGAGTTTAGAGAGACACTGAATGACAGATCACACTGTGCCTTCTAGGCTGTTATAAGTTACTTTGGCTTTTACTCCAAATAAGATGAGATGCTGTTGGAAAATTAGTAATGTATTAATTATTATGATTTGGAGGTTTTCTCTATAAAATCTGAATAAACACTGTTAGAATACTGAGGGTGAAATAAAGATCAAATACATTTTTTATAATGAAATATCATATGCAGTATCAAACTTTGAGAGTATTTACTTACCATAGGAATCACTGCAATCATAGGAAGTAAAGCTTGGGGAACATGCACACCCCCATTCCATACACTGCCCATTGCCGCTGCATAAATTGGGACATTTTAATACTAAGAGAATGTCTTCAACTGATGTTCCATACTCTTCTGTGTTATATTTCCCCTCCTCCACAATCCTCTTTTCACATTCATTTTCTAAAAGGGCCACACCTGCTTCTGCCCAGCTAAGATCATCTTTTAACAGAACATCCTTCACACACATATCTATAACACTGTCTATTCTCTTGCCAAGAAAAGCAAGACAGAGCCTTCCTATGCTGGAGTTGGCTAGAGTCTGCTGACAGAGGGTCAAAGTGCTGTACTCAGTGAGGCCAGAGGGTGTGGGCCAAGAGGGGACAAACTCTTGCTGTACATCCTCAGCATGGTCCTCTGGGAAAAAATAAGTAAGTTCCTCCAGATCCGTTTGGCTGAGACTCGGGAAAGCAAACAAAGGAAGGAACTCATAAAAGTTTTGCCGTTTCCGTCTGTTTTGTCGATTGTACCTCGTTTCTTGGCTGGGGCTTTCCTGGCCTTGTGCATGTTTCTTAGTGTCCAAATATTTTAGTGCATCTTCTTTCTCATTTCCAGGATGTTTTTGTACATTTAAGCCTAGTTTAGTCAGGTTTATGTGGTTGTTGTCTTGTGGAAAGAAATTTAGATTATATTCTTCTTGAGATGTATGCTTGTTTATCTCTCTGACAAGAGTGTCTGAATTAATATATTCAGAAGTGACATCTAGTTCTGGTATCAAAGAAGGTAAGCTGACATGACTGAGATCTTTGCAATCCGAGACAATTTCTGATTGAGAAACACTGCCCAGATCATTGGAAGACGGATACGCTACAGTGTCCACTGAACAGCTACAATAGGATGGCTTTCCAGGTGACGTCAAAGAAATTGGCAGTGTGTCAAACATGCTTTTTCCTGGTAAAATCCTTCCAGATGGAAAATAGGAAAGAATAGTAATTTCTACATAGACATTTTTTCCTAATATGTGTTGCAAAAAAGCAGAGTGTTGAGCCACCACTCGTTTTAAGTCTAATATTAATACAATCGCAAGTGGAAAAACAGTGTCTTACCTCCATTCATTAATAAAAGCAACATAATTGTTAAAATTTTGATCAATTTGGATCCCATTTTTGTCATGGAAATCATTCTCTGGATTTTCATCAAAGGTTCCACAAAGTCCCAGAGTGTTTCTGTAATCTACACCAGGGGCTCTGATCGTTAGACTCATGCCCCATTCACCAACATCAGCACGGATGAAAGCCCCAGAAGCAAACCAGATCTCAAAAACAGAAATAAACAATACAGAAATAAAAGATGTTGAAGCAATATTCCATCTGGATTAAGAAAAATCTATGATTTAAAAAGTAAGAAATAGTTATTCCCTCAATATAAAAAGAGAATAAAATACTGATTTTCTTGACTACAACTTTCCTCTTAACATTCTAAGTCAAAATAGGGGTTTTTGCATATTGCTGACCTGAAATTTGAGGACCATACTGATCTTTTTATTGAAATATATTGCTTGCAACTTCTTTCTTTAAATAATTTAAACTAAAATGAGATAATTTATACAATTAATACATTACAAATATTGAGGAAGATGTTTACCAAGTAATGTTTCTGATAATTATTTAATACAGAATTAGATTGACAAGTAATTAATTTACACAGATGACTATAATTTTAGAGGAGTACATGTTCCTACAGCTAATTAGCATTCTCTAGCTGCCAGTAGACAAACAGAATCAGAAGCTAAATTATAACTAGAAGGTAGTTTGAGGAGTTGGCAATCTGAGCAAGGAGAGTTTGCTGAATGACCCTAGTAGCCTGTGAAATCTAACTGTGAACCACCTCTCCCATCACAGGAATATCACCTCTTCCAGACCGGCCACTTTGATGTACTGTATACGTGGAGAAGCTATCTCTTCTAAAATCACTGAAGATACACCACTGTGTGTGCTCTTCTGGTTGTTTTTCCCCTTTTAATTTTCTTAAAATTTAAAAATAGCTCTTTTTTCTCTTTCTACAAAAATGGTCTGTGCTAGTTACATTAAATTATTTAAAAAACACAAATTTTACATTCCAAACCAACTTAAGGTAGCTAATATTAAGATTTTGGTGCAAATTCTTCAAAAGCCTCTTTTATATTTTGGGCATATCTTTGCCTGTCAATAAACCCACTCACCTACTCCATCATTTTCATGACCACAAAGTGTTCTACTATATGACATCACTATATTTAGAGTTTTAGTTAAACCTGTTTATTGATCACTACTTAACCATAACTTTTTCCTCTTATAAGGAAAGATACAATAAACATCACTGGGGGTATGCACATCCTTAACTATTTTTTTACAATAAATTTCCAGGGTAAAATTTCTTGGCAGAATAGCACACATAGGTGCAGGTTATATATGATATATATGTTCCCTGGAAAGACTGTTACTAAATGTACTATCTCTACTCTTCCTGATATTGTATGAGAGATGTTCAATCTTTATTTATTTATTCATCTATTTGACTACTAATAAGGTTAAATTTTTTGTATTTTTATTGGTTTTTGTACTTTTGAACATATCAGTTTTATTTCTTTTGTGGAAAGGTTTTTTATATTTGCTCATTTTAATCGGAATGCTGATTATACATTAGTGATGCATGAGTTTTTTCTATCTGACCTATGTTTTATATGTAGCAAATATTTTCCCAATTTTTGAATTGCATTTTGGTTTTCAGTGGTGGAATTCAAATACATAATGTATTTTCAAAAATGATTTTTCACTTCAGTAAATATTATACAAACATAAACTTAAATTTTTAATACTTTTATTTAAATTTAAATTTTACTGACTTGGAATTACTTGTTTGAAAGATGAGTGGAAGGTGGCTATGACCTGAAAATACAAATAGTTTACTCACAGATATGAAGTATAATCTTTAAAAAAATATTAGCTTGCCAGGAGTAAAGGAAAAAGAATTAAAAATATTAGTGAATATATAAGCTTAGGTTTGTTTCCTGACTTCATATTCTATTACACTTATCTACCAGCCCATTCCTTAGGTAGTACCACACAATATTCATTTCAAAAACTGGTTAATTATTCCTAAATATTCATTCTTAATTATGTCTGTCATCTCTGTCTAATATACTACTTATTACACATTGTCAAAAATAATTTTATTGAATAATCCACCAAGTTGTCATACTAAAATCTTAAATATGGCAGTTTAAATTTTACATGGTTTTAACTATGTTGTGTCTATTTGTGTGTGGTAAGTGAAAAAACAAAGTATTCCCTCTAAGATGATGGTTAATATAAATGCTATTTTGTTAAACAAACTAATGTTGAGAAATGATAGCTCCTAATTTAATAGAGATGTTTATCTGAAAGGAGAGAAAGGAAAAATACTTTTAATGTTAAAGAATCATACATACTGTGACTTTTCTTCCTAAGTAAGATTCACTTATCTTGATATTCCTGGTTACATCTTGACTTTTTACAAATAAATATGGTTGTGATTCACGTAGCTGACCACTGCACATATCAAAAGTGACTATATCACCTCCTTCGTGGGCAACAAACCCACAATTACATGACACTGGATAATGAAGACTTCCGCAGTCCCACTGACGTACATGGACTTCAAAATCACGTGACATACTCTTATAAAGCACAAATGTTCCAGTCTTGAAATTATCATATACCCTATCATTAACAAAAGGCAATTGCGTTAAAAAATCAGTGTAAAATATCACAGTAGTATGTTACTGATTTGCAATAGCTTTACGTATCATGAGCATTTTGTTGTGTGCACTGAAGGAAACAAAGTAGCTATAAACGCCTCAATCTCTCCCACTACTCCTTTCTTCCCTTTCACCACTCCAGTCAAGCTGCTCTCCTTGAGCAGGGCAGGCTGGCTCAATGGTCTTCTCGCCATATGTGTACCCATGTGGCTATCTCCCTTATCTTTGAATACTTGTTAAATGTCACCCTCACCAAATGGCTTTTCATAACCACTCTATTGTAATATAAATTGCAACCCCTCTTTTCAGCCTTCCCTTTCCACCCAATTTCGTTTTCTTCATAGCAAGTATCTTCCTCAGACACACTTTGTATTTTACTTTTTAAATGTGTTTCTACCTCTCTTCACCTTTGCAAAGGCCAGCTCCATGAGGATAGAGAATGTTCGTTTTGTTCAATAATCCCAGTCCTTAGAACTTGGCTTTTCACCTACTTGGTGCATAATTAATCTTGTTGAATTGTCAGAATAAATTCATCACTACTACGCTTTCTTGAGGTTTTTCCACTAAAATGTCTAAGCCTTTACTTATAGCCATAAAGGATTCTTGCCTGTGAGATCAGTTCCTTCAGGTTCTTAACATCTGTTGACACCATTGGAGAACAATTTTTTTATAGAATAGTTTCTACATATTGAATAATTTTACTGACAATGATCATATTACACTTTTTTAGACAAACCACAAGCCATCTTGCATCATGAAAAAAATATTGATGCAACGCTAAGACATTCTTATCATTTTCCTTACAGACATCTCAGAATCATGAATCTCCCAGAAGAATATAACTGAGTTTAAATCTTTCTATGCAGATATTAATAACAAAATAGTTTAGATTACTTTTTGGTCTTTTGCCCATTTTACTTTAAATTCCAGAGGCAAATATCCAGGTATCTATAATATTTATAATAGTTTTTTTCCTGAATATTCTTGTCAAGGCTTAGGAGTAATTAGTTTTAAAAATAATTTTAATATGTTTAATCATTTTGCCTAAACTTAAAAAACATTGTTTTAATATCATATGGAAATGTTCTGAACATCTTTAGAGCAAATAATTTAATCATTATTAAAAATTTAAAAAGCGTCTAGCAAAAAAGATTCTCTGCATTTGTAATAATATTTACTTTTACAAGTTCAGCCTTGCAAGTAATGGATGTCTTTTACTAAGAATTAGATTTTAAGGCAAAAAAATCTACATAAACTAGTATCTTGAAACAAGTCAGTAATGCCTTTCTGTCTAATTTCCATGACTAGAACTAAAAAATTATAAAACAATATGCTGTTTAAAATAAAACAACAAAATCAAAGCAAACAAAACTACTAAAAGAAGAAACTTTCAGGAAATTACCTGCCATCAAATGTAATTATATGTGGGTCAGTAAATGAATAGCAGTAAGCAGTTGGGACATCCTTTACTTTGATCTTAAAAGCAAAGATATTTTTGGTAAATATTATCATTAATTATATTTAATGATACATAAAAAATTGCTTAGCAATCTCAACAAATTTTTAAGTATTGTTTTTATCAAAATTATTAAAATTGAATCATTTAAAAACTAATTTACCAAAAAATGTTTTACATAAAAAGTTTATAAGACATAATGATAAAATGCACATTTCTTCTTAAAGCTTCAATTGCAATAATAGTTTTGTAATTTGTAAACCTGGATGCTGTCTGGAATGTAGTTGTTCCACAGGAAATCCTCATTAACTATTGGTTGCACTACAATGTTTGTAACTCTATCTCCATCTCGAGAAAAATCTGTGACAGCAGTGTAGTACACAAAAGTATGGCTACAGGTTCCATTAGCACAGGAAGATGTCTGGTGAAGGTCCACATGACAGGAGGACAGTGCCAAATTTAAGCCTAGGTGCTCTCTACCTATATAATGAAAAAATAGGTTTAAAAATTTCCAAGAGAATATACTAACCAAAGCATGTAATAAATTAACATGAAACATTGAATTGAAAGATTATTCTCAAATTATTTTCTCTTTCTTAAAGCATATTCCAAATTTTGTCTAAATTAAGCCAAAGCTATTGAACCTACCTGATTTTTACAAAGAATTAATCAACTATAATGTATACATATGTACACATAAATACATATTATGATTTTCAATTAGGTTATAAACCTGTATGCAACTGAAGGAAATTCAAAAAGAATAAATAACATTTATTCTTTTACATATTACATATATTACAATATTATATATACTAATATGATTTTTTCTGTCTAAGATTTGCACCTTGGGCCCAGATACTTCTGCAATATTTCTTAGCATATGTGTTCATGTTCCATCCATTGTTGAATAGTAGCAATGGCTTTTAATTGTTGATAAAGGGCTTATCATCTCAAAAAATAGAAAAATCAAAACAAATGAAGATGATCTCGTAATGATAACAAGCTGTCTTCTTTCACCTCCCAAATGTCCCAATATATTCGCAAGCTTGAGATGCTCCCTCACTTCGATAATCAAGAATAAAAGATAATTTGGAAAGGAAATTGTAGCAAAAAAAAAGAGAAAAGAACTGCAGGAATTTGTATAACTAAACAAAAAGAACAGATTTGCCTCCAAAATTGGCCATAGAGGAATTATACTATCATATCCAATTAATGATTCCAAAGTCCTCCTAAGAATCAAAAAAGAAAAAAGTTATTAAAAAATGTTCTATCTTCTTTTCTTCCATACAGACTTTTAAGGTATGAAATTATGTTAATCAGATATAAGCACACTGAACTATATTTTAGAAATATCTACCTTCCCCATGCACATAAAAAATAACAGAAACATTCAAACTCTTAACCAACTCTCTAAGGTGAATACAGAATATTTCTAGCTTAGATATAGCCCATAACATCAATTCCCCAAGTCAATACATGAGGGGTTGTTCTCTTTAAGCCTGTGAATAGCAGCATAGTCTGTTTAGAAATACACTCAGACACCAACTGGTTCCCTGTGAAAGTAAAGATTTAATGCTACTGTACTTAAAGAGGACAAAATGAGGAGTATCCAGAATGAAATCCAGAATTTTTTCTTCAGAAAACAAAAGCCATTTTTAATTCTCAGAGAAAAAGAACATGCACGCAAACTTCTAAAATGTAGAAATATATTTAGGCTATTATTATATTATTTTAGCAATGCATGCCTTATTGAAAGAATTGAAAGCATGAAAATATATTTTAAAGTATACCTGTAACTGAAGGAAATCTTTGACTGACATGATTTTGGAAAACATCAATTAACATCATCCTCTTTCTGTTCTCTCCATAAACTGTAGTAATATTTGCATAATATGCTTTTCAGAGCTAACTTGAAGTAGAATTGTGTCAAATAGTCCAAGAGAGAGGGTATAATTTAATATGTCTGGGCTGTAATTAAAAATATAGTGTTGCTCGTGGTGCTTCTGAAACCTGAGTGAGTCAGGGGGTATTATCTGAGCCTGTTTACTGCCAACAATCCTAAGATGACCGCTCTTAATTCCTCTATCTCTTTAGCCATCTCTTTTCTTGAGTGCATCATTCCAAATGATTCTCTCTCTCTCTCCTGGCATTTTTTAATCCTCTTGTTTCTCTGATTTAATTATTTATAATATAGACATGAAGGTCTATAGATACCTTGTGTTTGGTATATTTACTAAAGACAATGTATGTTCTATGGTGAAAATGTATGTGGTATGCTGATGAAATTGTAATGTCTCTTAAAGGTTACATTTTAATTTATGTATCTGCAACTTGCTTTGATCTCTACATCAGAGGCTCAGTGGGAAAAAGAACATAATCAAGCCAATCACAGCTATGCATGGTTTGTCCTCGCATATTCTATCTTGTTATGTGGGAGGATTTCCTCACTCTACCCATCGACACATACATGGCCATGTATCACAACATCCATGTAATTAGTAATTGAAATACAAGAATTTTAAGACACGAGATCCCAAACATAAATGTACATTAGGGAAAGAAGCTTGAAGGATGCATTATGAGATCTATATTTCATAAGCTTGAACTTTTAACATAACTTATCAAATGTCCCTCATTGGGGATTATTTGAAAAATCTTAAAGAGCAGTTTTCCCTCCATTTCTGTAAACTAAGCAAAGAGAAGAATAAACAGGAGACTGAGAAAAAAATAGGAGAAAAACAGAGGAGCGAGAGGAGAAAGATGATAATGAAGAGGAGATTATTAGCGATTCTTTTTCTTTTTTTTTTAAATGTATGCTTTCAGCCAAGAAGAAGAAATGCAAATTGCTTTGGCAATCATCAATTTGGCCCAGTATTAGTAATATGATTGGGCTAAAATTTGAGGTCAACATGCAACATGATTTATTATATGAGTACACTCCAGTGACTTTTCCTACAGGAAAAAAAGCATTATTGTTTGCAATCTAATAATAAGATTAAATAAAGTTAGTATATTACCTTGATCAATAGTTTGCAATTTTAATGAGATTTTGCATTCTTGATCAAGCTCACTAAATTCAGAACAAATAATAGGAATTGTGCTTTCTATCCTCAGGTAGTATTCTTTCCCATCCTCTGATATAGTGCTCAATTCAGGCTGTAGCTGGTATGAGAAAATACGTAGAAAAATTATGTTAAAATATATTATTTCTAAGGCACAATTTTGAAAGGGCATTTTTCTCAACAGCACATATTTTGCTAAATGAGCTGGTAATAACTTAAGCCCTAGAATATTTTAACTAAGCAAGACCATTAAAATCAAACCTACGAAAATACAAGCAGCACACACAGGAGTACATGGAGCTGCTGCACTACTCTGAGTTTGACTCACTTTGGTTCCCCAACACATTTGGCAAATCATATCCAAGCCTGTTTCAATGATTCTGGTTCTGTGGTGAGCACTGGAAAGTGAAGAGGAAAGAAATATTTCTGTTTTCTTCCATTTTATTGCTAATGTTTACTGACACACCAACAGAAGACTCAGTTTTTCCTTAAGGATTAATACTCACTATCTCAATTAGAAACTTAAGTACTTTTAATACATAAATCAAATTATTGTTGTCACTAGAAATATCTCAACACTTAGCCTATTTCTCAGCATCTGATTTCCAGAGTTGGACTTCCTGAGAACTGCTGCAATCCAGGATTGGCCCTATTCTCATTCACAGGCCAATCCTTTTTTGAGGCAGGAATAT
This sequence comes from Rhinopithecus roxellana, assembly GCF_007565055.1. Taxonomy (NCBI): domain Eukaryota; kingdom Metazoa; phylum Chordata; class Mammalia; order Primates; family Cercopithecidae; genus Rhinopithecus; species Rhinopithecus roxellana. The sequence goes on from NC_044554.1 coordinate 138,063,678, forward strand.
TTTCGTGCAGTCTGGAGTCTTTGCTAGCTCTCAAAACAGATGTTTCTTAGTACTGAATATTCTCCCTGTTAGCCTAATCAGAAACGGTACAAGGGTGGGGGTGCTGACCTTTGACCCCTGACACTGTGCTGAATGCTAACCAATGTAAACTAAAATGTTCCTGTATTCCCAAGGCTTGACCTCTGTTTCCCCTCACACTGTAGTTATGCAATTCTGACAATGTGGTCCACTCTTCTCACTTCTTTTCCTGGTTCCTACTGTGTGTACATGGACTTTATTCATAAACAGGGTTTATTCTTCTCCTGAGTCCTATTGTCACAATCTTATCATTTATCTCATCTTGTCGTTGAACTAGAAATGAATCTAGGTCAAACTGGAGTCCTGTGTGTGAGACCTTCCAGGTTCACAGTGCTTGCCTGCCTTTTGATATTGCCCACACATCTTCCACTGCTTATTAATTCCCTGTCACCTCTGCTCATCTGTTAGAATAGCTCTTCAGTTCTTGGGTCTGGTGCTACCAGCAACAACCAAATCTCCTTCTCTGTTTAGTTAGCTCAATCTTTGCAGTCCATAAAACTCATAGCTCTGGGTCAATTCTACTCCAGTCAGAGACTCTGCTACTTGGCCTGGGATCTGTCTTTCAAAATGCATGATAACTAAATATCACTAGGCTAACTTTAGTTACGTGATGGAATGAAATAGAAGACTAGACCTTTTGCTTTACTCTAATTTGAGATATTTCTTTAAAAATTGAAAGTACATCTCAACTTTAGTTAACAGGACCCCTCAAACTTTGTTGTGCATTAGAATTATTGGGGCTTTTCTTCAAATACAGGGACTCATGGGTCTCAACATTCTGATTCAGTCTGTGATGAGGTACAGAAACCAGCATGGACAGATTACAGTTTGGGAAACAGAGTTCCAGAGGAATAATCTTTCTGATGCATCCCCACTGATACGTACCTTAATGCCTGCAAAAAATTCTTGGCTTTCTATGGCTATACTTTGTACATGCGGATTCTCCAAGAAAAAGACAGAAGCGCTACAGAATATCTAGGGATATAATTAAGAAATAATCACTTAGCAATTCAATTTTGGAGAAAACGTGTAAATTATCATTTTTTAAATCCTAATTTTAATTCTTCATAGATAGTATATAGAGATAATAAAAGAATTAAATAATTTAAAAGCTTGATGTTTGAGAAAAATCTCATCATTACAAAATATTACTTATTCAAACCTCAACAAAAAGTATAGTAGGCTTTTTATTTAGGATGTTTTAAAAAGTACTTAAGGGCGGGTGCAGTGGCTCATGCCTGTAATCCCAGCACTTTGGGAGACCGAGGCATGCAGATCGCGAGGTCAAGAGATCAAGACCATCTGACCAACATAATGAAACCTCGTCTCTACTAAAAATACAAAAATTAGCCAGGCATTGTGGCACACGCCTGTAGTCCCAGCTACTCGGGAGGCTGAGGCTTAAACCCGGGAGGCAGAGGTTGCAGTGAATCGAGATCACGCCACTGCACTCCAGTCTGGTGACAGAGCAAGACTCTGTCTCAAAAAAAAAGAAAAGTACTTAAAAAGTGATATCATCATTTAAAAAATTAAAACATTTTTTCTAGAATAAATGTATATAATTTTAAAACCTGAGAGAGACATATATGTATAAGGATTAATCAATAATAATCAGCAAATTACTAAAATGATATATTCATATATAGTCACTAAGATCACTGATTCATCCAGTTGACACTAGAATTAGCAGAATTGCAAGGAAAAAAACAAAAAAAAAGTTAGTGCTTTATACTCTGGGGATAAAATCTACTTTTAAGATATGATGTTTAAAAATTGTGTTTGAAAATCAGTATATTCATGAAAATAAAATCCAACTGTTTTTTAACATACCCTGTCTCCAAGTCTGAGATTTATGCCATCAAGTTCTAAAAGAGAGCGTGCCTGAACTGTGGTCTCTTGTTTCAGCTCCTCTTTGACTTCTTGAGAAGAAATCCTAGACCAAGCTATGCGAAATCCCACTGAGTTGTTTGTAGCGGGAACATCAAAAGAACACCTACAGAAAAGCCTGGACTCAATCAACTCCACCAGAACCTCTGGCCTTCCTGCAGGTGGAGGTGGCAATGAGACAGTCAGCTGACCTGGGGAGAAAATGCGTAACTTGTAACTGGGAATCTTAGACAATGGAGACTGGCTTATGGAAAAAGCACTCAAAGACTGTAACTCTGGGATTTATCTTAAGAAAAAGCAAACTAAATTTAGAAAAATGATTATTTCTAACAATCCACAAAGTAATACACATTCATATTCTGACCCATAATCACACAAATATTGATAGCCAAGCAACTTAGGAGCTCAAGCTTATATTAATGCAGGTTGAATACCTGCCTTTGAAAAGTCTAGCTCTTGAAAAGAAATTTGTGTGATTTGAAGCAATTATCTTTTCTAACAGATGGAACAAACAAAATTAAGGTTCAGTACATTATAATTCCTTGTTATAATGAGAAATAGTCACAAGAATGTAAAATAAAATGACTTTCTCTTTTACTCTTATAGTTTTCTCTTATAACTCAACTCATCATTACTCTGGGCTGAAAGAGTTGTTCATTGCAGAGGTGATTATACTATCTCAGTGAAATATCTTAATGCTTTTATTTTTCTGAGGTTAAAGAAATTTGAAGTTTCCTCTAGGAACTCACAGAAAGATTTTATATAGTTTTGAAGAACTCTGGGCATTTGCAAAATCAAATCTGCAGATCTGAAAGTTTTCTGGATACGTTTTTAGTTTAGTTTTGCTCTGTTTTAGAAAGGAGAAAAATATCTGAGTGGTAAATTTGTAAAAGAAGATTTTAAAATGTTCTAAAATGTATAATTTTTCTATTTTATAAATATGCTAATTTTAGGACAATCACAAAATAATCTTTCAGCCTTGCCATGTAGATTTTGGAAAATTCTGGAAAGACCTTAAAATCTTTTCTGTGGAGAAAATGTACTTTTAGATATTTTACAGTGTTATTTTGTTATAGTCCCAATGACGAATTATTTTCAAATTAATCTAGTAAATGAATATTTTACTAAACATTTTAAACATTAGACCAAAGCAGTATATTCAAACTTGAAGGAAATAACAAATTACTTTTGAATATATATTTGATCTTTAAATATCATAAAGCTGAGTAAAAAGTTATCCTTAAATATAGTAGGAAAAGGACATTTATTTTAAAACAGGGAAAAGCTATCTATGGAAATGATTATTAAGAATAAGAGAAGACAAATGACTGAAAAAAATAATTTATGACAATTAAAATGTTTGAATCAACACTTTAAATAGAGAACTATCTGGGCAGATTGATCATTGCTTTCAACAGTATAGATCAAAGAAAATTTGTTATATTTAAAGAAAAAGGTTTAGAAACAACAGATAAATTATTTCTGCTTAGAAAATAAAAATTAGTATTCCTTTAATTCTAATATTAGTATGTATTAAATATATTAATACATTTTCCATTTTATCATGAAGCTTTATATATTGACTTTCCACTCAATACTTTTATTTAGTGTTACTTCCTCAAACTGTGTACAATTTATATAGCAGAGTTTTTTTAATTAATTGCATAAATGTTCTAAAGAGCATAATAAGTAGGTGAAATTTATTATTTATTCAAGAGAAAAATGTGATTTTGCTATAATACATATGTATTGTAAAGAGAATTTACATCTATTATGCAGAGTAGTCAAATAATTACATTTTATATTTAATGCTGCTATTATGAATATTGTTTTATTACTTTATGAACTCAAATCACAGGGCTTAATTAAACTGACCTTCACATACAATAATAGGTTGTCAAAATATACAGAAAAAAGGGGCTAGAAAAACCATTTGGAATAGGGCGTGAAATAGAGCATAAAAAAATCAATTCAGAGTGATAAATTTTGAGGATTATTATAAAACTCTTTTTAAAATACCAAGTATAATAATTTCTAGGCCTGATATTTGAACATCATATGATCTATCCTGATTTATTTTATGTATTTATGGCTTGTTCCACCATATAAAACACCTCTGTTAATTAAATTAATTATATATCAGCAGTCTCTCATGAATTTCAGATATCATATTTGGCTAACAGAAAATATGATAAGGCTAATAATCCCATAAAAGGTTAATATTTCAATAAATAATTTCAATTTCTGCCCATAATGTAGGTAGATGACATACATTTTATCACTTAGATAATCTACTTAATTTATCTTAAGGCATATTATAGTAAGAGGATTTCTTAATACCTGAAAAACCTTTAAAACATTTAAAAAGTAGAAAATAAAAGATATACATTGAAAGGAAGAGAAAAATTTTGATCACTATTAACATCATTGATGTTTATCTTTCAAGATTTGACACAAATACAATCGTTCCCTTAAAAAAAAAAGGGGGAGCTGTTGTATAATGTACTTCTATATTTTAATGATGTTTGCAAAATATTTTGTCAGTGTTTATGTATCAGAAATATTGAATCAATCAGCCAATCAGCAGTTACTGGATGTTTGCAGGTTTTTAAAAACATTATTAGACAAATTCTGTTACAAATATTGTGCTCGCACACTTCCCTAAATAGTTCTCTAAGACATATTTTTGAAAGTAGAATTATTAGGTACAAACACATAGGGAGTTTTAAGAATGTCGGTATGAACTGCCAAATTTTCTTATGAAAGATTCTACTAATACACACACATTTGCCTAACTCTCGGTACCTCTGCCAACTCGAGGACTATTTCTTAAAGGCACAATAAAGTTATTTTTATTTTTGATAGCTACCAGACTTTGGTTATGTCAAATATCAGTATAATTCAACATCCAAAGCTGCAGAATATAATTATATGTTGAAATAGTCTAGTTTCTAAAAACATTATTAAAAAGCAAAATATGATACTTACGAACACAATCACCTCCTATTTCAGTTTCATCAGAGCCACATGGGTGTAATTGTGCATCAGAAATAGCTGCCAAAGGTTAAGGTTTGTATAATTATTCAGCTGGGCATGAATATATAAATCTACATATATCCAAGATGACAATTTATTGGAGGGTGTTTTAATACAGACTAAGATTTTCTTAATTCTTCTCTTATTTCATAACATATTTTTTCCTTTTAAGGATGAGATCAAATGAAAGATAAGGAATCATATTTCAAAACAATCAAAGCTTTAATATCTTATTTTCTAAGTATGAACCTGCATTTTTAAATAATGAAACACTGACCGTATCAAATGCTGGCGAAGATGTGGAGCAGCATGTGCTGGTGAGAATGCAAAATGGTACAGCTATTTTGGAGAACAGTTTAGTGGTTTCTTACAAAACTAAACATATTTTTAGCATACGACACAGAAATCATGCTCCTCTATGTTTACCCAAAGGAGCTGAAAACTTATTTCTATACAAAAACCTGCATATGGAAGTTTATAGCAACTTTATTCATAATTGCCCAAACTTGGAAGCAACCATGATGTTCTTCAGTAGGTAGATGGATATGCTGTTGTACATATAGACAGCATGGACTATTAGTCAGCCTTACAAAGAATTGAGCTATCAAGCCACAAAAAGACATGTAGGAAACTTAAATGAATATTAAGTGAAAGAAGCCAATCTGAAAAGGCTACCTACTAAGTGATTCCAACTATTTGAAATCCAGGAAAAGACCACACTATGGAGACAGTAAAAAGACACGTGGTTGTCTGGGGTTGAGCAGAGGGAGGGATGAACAGGCAGAGCATAGGGAATTTTTAGAGTAGTGAAACTAGTCTGTATGTCACTATAATAGTGGATACATGTTATGAGAAATTTGTCCAAACCCATAGAATTTTTGTTTGTTTGTTTGTTTTTTGTTTTTGACATGGAGTCTCGCTCTATCACCCAGGCTGGAGTGCAGTGGCGCCATCTCAGCTCACTGCAAGCTCTGCCTCCCGGGTTCACGCCATTCTCCTGCCTCAGCCTCCCGAGTAGCTGGGACTACAGGCGCCCACCACCACACCCGGCTAATTTTTTTTTTTGTATTTTTAGTAGAGACGAGGTTTCACCTTGTTAGCTAGGATAGTCTCACTCTCCTGACCTCATGATCCACTCGCCTCGACCTCCCAAAGTGCTGGGATTACAGGTGTGAGCCACTGCACCCAGCCCAAACCTGTAGAATTTACAACACCAAGAGTAAACCTTAATGTAAACTATGGACTAGGTGATAATGTGTGTCAATGTAGGTCATCAATTATAACAAATGTAGCACTCTGGTGGGGGACGTCAACAATGGGGATGGAGGACTATGCATGTGGGGGATTTATAGGGTATATGTGAAATCTAAAATAATAGTGAAACACACTACAATCTCCAGAAACGTATACAACAGTTGGTTTTATGCCAGTTCCTTGGTAATTGATTCCCCTATACTCATTTACAGGATTACACCACCAATGAGCCAAGGACAGAGGTGGTAATACTTACAACCCAATGTACTGAATACAGTTAATTGATACAAGAGCAACTATCTAAACAAAGGTAGGTTCATCAGATTGCTTCTTGAAAGAATTTAGTATTTAAACTAAAAGACAAGGAGCTGGAAGCAGAGTCAAGTTAATGACGGAGCTCTATATGAATGTCTAGACTACTACTGTTGCTAATATCTGGAAGCTGATCTATTTCTCACACTGTCTGAGACTTTCCTACGTAACTCTTCTTCAGATCCAATGACATATCCTAAAACCCTTAGATGTGATTATCTTTTACATTATTTTCAGTTGTTTTTTGTTATGTGCAAGCCAAACAGATTTGAAATAACCTTGACTACTAGACATGTACATGTATATATAAAAGAATGCAGTATTCCTATGAAACATGGGGCCAAAATACACTATTTTCTTGCCCAAGGACTCCCAAGAACTGTGCCCCATCTGTGTTTGGGGGGTTTTCTTTTCTTCTTTCTTCTATTTGCTTTTCCCAGATTGCTTTCATAGAATACAGCCAGCACCCTGGCTGAAATATTTAGTATTAGGATTAGACAATTGAGAATCTCTAGAAACATTAGCAAGGAAGAAAATAAACCATTCTGCTTAAAACCTTCTGTTTCTTCCTGATTCAACCATATGCCAATAATTAAACTATAATAAAGTAATAGTTGTCAAGAAAGGAAGCAAACAAGTGGAAATCTAGTTTCAAAGCATGTAAAATGCGCAACATTTGATATCCTATGCACAGTAGTGGAACACTGTTGGGCTGCACAACTAACTTGGGTTAGCACAACGAACATTGTAAAGAAAAGAGATGCCTGACCTGCATCATGAAGCAGTAAAGATTTGTAAGAGGTCCAAGCAGAGGGAGAAACAAGTATCAGATATGGAGAAGAGGACGGAGCAGAAAACTGCAATGATGAGACATTAATAACAGGTTGTAGAATATCCTCGTTGAGCATGCAAGCGTCCTGAGATCAACCTAGCTTTACTGTCACTACCTGTGATGTTGGACAAGTGCCTGTTTTCTCTGAGCAATTCTTTTTGTCCATAGAATAGGGATATTTATTGCATGCATCCTATTCTGACACAATGGTCTCATCTACATCCTTCCAATATGCTAGAAAAACTCTTTCCTAGGGGTCTTTGCTCTTGCTCTACTCTGACATGATAGCTACGTGGCTTGCTTAACTTTGGGACTTTCCTTCTCTCTTTTTTAATAGCGTTATTGAGGTATAATTGATTGAATGTATTTAAAGTGTAATTAATGACGTTTTGACATATGAATATACCCACTAAAATCTAACAATAATCAAGATAACAGTATTTCCATCACCTCCAAAAGTTTCTCTGTCCTTTTGTAATCCTTCTGCCTGCCACTCCTCCACATTCATAGACAGCAACTTATCTGCTCTATTATACAGTTTAGATTATATTTTCTGGAACTTTATATAAATATAATTGTACACTATGGACTTTATGTCTAGAAAATTGCATTCCTCATATATGTTTGAGATTCATCTATGTTTTTGACTGTTCAATAGTTTCTTCTTTTTTTCTTACAGTGAAGCCATCCTACAAATATAGTTCTTTCCCTTTTATTGAAAAAGTAGTATTTCATTGTACAGGCTTATCATAATTTGATTATCTATTAACCCGTTGATGGATATTTGTGGGTTTTTTCCAGATTTTTTTGCTATTTTGAATATAGCTGCTTTGAACATTCATATAGAAAACTATTTGAAAACATTTGCATTCATTACTCTTGGCAAATATATAAGAATGGAATGGCTGTGTCATATGGAAGTATATGTTTACTCTTTAAGAAACTGCCAAATTATTTCCTAATGTTTGAATGTACCATTTTACACTCCCAGTAGCAGAATACAGCAATTCTGGTTGCTCCGTGGCCTTGCCATCTGTAGTATGGTCAATCTTTTTAAATTGTATATGTAATATAATGGTATCTCATTGTGGATATAAATCCATTTAACTAATGACCAATGATGTTAAGCATATTTTTATGTGCCCATTTTCCATTATTATGTCTTCTTTGGAGAAGTGTCTGCTCAAATCTTATTACAAAATTGTTTTCTTATTATTGGGTTTTGAGAGTTACTCATATATTTTGGATCCAATTCTTCATCAGATATATGAATTGCAAATATTTTTTCCCAAGCTATGGCTTCTCTCTGCATTTTCCTTCAGTGTCTTTCAATGAGCAGAAGAGTAGAAATTTACAATTTTGATCGAGTCCAATTTATATTTTCTAATGGATCACAATTTTAGTATTATATTTTTAAAATATTTGTCTAATCTAAGATCACAAATATTTTCACCTGAAAGTGAAAGTATTCTCTCAAGCTTTGTATTTTTAGCTTTTGTAATTGAGATTTGAGTCTTTGATGATTGTGAGGTGGGTTTTTCTTTTTACTGTATTTTGATGATATGAATCAAAGTTATTTTTGCATATGAATATTCAATTTACTAAAAACACAACTCTTTTTTCTATAAAATTGGATCTATTCTTGTGTTTACGATCAGTTTACTGTGTGTGTCGGTGTTTTCCTGGGCTCTCTATTCTTTTCCATTGACTTATTTATCTCTCCTCATGCAATTACCACATTATCTACATTATTGTAACTTTAGGGTAAGTTTGAAGTCAGATAATATAAATTCTCCAACTGTTTTCTTTATCAAAATAGTTTTAGGTATTATAGGTTCTTCATATTTCTATATGAATTTTAGAATGAGTTTGTAAATTTCTACATGAAAGCTTGTTGTGATATTCTTTAGGACAATTTTGGAACCATAGTCAATTGGAGGAGAAGTGATATCTTAATATCATGTCTTTTGACCACGAACAAGGTTTATCTGTCCATTTTCTCAGGTTTATATAATTTTTCTTAACAAAGTTTTGTAGTTTTCACTGTAAAGGTCTTACACATCCTTTGCCATACTTATTACTGAGTGTCTTATATTTTTGGTGCTATAATTGGTATTTTTAGATAAAATTTCTGATTGTTAATTGCTAGTATGAAAAAATACAAATGATTTTTAAACGTTGATCTTTTTCTCATTCAACATTGCTAAGCCCACTTAATAGCTCCAGTAGCTATTTTATAGATTCCATTAGGTTTGCAAAATAGGTGATCATGTCATCTGCATTTATTATTCATGAGGGATATTGTTATATAGTTTTCTTTTAATGTCTATGTCTAGTTATAGTGTTAAGAGTAATGCCGGCCCGACAGAAGTTTAGAAAAGAGTTTGTGTAAAATTGGCATTATTTCTACATTAAATGTTTGGAAAAATTCCCAACTGAAGCCATCTGGGCATGCGGTTTTCATTGTGAGATAGATTTTTAACTAGAAGTATAATTCCTTTAATAGATATAGGGCCACTGAAGTTATCTGTTTACTTTTGAGTGAACATTGGTTGACTGTGTATTTTATGTTATTTTTATATAATTAGAAGTTATAAGTGCAAGTTTTGTTATACGAATATGTGTAGTCTGTATATTTTAAGAAATTTGTCTATGTCATCAGTTTTCAACTATATTTGCATAGAGTTGTTTATAATAACTATTTTTTATTACATACAGAATCTGTGGTTGTATCACTGCTCTTATTCCTGATATTGGTAATGTCTGTCTTTTTTTTTCTTTTTTACTGATCGGACTGGCTAGAGAATTATTCATTTTATTGAATCTCTGAAATAACCAGTTTTTTATTCTACTGAATTTTCTCTGTTGTTTTTGTATATTCTATTGCATTTATTTTTACTCTGTTTCCTTTCATCTGCTTACTCTGAGTCTCATTTGTGCTTCTTTTTCTAATCAGTTAATGTACAAACTAGGGTCTTCAATTTGTGACTTTTCTTGTTGTTCAATATAGACACTTAGTGGGTTTTAATTTTAATGAACTTCGATTTTTTGTGATATTCTAATTTTCTTAATTTAGGGCCCAGAATATGGTTTTACATGGTAATATTTTCCTATGTACTTGAACATCTATGCTGCTATTTTGTGAAGTCTTTTCTGCATGTCATTTACATCAAACTGGTTGAAAGAGTATTATGGTCTCCTCCATTTTTGCTGTTTTAGTGTCTACATGCTTGATCAATTATTGACAGATGACGTGTTGATCTCCAGTAATAGTCGCAAATTTGTCTATTTCTCCTTGCAGGTCTCTCAGTTTTGTTTATGTATTTTGAATTTGTTATTAGGTGTTTCATCATTTGGAACTGTCATATTCTTTTACTGAACTGAACATTTTATTATTAGGAAATGACCCTTGTTTTTCCTAGGAATATGTTTTGCTTTTGAGTCTACTATGCTTAATATTAATATACCCACTCTACATTTCTTGTGATTAATGTTACCTAGGTATATCTTCTTCTATCCTTATACTTTTGAACTCATTTTCCTCACTTTTTAAATGAGTTTTCTAGGCAGCCTATAGTTGGGTCTTGCTTTTTTGCCCAATTTGGCAATTTCTGCTTTTCAGTTGGGGTGTTTATATCATATATACTATATATATTTATATATATTACTTTTGTACCAACCTAATATATATATAAATCATATATAAATATATATAGCAACATGGTGGACTTAAACCTTACAATATCCACAATTATTTAACAACATTGTGAGGTTTAAATCCACCATGCTGCTATCCGTGTTCTATTTATTCTATTAGTGCTTTGTTCCACTTTTTATTTTTATCTCCATTGAAAAATATGGAATATATTTTATGATTCCATTTTATACCCCTTGTTGGCTAATTAGTTATAATGTTTTGTTTTATTTTAGTGGAAGCTTTAGGGGATATTGTAAACATCTTTAACTTCTCATAGTCTACATAGGCTAACTTTAATTGATATGATGCCACTTCACATGTAGTATAAGGACCTAACTACCTTGCTAAGTGGAAATACAAAAAATATAACAAAGATGTATATTTTCATAGAGTCTTCTAAATAAATAATATTTCAAATATATAACCTTTTTAGAATGGCTTTGATTACAATTAACTGTAATTAATATTTTTTCTTATTTGACCTCTAGAAAGCTGTAGGGATAGATATATTGTGTGTATACACATACATATGAATTCTGTGAGGATCCAAACGTCTTCATGAGACTATGATATTAAAGTGAAATTTTACTCTCTACTCTTTGCTGTTTTGCTGATTTTAAAATTAAATATATTGACTCCTAGCTAGATAGGGGCTATTGGTCGTAGAGAGCAATACGTCCAAGTAAAAAAATGACGTTTAATAGACTGCCTTCGAAGATAGAGATGATCCTGGGAATTCTTCTAAAGTAGTTATGATAAGAAGGCTTTTTCCAAATAAGCTCCTTAAAGGGGAGTAAATTTCAGTTAGCAGAAGCTCTCTTTCACCTTTTGAACTTTCTCTTTTATCCTGTCTAAATGCAGATAAAGAAGCTAAAACTGGAGCTTCATTCTGTCACCATGAAGGAAAAGATTAGTGACTTTTCAGAGACCTCAGCCTGACATTGTAAAGTGCCCAAATCACCATCAGCAGAGAACACCTGCTCCAGATATTTGTTCAGCAAGAAAAAGAAACTCTTAAGTAGATTAAGCGACTGTCATTTTTGTTTGCTATCTATGCAGTCTAATTTAAGTTCTAAATGATATTCCAAGGCAAGCTTCTATCAGCAAATCAGGAAGAATAATTCATGCATATGTCTGGTTAACAGACATTAAGAGTAAAAAATAACAATTGTCTCCCAGAATTCCTTCTCCCTAAATACTTAGAGGACTTGAATGTGGAGATTATAAGGTACTTTTGAATGTTCTGAGTGTTCTGGGTTAGGAAATTGAGTGGATGGTAGTGACGTTAACAAAACAGAAAATGTTTTAAATTTGGAAGGGATATCATAAAATACAAATTTTTAATATTATGTTATTAAATTCAGTGTAAAAAATATTTCTGATGAAGTGATTATTTGTATTTTATGGTATTGCTTGGTGTGAAAGTTTTGTTTTCTTTTTTAATAGTTGTCAATGTTTCTTAAACTAATATAGATAAATCAATGGTTTTTCCATGAAACAGAGAATTTTCCACAAATATTTGGTAATACTATAGGAAGATTTATATACATTAAATATTTTTTATGACAAGAGTGCCAAAAAAAATTCTTAAGGTTTTTCAAAAACTCTTGTCTTGGCCACCCAATGAGATTGATTGATGCATCTCTCTGGATTTTGTCCTTCCTAATGAATGGAACTAGCTGTGCTAAACTGAGCAGATGCTGCCCTTTCTTAGTAAACAGACTGCCAGTTTTAGCTGGACAGCAGCTGTGTACGGAATGTGAAGGTTTACCAGCTCACTCCCTCAGGATAATTCTCCATAGGCTTCTCAATCACACAGAACAAAATGCAGAGCTCCCTAAATGATCAGGCCTTGCTGCCCTTTCAAACGTCCGTCTTGTTATGTTCTCCCTCACTCATTGAGATCTAATATTTCTGTCCAGCTTTCACTCTTCTGAGTACAACATACTCTTATTGCCTCAGGGCCTGTCGCTTGCTGCAGCTGCTGTTTGAGCTGTTCTTCCCCTTGCTTTCTGTCTGACCAAGGACAGTTTAACCTCCAGCTCTCAGCATCAGTGCCCTTTTGTTAGACGTTTTGCTGGTCGACGTTTCATGATATATTTTATCCTCTCTCACCTTCAGTATTCTCTTCTACAGCAATTTTTAATCTTTCCATTCATCAGTTGCAATTTATAATTGCATGAATACTCTGTGCCAGGAGGGCAGGGACCACATTTGTTTTGGTCACCCCTCTATACTAAGGAGATGCTGTGTTGGATAGAAAATAAGCATGACTCCAGCAGTATATATGCGTGAAATAATTAGTGTGTTATTATTATACTTGTGGAATACTGCCAACAAATACCTATTTGAATTAATACATTTTATAAGTTTATTATTTCGATCTTATTATAATAATAAACAATAATTTTGCCTTATTTCTTTTTTAAAGATAGAACTACTGCCTTGCAATTAATGATAAAGTAAATCTAAACAATTCAAATTTCCATAAATGTAGTATGTATTTCAGAACAGTGAAATAAAATTATATGTTGAGAACATTATCTTTCTTAGTTTCTATTATCATGTAAAGTAGACAATAATGCATTATTTGCTTAGAGATTATGGCCAATAACGATATATTTACATCAACTTTAGAGGTCATTTGGAAATAAAACATTAGTTAAAAACAGAATGTGAAACTGGAGTGTGTGTCATTGTTTTTAAGAAAAAAGACTGCATTACAAACTCATCAAAATATTAAATTTTTTATTTTAATATTTTCAACTCAAAGAAATAACCATAGGAGAAAACTTATTGTATTATTATTTTTGCTGACATTAAGGGACAGATTTCTGAGAATAAGAATGCCAGGGGGGCGGAGCAAGATGGCCGAATAGGAACAGCTCCAGTCTCCAACTCCCAGCGCGAGCGACACAGAAGACCGGTGATTTCTGCATTTTCAACTGAGGTACTGGGGTCATCTCACTAGGGAGTGCCGGATAATCGGTGCTGGTCAGCTGCTGCAGCCTGACCAGCGAGAGCTGAAGCGGGGCAAGGCATCGCCTCACCTGGAAGCGCAAGGGGGAAGGGGATCCGTTTTCCTAGCCAGGGGAACTGAGACACACAACACCTGGAAAATCGGGTAACTCCCACCCCAATACTGCGCTGTAAGCATACAGGCACACCAGGAGAATATATCCCACACCTGGCCGGGAGGGTCCCACGCCCGCGAAGCCTCCCTCACTGCTAACACAGCAGTCTGCGGAGATCTATCCGCAAGGCAGCAGCGAGGCTGGGGGAGGGGCGCCCGCCATTGCTGAGGCTTAAGTAGGTAAACAAAGCCGCTGGGAAGCTCGAACTGGGTGGAGCTCACAGCAGCTCCAGGAAGCCTGCCTGTCTCTGTAGTCTCCACCTCTGGGGACAGCGCACAGCTGAAGACCAACAGGGGAAGTAGCGGGAGCCGGTGCAGACGCGAACGACTCTGTCTGACAGCTTTGGGGAGAGCCGCGGATCTCCCAACGTGGAGGTTGAGATCTGAGAACGGACAGACTGCCTGCTCAGGTGTGTCCCTGACCCCTGAGTAGCCTAGCTGGGAGAAATCCCCCACTAGGGGCAGTCTGACACCCCACACCTCACAGGGTGGAGTACACACCTGAGAGGAAACTTCCAAAGGAAGAATCAGACAGGTACACTCGCTGTTCAGCAATATTCTATCTTCGGCAACCCCTGCTGCTGATACCCAGGCAAACAGGGTCTGGAGTGGACCTCAAGCAATCTCCAACAGACCAACAGACAGTCCTTCTGACTGTCAGAAGGAAAACTATCAAACAGGAAGGACACCTATACCAAAACCCCATCAGTACGTCACCACCATCAAAGACCAGAGACAGATAAAACCACAAAGATGGGGAAGAAGCAGGGCAGAAAAGCTGGAAATTCAAAAAATAAGAGCGCATCTCCCCCTGCAAAGGAGTGCAGCCCATCGCCAGCAACGGATCAAAGCTGGTCAGAGAATGACTTGGACGAGAGGAGAGAAGAAGGCTTCAGTCCATCAAACTTATCAGAGCTAAAGGAGGAATTACGTACCCAGTGCAAAGAAACTAAAAATCTTGAAAAAAGAGTGGAAGAATTGACAGCTAGACTAATTAATGCAGAGAAGATCATAAATGAAATGACAGAGATGAAAACCATGACACGAGAAATACGTGACAAATGCACAAGCTTCAGTAACCGACTCGATCAACTGGAAGAAAGAGTATCAGCGATTGAAGATCAAATGAATGAAATGAAGCGAGAAGAGAAACCAAAAGAAAAAAGAAGAAAAAGAAATGAGCAAAGCCTGCAAGAAGTATGGGATTATGTAAAAAGACCAAATCTACGTCTGATTGGGGTGCCTGAAAGTGAGAGGGAAAATGGAACCAAGTTGGAAAACACTCTTCAGGATATCATCCAGGAGAACTTCCCCAACCTAGTAGGGCAGGACAACATTCAAATTCAGGAAATACAGAGAACGCCACAAAGATACTCCTCCAGAAGAGCAACTCCAAGACACATAATTGCCAGATTCACCAAAGTTGAAATGAAGGAAAAAATCTTAAGGGCAGCCAGAGAGAAAGGTCGGGTTACCCACAAAGGGAAGCCCATCAGACTAACAGCAGATCTCTCGGCAGAAACTCTACAAGCCAGAAGAGAGTGGGGGCCAATATTCAACGTTCTTAAAGAAAAGAATTTTAAACCCAGAATTTCATATCCAGCCAAACTAAATTTCATAAGTGAAGGAGAAATAAAATCCTTTACAGATAAGCAAATGCTTAGAGATTTTGTCACCACCAGGCCTGCCTTACAAGAGACCCTGAAGGAAGCCCTAAACATGGAAAGGAACAACCGGTACCAGCCATTGCAAAAACATGCCAAAATGTAAAGACCATCGAGGCTAGGAAGAAACTGCATCAACTAACGAGCAAAATAACCAGTTAATATCATAATGGCAGGATCAAGTTCACACATAACAATATTAACCTTAAATGTTAATGGACTAAATGCTCCAATTAAAAGACACAGACTGGCAAACTGGATAAAGAGTCAAGACCCATCAGTCTGCTGTATTCAGGAGACCCATCTCACATGCAGAGACATACATAGGCTCAAAATAAAGGGATGGAGGAAGATCTACCAAGCAAATGGAGAACAAAAAAAGTCAGGGGTTACAATCCTTGTCTCTGATAAAACAGACTTTAAACCATCAAAGATCAAAAGAGACAAAGAAGGCCATTACATAATGGTAAAGGGATCAATTCAACAGGAAGAGCTAACTCTCCTAAATATATATGCACCCAATACAGGAGCACCCAGATTCATAAAGCAAGTCCTTAGAGACATACAAAGAGACTTAGACTCCCATACAATAATAATGGGAGACTTCAACACTCCGCTGTCAACATTAGACAGATCAACGAGACAGAAAGTTAACAAGGATATCCAGGAATTGAACTCATCTCTGCACCAAGCGGACCTAATAGACATCTATAGAACTCTCCACCCCAAATCAACAGAATATACATTCTTCTCAGCGCCACATCGCACTTATTCCAAAATTGACCACATAATTGGAAGTAAAGCACTCCTCAGCAAATGTAAAAGAACAGAAATTATAACAAACTGTCTCTCAGACCACAGTGCAATCAAACTAGAACTCGGGACTAAGAAACTCAATCAAAACCGCTCAACTACATGGAAACTGAACAACCTGCTCCTGAATGACTACTGGGTACATAATGAAATGAAAGCGGAAATAAAGATGTTCTTTGAAACCAATGAGAGCAAAGATACAACATACCAGAATCTCTGGGACACATTTAAAGCAGTGTGTAGAGGGAAATTTATAGCACTAAATGCCCACAAGAGAAAGCTGGAAAGATCTAAAATTGACACTCTAACATCACAATTAAAAGAACTAGAGAGGCAAGAGCAAACACATTCAAAAGCTAGCAGAAGGCAAGAAATAACTAAGATCAGAGCCGAACTGAAGGAGATAGAGACACAAAAAACCCTCCAAAAAATCAATGAATCCAGGAGTTGGTTTTTTGAAAAGATCAACAAAATTGACAGACCACTAGCAAGGCTAATAAAGAAGAAAAGAGAGAGGAATCAAATAGATGCAATAAAAAATGATAAAGGGGATATCACCACTGACCCCACAGAAATACAAACTACCATCAGAGAATACTATAAACGCCTCTACGCAAATCAACTAGAAAATCTAGAAGAAATGGATAATTTCCTGGACACTTACACTCTCCCAAGACTAAACCAGGAAGAAGTTGAATCCCTGAATAGACCAATAGCAGGCTCTGAAATTGAGGCAACAATTAATAGCCTACCCACCAAAAAAAGTCCAGGACCACATGGATTCACAGCTGAATTCTACCAGAGGTACAAGGAGGAGCTGGTACCATTCCTTCTGAAACTATTCCAATCAATAGAAAAAGAGGGAATCCTCCCTAACTCATTTTATGAGGCCAACGTCATCCTGATACCAAAGCCTGGCAGAGACACAACAAAAAAAGAGAATTTTAGACCAATATCCCTGATGAACATTGATGCAAAAATTCTCAATAAAATACTGGCAAACCGGATTCAGCAGCACATCAAAAAGCTTATCCACCATGATCAAGTGGGCTTCATCCCTGTGATGCAAGGCTGGTTCAACATTCGCAAATCAATAAACGTAATCCAGCATATAAACAGAACCAAAGACAAGAACCACATGATTGTCTCAATAGATGCAGAAAAGGCTTTTGACAAAATTCAACAGCCCTTCATGCTAAAAACGCTCAATACATTCGGTATTGATGGAACGTACCTCAAAATAATAAGAGCTATTTATGACAAACCCACAGCTAATATCATACTGAATGGGCAAAAACTGGAAAAATTCCCTTTGAAAACTGGCACAAGACAGGGATGCCCTCTCTCACCACTCCTATTCAACATAGTGTTGGAAGTTCTGGCTAGGGCAATCAGGCAAGAGAAAGAAATCAAGGGTATCCAGTTAGGAAAAGAAGAAGTCAAATTGTCCCTGTTTGCAGATGACATGATTGTATATTTAGAAAACCCCATCGTCTCAGCCCAAAATCTCCTTAAGCTGATAAGCAACTTCAGCAAAGTCTCAGGATACAAAATTAATGTGCAAAAATCACAAGCATTCTTATACACCAGTAACAGACAAACAGAGAGCCAAATCAGGAATGAACTTCCATTCACAATTGCTTCAAAGAGAATAAAATACCTAGAAATCCAGCTTACAAGGGATGTAAAGGACCTCTTCAAGGAGAACTACAAACCACTGCTCAGTGAAATCAAAGAGGACACAAACAAATGGAAGAACATACCATGCTCATGGATAGGAAGAATCAATATCGTGAAAATGGCCATACTCCCCAAGGTTATTTATAGATTCAATGCCATCCCCATCAAGCTACCAATGAGTTTCTTCACAGAATTGGAAAAAACTGCTTTAAAGTTCATATGGAACCAAAAAAGAGCCCGCATTGCCAAGACAATCCTAAGTCAAAAGGACAAAGCTGGAGGCGTCACGCTACCTGACTTCAAACTATACTACAAGGCTACAGTAACCAAAACAGCATGGTACTGGTACCAAAACAGAGATATAGACCAATGGAACAGAACAGAGTCCTCAGAAATAATACCGCACATCTACAGCCATCTGATCTTTGACAAACCTGAGAGAAACAAGAAATGGGGAAAGGATTCCCTATTTAATAAATGGTGCTGGGAAAATTGGCTAGCCATAAGTAGAAAGCTGAAACTGGATCCTTTCCTTACCCCTTATACGAAGATTAATTCAAGATGGATTAGAGACTTAAATGTTAGACCTAATACCATAAAAACCCTAGAAGAAAATCTAGGTAGTACCATTCAGGACATAGGCATGGGCAAGGACTTCATGTCTAAAACACCAAAAGCAACGGCAGCAAAAGCAAAAATTGACAAATGGGATCTAATTAAACTAAAGAGCTTTTGCACAGCAAAAGAAACTACCATCAGAGTGAACAGGCAACCTACAGAATGGGAGAAAATTTTTGCAACCTACTCATCTGACAAAGGGCTAATATCCAGAATCTACAAAGAACTCAAACAAATATACGAGAAAAAAACAAACAACCCCATCAAAAAGTGGGGAAAGGATATGAACAGACATTTCTTAAAAGAAGATATTCATACAGCCAACAGACACATGAAAAAATGCTCATCATCACTCGCCATCAGAGAAATGCAAATCAAAACCACAATGAGATACCATCTCACACCAGTTAGAATGGCAATCATTAAGAAGTCAGGAAACAACAGGTGTTGGAGAGGATGTGGAGAAATAGGAACACTTTTACACTGTTGGTGGGATTGTAAACTAGTTCAACCATTATGGAAAACAGTATGGCAATTCCTCAAGGATCTAGAACTAGATGTATCATATGACCCAGCCATCCCACTACTGGGTATATACCCAAAGGATTATAAGTTATTCTACTACAAAGATACATGTACACGTATGTTTATTGCGGCACTATTCACAATAGCAAAGACTTGGAATCAACCCAAATGTCCATCTGTGACAGACTGGATTAAGAAAATGTGGCACATATACACCATGGAATACTATGCAGCCATAAAAAAGGATGAGTTTGCGTCCTTTGTAGGGACATGGATGCAGCTGGAAACCATCATTCTTAGCAAACTATCACAAGAACAGAAAACCAAACACCGCATGTTCTCACTCATAGGTGGGAACTGAGCAATGAGATCACTTGGACTCGGGAAGGGGAACATCACGCACTGGGGCCTATCATGGGGAGGGGGGAGGGGGGAGGAGGGAGGGATTGCATTGGGGAGTTATACATGATATAAATGATGAATTGATGGGTGCTGACGAGTTGATGGGTGCAGCACACCAACATGGCATAAGTATACATATGTAACAAACCTGCACATTATGCACATGTACCCTAGAACTTAAAGTATAATAAAAAAAAAAAAAAAAGAATGCCAGAAACTTAAAGAAATCAATTTTTCTAATAATACTGGTTTCAATTCCAAAACTATGATGAGCAAAATAATTTTTGAGATTGGACATTTTATATATATGTATATATATGTGTTTATATAAATATTTATGTATATATATGTGTATATATACACACACACATTTATAAATATATTGAGTTATTTAAACCTAAAACTATGTTTCCTTTAAACTACTATAATAACCAACTAAGTGATTTTACTTGTTATGCTATAATTGTGTTATTTGGGGTTGGCTAGCTTGGGGAGTCTAACAACCTCAGTAGTAAAATGTTCACTGTTGCTGAATCAAGTGTTCGTCTGCTTTGATAACACTGTCTACAAGAGTGTCTCCCAGAACTTTCAGTGTTGTATATATGGCTGAACCTAGGCAACTAAATTGGGGTTCGTTTTACTCCTATAACTGGTTATACATGAGCACACTCACCTATCTATAGAATAAATCCCTCATTTATCAGCTTCACCATTGTCTAAACAGTCTAAGTAAAAATCGCCACTCTGTAGTTTCTTTCTGTTTAGAGCTTTTTGTATCTTAGGAATTGGGCCACTAGTTCCATTAAACATTACTAGTGTATATGCATTTGTTGAATCCCTGTTTTGTTCAGGACACTAGGTCATGAGACCCTGATGTAAAGGGCACTTTGTTTTCAAAGAGTTCATAGTCATAGTGGAGCACAGAGAAAAAGAAAAATATTTATTAGGTCCAACTATCTATGGTGAGCTCTAGAATGGTATGTTATGGGAGCTCTCAGCCAGGACTCTCATGTCACAACATCCTTAGTCAACACCACTAGTGTCAGGCTTATGAGTCTGAGATGTAGTGTATATCTGTGTCATGTCCCTTCTTAGATAACAGCCCAAAACAGAATTCTTGATTTCTCTCTCTTCCCAACCTGATGTGTTTGTACCCTAGTCTCTCCCTCTTTAGTTGCTGAAGCAAAAACCATAGATATTGTCCTTGATTTCTCTCTTTCCACCTTTCTCATATCCATTGCATGAGCTCTGTTTCCAAAGACATCTTAGCTTAATATCCTCTTCTTTGCCACTAGTCCGAGTCATTTCCACTCCTCCCTCCTTTAAGCCACTACCATCTCTCTATTGAATGAATGCAACAGCCTTCTGGAGTCTTGCTGCAGGGATAATGACCTTTCAAATACACTCCTTAGATCATATTATCATCTCTTTAAAAATCTTATAGGATTTTTAAAGACTGAAGCTAAGTTCTTACCAGGAACTTCAGACCCTACAGATGCTGACCTTTTCTTACTTCTCTAACCTCATCCCCCAAGATTTATTCATTTTCTCTGTTCCCACCACATTGTTTCTCCTTCAGCTCCTTGAACTGCCTTCTTCATATGTATTTAAGGACCTCTGCATTGTCTATTCTTCTGCTGGAGCTCTTTTTCCCCACATATTTTCATGACTGCCTCATTCTCCACATTCAGTGCTCAACTCAAATTTGTCACTTATTCAAAGAGAACTCCTCAGGTACCCTTTGTAAGACAGCATCCTTGTGCCAGTTCATTCCTATTGTATTGACCAATTTTCTTTAATTTGTGGTATATTAATTTCTCAAATATTAGCCTCTTAGTTTAGAATGATTTTAGATTCACATAAAGATTGCAAAAATAATACAGAATTTGCACTTATCCATCTTCCACAAATGTTAACATATTACAAAGCCATGATATATTTGTCAAAACTAGGAAGTTTACCTTAGGACTGCACTCTCAAATAAACTGAAAACTGTAGTCAGATTTTACTAATCTGAATTTTTCAGTTTTCCCAATCAGGATATCCCATTGAGTTATTCATCATTTTCTAATCTGTGACTGTTTTCTATTCTTTCCTGGTTCTTCATAATTTTGACGTTTTTGAAGAGTACTATTCAGGTATTTTTTTAGTGTGCTATTTAATTTGGGTTTATATAAACTTTTTCATGATTCGACTAGGATTATGCTTTTGGGGGAATAGTACTACAAAACAGAAGTGCTCTTATTATTACATGTTATCAGGAGACATGTGACGTCAACATGTGTTATCACTAGTAAAATTAACTGCAATCACTTAATTAATGTAATGTCTGCCAGGTTTCTCCACTGTAAAACTGGTAGATTTTTTTTTTCCTTGTCATACCCAATTATTTGGAAACAACTCAAATGCAGCCAACAATCAATATGAGGGAAGTTATTCAAAATCTTTTAGGTGAAGTAGTAGCAACAAATATTTGTAATTATTTAAAGAAGCTTTGTTTCCTTGCTTCTATTTAATTATCTACTCATATATTTATATAGTAAGGACTTAGGGATATTTACTTTAATCTTTAAATAATATTCTGTTTCTTTTTAGATATTATCTGAAGCATTCCGCTAGAATGCAAGTTTCATAAAGGCAGAGATCTCATTTATCTTGCTCATCACTGTAACTCTTGAGGCCTTAAATAATTTCTGGCACAGGATAAACATTCAATAAATATTGGTGAATGAAAGATGAAATAATATAAAATGTATATTTTTATGATAAATTTTACTCACCCTTCTTCATCCTTTAATTAAAAGAGGAATGGACTTGAAGAAACCAAAGAATTTTTAACACACTCGATCATTATGTCCAGGGAAAAAATGTGAGATGTCTGCTTTGATGCTTTCACATCAAATGTTTGGGGGTACTTTGCAATCTTGGCAAAGAATCCTAAAGAAATCTGACCAACGTAAACAGAAATTTAGCTTCAATCTAACAATAATGGTAGAACAAGTCTTACTGAGATTTGCACTGACTCCGTGCAACCTATCCAGAGAATGGTACAAATGGCAGGGTTCCATGAGTAACAGTCATGTGAATTACTGATGTTTTCTTACCTTCCGCACAATAGCCCATACATCCCTGAGTTGGCTGTAGTAAGTATACAAAAAAGTTCCCACAGTTTCTTACAGACACTGGGATTTGAAAGAGACAGCAGTCTTTTGTAGTGCTAAACAAAAACTGCCATGTTGCACAAGCTGTCAATTGCTTGATCTCCCCAGGAGATGGCAGTGTTTCTGAATCTCTCAGAGACAGCCAGATGGGGGCCTGAGTTCCACAGTGGTTCATCTTTTGCAGCACAGAAAACAAAAGTTGAAAATTCAATTTATTTTCATCCATTGTAGATATATCAACTTTGCATTTTCTTCTAAACAACCCTTAAAATATTATTAATCATTAAAAAATTGTAACTTGCACTTGTTCTATACAATAAAAAGTAGTTTTAAGGAATACTAAATTTAAGGGTAGAAATCTCATAGTTAATATACTCATTCACAAATTCATTGTAAATATTAATAAATTTATTCCATGCATTACATTTGTATTGTAAACAAGGGAAATTAAATCTCAGATACCTTACTAAAATAGCTGATAAATTCTAAAATAAGACAAGTCAATCTAAAGTTATCTTAACACATAACACAAAGATAAACTGATCTTGGAAAGTTCTTGCAAAATTGCTTGAAATAGTATGTCCAAGAAGTGAATGCATAGTTCAGGAGGCAATAAAATCAGCGAGAAGGAAGGTATTACTCAAAATCTGGTGATGGAAAATTGTTTAGTAATTTAGAAATAACAAAGTTTGGCAGGGAGCAGTGGCTCACACCTGTAATCCCAGCACTTTGGGAGGTCCAGGTCGGCAGACTGCCTGAGGTCAGGAGATCGTGACCATCCTGGCTAGCATGGTGAAACCCCATCTCTACCCAAAATACAAAAAAATTAGCCCGGTGTGGTGAAGTGCACCTGTAACCCCAGCTACTCGGGAGGCTGAGGCAGGGGAATTGCTTAAACCAGGGAGATGGAGTCTACAGTGAGCCAAGATCGCAGCACTGCACTCCAGCCTGGGTGACAGAGTGAGACTCCATCTCAAAAATAAATAAATAAATAAATAAATAAATAAATAATAACGTTTCAACCTCACTTGAAGTCATCAAAATCATTTTTCAGATGAAAAATAGAATTAAATAGCAAAATAACCCAGGAAAAATAAGAAGAAACTATGTATGACTCAGGAAGAACCAGGACCCTTACTAAATGCATGATCTTGGACAAGGCACTCAACATCCTTCTCTTTTATATTAGGTGGAAGTAGTACCCACCTCAAAGTATCATAGTGAGGTATGGATAAAGTAATGTATATAATACAACTTCTACATAGCAATGGCTCAAAAATCGTTAGCCAGGTTATAATTCTTATTATTATTTCTATGCTTAAAAGCAAAGGAAAAACATAAAGGAAATATTGATATATATGAATGAATTATAATTTTAAAAATATAAGATTAAAGTTAAATAATAAAATTATGTGTAAGTAGTACCATATTTTGTTATGTTTATTTATAATCATACTATATTTGCTATTTTATTTTAACATTGTAATATTATCCATTTAAAACTCTAAGACTACAAATGGACAAAATGTACAAATAGGTAATTCACAAAAGAAACACAAATGCCTAATACATACATGAGAATATTCAGTATTGCAAAAGGTATTTTTATGTACTGCTATTGGAACTAAAAATTATCACTATGTTTTAAGTGAACAATTATATGTATCAAAAGCCTCAAAAACACTTTAACCATTACTAATTTAACTTATAAAAATCAATCTTACTAAAGACACTAAAATTAAAATAATTACATGTACATTTGCTAATTGCAGAATTACTTATTATAGCAAAATCCTGAACGTCCACACATATGGTGATGGTTTAAATAAATATGATACATGTATGACATAATATTATTTTCAAAAATTATAAAATTAATTTATAATAACAGGAAAATGATCATGCTATAACTTTAACTGAAGAAGAATAGCATGTTTTTCAATTGAACATATAACATGAACATTACAAAACAATATAAATAAGATAAAACAATAGCAAAATGTTAATAACGGTAGTTATGACTGTGTGGATAGATTATGAAGAAATGTTGTTCCACTCCTGTGCTTTATTTCCTAAGCTTTATGTAATGCACATTCATTATTTAAAACATTACAAATAGTAATTTATGTAAGTCGACATGTATTAACCTGTAGAGAAAAAAAAATCATTGAGTTTCCGGTTGAATGCTTTAAAGTCTTAGCACAAAAAGGGAATGAGAGGGTGGGGATAGAGAGCACTTCCTGGTGGAGCACAGCCTGCTCAGTTTAACTGATCTCCAGGAAAACAGCCAGGGAAACTGGTTCACTTTTACATTTGTGTGAGGTTCTAGAAACAATTGTAGCTAAATCAGCCTTAAGAGAAAAACACAAATATTTTTAAATGTGGTGAAGTTCCTCCAATTTTCTCAAACTTTACTTTTAAATTCTAATTGTTTTTTAGTTCCTTACAAATGAAGTGTCACAAAAGCAACTAATGAGCAAATAAACAAAAAAGGGATAATGAGACTTAGCCACAATGCCACACTTTAAAATTAAACATTGTTAAAATTTCAATGTCTTTCCAGAGATCTTTTTACATTAGTGCTTAAAAAGGAAAATGATTCCTGCTTCTGCAGTATTTATAAAATGTGAATAACAATAAGGAAAACAAGCCTTTTGCTAAGACATAATCTTATGTGATGCGATCTCCCTCCAGGGGCCAATAGTCGCTGCATGACCTCTAAGTTAAAAGAAAGTCAACTTTAAGAATGAAATCACACCCAATAAGTGTATAATTATATAGGGTAAAATTGTGAGTGATGATGTAATTATGTAATTTGGGAAGCATTACACAGACATATGTCTTCAATAATATCATGCCTTTATTAGCTACCTATCACAACTGAACACCTATTTATGCAGAATTCACTTGGGAAACCAGTCAGCTGAGAAAGACTGTGATAAGGGAGAAGATCAGGTACATGACTTTTGGTCATGTGATTCATGCTTAGTGTCTGTGATCACATCTTTATAATGAGGTAACAATAGCTACCTCAAAGCATCACTGAGAGAACTAGTGAGTTTACATATGCAATAATGTCCACAAGTGCAGGGAATTTATAAGTTGCAAAATAAATGTCAGATTAAAACCCTTCTTCCACTTTGATCATATAAGTTGGATGCTGAGTTAATGGCCTTAGTGTTTTGGCAGATTTAGACTTAGTCTCATTCCTTAGATCCTGTGGATAAAAATGTGGTCGCAATAATAAGAGTTGAACTGAAAGGATAACTAGTCAGAGTATGATAAGTAGAAATAATGTCTATTTCACGACAGTATCATCAGATGAATGGGGACTACAAATGAATTAGGGGAACTTGCATTTGAAAATCATGCTAACGATAAGTACAATTGTCAATAGAATTTCAGAATGGCCTGGATAAGTAATACAAGTTAGCTGAGGGATTACCCAAGAAATCACACTTTATGTTTATTCTTCTGCTTATTTTTTGAAGCATTTTGGAAGAAAATGTATTTGTCAAATGAAATAAGAATGAAAGAAGTCACC
This sequence comes from Rhinopithecus roxellana, assembly GCF_007565055.1. Lineage (NCBI taxonomy): Eukaryota > Metazoa > Chordata > Mammalia > Primates > Cercopithecidae > Rhinopithecus > Rhinopithecus roxellana. The sequence continues at coordinate 138,090,314 of NC_044554.1, forward strand.
TGGGCTAGACAAGTCAATACTACGCAATGCTATACAGGACAATGCTATGATCAGAATTATATCATGTTGTAAAAAGAGTAAAGTTTATGAAAAGTTAAGTTGCAAATAAAACACATCCGATGTGAGTTCATGTATAAAACCTTTTTAATTTTGTCCATTTAAACCTGATGTGTTTGAAAGACATACGCTTACATGTTCACAACTATAAAGAAAAAAAGGGTATGTTGGCTGCACAAATTTTGGGTTTGAGGAGGGAGCTTAAGTGAGATAAGGCCATATGCCTCCAGAGTATTGAATGTGCTACAGGTACACTGTCTTCCAACTGTGATCAGGAAATACCTGGAGATTTCACTGCCAGACTGAGTTCTTCTTAGTCTTAGAATAGGAGGTGCCGAGCCTGTAAGTTTTACTCCATCAGTTAAGAAAGGCAGTGAGAGGCAACAACTGACAAAACTGAAGCACTTTAGATAAACAGTATTTTACTGTTTGCAGGTAATACACCTGAGCCCTAGAGAACAACTGCCTGTATTCAAAACTCAGCTTTTTGACCTGCTAGCTGTGACTGTAAGAGCACTATACCTAAGAATATATGTTTTCTGCACTGTTTGATGGAAATAATGATGATATATTGTATTCTAGAGTTGTATACTCATACAAGATAATGTTGGTAAAAGTGTTTCTGGACTGCATGGAACATAACGTTAACTATTACTATTATTACTAGACTAGGTAATGTGGGAATAGTCTTTCAGATTAACTCAATCTTATACAAAATTAAAACAATATTTTTAGCATGAGAAATAAGCTGGCTGTAAGAAGATACAAATCTCATATGAAAAACACATAAGGAAAATCATATGTAGTACTTAGGGAGTTGACCTACCTCAACACATTTGGTTGGCATCTCAGCAGGTCTGTCAAAGATGAGAAATCTATACCATCCAGGGGAGAGGGAATGGTCACATATTAGGTCTTGAACAGCTGACTGCTGGAGGTGCCACGAGTCAAAATGGACACTTCTATAAGGACTCTGAAGAAACTGATGTCCCCCAGGAGAGCACTCCTGAGCTAGTATGGAAAGACAGGTGTTCTTATGTAATGCATTTTGTTTGTTGACGTAGTTTAGTCCTCAATTAAAATTGATTCCCATAACAAAAAATAAAGCAAATTAACTTACTATTGCACATAAAGACCCTCTGAAATGTCAGGGTCTGTTAGTAAGTCATAAGTGACTTAACTAATTTGCATGTTTCATAAATGCAATAAACAAATCAACAAAACTCTTTAGAATGTACTTTTGAAATATTCAAGCTTTAAAACCTTCATTTTCATTTAATTCAAACAACCAATAGAGTTGCTTGCTCTTGAGTTAGGATGTCAAGTCACAGGACCTACAAGGATTTCTCTTGAGCCTGGTACTCTGGATTTGAATATCACTATTGTTTCTCTACAACCAGTTTCTCCCAAAGTAGCCACATGCCTCAAAAATTCTATTTCTGCCAAATGCTCGAATGCAACAAACTGAACTAATCTTTTAATGCTAACTCAATATGTGTAAAGTGCTTTCAAACTAAAGGTTCCTGCATTCTTGAATGCAGAAAAACATTAAAAATTTTTAAAGTTGTTTTCCAAAATTTTGGAAGTACCTTTTTGCCTACTAAGCACAGAAAAACAAATGGGATGGAGGGGAGCAGGTTTGAAGGGGAAACAAGAAAAGCCCATGGCGAAAGGGAGAATTCTTTAGTCTTTTTTAGGAAACCTTTTATATGAGTAGTCTTTGGCCTGGAATATACTTATTCCATGAAATCCACAGAGGCCAAACAAAAAGCTCCACTTTCCAGCACTAAAAGTGGAGAGAAGAGCAGGCAGTGAAACAGTTATCCTAAAATGCAACTCTTGTTTGAGGCTCCTGTGTTCCCAAATTACTGAAATAATAAGCACCACAAGGAACTGTCTGTATTTGAAAACTAGAGTATCTTGTTGGCACAGTTGATAGAAAATCTTCAAATATTATATATTATATTTATTGATGGAAAACCTGTAATAAAGATGGCATCTATGAAATTAGAAAGGTGAAAGAAACAATTCAGTCACTACTAAAAATAGCTCATTGTGGAAAAAGCTTATCTAACTAAAAAAATTATCAAATACTTATTATATAATTTTAAATTACAGAAGTGTTTATAAAACAAAATCAATTTCTCAACTTTAATAAGGAGAACAAAAAATCAGAGATACTAATTTACAAGCGGATCTCACAAGTGTAGCCTATGAAAAATAAGTCATTATAATTAGAATTATGTTTCTGCTTTGTATTTTGTTTGTAGTTATGGCAATTAAACTATACAAAGACATTATTTTCCAAATGATCTCTCTACATAATTTTTTTTAGTACAAGATATTGGAAGTCAACACAAAAGGCTCCTCTTTCTTTTGTCTATAAATCCTCCATAGTTGTTAATTTCCCAGAAGGCTCCAATGTCAACATGAAATAAGTATTTTATAAAATATGTATAGATAGAAATCAAGGAATGTGCTATCATTTCATCTAATTTTGAAATATCTCTAATACCCTTCAAAACAAGGACATTGCACCAGGTTACAATCTTTTAAAAAAGAGATTTTGAAAGAGATTCCTAGTAAGGTGTGCATAAACTATTAAAATGTTTTCTCTGATCTCTTTTCTACAATAGAATTTTGTCTCGGGAAAAAATCAATAACTCCATCTTTATTTTGTGTAGTATTCCTCCTTACTCAGCACCTTTGTAGTTCTTGTATTTCTTCTGGTTTAGCTGCTTTGTTTCCTAATACAAAGCCGAAAATATAAGATGTATAAAAGAAATCACTGCTTGACATCAATAACACTAGAGAATTGTGTAATATTTAACTCAAAATTTTATTTATTTACTTTTATTCAATATTTATCTTATAGGATAATTTTAAATTCATATATTTTATATCTATTATTTCATAACTTTTTTCTAAAAATCTACTTATCTTATTTACACTGTTCAAGGACTATATAGAAAGTTTAGAAATCTTATTAGCAATAATCAAGCCACATTTTCAAAGCTTGATTCCAAACTTAGCTCTAGAATGCATGATATAGTTGAGTGAGGATTATATTGATGGCTTGGGCTCTCATTTGTGCATCTGAGGACTCTGCTCAACAAATACTAAAAGAATAGCTCTACAAGCCCATCTCTTTCATCAGTCAAGTTCATGGCATGATATACAGAGCTTTCTGACAAACTGACAATATAACTTTTCCCCTAAAAAAAAAAAGTAGATATAAAGTATACATTAAATTTATACTTCTATTCATCCTGACTACTTCCTGATATGATTTAAGAAATTTGGGTAATATATAATAGAATTTACAGTACTTGAATTTCAAGTATTTTGGAAGAATGTGTCAAATTATAAATAATAGAGCCATAGTGATAGCATATGCAAATAATTTCCTTTTTTTGTTTCTACATACGAGGTAACCTGTATTAGATTATTTTCCAGTTTAATGTAATGACCAAGACTAGAATTCTACAAAATTCAGAACTGGTTGATACACAATATATTCAGAAGCCAAATAAATCATTTTATTTTTAAGAGATAAACATGCATAACCCTTGGTGACAGGTACTTCATAATAACTGAATTTGTAGTTATAAAATCTTCTGTATATTATCCTACAGGAATTCCTACAGGAATTTCAAGTATTTTGAAAATTTCAAGTCTTCAAAATCTTATAACATCTTCAAAGATTTGAGAAAGGGAAAAGCCACGTTTGATGCCCAAACATAATGAGAAATAAAAAATAATTTAGTTTCTGACATTCAAAATAGAATTTTGTTGGAAAATCATTCCCATGGTTTAGAAGAATCCAATGTCTGCCGGATGCAGTAGCTCACATCTGTAATTCCAGCACTTTGGGAGGTCAAGAGGCCAAGGCAGGTGGATCACCTGAGGCCAGGAATTGGAAACCAGCCTGACCAACATGGAGAAAGCCATCTCTACTAAAAATATATACCTATATATTTTGTGTATATATATAGTATGTGTATATATATACACAAAAATATATATATAGTATGTATATATATATACACAAAATATATAGTGTATATATATATATATATAGTGTGTATATATATATATACACTGTATATATAAATACAAAAATACAAAATTAGCCAGGCATAGTGGTGCATGCCTGTAATTCCAGCTACTCGGGAGGCTGAGGCAGGAGAATCACTTGAATCCGGGAGGTGGAGGTTGCAGTTAGCCAAGATCACGCCACTGCACTCCAGCCTGGGCAACAAGAGTGAAACTCCGTCTCAAAAAAAAAAAAAGAATCAATGTCATAAAAATGGCCATACTACCCTAAACAATCTAAAGAGTCAAGACTATTTCTATGAAACTACCAATGTTGTTTTTTACAAAATTAGAAAAAAGCTACTCTAAAATTCATATGGAGCCAAAAAAAAGTGTCCCAATAGCAAAAGCAATCTGCAGCAAAAAGAATAAAGTCTGAGGCATTGCATTACCCGACTTCATACAATATTATAAGGCTACAGTAACCAAACATCATAGCAGTCATTCAAAAACAGACACACAGACCAATGGAACAGAATAGAGAACCCACAAATAAAGCCACACACCTACAGCCATCTGATCTTTGACAAAGTCAACAAAAATAACCAATGGAAAAAGGACTCCCTATTCAATAAATGGTCCTTGGATAACTGGCTAGCCATAGGAAGAATAATGAAACTGGACCCCTACTTTTCACCATATGCAAAAATTAACTTAAGATGGGTTAAAGATTTAAATATAAGACCTCAAACTGTAAAAAGTCCTAGAAAAATCCCTAGGAAATACCTTTCTGCACATGGGCCTTGGCAAAGAACTTATGACTAAGTCTTCAAAAGCAACTGCAAAAAAAACCCTAAAATTAACAAGTTGGACCTCATTAAAGAGTTTCTCCACTATCAATAGAGTAAACAGACAACCTACAGAATGGGAAAAAATATTCACAAACTATGCATCTGAAAAAGGTCTAATATCCAGAATCTATAAGGATTTTAAATAATTCAACAAGCAAAAAACAACCCCATGGAAAAGTGGGCAAAAGACATGAAAAGATGCTTCTCCAAAGATGCCATACAAATGGCCAACAAACACATGAAAAAATGCTCAATATCACTAATCATCAAAGAAACGCAAATCAAAACCACAATGAGATATTATCTTATATCAGTCAGAATTACTATTATTAAAAAGTCAATAAACAACAGATGTCAGTGAGGCTGTGGGGAAAGGGAACATTTATACACTGTTGGTGGGAATGTAAATCAAATCAGTCACTATGATAAGCCGTCAAAGAAATGAAAAAAGAACTAATCTCAAAGAATGGAAAAAAGAACTATCATTCAACCCAGCAATCCCATTATGGGTATACACCCACGGAAAATAAATTATTCTACCAAAAAGAAGACACATGTACTGGTATGTTCATCCCAGCACATTCACAGTAGCAAAGACATGGAATCAGCCATGGTGCCCATCAACAGTGAATCGGATAAAGAAAATGTAGTATACCTGAAACTGGTCCAATAGTCCCACAGAACTGATGTTTATGGTTTCTTTTGAATAAACATAGAAATTGACCCTCCCAGTCTTAAAACTTCAGACAGTTTCAACTGTCTTATCTGAGTTCCTTTCTCAGGAAACCAACCATCAGGCCTAGCAACTGAAACTTACCAGATTACCACATCTGGAAAATGAGATTCCAGAGCCCTACCCATCATGATCGCTTAACTGACCATCAGCTTCCTGTTGACCAACTCATCTCCCTTATTCCTCCCTAATTCCTGTATTCTTACATGTAGCTATAGCTCTTCTCTGCTATATAAATCCAATTTTAATCAGTCAGAGAGATAGATTTGAGACTGATCTTCCATCTCCTCAGCTGGAGCACCCTATTAAAGCCCTCTTCCCTAGCAATACTCATTGTCTCAGTGATTGGCTTTTTGTGCAGGATTATGCCTATAGTATAGGAGAAAAAGATATGATTGGCTTTTTTCTGAACTCCTGATATTTCAGTAATACATATACAACATGCAACACCATGCAGCCATAAAAAAGACTAAAATCATGTCCTTGGCAGCAACATGGATGCAAATAGAGGCCATTATCCTAAACAAACTAATGCAGAAACAGAAAACCAAATACTGCATGTTCTCACTTATAAGGGCAAGCTGAACACTGGGTACCCACAGACATAAAGATGGGAAAAATAGACACTAGGGACAGGGACTACTGAAGGGGGAAGGAAAGAAGAGGGTAAGGATTGAAAAACTACCTATTGGGTACCATGCTCACTATCTGGGTGACAATATCATTTGTACCTCAAACCTGAGCATCGTGCGATGTACCTTTGTAACAAACCTGCACATGTATTCCTTGAATCTAAAATAAAAGTTGAGATTTTTTTTTTAAATAGAATTGTAGGTTCTTCAACAACGCAGATGGTTAAAAAGCAAGAGAAAATAGAGTGGCTAGTTTGCTAAATCACTTTACATTGGCCTTCTTTACATATCAAAAGACAAACTGAGGGCCTCTTCTGAATACAATTAGATTGAAAGTAAAAGGATAGAAAATAATATATCCTACAAGTAGCAACCAAAAGAAAGGTGGTATGGTTGTACTACTATCAAACAAAGAAGAACTTAAAACATAAAAGTCTTACCAGAGATGAGGGACACTTTATAATGATAAAAGGGTCAATCCATGAGGAAGATAAAGCAATTGTAACATAATTGAACCTAATAACAGAGCACTGAAATATATGAAGCAAAATCCAGCAGAAACTGAGGGGAAAAAATACATATTTTAACAATAACAATTGGAGTCTTTAATATCCCACTTTCAATATCAATTTTAAAAACAGGCAGCATAATAAATAAATAAAAATCAGAACAACCATATAAACCAACTTGACCTAGCAGACATCTATAAACACTATTCCTAAAAATATTAGAATATAATTTTTCTCCAAGTACACATGGAATATTCACCAAAATAGACAATCTACTAGACCATAAAACAAACCTTGATAAATTTAAACAGAAAGCTGGGCATGGTGGTACGTTCCTATAAACCCAGCTACTTGGGAGGTTCAGGTGGGAGAATTGCTTCAGTCCAGGAGTTCAAATCCAGCCTAGGCAACATAGTAAGAGCCTACTTCTAAAAATAAAATAATATAAAATTAAAACAAAATTCAAAAAGATGAAATTCATACAAAGTATGTTCTCTGATCACAATGGAATGAAATTAGAACTCTATAACAATGAAATTTAAGAAAACCTTACAAATATGTGGAAATTAAACAACCAAAATAATCACTGAGTTAAAGAATAAAAGAAAAAGAAAACTAAAAAATACTTGGAGAAATGTTAAAATGAAAATACAACATACCAAAATGTATGGAATGCTGCTACAGTAATGCGTGGAAGGACATGTATAGACAGGAATACGCCTATAGTATAGGAGAAAAAGATATGAACATAACAAGTTAACCTTGCACCTTAAGACACTGGAAAAATAAGAGCATACTAAACCTAAAGGAAGAAGAAGGAAGGAAATTTTAAAGACTGGAAGGAAAACTGATGAAACTGAGTATAGAAAAACAATAGAGAAAAATCAGTGAAACCAAAAGCTGGTTCTTTGAAAGAATCAACAAAACTGACAGATCTCTAACTAGATTTATTGAGAAAAAAAGAGAGAAAGATTCAAATTACTATAAGCAGGAATGAAATAGGGGACACCACTGCAAACCTTATTAAGGGATACTATGACTGTTATACACCAATAATTAGATAACTTAGATGAGATTGGCAAATTCCTAAAAAGACACAAACTACAGAAAGAACTCAAGAAGAAAAATAAAATCCAAATAGATTTATAACAAGTAAAAAGATCAAATCAGTCAAAAAACTATCCACAAATAAAAGACCTGGCTCACATGGCATAATGCTAAATTCTACCAAACATTTGAAAAAGAATTACCCCCGATTCCTCTGAAACACTTTCAAAAAAAATAGAAGAAGATGGAACACTTTCCACCTCATTGTATGAGCCCAGTATCATAGCCCATTATTATGGTTACCCTGACACCAAAGCCAGAAAAATATATAACAAGAAAAGATGACTACAAACCAACATATCTCTGGAATATGGATGAAAAAATCTTCAGCAAACTGAATCCAGAAACATAAAATATACATGCATAAAAATTATAACCAAGTGAAATTTATTCCAGGAACACAAGGTTGGTTTAATATCTAAAATTGAATTGCTATAATATACCATATAGATAGCATAGAAGTAAAAATCCACATGTTCATCTCAATAGACACAGAAAAAGCATTTTAAAAAAATTCAACACCTCTTCACGATAAAAACTCTCAACAAACTAGGAATAGAAGGAAGTTTCCTCAACTTGATAAAGGATATATACAAAACACCCACAACTTACGTTTTATGTGATAAAGAAAGACTTGGTGATTTCCTGTAAAATCAGGAACAAGACAAGGATATCTACTCTCACCATATCAATTCCACATTGTACTTTAGAATAGCTAATTCTACCCAGAGGGGCTAGCCAAGATAAATAAATAGAAGATATCCAGATTGGAAAGGAATAAGTAATACTATCTCCATATAGAAAACTCTAAGGAATCAACTTAAAAAACTACAGTATAGTATTCCCTCAATATCCACAGGAGATTATTTCCAGGACCCATAGAATGTGAGAAAATAATTGCAAATCACATATCCAATAAGAGAATTATATCTGGAATATGCAAATAACTTACACAACTCAATAAGAAAAAGGTCAACTACCCATTTTTTTTAAATGGCAAAGGATCTAAGTAATTATTTCTCTGAAGAGGATAAGCTAAATGTCTAATAAGAACATTAAAATGCTTGATACCGTTAGCCATTAGGAAAATGACAATCAAGCTACAATGAAATACCACTTTACAACCATGAGGATGGGTAGAATCCAAATGTCAGTTAATAAAAAGTATTGATGGAAACATGAAGAAGTTAGAAACTTCATACACTGTTGCAGAAACACAAAACAGCACAGCTACTTTGGAAAACATCCTGGCTGTTCCTTAAGTAGTTAATCATAGAATTACCCTATGACCCGGTATTTCCACTCCTAGGCATATATCTCAGAGAAATGAAAACACATATCCAAACAAAACTTGTACCTCGGTGTTTATAGCAGCATTATTTATAATAGCCAAAAGGTGGAAACAACCCAAATGTTCATCTTCTAATTCATCAACTAATGAATGTACATACCAAATGTAGTATATCCACACAATGGAACTATATTCTATCTTAAAAAGAAATGAAGTACTGGCACATGCTACAAGATGAATGAACATTGAAAACGTTGTGCTAGGTGAAGTAGGCAAGTCACAAAAGACAACCTATTATATGATTCAATTTGTATAAAATATCCAGAATAGGTAAATGCAATGAGACAGAAAGTAGATTAGTAATTCCTTATAGCTGGGGAGGAAGGGAGGGTGATAGAGGGTATGGGGCATGATAACCAAAGGTACAGTATTTCTTCTTGAATTGATAAAAATGTTCTAAAATTGACTGTGGTCATGGTTGCATATACCTGTAAATATACTCTGAATATACACATATCTGTGAAAATGAAAAACCATAGAGTCACACACTTTAAGTGAGTGATTTGTATGGTATATGAACATCTTAATAAAGCTATTTGAAAAAAGAAGTCTCAATAAATGTATTTTCCATTCACCTCGTCTTCTAGTTTTACTCTATTAAATATAAAGAACTTATAAATGTTACCAATGTTATGAACTTAAAACCTGGTAATGGGTAATATTTGTCTTCAGTAGAGAGATTACAAAGCTATTATACAGAGGCAGAAAGGTGTTATGTGGTGTATAGTAAACATGAAATCATTTTCCTTTATAAACAGTCGGTCATTTTTTTCCTGGAAATATTTATCTAACTGTAATGAATAGAAGTATGGTTTTACAAGTATTTTTTAAAGTTGTTCATAAAGATTTAGTAAATCTGTAAGCAAACTGAAGAAGGACCAGAAAAAATATCATTCAGAAAATAATACATTTGATTTTAGCATTTTATTTTTAAGTTTTGCATGGGATAGTGTTTGTATTACCCTTTTCCAAAGCAAACTTACATCGGCAAAATGGGTTAAGACTTAAAAAATGATAAGACAAAACTATACCCTTGACTGTTACAAATGTAGGTAATTTTTTTTCAAACTGCAGATAGCTGAACACATATCAGACTTATTTCTGAAAAACGTAAGGAAACTTGCAATATAAGAACAAGTCCCCCTTCGTTAATATTCCTATCTGTACCAACACAAAAAACAAGCAGGAAGGGCTAGTGAAAGTTTTAGTTTAACTTCACTGTATTTTAAACTAAGTGTTCTTGATCATGGATTAAAGAAGTAGGAGGGGAGTATTCGCTCCACAGAGATGTCTTCTGCAGTGGCAAAACTGATTCTAACATATATATACAAAAACCATAATACAGTGTAATACGGATATGCCAAACTTAAGTTGGTGATTTATTGTAGGGATAAAATGTTCACCAATGAATTATTTCCGAGGGTCGGGTTAGAGGTGGAATTCGTGCAGTTTGGAATTCAACTCTGTTTCGAGAATTCGGGTCTACTAGCGGCTAGGATACCTGGCAGATCCGGCCAAAGTTTCTCACAGTAAATTAAAAATCAAAGAGCAGAATATCAACAGGAAACAACCAAAAACAGAACCGAGGGTCGTAGAGTAAGAGGAGGCAACAACAGCATGTGCGCAAAAGAAAACTGAAGCGTAATAGGCTAGAAATTGACCACTTCAAGGACAGCGGAGGGACAGAGCGGAGGCGGGTGAGGAACAAACATCGCATGCGGCCTTAAAACGCACAGGGACGCTCCCCATGTCAGGGGAGAAGTCTGGCCCAGTCCTTCCACCGCCCAGGCGGCGCCCCTGCGCGCCCACCGCCGCGAGCCCTACCTCGCCGTCCTTCCCCCGGGGCCAGGAGCATCAGCGCGGTCGCCAGCACCCAGGCTCCGCCAGGCATCGCTGCTTCCGCGGGTGGGGCGAAGGGCGTCGCAGAGCCTGGGCCGCGAGTGACAGGAGGATGGGGCCACCGCAGCCCCTCGGTCTTCCTTTCTTGGATTTTCTCAGTCTGTTCCTGCTTGGAACAGGGAAGCTCCGCGTCCTGGTTCTGTGGCGCAGCCAGTCCTTTCGTTGGTAGAGCCTTCGCGCAGTCCCTCTAGGACTCCTCCCTTCCCATTTTGGCGGCCGGCGGACCTGAAAGCCACGCCCAACCTGTCCCCATAGCCCAGCGAGTCCTGGCAGTGGTTCCGTCGCCTTGGATGTCATCGTGCAGTCGCACAGCCAGGAGTCAAACTACCGGGATGTAGCTCTCGGTGTGCTGCGTCTTGCTGTTCTAACAGAGGCTGTATGAAAACTTGGTAATCCTAGAAACTGCTCAGATGGACCTCCCGTAAAAGAAGCCCCACAAGGTTCCGTTGAAAGAGGCAGTTTCCCATGATTGTATCTTCAGACGGATTCCTAACTGCGCAATTGGCGTTGCTGGTTTGCACCGGAAGGCGAAGGCGCTGAAGATGCTCCTGTCACCTTAGATCTCAGTGATGAACGACACTAGGAGGGAGTAGACACTAACGTTGCAACAGTAGATGCCCTTTCTTCTGCCCTGTGACAGTTTTTCAGAAGTAGAAAGGACTGCGTTTAGACACTAGCCAAACCATGAGGTTTGTCATCCGTATTTGCCGGTGATTCCCAGAGCTCTTACAGTTGTCCAGTGATGACCCAGGACCCTTTAGCACGTGGCCACACGGCTCCCAAGGTTGACCTGGGAGTTATTAGATCAGAGAGCTCTAATGTCTTCCCCCAACCCTCGTCTTTACGTTTTGTTTTGTTTTGTTTTGTTCGAGACAGGGTCTCACTCTGTCACCCAGGCTGGAGTGCAGTCTCACAATCACAGCTCTCTGGAGCTTTGAACTCCTGGCGTCAAGCAATCCTCCCCCTCAGCCTCCCAAAATGTTGGGATTACAGGCGTGAGCCACCGTGCCAGGTCTAAGCTTTTCAGAAGTATTGTTGCCTCTGCAGAGGAACAGGGTCCTTTTTTCAACAGATTCTACATCTTTTTATGCCTGGAAATGAAACCTCACTCTCCTAGTTTTTCCCTGACTGTCTCATTCCTTGAGTCTCCCATTCATCACCTTGCACTTGGTTCTCACAGAGCCTTTACCTGAGAGGAAAGGGGACACTGGTCAGAAGAGGGTAGTTTGGGGGTCCAAGTGGGCACCAAGTTTCCATCCACAAATTTGGAGGCTCAAGGTTGGCTTAGGCATGGTGGTGGAAACAGGAGGTGTCCGAATGCATAAAGAAGTTTTTTTTTTAATTATATATAAATTTTTATTTTTAATTTGAAAGGTAAATTAATATTTAAAATTTTTAAACATCATCTCCAAAGTAAAAATATTAACCCATATTGGAAAATAATTTCTTTTTGGTACACAATACTTGTGTATAGCCTTCTTTCAAATGCTGAAAGGGCGCCCAATTTTCTGGATTAAAAATAAAATATTACTTTTTGGTGGAGGGTAGGCAGGTGATTTTTATCTTAAGGCCTAAATATGGAAGGGCAATATAATGTAGGCACAATGCAAACCCAGAGATTTGTTAGTGTACAGTATGTCTTTTGTTTCTGCTTATAAAACTCTAATAAAACAGAGATAAGAAATTAAATGTCAGTTTTCTCAATCTATATGTGAAATCACCAGGAACAAAGTAATTTGATGAGAATCAAATTATAGCAGGTCTTCTGTGAATTTATTTTCTAGCAGTATCTATATAAATGTAGTAAACTTTTATACTTTCTTGGAGGACAACATTACTAATCTGACTTCCATCAAAATACAATTTTAGGTATTGTATTCCTTATTTTTTTCTTCAGTTTTTGATTGTTTATGAGTTTATGAGTTTACAATAGACTTGGACCAAAACACAACTTCCCTCCATGTAAGATGGAAAAAAATAAAAGCAACTTAAGAATTTTTTTTTTCAAGTCTCAGTGGAAAATGTATCTAACCTGGCCTGGATCTGCAGGAATGTATTGATTAAATGTTAGTTATATCATGCCCGTAATCCCAGCACTTTGGGAGGCCGAGGTGGGTGGATCACGTGAGGTCAGGAGTTCAAGACCAGCCTGGCCAACATGGTGAAACCCTATCTGTACTAAAAATATAAAAAATTAGACAGGCATGGTGGCATTTGCCTGTAGTCCCATCTACTTGGGAGACTGAGGCGGGAAAATCATTTGAGCCCAGGAGGCGGAGGTTGCAGTGAGCCAAGATAGCTCCTCTGCACTCCAGCCTGGGCAACAGAGCAAAACTTCATCTCAAAAAAAAAAAAAAAAAAATTTGTTATAGAACTGTGTGAAAAACAAAAAGTAATAAAAATGATGTTTTAATCTATGTCTCATGAAGTTAATCAAAAATTGGTATAAGATTCTTTTTTATATTTTTATATTTTTTAAAATTAAAAACAATGGATACATGGTACCCCAATTATAGAGAGTGACAGCACTTGTAAAATGCAGTAAATATCACTGAGAAGAATAATAAGAATGTCATAGGGAAGATGAAATGAAGCCAAGTGCTAATAAGTACAATATAGCTTAAATTAAAAGAAAAGATTAACAGGAGAAAAATTTCAAATGATAATTTTCTAGGAAAAGGAAATAACTCAGTTCTTGTCAGATTAATTTAAAAAATGATGAGCTTCAATGGAAAAAAAAAAAAAAAACAAATTCAGGGGGCAGAAAAGCCCAGTGATTAAGTTCACAAATCCTAAGTTAAAAATACCTGGGCTGTAATTCTAGATCCGCTACCTATTTAACAGAATTGTAGGCTTGAACAGCACACTCAACTCCTCTTAACCTCATTTTTTCTGTCCTATATAAATGATAATAATAGTACCCCATAGAGTTGAAGACTCAAAAGTGTGTGTGCATGCCTTTGTCTGGGTGTTAGGGTGGAAGAGGGTCTGGAGAAAGAGCACTCAGAATAGCGTTTGGTCCAGAGTAGCTATTATGATTGAATGTAACAGTTTACTGTTATTAGAACAGGGGTAAAATTCTACATAATTATACTTTTTCATATCTTATTATGTAAAGGTGCATCATTTCTCGGCACTACTCTATTACAGTGTCTACATAGTTTGGAGTAAACTTCCTGGAAAATACATATTTATGTAACATATGAATTCCTCATCCCATGTTTTACTAAATGAGTGAGCCCGTTTCCAGAAATGTAAAATTGGTAGGATTGCTTTGGGGTTTGTTTGAGCTGAACACAAGTACACTCAGAAGCAGAGACTAAAACATACAGCATCTCCTTGGTCATTACGTTTAACGTCACTTTGTTATAACATTGATGGAAAAAATCGATTTCTAGCAGGGGCCAATGTCGAGGTGGAATTGGCACGTTCTTTCCATGTCTGTGTGGGTCTTTTCTGGGTACTCCCATTTGCCTCCACTTCTCAATGCTCTCTGTGTTGGGTGAATTGGCGTGTCGTGTCTACATAGGCCCTGTCTGAGTGATTGTGGTTGGGTGTGTGAGTGTGCCCTGTAGTGGGATGGCTTCCCATAGAAAGCTGATTTACATCTCATGCCCTGAGCGGCTGGGATGGCCACCTGTGACACTGAACTGGAGTAAGGAGGTAAATAATTATCTTGTTTTCATTAATCTTGATTCAATATAAGTATAGTTTATTTAAACGTTTAATATTAGAAGTATTTTGGTCTTTTTTTAGAAGTTGGCGATGTTTTTGTAACCAGAAATATGGTATGGTAATTTAACTCATGTTGATATCAATTCGTCTGTAGTAAAACTGGTTTCATTGTATGTTGTTTCACTTTACATCACAGTTTTCAATAACCTGTGGACAACGTTGAGGACTCAACTGTACGTGACTGTAAGTGTGGACAAGTAATGAAAACTGATCAGCTGAGGGAGGAAAAAGATAAAAGTGGATGACCAAAATGAAGGTGAGGTGAGAAACATGTGAAAATAATAGAGAAACAGAGAAAAGCACCCATATGCGTGCACACACACACACACAAAGAGACAGAGACAGAGACAGACAGAGAGACAGAAAGAAAGATACGCTAATTCCTGATGACTTTCCATTCAACAGCTCCAGAATCTTTTGAGGACTGCCTATGTTTCCTGTGTTGGAGTTCCCTGAAATACCCCCAATACACTGCCTGTAAGTTAAGGTTAAGTTACTTTGAATTTGTTTCGCTGTTGTTGTTTACAACCAAAAAATACTGTCTAAAACTGTTTGAAAATATAAACTGTATAAATTATTAAATATTTGGTTGTGCTTATGCATTTGCCAGAAGAAATAGAAAAATGCACTTGAGATTTGTATTGAGACATTACAGTGGTTTATTTAGGAGGAAATGGACTCGTCATTTGACCATGATAGAAGCTATCCAATCAAAAAGTTTCAGGGAAGAGTATGGTGTGTTCATTGCAGAATGAAAGAAAATCAGCAGTTAAGCTGATTTTGTTATGATAAGCTCAATACATTTCACAAGAAGATGATTCAGTGCTAGAAAGTCTGGAATACCATTGGCTTTTCTTTCCAAGTAGCCATGACCACCTATAAATGATTAATAATTTCATTGTAGACAGTTACAGAGATTGTAACTGAAAATAGCTACAAAAAAGACAAAGATTCAGTGGTACTGAAGCCCAGTAATATTTGCCAAATGCACCCCATCTCTAATTCTCATTCATAGGCTGAACTTCCTCTCTTATAGCTTCTTTTCCTTTCTCTGCATTTAAAATTTCCTTCTTTTTAAAAGTTGAAAATGAATAAGAAAAAGCTGAATAGGAATGAAGAGAGAACCAATTTTGTTTCATTAAACATAGTAATAAAGAAAAACAGTTGATAGTTGAAAAGCGGATGCCCTAAAATCTGCATTATAAAAATGTTTTACCTGAAAAATGATCTGCTTCATACAGATCAAGAATTAGGGGGAAAAAAATGTAATTTTTAAAGGAAAGGAATTAAAGCAAATCACTTATTTAGTTGTCCCTAGAAAGCCCCTTTAAACTTGGTTCCTCTTTTAGTCTTCCCTGTTTGGGAAAATGACACTATTGAGTATCCCTCATCACCAGCTAGGAAAAAGGCATGAGGCTCCTCCCTTCTCTCTCATTCATGACTCCTCCTTTGTATTCAATCCATGAATAAGGAGTCCAAAGAAATCTCACACTCACCTGTTGCTCTGTGTCTTCTCTGCTACTCTGCTGGTCAAGCCTCCCCCATAACTTACGTGGATTACTGCAGAAAATACCATATTTTTTCTCTGAACTTCACTCAGGCCCCATCCAATCTACATCTCTGCCATATAATACCAGGATAAGCTTTCAAGTTGTAAATCACACCATGTCCCTGCCCTAAAACCTTTCACTGGGCTCCCAAAGATAATGGGTAAAAATACCAGAAGACTGTGCAACAGCTAGCCCCTGCCTACCTGTTCAAACTCAAATGCATTGCTTTTCTCCCACTCCCACTCTCCCTCCTCAGCTCTCACATGTGCTATACTTCAACTCACTAGCCTTGTGAACATTCCTAAAAGTTCCTAAAAGAAGGCAACCATTGCCCCTGGCAGGATTGATTGTTTATCCTACAGGTCTCAGCTGAATTTCACCTCCCAAACACCCTGTTTAAATTGGCTTCTTACCCCAGGTCATTCTCTAGTGTTACACTATTTGTTTCCATTTTAGAACTTAAACTAAATATTTAATCTGTATCTTTGCTTATTATCTGTTCATCGTCGTCGTTGTTGTTGTTGTTTTTGTTTTTACTAGAATATAAGGTCCATACAGATAGTGGTCATGGTTCTTTTACTCACCTTGCAGCATCCCTGACATGAACGAATCTAAGATTAGTATTTTTAAGGACAGAGTTCTAACAACGTCCACATTAAAAGAAGAAATGAAACTCTGACTCTAATTTTACTGTACTTTAAATTAAATATCAATTCAACAGAAACACCCCAATTGACTTGGTGAAAAAATAAGTATTCAGGCTACATTTACTATCTTAGATGGTGGTTCTCAGTCCTTCAAACACTATGTTAGATTCTGATTGCCATTTTAACTAATTACCACAAATTTTGTAGCTTCGAACAACACTATTTTTCACTTGTTTATTTTATCATATTACCTTATATGTCTGGAAGTCAGAAGTATGAAATGGGTTTCTTCTTTCTTTATTTTATTGATTATTTGTTATTTATTTTCTGTTTTATTATTTCCTACTTTTATTATTTCTCAGCATTGAGGTGTAATTGATGAATAAAAATTGTTTATATTTATGTTGTTTGTTTGACTAATATCTCCTCATTTGTACAACGTGACATTTCTATAAACATGTACATTGTGAAATGACTACAGAATCAAATTAATTAACATATCCATTACCTCACATAGTGAACCTTTGTGTGGGATGGCAACACTTAAGATCTACTTTCTGGCCGGGCGCGGTGGCTCAAGCCTGTAATCCCAGCACTTTGGGAGGCCGAGACAGGCGGATCACAAGGTCAGGAGATCGAGACCATCCTGGCTAACACGGTGAAACCCCGTCTCTACTAAAAAATACAAAAAACTAGCCGGGCGAGGTGGCGGGCGCCTGTAGTCCCAGCTACTCGGGAGGCTGAGGCTGGAGAATGGCGTAAACCCGGGAGGCGGAGCTTGCAGTGAGCGGAGATCTGGCCACTGCACTCCAGCCCGGGCGACAGAGCGAGACTCCGTCTCAAAAAAAAAAAAAAAAAAAAAAAAAAAAGATCTACTTTCTTAGCAAATTGTAAGTATACAATATAGTATGTTAGTATATTATAGTATATTAACTATAGTCACTATGCTCCCCGGAATTTATTCATCCTGTGTAACTGAAGCTTTGTACCCTTTGACTAACAGATTAGCATTTCCTCCACCCCAAAACCCCTAGCAACGATTATTCTACACTCTGCTTCTGAGTTTAACTGATGTTTTTATATTCTACATATAAGTGAGATCATGCAGTGTATTTTTTTCTCTGCCTGACTTATTTCACTTAGCATAATGTCTTCTGGGTTCATTCATGTTGTCACGAATAATAGGATTTCCTTCTTTGTTAAGGCTGAATAATATTTCACTGTATATATATATGTATATGTAAATATATATGTATATACACATCATATTTTTTAAATTTATTCCTCTGTTGATGGATACAGGTTAATTCTGTATCTTCACTATTCTGAATAATGCTGCAAATAACAGGGGAGTACAAATATCTCTTTAAGATACTGATTTCATTTCTTTTGGTTATATACCCAGTAGTGAGATTGCTGGATCATGTATTTTTAATTTTTTGAGGAAACTCCATGCTGTTTTTTATAATGACTGCACCAATTTAAATTCCAATCAATAGTATACAAGGGCTTTCTTTTCTCTGCATTCTTGCCAACACGTTTTATATTTTGTCTTTTTGATGACAGTCTTTCTAACTGATGTGAGGGCAAATCTTATTGTGAATTGGATTTGCCTTTCCCTCATGATTACTGATGTTGGGCATTTTTTCATATATATATTGGCCATTTGGATGTCATCATTTGAGAAATGTCTATCCAGATCCTTTGCCCATTTATTTAATTGGGTTATTTCTTGTATTGCTATTGAATTCCTTATGTTTAATATATTTTAGATATTAACCCCTTATCAGATGAGTGCTTGAAAATATTTTCTCTTTTTTTTAGGTTGATTCTTTGACAATTGTTTCCTTTGCTGTACAGAAGCTTTTTAGTTCAATGAAATCTCATTTGTCTGTTTTTGCTTTTTATGCCTTTGCAAAAATGAGCAAATTACTTCTTGAAGTCATAGGCAAAATATTGTTGCTCAGACCAAGTGAAATAAGCCAGACACAAAAAGAAAAATACTGCATGCTCTCACTTATATGTCATATCTTAAAAAAATAAAGAGATAGAGAATAAAAACAGTTGTTATTAGAGGCAGAGGAGAGGGAAGCATAAGGAGATGTGCAGATCAAAGAATACAAAGTTGCAGATATGTAGGATGAACAAGTGTATGGATCTAATGTACAACATAAGTACTGTTGTTAATAATACTGTTGTTATAGTATTATAACACTATAGTATTATATAGTATATAGTATATAGTATTATAACACATTATAATACTATAGTATTATAGTATTATACTGTTAATAATACTGTTGTTAATAATACTGATGGCTTCAGGATTTTTGTTAAAAGAGTAGATTTTAAGTGCCCTTGCCAAAATAAAATAAAATAAAATAAAAATAAAAAGCTAACCTTGGGCCGGGCACGGTGGCTCATGTCTGTAATCCCAGCACTTTGGGAGGCTGAGGTGGGTGGATCATGAGGTCAGGAGATCAAAACCATCCTAGCTAACATGGTGAAACCCCGTCTTTACTAAAAATACAAAAATTAGCTGCACATGGTGGCAGGCACCTGTAATCCCAGCTACTAGGGAGGCTGAGGCAGGAGAATCACTTGAACCTGGGAGGCAGACGTTGCAGTAAGCAGAGACTGTACCACTGCACTCCAGCCTGGGAGACAGAGTGAGACTCTGTCCCAAAAAAAAGTAACCTTCTGAGATGATGAATGTGTTAAATTGCTTAATTATAGTAACCATTTCACTATGTATATGCATATATAAACATTGTGTTGCACACCTTAAATATATACAATAAGAAAGAAACTTTTCCTCTATGTTTTCTTCTATTAGTTTAAGGTCTTAAATCTTTAATTCATTTTGAGTTGATTTTGTGTATAGTGTGAGACAAGGGTCCAATTTCATTCTTCTTCATGTGGATATTCAGTTTTCCCAACATCATTTATTAAGGCACTATACCTTCCCATTGTGTATTCTTGAGACCTTTGTCAAAGATGAAGTGACTGTAAATGGATTTATTTCTGGGTGGTCTATTCTGTTCCAATGGTCTATATGTCTGTTTCTATGCTAATAGCATACTGTTTTGAATACTATAGCTTTATAATGTATTTTGAAAGTAAGCAGTGTGATGCTTCCAGTTTTGTTCTTCTTGCTCAAGATTCCTTTGGCTATTGGGAGTTTTTTGTGGTTCCATATAAATTTTAGAATTGCTTTTTTTCTATTTCTGTGAAAAATACAATTGGAATTTTGATAGGGATTGCATTGAATCTGTAGATTGCTTTGGGTATTATGAATATTTTTTAAATATTAATTTTTCTAATTCATGAACATGGTATATCTTCACATTTATTTCTGTCTTCTTTAATTTCTTTCATCAATATTTTATAGTTCTAAGCATACAAATATTTCACATCCTTGATTAAATTTATTTCTAAGTATTTTATTTTTTGATGCTATTGTAAATGGGATTTTTAAATTTTTTTCATACTTTGTTGATGAATAGAAACACAACTGATTTTTGTATGTTAATTTTATATCTTGCAATTTTATGGAATTCATTTATTAGTTCTAACAGTTTAGTAGAGGCTTTGGGTTTTTTTATATAAAATGTGTCATCTGCAAACAGATAATTTTACTTCTTCCTTTTTTATTTGGATGCATTTTATTTCTTTTTCTTAATTGTTTTGGCTATCAATACAATATTGAATATAAATGATTGAAGTCAGTTTCACTGGGCTAAAATCAAGGTGTTAACATGCCTGCATTTCTTCTGAAGGTTCCAGGGAACAAATTCCTTTCTTTGTCTTTTCCAGCTTCTAGAGGCCTCCTGCTTTCCTTGGTTCATAGCCCCTTTCTTCATCTTTAAAATCAGCTACATAGTGTTTTCTCTCCTCCCTGACCTCTGTTTTATTCCTTAAATCACTCTTGGATTCTGATCCTCCTTTCTCTCTCTTATAAGGAAACTTGGGTTTATACTGTGCTCATTTGGATAACCCAGGATAATCTTCCCATCTCACGTCGGCAAAGTTCCTTTACCATGTAAAATAATGTATTCACAAACTCCTGGAATTTACACCTTGACATATTGGGGGCTAGGAGGTTGTTATTTGGTCTACCACAGCTGGGATTTCAACACCTTAGCTATCTACCACAAACACATTAAGGTACTAGTATTTAGCTAGCCCAAAAAGTAGAAACGTAAGTTTTATTTATCAGGAAAAAAATTAATAGAAATCTTTAATGCATTGTTTTCACATCAGCAAAAGAAGAGAATTGTACTATATTATTGCAATCGGCTCTTATTATTATAAAATTGGAGTATTTGAATGTGGAAAAATAAACCCGATGATACCAAATGTTTTGCAGAACACTAAAAAATTACTTTTCAGATGTTTTGTTTTTGACATTTTTATTTAATAAAAGCAATTTTTAAATGGCTATCTTAAAGAAATTAACTTATTTCAACTTAGTATTTTCCACATTGTGATTTTAAAATGAGATTGGAATACTAAAGTTCCTTTGAATGTTGATGGAAAAGATGTATATTTCGCTTTCAACAGCCATGTCTATATATACTAGAAAGTAACACAGTTTGCATCTGAAGTATATATTAGAAAATGCCTTTGAAATCAAAGTTTCTGGCTAGTAAGTGTCATGGCTTTATTTGAATGTTATTTACTCTTCTACAAGCCTTAAATAAAACATTGCAGCAGGTGGCAAAGCTATGTGACATTTCTGTTTTGTTTATATTATTTAGGTAATCATCACTTTCTAAATCACAAAGCATTTTGAATCTCATAATTATAACTTGTAATATAATGGATAGTTTGCAACTAGAAATGGATAGTTATAGTTCCAAAACAATCTCATAAATATGAGCATATTTAATTTTGTCCTGCTGACCCAAAAACCCACCCTAATTCAGTTTGAAATGAGCCAGACATTTCAGAATATACAATCTCATTTTTTAAAAGTTCTGTTGAGATGTAGTTTACATAAAATAAAATTTACCTGTTTTTGGTGTATTACTCAATGAATTTTAGTATACTTACAGAGCTGACCACACATGACCAGAGTTTAATTTTAGAACATTTTTGGCTGGGCCTGGTGGCTCACGCCTGTAATCCTAGCACTTTGGGAGACAGAGGTGGGCATATCGCTTGAGCCCAAGAGTTCGAGATCAGCCTGGGCAACATGACAAAACTCTGCTTCTACAAAAAATACAAAAATTAGCGGGCATGGTGCCATGTGTCTATAGTCCCAGCTGCTTGGGAGGCTGAGGTTACAGCAAGCCCACATTGTTCCACTGCACTCAAGCCCAGGCAACAAAGCAAGAGCCTGTCTCAAAAGAAAAAAAAAAAAAAAAAAAAAAGAACATTTCCAGCACTAAAAATAAACCTCATGCCAACTTGTAATTACTCTCCATTCTAACCTCCAATCCTAGGCAACAAATAATCTTTCTCTATATATTGGCCTTTTTTTTTTGGACATTCCTTATAGATGGAATCATACATGTTCTTTTGTGTCTGACTTCGTTCACTTTTTGAGTTTATCTATGATTTCTTAGTGCTTTATTCCTTTTTATTGGTAAGTAATATTTTGCTGTATGGTTAGATCACATTTTGTTTATTCATTCATTAGTCAATGAAAATGTTGGGTTCTTTCTACTTTTTGGTCATTATGAATAATGCTTGTTTGGGTTAGGGAGAACGGAAAAAATGGAGGAAGGTGAACAAGATGGAGCAGTACCTGTTGTTTCCAGGTTCTTCATCACCAACTTACCCGCGCACGGGAAAATGCAGCCTGTGCAGGGGAAAATGCAGATCAACTGAGCATGCGCCGCATGACCTCAATCTGAGGAAACTGAAACTTACCCGGCCATGCCTATGGGGACACCCCTATCATGCCCTTATCCGGCCCACTGCCCTCCCCCTTCCAGTACCAATGCATAAAAGTCCGCTGCCAGAAGGAGCTGGCGTGATTTCTTCCGACCCCGCATTCGTGGACCGAAGGACCTCACCCAAGAGTGCCGGCTTGACTTCCCTAGCCCCATACCTGAGGACCGGGAAACCTCGCCCGAGAGTGTGTGCATATTTGCAATAAAGGGCTGCCACTTTCTTATGTACTTTGGCCTCATGTTTAATTACTTAGCTCTCCTAAATTAAGTTACATTAAATTAAATTAAGACAGGTGGTGCCGAACCCGGGAGGAGACCCCTCCTTAGGGCCCCCCCAAGGTCCAAGGAGCCGCCTCCTTCCATGCCATGGACGGACCAGGACCTAGACATTGCTTTCCACACCTCCAAGTCTCCTAGGGGTGAGTACCTCTTGCCTCCCTCTCATACTCCTTGGCCAGAAGTCCTGCGCAGGCCCAAGGCTTTTTGGTCACCAGGTGACCCACAGGAGAGTTCCCAAAGGTAGAGACGTCTGCCCAAAGGAACTCCATTCCAGTCCATGTGAGACCCGTCCAGGACAGAGACGTCCGCCTGGAGGTAATCTCCATTCCGGCTCCAGGAGCCATCCGGTCTCTAGTGGCTCCAAAGGACGCTTTGTAGCCAGATAGAGTTCGGTTTCCGCCTACCACGAGAGAAAGGCAATGGGAAATCCCCAATCCAAAATACCAAGAGAGACCCCTTTAGGGTGTCTTCTGGCCAATCTCAAAACTTTACAATTAGAACAAGATCTTAAACGAAAGCGACTAATTTTCCTCTCCAAGGTGGCATGGCCGCAATACAAGTTAGATAATCAGTCTCAATGGCCACCAGAAGGAACCCTTGACTATAATATTTTACTTGATTTGTCTAATTCCTGCCAAAGGCTAGGAAAGTGGTCAGAAATCAATTATGTCCAAGCCTTTTAGGACTTGTGCTGTTGCCCGGACCTGTGCGCCCAATGTTCAATGGCCCAGGTCTTGTTAGCAAAAACCCGGCCCTCAGCCCCCACCTCAGCAACTGAGGAGGACTCCACCTCCATTTCAGATGGGGACGATGGCGGGAGACCTCCCTCCCAACCTTCCAACCCCACCCCCATGGACCTCCCACCACCCGTCCCGACGCCCCTCCCTCAGCCACTCCCTTTACCCCTCCCTATGCACTTCCCACCGCCCCTCTCAACACTCCTCCCTCAGCATCCACTCCTCTCACCTCTCCCATTGCAGCCCATACCCGTTCAAAGACTACTATACCAAACCTTACAAATCAGCCTTCCACTAACCAACCTAACCCTGCCTCCCCTACCAATCTACTGGCTCCCCTCCGAGAGGTCGCCAGAGCCGAAGGGCTAATTAGAGTCCATGTCCCTTTTTCCTTGGCTGATCTCTCCAAAATTGAACAACGACTTGGTGATTTCTCAGCCAACCCCATGCAACGTTCCAAAAAATGTAGGTACCTTTGTCAGGCATATGATCCAACCTGGCATGACTTACAGGTCATTTTGTCCTCCTCCCTTAACCAAGAGGAAAGACAGTGCATTCTCGCAGCCGCCAGGCAACATGCAGATCAATGGCATTTAACCAATGCCACCGTCCCGTTAGGAGAGACGGCTGTCCTGTCCATAGAACCAGATTGGGACTACCAACCACAGCAGCCTGGCTGCCATAGGAGGGACATTATGATTCAATGTCTCTTGGCCGGTATGCAGGCAGCCTCTAACAAAGTGGTAAATTTTGATAAATTAAGGGAAATTATCCAGCACCCAGATGAGAACCCGGCTTCCTTCCTAAATCGCCTTACAGAGGCACTGGCCCAATTTACCCAGCTAGACCCCACTTCCCCAGCCGGGGCAGCTGTCCTAGCCTCCTATTTTATTTCCCAGACAGCCTCAGATATTCGAAAAAAGCTAAAAAAGGTTGAAGATGGGCCTCAGACTCCCATACAGGACCTAGTAAAAATTAGCCTTCAAAGTTTTTAACTCCAGAGAAGCAGCAGCTGAGGCCGCAGAGCTAGACAAGGAGAAAAGAAGGGCTGTGCTTCACGCACAAGCTTTAATGGCTGCCCTCCAACCAGCGTTGCCCACTCTGCCAGCAGGGAAGACACAGGGCAAGTCTCCTAAGAGCTCCTGCTATAAATGCGGAGACCCAGGACACTAGGCAAACCAGTGTCCCCAGGCCAAGCCGGCCACTCCATCTCATCCATGCTTTAAGTGTGGCACAACCGGGCATTAGGCAAAACAGTGTCCAAATCCTCGCCTGCCTACCACGCCGTGCCCAACTTGCCAACAGGAAGGACACTGGAAGTCTGATTGCCCCGCCAGCAGGGCAGGCATTGCGCCTCAACGTGGTGCCTCTCCTCGAGGGTCGGAAGGCTCCTTCCAGCTCCTACACCTGGACAACGACTGACAGTGTCCACACTCGGAGACCCCGGTCACCCTTGCTGAGCCCAGGGTGACGCTACAAGTAGCAGGTAAGCCAATTTCTTTTCTCCTCATTACAGAGGCTACCTACTCAGTTTTGCCATCCTATAGTGGACCCAGCCAACTCTCCACTATTTCAGTAGTAGAAGTAGACAGTAAGCCATCTATGACCTCAATGTTACACTGTTGCCTAGACTCAATGTTAAACTGTTGCCTGGACTATGCATGTTTTGCCCACTCTTTCCTCATCATGCCCTCATGTCCCACCTCCCTCTTAGGACGAGACATCTTAACCAAACTCTCCATAGAGACACGTCAATCGTGGGTTACCCTACTTTCCCTTGCCCTTACCAGACTATAGGCGACACCTAGAAGCCCTACAGGCCTTAGCCCATTTGAACTAGTTTATGGGCGCCCTCTTGCATTACGAGAACTTCCTACCCTCCCCACGCTGTTAGCACCCTACCTTCCATACCTTTCTCTTTTAAGACAATTACTTAGCGAACACACCGAAAGATCACTTCCCCCACCTACATCAGGAAATCCAGACACCCCCTCGGCCCTTTCTCCAGGTGACCAGGTTCTACTCAAGGATCTACATGCAAAGGGCTTTATTCCTAAGTGGAAGAGTCCATATACAGTAATTTTTACCACTTCTACAGCAGCCAAGCTTTTAGGTCACAGTTCCTGGGTCCATTTTACCCAGTTGAAGAGAGCCTAGCCCCCTCAGGCTAAGTGGCAGTCCACCCAACTGTTGCCCACCCGTCTAAAAATAACCAAGATAGAAACAAGCTAGATGAGCCACATCCTCCTCAAATTTTCCTGTTTCCTCACTATTTTTCATCTTAACAGACTTTTCCCTCACAAACCCCATAGATACCTTCCTCCCCGACCCATCCCCCAACTAGTGGGTCTCCTGACTTTTTACCCTCATAGAAGACCTAGCTTGGCAGGGTGCCCTTTGTGATTTCAGCAATGTTGAACTTACTCTCTACACTTTTATCACCATTATTATGGTTCACCCTAATCCCCCTAGTTACTCCTACTGATCCTAACTTTGTATCTAAATTTTCTATAACTGAAACCTGGTCTACAGGCAACCAGGTACACTCAGTCATGAAGGGCACTGCAGAATGTCCCCCCCAGGGCTGTCAATCTGCCCTCTCCCTAAACTTTTCCCTAAGTTGCATCACTGGAGGCCTCCCGGCCATATATTTCTTATGACCAAACAGAATATAATTGTAAGAACTACTGGCAAGAAACCAACCTTGGGTGTCCATACAATTACTGCAAAATCCATCCTTTGTATGACTTCTCTGCACAATCCCAACATAAAAATATGTTTCAAAGCCCTTCGCCAGGAACATATAGTCTTATTATTAATGATCCCTGGGACCCTCGGTAGGCCCAGGGAGTAAAAGGTGGACTATATGCATCATCTTCTTCCTCATATCCCACTGCAACCATCCAGGTAAAGAGAATATATGTTCAGCAAGTACAACTCCCTAACGGTGTACAGGCCCTACAAAATTTAACCTCAGTTGTAAAATTTCATGAACAGAAAATACAGAAGCTGTTAAGCCCCCCAAACCCCCTTATAATGAGAACCCATTCTCATGGCTAACACTTATTCGCCAGGGACTTAACTTAACCCAGGCTGCTGGAGTAAGGAACCTCTCCCACTGCTTCCTTTGCGCTGCACTCGGAAAAGCTCCCTTAGTGGCAGTCCCGCTACCAACCGCTTTCAATATCACCACCGACTCTACCAGCTCCTCTCAAGCAACATCCTTGCCTCAAGTCCTACTATACCGTAATCCACAGAGTCAAACCCTTCCTTTTTGCTACTCTACTCCCAACTCTTCATGGTGTAATCACACCCAAGCTCCCAAGGGAATCCAGACGGCCCCCGTTGGCAGCTACTTCTGGTGTAACCAAACTTTATCTAAAACTCTTAACCCCACCTCCATCACCCAATCCCTTTGCGTTCCGGTGTCTTTAGTGCCTAGCTTAACCCTATATAGCGAAGGGGAATTGTCCGAACTAGCTTCCCAGCTTACCACTCCCAGCAATAAAATCCAAAAGTAGGCCGTTTTTCTTCCCTTAGTCATCGGGGTTTCCCTAGCATCGTCCCTAATAGCCTCAGGACTTAGGACAGGGGCACTCGCCCACTCAATTCAGTCCACACGGGCTCTCTCCACTCAGGTCCAGGTAGCCATAGAGGCTTCAGCTGAAAGCCTGGCCTCTTTACAGCATCAGATTACCTCAGTGGCCCAGGTAGCAGGACAAAATAGGCGAGCATTAGATCTTCTTACTGCCAAAAAAGGAAGAACATGCCTCTTCCTAGGAGAAGAGTGTTGCTATTATATAAACGAATCAGGCCTGGTTGACACCAACGTCCAAACATTAAACAAAATCAAAAAGGAGCTTCAACAATTTAATGCCCCCTTAACCCCCGGACCACCAGTATGGCTGCTGCCTGTAGTACAGCAGATGCTTCCATTCCTAATTCCCATACTAATCCTCTGTCTTATGTCTTGCTCCCATTCTAATAAAATTTCTCCGAGCCAGGGTCCAAGAAATCACCCAAGTCACCTTCAATCAAATGCTCCTGCATCCCTACACCCAACTGCCAACCTCAGACCCTAACTACGCCCCTTAACAGCAGGAAGCAGCCAGCCAGACAACGGCACCCCAAATTCTTATAATCAATAAGAGGTTGGACTGCTTGGGTGAGGGAGAAGGGACAAAATGGAGGAAGGTGAACAAGATGGAGCAGTACCTGTTGCTTCCGGGTTCTTCATCACCAACTCACCCATGCGTGGGAAAATGCAGCCCATGCAGGGGAAAATGCAGATCAACTGAGCATGTGCTGCATGACCTCAATCTGAGGAAACTGAAACTTACCCGGCCATGCCTATGGAGACACCCCTATCACGCCCTTATCCAGCCCACTGCCCTCCCCCTTCCAGTACCAATGCATAAAAGTCCGCTGCTGGCAGGAGCCGGCATGACTTCTTCGGCCCCCCACATTTGTGGACCGAAGAACCTCACCGGAGAGTGCCGGCGCGACTTCCCTAGCCCCATACCTGAGGACCGGGGAACCTCGCCCAAGAGTGTGTGCATATTTGCAATAAAGGGCTGCTGCTTTCTTATGTACTTTGGCCTCATGTTTAATTACTTAGCTCTCCTAAATTAAGTTATATTAAATTAAATTAAGACAATGCTGGCATGAATGTAAGTCTTTGTGTGAACCTATATGTTTATTATTTTGGGTAGATTTCTAGAAGTGAAGTGGTGGTGTCATATGAAAATCTTTGCTTGATTGTTTAAGAAACTTCCAGCCAGGTGTGGTGGCTCATGCCTGTTATCTCATCACTTTGGGAGGCCTAGGCAGGCAGATCACTTGAGGTCAGCAGCTTGAGACCAGTCTGGCCAACATGGTGAAACCCTGTCTCTACTAAAAGTATAAAAATTAGCCAGGCATGATGGCACATGCCTGTAGTTCCAGCTACTTGGGAGGTTGAGGCAGGAGAATCACTTGAACCTGAGTGATGGAGGTTGCAGTGAGCCCAGATCACACCACTGCACTCCAGCCTGGGTGACAGAGCAAGACTCCATCTCAAAAAAACAAAAACAAAAACAAAAACAGAAAACTTCCATACTGTACTGCAAACAAACTTGTTTTAATACAGAAAAATTTTTTGCATATCATACATTTGTTCTCAGGTTGTAAGTATTCTTTTCCAAAATAAAATTCTTCAGAAATGGTTTTATTAAAACATTAGGTAGTTTTTTCCCCCATGATTTAATTTTGAAACTGTGTTAGCCACAATGTTATATTAAGTTTTTGTGTTTTTTGTTTTTTTTAAGACGGAGTCTCTTTCTGTCACCCAGGCTGGAGTCCAGTGGCATGATATCGCCACTCACTGCAAGCTCCGCCTCCCAGGTTCATGCCATTCTCCTGCCTCAGCCTCCCAAGTCGCTGGGACTACAGGCGCCCGCCACCACGCCCAGCTAATTTTTTTGTATTTTTAGTAGAGACGGGGTTTCACCACGTTAGCCAGGATGGTCTCGATCTCCTGACCTCGTGATCTGCCTCCCTCGGCCTCCCAAACTGCTGGAATTACAGGCGTGAGCCACTGCGCCTAGGCTATATTAAGTATTTTTTTAAAAAACTGATTACCTCAAAAATATCAATGCACTCCATTTGATGTTTTTTGTTTTCTTTTTTTTTAATTGTTTGATACATAATAGATGTATATATTTGGAGTACATATGATATTTTGACATGTCATATAATGTATAATAAATCAGGGTAATTAGGGTATCCATTACTTTAAATATATATCTGTCTTTTTGCTGGGAATATACTGGTATTATTCTCTACTAGCTATTTTGAGTAGGTTATTGTTAACTATAATCACTCTATTTAATTTGTCAAACACTAGATACACTCTTCTCTCTGCCTGCGTGGTTCGTTTTTGTTTTTGTTTTTGTTTTTGTTTTTTCCAGACAGAATCTCCCTCTGTCACCCAGGTTGAAGTGAAGTGGCACAAATTCAGCTCACTGCAGCCTCTGCCTCCCAGGTTCAAGCAATTATCCTGTCTCAGTCTCCTGAGTAGCTGGGATTACACTGTCTGCCTGCATTTTTGTATCCATTAATCAACCCCTCTTTATTCACTCCCCTCCTCTAACCTTTCTCAGCCTCCGGTAACCACCAAAATATCCTCTATCTTCATGAGATCCACTTTCTTAGCTCTCAGGTATTAGTGAGAAAATACGATAGTTGTCTTTACGTTATTTCATTTGACATAATGACCTCCAGTTCTATCCATGTTGCTACAACTGACAAGATTTTATTCTTTTTCTGGCTGAATAGTACTCCATCATGTATATATACCACATTTTCTTTATTTATTCATCCAGTGATGGGTAATTTAGGTCGATTCCAAATATTAGCTGTTGTGAATTTTTGGCTACAATAAACATGAGAGTAAAAATATCTCTTCAATATGTAAATTTCCTTTCTTTGGCATGTATATCCAGTAGTGGGCTTGCTGAATCATATGGAAGTTCTGCTTTTAGCTTTCTGAGGAATTTGTATCCTGTTTCCCATAGTGATTGTACTAATTTACATTTCCACCAACAGTATATGAGTTCTCCTTTTATCTCCATTCTTGCCGGTATTTCTTATTTTTTGTCTCTTTGATAGTAGCCGTTCTTACCGAGGTGAGATGATATCTCAATTTTTTAAATTTACATTTCTTTGATGATTAGCATTGTTGAGCATTTTTTCATATTCCTGTGGGCCATCTGTATGTCTTGAGAATGTCTACTCAGAGTTTTTTTTCTATTTTTTAATCAGACTTTGGCATTTTTTTGATGTTGAGTTCCTTACATTTTCTGGTTATTAACCTTTTGTCAGATGGATAGTTTGCAAATATTTTCTCTCATTCTGTAGGTTTCTTCTTCACTTTGTTGTTTCCTTTGCTATGCAGAAGATTTTTAGCTTGATGCAATCAAGCATTTTTTCTATTTTTCTATTTTTCCTTAGCTTGCCTGGGCTTTTGAGGTCTTACTTCTATTTTTCTCTTTCCTTAGCTTGCCTGGACTTTTGAGGTCTTACTTAAAAAATATTTACCCAGAGCATTGTCCTTAAGTATCTTATCAATGTTTTCTGCTAGTAGTTTTATAGTTTCAAGTCTTAGATTTAAGTATTTAATCCATTTTTATT
Organism: Rhinopithecus roxellana; assembly: GCF_007565055.1. Lineage (NCBI taxonomy): Eukaryota > Metazoa > Chordata > Mammalia > Primates > Cercopithecidae > Rhinopithecus > Rhinopithecus roxellana. Next base: position 138,121,506 of record NC_044554.1, read on the forward strand.
TCATTTTTGTATATGGTAGGAGATAAGGGTCTAGTTTCATTCTTCTGCATATGGCTATTCAGTTTTCCCAATACCATTTATCGAAGAGATTATCCTCTCCCCAATGCATGCTCTTGGTGCCTTTGTCAAAAATGAGTGGAATATAATGTAAATGTATGGATTTTTTTCTGGGTTCTCCATTCTGTTTCATTGGTTTATGTATCTGTTTTAATGCCAGTATCATACTGTTTTTGTTACTATAGCTTTGTAGTATCTTTTGAAGTCAGATAGTGTGATGTCTCCCACTTTGTTCTTTATGTTCAGGATTGCTTTGGCTATCTGGGGTCTTCTGTGGTTCCATTTGATATTACATGAAATAAAGTTAAGTAAAATATCTTAAAGATTTCTGTTTGTGTAAAATTTGAATGATGTATTTTGAAGTTAATCTCTGAAATATTCTAAAACTCTTATCATAAATATTCCACCTGAATATCTTGCCAAAATTGCTGAAATTTCTGTTTTTCTATATGAATGACTTGCCTATTAGCAACTCTTTTCAGACTTCTCATACTGCTTATAACACTAAATGGGAAACCAAAGACTTTAGTATATTTAATTAAATTCCTGGATTTCCTAATATTTTATGCATATATGTGAATTCTCATGAGATGAAAAAAAATTATTGGACTGGCAAACCTGAATTCAAGATTGGGATCTAGTACTTTAAAATCTAGATAACTTTAGGTAAGTTATTTAACAACTCATAAAATTTACTTCTTGATTAGTAAAGTAAGGCTCATAACCAGTTAATACCAAAATAGAGAAGTGTTCAAGATTATCTAATTGATGGCAATACTCACCTCTGTAACAATATTTTGAATCTAATATTGTGAATCTGTTGACCCTGCATGATGCACAGGAAGGGATTTGGCATTAAAATTCTACCCAATGACAGGCTTTAAGACAGATACTGATTCTCTGAACCCAATATGTCCTCACATTTGGAGGATTTGAAATCTCAACATGAAAAGTCACCTTCCAGGACCCCATTGACCCCAGGACACAATGTGAGGAAGTTCAGTGCAGTGGTTACAGTCATGAGTCCTGAAATCAGATTGTTTTGTTTTGATAGTTGGCTCTGTCACTTTTCACCCAGGTAACTCTAGACAAGATACTTGATTTACATTTGACTTCTTTATTTATGTGTAAAGTAGTTAATAACAGTATTTGTCTAATAAATGTATGTTGTGTATTAAACCAAACAATACACATGAAGTTGTAGCGTGTACAGTATGAGGAACTTGTAGAATACATGGCTGAAGCTTTTGTTATTGTCTATCATGTACCTATCAATGAAAACCCATTAACTCAGTATATATTTTCATTGTAGCCTGAAGAAAATGAAATTATAAGAAACTTTCACGAAACTTAGAGATGGCATATGGCCTTTACAAATTCTCTCACTCTTTCTTCTCTCACTCTCGCTGTCATTCTCTGTTTTTTTCTCTCTCTGTCTCTGTTTCTGTCTCTCCTGTTTTCTCCTACTCACCTCTTATAATTTAGCCAATACATCACCTTATGCTCTCTACCTTGTTACATTGATGCCCAGGTGTAAATGTGACATTAAACATGATATGAAAGTTATTAATATCTGAAAAATGAAAATATACTGGTACCTATGATTGGTGTGGTGTAAAAATTAAATACAATTATAAATACATACAACATATATTTATGTATAATATTTAGCATAATGCCTGTCAAATACTGAATGGTTGACAGAGATACTTTCTGTGTGTCTCTGTATTATTTACAAGCGCAGTGACTGAAACATCCTGTTCAGTTGTTTGTGACAGAGCAAATATACCAACTAGAATATGAGATCTAAATGGTCATAATCACCATGCTAGTCATCATTTAGCCCTAGCAAGTCTAAACACTTAGTGCTCAACAGAGCCAGAGCCATTGATCTATGAGTATTGCCCAACTTTTTCTCTATGTTTGGCAAACTTTTTCTCCAAAGGACCAGATAGTAAATATTGTAAGCTCTGTAGTCTCTGTTGGGACTATTTTACTCTGTCATTGTACAAGAAACACAATCATAGCCAATACATAAATGACTGGGTATGGCTGTTACAACAAAACTATTCTCAAAAACAGACAGCAGTCAATTTGACCATAGTTTGCAGATCCTGCATGGATCCCTAAAAGATTACATGTATTGTTATCTACTTGCCTTCCATAGCAAATTTTCTTCCTTAATTTCCAAATATATTTTTTTAATTGAAACTCATTTCAAACCTAGCTAATATTGCGTTTTCTAATCTGCCTAATAAAAATAGAAAAAAATCTGTATCTGAATCCAAGTTACCTATTTTAGAGCTCGAAAAGTCATCTAGATTAATTTTAAGATTAGGAATAATCTACGTAAAGAAAAGTGTATGTATCAAAGGCATTGCCAGCTCTGCAGAAACAAGTTTGAAAAATGGCTGGAGGGTAGGATGGATATTTAGATGTCCTCAGAGGCAAGTTGGGAGACAATTGTGTGGCAATGGTTTGGTGCAAAGCAGCTGGGAGAGGTGGGGACTATGGCATGAAGAATGCATTGGCCATGTAAAGGGAACAGCTGCTACCACCTGCTGATTGTTGTACTGACAAAATTTGGGTTTATTTTGCCAGATAATCTTTTTTTATAAAAGCCAAAACATTTTTTCTTTTTGAATTTTAATGTTTCACATTTGTGAAAAACTCCAATTGTGAATTAGTTCAAAACAAAGAAAAAAGAAATGTTCAGACCTAAGAAGCAACTCTAGGGAGCAGCTGCCAATTAGCAACCTCTGCTCAAGATCAAAGTCCTCATGTTATTGGTAAGAGATGAAAGAACACAAATTGTCATTTATTTCTGCTGTTGTTATTGTTGTTTTCTATTTCAATAGGTTTTTGAGTAACAGATGGTGTTTGGTTACATGAATAAATTATCTAGTGGTGATTTCTGAGATGTTGGTGCACCCATCACCTGAGGAGTGTACACTGTAACCAATGTGTAGTGTTTTTTCTCTCATTCCCTCCCACCCTTTCCCCCAAGTCCCCAAAAATCCATTGTATCATTCTTATACCATTGTATCCTCATGGCTTAGCTCCCACTTATGAGTGAGAACATGCAATGTTTGGTTTTCCATTCCTGAGTTACTTCACTTAAAATAATGGTCTCCAAATAAATTGTCATTTCTTGAGTAAGGCTGCGATTTGATCTCTGACCCCACTGTCGAAATGCACTGTCACTAGCACATTGTCTTTGATTTTGGAAGAAAACTGGGCTAATTATGTAGCAATTATGGGTGCTGACTTTGCGTTGGGCAGACCTCATCTGGAAATGTCAACTCCGAACCCTGTTATGTCTCAGCTTCCTCACTTGTAACATAAGAGAAATGAATGCAAACCTCATAGGGCAGTGGTAAGGATTAAATGGAATAGTGAAGGAAAAGCATTTAGCCCAGTTCCTGGCATAAGGTAATCACCTGATAAATAGAGCTACTGTTAAATTTTAGTTTGGAATTAAATGTTGATATGAGGTAGGGAGAAAAATGCAGGTCTAATTAGCTTCAATGGGTAAGTGTGACTATGCACATATATGTATTTTGTCTTTCTAAGTCTATAAAATAAATATCTCCAAAATTTTTTACATAAATCAGAACTGTTTCTAAAATTTTTTAGCTTGCAATCAAGAAAAAATAACAATATGAGTTTCTGTAGAAGTGTCCAAGGACAAGATTGTAGCTCTCCATGTGAAATCAAATCATATAGGAGTGCCTCTCTGCCAGGTAAGCATGAAACATTGTGTATCTCAGTTTCACCTTTAATATTCTGACACAACCTGGATGAGGAAGAAACTATAACTCAAAATAAGCAAAGAGACAAACATAATTTACTATAAAATGAAACCAAACAAAATTGTCATGTTGAGGAAACATGCAGGTTCTTGTAAATTGTCATGTTGAACAACAGCTTTAATGATAGACTTCAAATAAAATGAAGCCTTTGAAAAGACCTCTTTCTTCTCTTTTGACTACCAAAGAAAATTCCTAGTCTTGCACTAGGGAACTGAGTTTCCTGTTCATTATATTTTCAGAACCAGAAATTGTTTCTATTGAATAATAGTTTCAACTCCAGGCTGCCATGAAAAAGCATATGTCACTAACACACTATAATAAAAAGATTTTGTAGATGATAGAGGATATTATCTGAATTAAATGAAGAAAGGTTTCAAAAGAATATAAATTATTATGTTCAGGTTTCATTTCTTAAAATCAAATGTATAGCACACTATATAGAGACAGGATATGAACAAGAAGATTCCTGGCAGTACTAGCAGAAAAAAAAAATCTTTTTACTAGTTCTCTTTAAACCTCAATTTCAAACAGTGATCATTTCTTATAAATCAGTATGACCTATTTCTAATGATAATCTCTAAAAGCAATAGAGTAGGTGCCAAATTGGACACACAAATTTTTACCCCTCTTAATTGCATTAAAATTTCAAATAAATTGAAATTTTTTTATATTTTATTTAAATACTTATGCAGGCCATGATTTGTTCAGTACTGTAACTGAGACAGAGATGATAATGTATGAGTCACTCAAAAATAGTGAGAAAGCTGTGTTAGTCAAAGTTCTTGCAGGAAACAAACACTGTGATATTATAAGTAGAAAGGGATTTAATAGAATGATTGGATGATCATGAAGTTATTGCAAAGGCTAAGAAACATAATGTAGTCTGGGTCCCAGGCATTTCAGAGCACAAAGATCTGACCTGATATGAGAGCTACTACCTCTGCCCTTGTCAGGAATGTGGCTCACACAGTTCTCAGTGGCTGCAACATTGGTGAATGGAAAATGGAACAGAATCTGGCCACCACCCTTACTAAAATGCCCCTAGACATACATGAGACTGAAGAAGGGGCACTGGAATGGAGCACTGCTACAGAAAACCTACTTTTCTGTAGTCTTTTCTGTGTGGAGACATAAATGAAGCAACAAGATGAACGTGGCTTCACATGTGCCTCTCAAATTCCACACGAGTAAGTCAAATGGTAGGAATCCAGTTTGCACCTGGAATACTACCTAGAACAGGTAGTAGACGCAAAGCATTTTATTGTTTCAGCTGCTGTGGTACAAGAAAGGAGAATAACAGGAAGTGGGAATGAAAGTTGAATACCATCTGACAATATCCAAGACAAAGTTAAGGAGCCAGCTAATCCCAAGAACAAAATATTAGCCATACCCAATAATCCTTCAGTTGCCCCCACCTTATTTCATTTGTCTCTTTGTTCCTTCTGATAATTAATCCTTTTTTTTCCTCAGCAATGTTTTCTGTGTCCTCAGTAACCCCATATTATAACAGAGGTCATTTACCCTCAAATTCTTCATTGAATCCTTACTCTACCTTCTTGTCTTGTCTCTGTATGGCCACACTGCTTATGAGGAAAGCGCTCTGTGTTGCAGTTCTAAGGAAAGCATTAATTAGTCCAAGTTTGAAAAGTTACAGTGTCAGCATTCTCTTGAATTTTCAATGTCTCTCTCATTCCATTTTTCCTTTAAAATATCCTGATTCCCAACTCTGATGATAATGAGATCTAAACACACGTTTTACCCCGTCTCATTACTGACCTTCTGCCTACTTACATTTGTTGAGGACTTCAGCATCTGGACCATAGGTTTCTATCCTGGAATCTGAAATATCTCTGAGTTATTTACATAGATTGTGCATGACATTTCTTATGTTGCTGAATTCATCATCTTTTCATTCTCCAACTTTAGTGACTCACCACCACTCTATTTCAACACATTCCAATATCAAATTTCTTCTTGATGAGTTGACATTTTAATCAATACATAATATCTTTCTTTGTAGCTTGTAACATATTTTTGTTTTATAACCATTTTGTCTGATAGTGATACGGCTCCATTGTCTGGGGAAACACTCAGGGTCCTTGGTTTCACACCAAGAAAATTAGCAATATGAATACACGTGGAGTGGATTAAGGAGTAGAAAGTTTAATAGGCAAGAAAGAAGAGAACAGCTCCCCTGTACAGAGGGAGGAGGGCTCTGAATGGAATAACCCTGCCTGCCAGCAAAAAGCTGGTGGTTTTATTGGGAGGCTCGAGAAGGTGGTGTCTGATTTGCATAGGGCCCAGGGGATTGATTTGACCAGGTGTGTCATTCACATAGCCAGCAAAAAAACTGACCCTCCCACTCTAACCTTTTAATATGTAAATGTGGCTACCTGGCTGGTCGCCATGATACCCATACACGTGGCCTCTACTTGGCTGACCACCATGATGTCCGCACCCTTGACAACAAAGAAAAAGTAGCGGAACCACCACATTGGATGGACCTGGCTCTTAGCCACTTGCATTTACCTGTTTTTCCAGGCTGTTTTCTGTTAGAAAAGAATTGTTTTGGGGACTGATGTTTTTATTAAAAGAAAAAACCTTACAGACCTTACAGAGGACTCTTTTTACCCTTTCTAGCTGCCTAAAATAATTTCTTAGTATTCCTGTAATAATAGGATACCCACTCCAGATCTCTTTTGGTTACTAATTGCATGAAACATCTTTTTAACATACTTTCACTTTCAACCTATTTGTTTCTTTGAATGTAAAAATGAGTCACGTGTAGATAGCATAAAATTACTACCATTTTAAAATTCACTCCATCAATCTCTGCTTTTAATAACAGAGTTTAATCTTTTTACATTTAAAGTAATTACTGATAAGGAGAAACTTAATTATGATATTTTGCTATTTGTTTTCCATTTATTTAATATGATAAATTCCCCCATTACCACCTACTTGTTGTATTTAACTGCTTTTTTTTTTTTTTTAGCATACTGTTGTGACTTTCTTGCTAATTTTTTATATATTTGAAATTATGTTCTTAGTGACTACCCTGGAAATTACAATTAAATTCCTAAACTTATAAAAATCTATTCTTAATTAATACCAACTAAGTTTCAATAGTACACAAAATTCTGCCTCTATACAGTCCATTTCTCCTCTTTTGTGTAGTTGTTACAATTACACTTTTATAGATTGTCTGCCAATTTGCAAATGTATAATTATTATTTTATGCGTTTTAAAACATACAAAAAGAAGGGAGTTACAAACCAAAATTACAAAACATTATCTTTGGTATTTATCTATATAGTTACCTTTACTAGTGTTTTTTATTTCTTTGTGTTGCTTTTTTACTGTCTGGTATTCTTCCATTTCCACTGAAAGGACTCCCTTTAGTGTTTTTTATAGGGTAAATCTACTACTGACATACTCCAACTTTTGTTTATTTGGCAATGACTGAATTTTCCATCATTTTTGAAAGGTATTTTGCCAGATGTAGGATCATTGGTTATTATTTTTTTTCTTTCAGCACTTTGAATAAGTATTCCATTGCCACTGCCTATGGCCTCCATAATTTCTGCTGACAAATTCGCTATTAACCTTATTGAGGATCCCTTGTACATGATGAATTGCTTCTGTCTTGCTGCTTTCAAGATTGTTTACCTGTGTCTTTGGGCAATTTAATTACAATATGTTGTAGTTTAGATCTCTGTGTTCATCCTTCTTGGAGTTGATTGAGCCTCTTGGATGTATAGATTCGTATCTGTCATCAAATTTGGAAAGTTTGGCCAATATTTTTTCAAATATTATTTTTGCCTCTTTCTCTCCCCTCTCTTTCTGATACTCCCATCATTTTTATGTTGGTGCATTCAATGGTATCCCAAAAGTATCTTAGGCTCAACAGTTTTTCTTCATTTTACATCTATTTCTAATGCTATATAATTTTAATTTGCCTATCTTCAAGTCTACTGATTATTTGTTCTCCCTACTGACATCTGTAATTCAAACTCTGTAGTGAACTTTTTTATTTCAGTTATTTTATTTTAATCCCAGAATGTCTCTTTGGTCCTTCTTCAGAAATTTTGGTCTCCTTATTAATATTCTCATTTTCTTTATAAATTATTTTTCTAATTTTTTTATTATAATTTAAGTTCTAGGGTACATGTGCACAACATGCAGATTTGTTACATATGTTGTGTTGGATTGCTGCACCCATCAACTAGTCATTTACATTAGGTATTTCTCCTAATGCTATACCTTCCCCAGCCCCCCAGCCCCAACAGGTCCTGGTGTGTGATATTCCCCGCCCTGTGTCCAAGTGTCCTCATTGTTCAGTTCCCACCTATGAGTGAGAACATGCAGTGTTTGGTCTTCTGTCCTTGCGATAGTTTGCTCAGCATGATGGTTTCCAGCTTCATCCACGTCCCTGCAAAGGACATGAACTCATTCTTTTTTATGACTGCATAGTATTCCATGGTGTATATGTGCCACATTTTCTTAATCTGGTCTATCATTGATGGACACCTGGGTTGGTTCCAAGTCTTTGCTATTGTGAATAGTGCCGCAATAAACATATGTGTGCATGTGTCTTTATAGTAGCATGATTTATAATCCTTTGGGTACACACCCTATAATGGGATCGCTGAGTCAAATGGTATTTCTAGTTCTAGATCCTTGAGGAATCACCACACTGTCTTCCACAATGGTTGAATTAATTTACACTCCCACCAACAATGTAAAAGTGTTCCTATTTTTCCACAACTTCACCAGCATCTGTTGTTTCCTAACTTTTTAATGACTGCCATTCTAATTGGTGTGAGATGGTATCTCATTGTGGTTTTGATTTGCATTTCTCTGATGACCAGTGATGATGAGCATTTTTACATATGTCTGTTGCCTGCATAAATGTCTTCTTTTGAGAAGTGTCTGTTCATATCGTTTACCCACTTTTTAATGGAGTTGTTTGTTTCTTGTAAATTTGTTTGAGTTCTTTGTAGATTCTGGATAGTAGCCCTTTGTGAGATGGATAGATTGCAAAGATTTTCTCCCATTCTATAGGTCACCTGTTCACTCTGATGGTAGTTTCTTTTGCCGTGCAGAAGCTCTTTGGTTTAATTAGATCCTGTGTGCCTATTCTGGCTTTTGTTACCATTGCTTTTGGTATTTTAGTCATGAAGTCCTTGCCCATGCCTATATCCTGAATAGTATTGCCTAGGTTTTCTTCTAGGGTTTTTGTGGGTTTCGGTCTAACATTTAAGTCTTTCATCTATCTTGAATTAATTTTTGTATAAGGTGTTAGGAAGGAATCCAGTTTCAGCTTTCTACATATGGCTAGCCAGTTTACCCAGTACCATTTATTAAACAGGGAATCCTTTCCCCACTTCTTGTTTTTGTCAGGTTTGTCAAAGATCAGATGGTTGTACATGTGTGGTGTTATTTCTGAGGCTTCTGTTTTGTTCCATTGGTCTATTTATCTGTTTTGGTACCAGTACCATGCTATTTTGGTTACTGTAGCCTTGTAGCATAGTTTTTTTATTTGGTTTTTGTTTTTTGTTTTTTGAGATGGAGTCTTGCTCTGTCACCCAGGCTGGAGTGCAGTGGTGTGATCGTGGCTCACTGCAAGCTCCGCCTCCCAGGTTGACGCCATTCTCCTGCCTCAGCCTCCCGAGTAGCTGGGACCACAGGCGCTTGCCACCATGCCCAGCTAATTTTTTGTATTTTTAGTAGAGATGGAGTTTCACCATGTTAGCCAGGATGGTCTCAATCTCCTGACCTTGTGATCTGCCCGCCTCGGCCTCCCAAAGTGCTGGGATTACAGGCATGAGCCACCAAGCCCAACCACCTGGTATTATAGTTTGAAGTCAGGTAGTGTGATGCCTCCAGCTTTGTTCTTTTGGCTTAGGATTGTCTTGGCAATGTGGGTTCCTTTTTGGTTCCATATGAACTTTAGTTTTTTCCAATTCTGTGAAGAAAGTCTTTCTCCTGCCTGATTGCCCTGGCCAGAACTTCAAACACTATGTTGAATAGCAGTGGTGAGAGACGGGCATCCTTGTCTTGTGCTGGTTTTCAAAGGGAATGCATGCAATTTTTGCCCCATTCAGTATGATATTGTCTGTGGGTTTGTCGTAAATAGCTCTTATTATTTTGAGATACGTTCCATCAATACCGAATTCATTGAGAGTTTTTAGCATGAAGGGCTGTTGAATTTTGTCAAAGGCCTTTTCTGCATCATGTGGTTTTTGTCATTGGTTCTGTTTGTGTGATGGATTACGTTTACTGATTTGCATATGTTGAACCAGCCTTGCATCCCAGGGATGAAGCCGACTTGATCATGATAGATAAACTTTTTGATGTGCTGCTGGATTCGCTTTGCCAGTATTTTATTGAGGATTTTTGCATCGATGTTCATCAGAGATATTGGTCTAAAATTCTCTTTTTTGTTGTTGTATCTCTGCCAGGCTTGGTATCAGGATGATGCTGGCCTCATAAGATGAGTTAGGAAGGATTCCCTCTTTTTCTATTGATTGGAATAGTTTCAGAAGGAATGGTACCAGCTCCGCTTTGTATCTCTGATACAATTCAGCTGTGAATCTATCTGGTCTTGGACTTTTTTTGGTTGGTAGGCTATTAATTATTGCCTCAATTTCAGAGCCTGTTATTGGTCTATTCAGAGATTCAACTTCTTCCTGGTTTAGTCTTAGGAGGGTGCATGTGTCCAGGAATTGATCCATTTCTTCTAGATTTTCTAGTTTATTTGTGTAGAGGTGTTTATAGTATTCTCTGATGGTAGTTTGTACTTCTATGGGATCAGTGGTGATATCCCCTTTATCATTTTTTATTATGTCTACTTGATTCTTATGTCTTCTGCTTCTTTATTAGTCTGGCTAGTGGTCTATCTATTTTGTTGATCTTTTCAAAAAACTAGCTCCTGGATTCATTGATTTTTGAAGGGTTTTTTTGTGTCTCTATCTCCTTCAGTTTTACTCTGATCTTAGTTATTTCTTGCCTTCTGCTAGCTTTTGAATTTGTTTGCTCTTGCTTTTCTGGTTCTTTTAATTGTGATGTTAGGGTGTCGATTTTAGATTTTTTCCTGCTTTCTTTTGTGGGAATTTAGTGCTATAAATTTCCCTCTACACACTGTTGTAAAAGTGTCCCAGAGATTCTGGTATGTTGTATCTTTATTCTCATTGGTTTCAAAGAACATCTTTATTTCTGCCTTCATTTCATTATGCACCCAGTAGTCATTTAGGAGCAGGTTGTTCAGTTTCCATGTAGTTATGCAGTTTTGAGGGAGTTTTTTAATCCTGAGTTCTAATTTGATTGCACTGTAGTCTGAGAGACAGTTTGTTGTGATTTCTGTTCTTTTACATTTGCTGAGGAGTACTTTACTTCCAATTATGTGGTCAATCTCAGAATAAGAGCAATGAGGCACTGAGAGGAACATGCATTTTGTTGATTTGGGGTAGAGAGTTCTGTAGATGTCTGTTGGGTCAGCTTGGTGCAGAGCTGAGTTCAAGTCCTGGATATCCTCGTTAACCTTCTGTCTCATTGATCTGTCTAATAATGACAGTGGGGTGTTAAAGTCTCCCATTACTATTGTGTGGGAATCTAAGTGTCTTTGTAGGTCTCTAAGGACTTGCTTTATGAATCTGAGTGCTCCAGTATTGGGTGCATACATATTTAGGATAGTTAGCTCTTCTTGTTGAATTGATCCCTTTACCATTATGTAATGGCCTGCTTTGTCTCTTTTGATCTTTGTTGGTTTAAAGTCTGTTTTATCAGAGACTAGAATTGCAACCCCTGCTTTTTTTTTTTTTTTTTTTTTTTTTTTTTTTGCTTTCCATTCACTTGGTAGATCTTCCTCAGTCCCTTTATTTTGAGCCTATATGTGTCTGTACATGAGCTGGGTCTCCTGAATACAGCACATTGATGGGTCTTGATTCTTTATCCAATTTGCCAGTCTGTGTCTTTTAATTAGGCCATTTAGCCCATTTACATTTAAGGTTAATATAGCTATGTGTGAATTTGATCCTGTCATGATGATGTTCACCAGGTATTTTGCCCATTGACTGATGCAGTTTCTTCATAGCATCGATGGTCTTTACAATTTGGCATGTTTTTGCAGTGGCTGGTACTGATTGTTCCTTTCCATGTTTAGTACCTCCTTCAGGAGTTCATGTAAGGCAGGCCTGGTGGTGACAAAATCTCTTAGCATTTGCTTGTCTGTAAAGGATTTTATTTCTCCTTCACTTATGAAGCTTACTTTGGCTAGATAGGAAATTCTGGGTTGAAAATTCTTTTCTTTAAGAAGGTTGAATATTGGCCCCCACTGTCTTCTGGCTTGTAGGGTTTTTGCAGAGAGATCTGCTGTTAGTCTGATGAGCTTCCCTTTGTGGGTAACCTGATCTTTCTCTCTGGCTGCCCTTAACATTTTTTCCTTCATTTCAAGCTTGGTGAATCTAACAATTATGTGTCTTGGGGTTGCTCTTTTTGAGGAGTATCTTTGTGGTGTTCTCTGTATTTCCTGAATTTGAATGTTGTCCTGTCTTACTAGGTTGGGGAAGTTCTCCTGGATAATATCCTGAAGAGTGTTTTCCAACTTGGTTCCACTCTCCCAGTCACTTTCAGGTACACAAATCAAACATAGATTTAGTCTTTTCACATAGTCCCATATTTCTTGGAGGCTTTGTTCATTTCTTTTCACACTTTTTCCTCTAATTTTGTCTTCTCACTTTATTTCATTAATTTGATCTTCCATCACAGATACCCTTTCTTCCACTTGATCAAATCAGCTATTGAAGCTTGTGCATGCATCATGAAGTTCTCATGCCATGGTTTTCAGCTCCATCAGGTCATTTAAGGTCTTCTCTACACTGTTTATTCTAGTTAGCCATTCATCTAACCTTTTTTCAAGGTTTTAACTTTATTGTGATGGGTTAGAACATGCTCCTTTAGCTCGGAGAAGTTTGTTATTACCAACCTTCTGAAGCCTGCTTCTGTCAACTGGTCAAAGTCATTCTCTGTCCAGCTTTGCTCTGTTGCTGGTGAGGAGGTGCAATCCTTTGGAGGAGAAGAGGCACTCCGGTTTTTAGACTTTTCACAGCTTTTCTCCTCATGTTTCTCCCCATCTTTGTGGATTTATCTACCTTTGGTCTTTGATGTTGGTGACCTACAGATGGGGTTTTGGTGTGGATGTCCTTTTTGTTGATGTTGGTGCTATTCCTTTCTGTTTGTTAGTTTTCCTTCTAACACATTCCCTTAGCTGCAGGTGTGTTGGAGTTTACTGGAGGTCCACTCCAGACCCTGTTTGCCTGGGTACCACCAGTGGAGGCTGCAGAACAGCAAATATTGCAGAACAGCAATATTGCTGCCTGATTCTTCCTCTGGAAGCTTCATCCCAGAGGGGCCCTGACCTGTATGAGGTGTCTGTTGGCTCCTAATGGGAGGTGTCTCCCAGTTAGGCTACACAGGGGTCAGGGACCCACTTGAGCAGGTAATCTGTCCATTCTCAGTGCTCAAATGCTCTTCTGGGAGAACCACTGCTCTCTTCAGAGCTGTCAAACAGGGACATTTAAATCTGCAGAAGTTTCTGCTGCCTTTTGTTCAGTTGTGCCCTGCCCATAGTTGTGGAGTCTATAAAGGCAGTAGGCCTTGCTGAATTGTGGTGGGCTCCGCCCATTTTGAGCTTCCTGACCCCTTTGTTTACTTACTCAGGCCTCAGCAATGGCGGACGCCCCTCCCCCAGCCAGGCTGCAGCCTCGCAGTTTGATCCTACACTGCTGTGCTAACAATGAGCAAGGCTCTGTGGGTGTGGGACTTGGTAAGACAGGCACGGGAGAGAAAATCCTGGTCTGCTGCTTGCTAAGACCACGGTAAAAGTGCAACATTTGGGCAGAAGTGTCCCATTTTTCCAGGTACAGTCTACCATGGCTTCTCTTGGCTAAGAAAGGGACATCCCCCTACCATTTGTGATTCCCAGGTGAGGTGACACCCTGCCCTGCTTTGGCTCACTCTCTGTGGGCTGCACCCACTGTCCAACCAGTCCCAGTGAGATGAACCAGGTAATGCAGTTGGAAATGCAGAAATCACCTGTCTTCTATGTTGAACATGCTGGGAGCTGCAGACCGGAGCAGTTCCTATTTGGCCACCTTGGAACAGAACCCTGATTTCTTTATATATGGTTTTCTTTAGCAATTTTAGCACATTTAAGAGAGTTTATTTAAATTTTTTGTCAAGTAAGTCCAATGTCTGTGCTTCATCAGGGATAGAAATTAGATTCTTTCTAATTTCTCCAATTAGTGGGCCATATATTCTTATTTCTTTGTCTTCTTTATAAATTTTTGTGGAAAACTAGACATTTTGAATATTACAATGTGTTAATTATAGAAATCAGTTTCTTTCTATTCCTCATGTTGGATATGTAGTTTTCTGAGAGTTGTGATTATTCATCTAGTGACTTTTCTGTACTGTTTTTGTACAGTTTATATTCTTTGTTATGTATGGTTTCAGGAATCTCTGTTCCTTTTGCCTGTGGTTAGCTAGTGTTTTTAAGACATTTTCCTGAAATCCTAGAATTAAAAAAGAAGAGGAAGAAGAAGAAGAAGAAGAAGAAGAAGAAGAAGAAGAAGAAGAAGAAGAAGAAGTAGTAGTAGTAGTAGTAGTAGTAGTAGTAGTAGTAGTAGTAGTAGTAGTAGTAGAGGGACAAAACAAGATAAAAGGAAGAAAGAAAATGAAGGAAAAAAATTCTTCCAGGCTTTATAGATTGGCTCTGTGTTGGGGCAATGCTTTAGTGGTTGGCCAGGCCTTCACAATGCTTCCTTATCTTTTACTTCTTGCTTGCTCTGAGACTAAATTTCAGCCAGAGGTGAAGGTCTTCTCGGGTCTCTTCTGAGTATCCTTTTTCCTTGGGAATGTATGTAGCTTTATAAACTCCACAGTATACTGCCACTTTTCAATGCCCTAATTTTCTCCAAATAACTCTTTCCACATTTTCCCCCCAAGCTTTTAGAGTCTCTATTATTTGTGTCAACTGAACTCTCTCACCCCAGATGGCATGAAGTTTTTTCATTTGATTTATAATGTTTTTGAGAAATGTACTCTGCTCAGCCATTTTTCTGCCCTAATAAGAGAGTTCTGAGTTGCACAAAACAAAGGTGAGTACCTTGAGTCTGTTCTCCAGGAAGCTACATGACAGGTCAAAACTACCAACCAAAGTAATAATATTTATGTTTAAGAATAAGTTGTATTATTCTCCCCTTTCCAGAACCAGGAACCAGGGTCTTTTATTGAGAATGCAGGCTGCTGGCTTCAAAACTGCTATTGAGTTGGGGTAGGTGGGAGGCAAGGGCAAGTAAAAATAATGCAAAGCTTTTGTGCTTTTTTTAAGTTGGTTTTTTCTAGAATCAGCATTTGCTAGGTTGCTGTAAAACAAGAAACCATATGTTTTAATACACTTTTTTAAAGAGTTCTGTGACACAGTTATAATAATTAAGAAGTGCAACTCAGTTTCCTTAGTTTCTCCTAATTTTCCTTTACCTAAACTTTGTCTTTATATTATCGTATGTTCCATTCACTCTCAAATGTATCTATTATTCATATCCACCGGCTCATACGTATGTGTCTTCTCCAGTCCTGACCTTTTTCCTGAGCTTCATATTCACACCATCAACAAATGAACCCAAAATGACCAAGATTCAACTCATAGCATACCACCTGTAATCTACACACCTGGCCATTATCTGGGCTGTGTCTAAGCTGTAGCCTCCACTCCTAATACTTCCTGCTTTACACATCTGCATCATGAAATCTAAACTTTACTCTTGTCTCAATACATTTGTTATTTCATCATGCTGAAATTTTATCTGTTTATCTCATCCAATATACTATAAGCCATTCATATGTGATTACCCAGTACCTAACTCAATATTCAATATTGATAATAAATTGATGAACTGTATTAACTACTGAAAATTGTAATACTCCAGTCATATCCATAGGTGGCAGTAAGTCCTTAAAATTATGAGGAAAGTGGTCTGTGTCTAGACATAATTAATCACAGAAGTTAAAATGTTAAAATGACCTGTTCTAATTTATATTTTGGTCTTTTCATGCATAGTAACTGCATAAGGTTTCACTTTTCAGAAATATTAAGCAAGGAGAAGAGAATACAATCCATTAAACTAGGAGCTCTTTGAAATGTTTTTCTACCTTAATTTCTCAGTTTTCAGACTCACCTACAACACTACCTCACTCTTTTCAGCCTTCTCATTTTGGTATCAACTCAGTGTCAATTTTATCTAGAAGAAACTGATATAAAGAGTTTTCAACCAACATTTACAGCAAAATACAAGTTCAGTTTAAATAATTTGAATTTCTGTTTTTCCCAATTCTTTGTATATTCTATAAAAAGTATACAAAGCAATATGGGATTTTTAAAGATAACCTTGTTTTGATAATGAACAAGTTATTTTAATGTAAACACAGCAGTTTCCTCAGGAATCCATTTTGCTACAAAATTACAAGTATGCCTATATAGATATACCCTGTAAGTAACAACTAGTTTATAAAATGAAATGTCATATCACCAAATCTGAGACTGTATTTTTCCACTTAAATTATCAAATAACAATATGGCATCCATATTCCATCTGGGTTTACTAATTTATCAAGGCCTACTGAAAATTTCCATTTCTGAAAAAAATCTTCCTATAGACTTTAAAACTAATATTCTTTGGACCTCAAAATTATTTTCCATAGAGTGGGCTTCGTTATCCACTCACAGATACACTCTGAGATTAGTGTATCTGTTGAAGATGATTTTTCTCATAAACGATTTTATGTATAGGTTCTGGATGTGGTTTCTATATATTTGGTAGTTCATGAGCAAATCTGTGAGGTTGGTTTAATATATTTTTGGTATCTTAGCTCTTTATGTTGACAAGGGAAACTCTGCCTACCCCTTATGTGTTATAGGGCTTTTCCTTAAGTATGCCTTAATTAATTTCTAAGAAGTTATTTATTATACCACTAATGTATCATATCATAATCAAGAATAATTTAAAATTAATAACAAAAATGAACACAAGATTTCTATCTCTCTTGTTTCCCATGTGTATTAGTCTGTTTTCACACTGCTATAAAAAACTATCTGAAACTGGGTACTTCATAAAGAAAAAAAGGAGCTGGTACAGTGGCTCATGCCTGTAATCCCAACACTTTGAGAGGCCGAGGCGGGTGGATCACCTGGGGTTAGGAGTTCAAGACCAGCCTGGCCAACATAAATCCCATCTCTACCAAAAATACAAAAAAATTAGCGGGGCACAGTGGCAGACACCTGTAATCTCAGCTACTTGGGAGGCTGAGGCAGGAGAATTGCTTGGACCAGGGAGGTGGAGGTTGCAGTAAGCTGAGATCGCACCATTGCACTGCAGCCTGGGCAACAGGAGCGAAACTCCATCTCAAAAAAAAAAATAGTTTAATTGACTCACAGATGCACATGGCTGGGGAGGCCTCAGGAAACTAACAATCGTGGTGGAAGGTGAAAGGAAAGCAAGGCATGTCTTACATGGTGGCAGGAGAAAGAGAGAGTGAAGGGGGGAACTGCCAAACACTTTTGGCACTCACTATCACGAGAACAGCAAGGGGAAAACTGCCTCCATGAGCCAATAACCTCCCACCAGGTCCCTCCCTTGACATGTGGAGATTACAATTCAAGATGAGATTTGGGTGGGGACACAGAGCCAAACCATATCACCAGGTAACCAATTATTGCCGCATGATATAATTTGCCTTCTATTCTCAGATGCTGATTTGCCAAGGAAGGTGATCACACTTCCCAAAACACTCTCCTGTCACCTTAGGCCTCAGGGAAGAAAGATAGGAGAAGGAAATAAATATTTATGTTGCAACAATAGGATCTCTTTTCCTCTGCCTCTATGACAGGTTTCAGAAATGGAAGACAGAGAAGAACACTTTATAAAAACACATGTGGTTAATAATCATCTATATACGGGTGATTGCAAAAGCTTGTTCAGTGCTAACCACTACCCTGAGTCAAGACCTATAAATCCAAATGCTCACTGGGCAGCTGCCCCATAAACCTCAGGAAACCAATGTGTTCCATCAGGACTTCTACACCATTCACACACCCACTTCAACATTTCTCTTCATGATTTTGTATTTGAGAGATCATTCCTTTATCTCCACTGAAACAGGAGCCTGGAAGACATCTTCTGCCCTCTCTACTTCACCCCTGTAGCCATTCAGCTTTTGAAAGGTGTCCTTTTCCCTAATATCACTCCAATCTATTCACTTGTTTGCCTTCTCTGATAATACATTATCGTATATCACTATTACATCTCACCAGGTTGATGAGGACACTAACTCGCCTTCTTCTCTTCATTTGTGCTCTCACACCTCTTTAAGCTCTTTCAGTGGCTCCACAGATAACCTACAGGAGTCTACAGCATTGGCTACTCTTTAACCTTATTTCTCTTTAAGTCTCCTACTCCAGTACAGCCCTCCAGTCACAATAAACAATGTGAGATTATGGACACTGACCAATCCCTCCTGCATTTCCTCACAGTATTGGATCTCTGGTCTCAAGTATTTCTCTTCTTCACCTTTACCTGGCTTTCTCCTACCTAAGCTTAAGCCTCAGCTGTAACATCTTGTTCTCCTCAGAATTTTCTTGACCCACTAAGAAGGATTTTCACAGCATCTATCCTTAACATTCTCACAGC
The DNA here is from genome assembly GCF_007565055.1 of Rhinopithecus roxellana. Classification (NCBI taxonomy): domain Eukaryota; kingdom Metazoa; phylum Chordata; class Mammalia; order Primates; family Cercopithecidae; genus Rhinopithecus; species Rhinopithecus roxellana. The sequence continues at coordinate 138,140,122 of NC_044554.1, forward strand.
TCTTTTACCCACTGCATTAAAAATCTCCCTTTCCCTGTCTAATCCCCAAGCTGCGAGGTCTGTGAAGATGACTGTTTCTGAGTCAACGTTATCCCCAGGGTTGGCTGAGTGCCTGAGACACCACTGATACTCGACACAAACTTGCCTGATTTAATTGAATCTAGCAAAACTGTGAATTTTACTGATGTGGAATGATAGGTCCGTGTCTTCAGTGGACGAAATTATTCAGCAGATTCAAAAGAGAGCTAGGAATAAAATCCAGGCCAGAGCTCCAGCAGTCAGAGCTGCCTGTGGGGCACCAGCTGCGAGACCTGGCTTCAGATGCATGAGGGCGCCAAACTGCCTGCTAAAAAGCGGAACTGCTTTGTCCTCTCAGTTAAATTGTTCCTTTCAAATACTTACTAAACAAAGAGAAAATCTAGTTAATACATATGATCTTTCCAAATTGGCTCTAATTGCCTCTAGGCACTGTTAGGCACAGAAAATTTTCTATAGTTAAATGCATTTTCAAGAGTGGTTGTTTCAAGTCACGGTGTAGTCTATTCCAGACTACATTTTCTCAGCATTGCACTATTTCAGTAATACCACCTGGGCATGTAAAACTTCAATTATGGTTTCAGTAGCAGTGGAAAAATTAATTATATTAAAATACTTAGATGATCTAATTCTGAAGGGTTCTGTTAGAGCTTAAGTATACATGAATACATGAAGAAGAGTTGAAGTAAATATCAAGGTATGATGTTTTGTGGGAATAAAGCAACATTTTAAAGTCACTTTCCTATAATCTATAAAATTTGTGCTAATTAAATCTTAACAAGTTTGCTATGGTGTGGGTGGGGTGTACTGAACATGCTAGATGGTTAAATATATCAAAAATATGAAAGAAATTTTTCAAAATAATGGAGGGCAGCTATTCCCATGAGCTTACAAATTATATTATAAAGCAATAATTACTTTAAAATTAGGTGTAAATAACCTTAAATACATAGGGGAATTTGGAAAGCAAGAAATAAAGCTTCTCAAATAATTGGAAATATAAATTATCTCATAAACTATATCAGGATAAATGGCTTAACATTTGAGAAGAAAATAATGCTGAATTTCTAATTTATTTCTTACACAAAATAGAGCAAGATCAAAACCTCAAATATAAAAAAGTAAAATAACAAAAATAACACAAAGAAATTTTTTTTAATTCTTAAATTCAGAAGATGTTTCCAAGTCAAAAATTAAGCCCGAGCCAGGCACAGTTGGTCACACATGTAATCCCAAAACTTTGGGAGGCAGAGATGGGAGGCTTGCTTGAGGCCAGGAGTTCCAAGACCACCCTAGGCAACACAGTGAAACTTCATCTCTTCAAAAAGCAAAGCAAAACAAAAAATTAGCCAGGTGTGATGGTGCACACTTGTAGTTGCAGCTATTTAGGAGGGTGAGGTAGGAGGATGGCTTGAGCCTGGGAAGTTAAGGCTGCAGTGAGCTGAGATTGTGCCACTGCACTTCAAACTGCACATCAGAATGAGATCCTGTCTAAAACATAAAGAAATAAAATAAAGTCCAAAGTTCAAAAGAGAATATTGTCACTGCAAAATTTGGAAACATTTAAATATCAAACAATATCATAAATAATATTACAAAGGCCACAAACAAAAAACAAAGAAACAAATGCTTTCAAAATGTCTATTCCCCAAAATTTACCTATGAATTTAGAGCTAATCTAATAAAAATACTAGTAAGTTCAACTGAGGATGTATTTATAGTTTTTTTGCTTGTTTGTTATTTTTGTGTGTGTTGTGTATTGTTCTGAAACCAATCAATATTGAGGTAAATATGAAGTTACTTTAATAGATTGCTTATTGCAATTCATGGCATATAGAAACTGTTTCTAATGTTTTAGTTGTCTCCACCTGGTCATGTAAAACTTCAATTATGGTTTAAACAGTAGTGGGTTTATTAAATTAAATAAATTTAATAATTAAATTTATTAATTAAATTAAAATACAACACTTACATGATTTAATTCTAATAAGTTCCAGGAATTAATATTATATATTTAAAAATTAGATTAAAACTATCTATATTTTGGAAAGTATTTTAGGAATTAAAATAATATAAAATTTCAAATGCACCATCAAGTAACACATTTAACTAAAAGACATGAATCAGAATTATTTTAAAGAGAAACACATCAGATGTCCTGTTCTACCTGTGGATGTTCAGAGGTTTGCTGCTTTAAACATAAATCAGGCCGGGCGCGGTGGCTCAAGCCTGTAATCCCAGCACTTTGGGAGGCCGAGGCGGGTGGATCACGAGGTCAGGAGATCGAGACCATCCTGGCTAACACGGTGAAACCCCATCTCTACTAAAAAAACCCGGGAGGCGGAGCTTGCAGTGAGCTGAGATCTGGCCACTGCACTCCAGCCTGGGCGGCAGAGCGAGACTCCGTCTCAAAATAAATAAATAAATAAATAAACATAAATCAAACCTGCACATCTCCCTGTATCCCTGAGGATACTCACCCCTCCTACTGCCTTGGGGTTTTGAGGATCCAGGGGATGCCTAGACCCTCTAGGGCCACTGCCCTGGGCTGCATACTGAACAGTAGGCTCTAAGAGGTCACCTACAAAAAGCTGGATTTCGCGGGAGGCTGAGGCAGGAGAATGGCGTAAACCTGGGAGACGGAGCTTGCAGTGAGCTGAGATCTGGCCACTGCACTCCAGCCTGGGCGACAGAGCGAGACTCCGTCTCAAAAAAAAAAAAAAAAAAAAAAAAAAAAAAAAAAAAAAAAAAAAACCTGGATTTCAGACTCTAACTCAGCCATTTTTACTTATTGTGATCATTTGATTTTCTTAGATCATTGAGCTTTCTCTCAGTTGACGGAGTTTCCAATCAACTCTCTTGGGCTATTTTTTCAGCTTTGATGAAGGAAATGGTGTTTTCCTATTGTTTCTCCAAGTCTTTGGCCGTCATTCTGCAGAAGTCAATGTTTAGATATTTGCATATACCTCGGGGCGTTTCTATTTCTAAGCAGTTAATTCCCTTCTCTATTGATTTTCTGCAAAGTTGCATTTCGTGTTCTTGATGTGGTTCAAGCAGTGTCTGGTGTTTTAGCTAAAGCTTTTGAATCTAGTTTTCAAACTGTGCACTGTCACACTGTGTTTACTCTGCTTAGAGAATTTTGACTTGAACTACAAGTGCTTCCTACATTTGATTTTATTCACATAACCTTTTAAATATTCTTTTTTTCTCTCAAGTTTCTTTTAAACGAAACATTTAACAGTATTGATGAGTTTCTTCATATTAACTTGAGACTGATACTCTTGTTCTTCATTTTATGACTTACTGTTTTAGTCTGGTTCCTTTTGTCTCATTTATATAATCTTCTCTTCACACTTTGGCACAGTTTAGACAGAGGTTTTAAGTAGCTCTATTTATCATTTACAACCTGTTCTCTTATGTGCTAAAGTTTGCAAGCATTTCTTTCTGCTCCTTCAGTTCTTACACTCTTTCTTGTTATTCACATGCAGGGAATAAGCCCCTTTATATGCTTTCCTAAAACTGTTCATTTTCATCAAAGTTATTAGTTACACCCCTCTGATGTTGTTCTACATACAAGCTTCAGAGATGCATATATTGTTGGCCTCAATCATGGGACTGGGGAATTTTGATGTCTCCTTGAGTGACTATATCTGTCCTTGAAAATGAGCCATCATCACTCTATTAAATGACATTTTAGAGACCTTTCCTGCCTGTTCTTTGTCAAGGTCTACTGTATCTTCCAGTGAAAATGTGGACCTGTTCACATCTTTAATAAAGCAGTTAATAAGTGCTGACAAACACAAAATTTCAAAAGTTCAGAGGACTGGTCTCCATTGCAGGTGACTTGAGGGCTTCAAAGGCATGTATATTCAGTCTAATCTTTAAGCTAACATGACTGTATTCTGCAACATGGGCAGAAAATCTTTTAGCTAGCTTGTATTCCCTCAGTGTACATCAGCAATATACTATAAAAACATCCAAAGTTGCACGTACCAAGATTTCCAAGGGAAGATTAATCCAGACAACATCATCAGAACACTGCAGATGCTCCAGGACTAGCCAGAAAGACATTGTTATGGTGACGGTAGGTCCTCCATGGCTCTGTGTGGGCACTGCAGTTCTGCCTCTGACCAACAACTGGTGAACTATAACTGCCTGTCTGGAATATTGTGAGCATTCTACCTCAACCCAAGCCAAGTACCTGGCACCAGTGCTGACCATCAGTGGAGCTGAAATTAAAAAGAAGCTTGTGGTATAAACTAGTGCTCATGAATTTTGGTCCAGTTACTGCCAAAATAGAAAGGGTTATTATTTGTATAGTACATTGTGTGGATGGAAAGAGCTGAATACAGCTAGAACAGATTGAACAGATTAGCCCATGAGCTGTGACCAGAGGCTACACCTGATCCTACAGAACCCAAGGGATCCAATCAACAATGTCACAGCCCATGCTCCATACATGAGCTTTTCAAGGTATAATTGTAGGGCAGCCTGCAGTAGTAGATTCATGTGCCCATGTCGCTGGGTAAGGCTCTTTCTCCTCTGGATTTGAAAGTTCCTTCTACAAGATGTAGATGGCTTATCCATCTTGTTTACTAAGATCATAGCAATTTCCCTCCTCTGGGAGGAATCACCTTCCTTCCTTTGTGTTTTGTCAGACACTGAGGAATTAAAGCCTTCAGCAAAAGTATTACTTTGCTTGGGTTTCAATTGTAAGAATTTGGGAGAAATCAGCCAGCCCTGAAATGTCTTCACATTTCATGGATTTCCAGTGTTGCAGCGTGTCTCAGTATAATCCAGCAGTTCAGAGTGCGGAAGACTCTTATGTTTGACCCAGTGACTCAAGCTCCTTCCATTTGAATCTATCATCTTCAGCAATGGCTGTGTAAATCTCAGAGTGACCTGGGGATAGTTTCCAAATCACCTAGCCATCTTCAGATTTGGGGCTGCCTTTGGGGAGGGAGCAATCTTATTTTCTTTCTTTCAGTCGCAGTCCCCAATTCCCTTTGGCCATCACTTGAGACTTTGGTATAAATAACTCCATTCATTTTTTTTGCCATGAACAACTCCATTCTGCTTTTTTTCTTGAAAAACAAAAACAAACAAACAAACAAAAAACAGGCTCTTCTTTTGTTTTTCTTCTTTTGTTTTTCCTCTTTTGTTTTTCCTTTTTTTGTAATAGGTTTTATATTTTAAAGCCATAACTATTTTTAAAAATTAAAGAACAAAAACATTGTTCAGGCCAAGGAAACAGCACTATAAGACAACTGCCAGTCAGCAACTTCTGCTGAAGAGATTCTAGATGGGGGAATGGTGGATCAGAAATCTTCATGACTTTGGTAAGTCTGGCATAGGTTCTGTGACTTCAGTGTCCAAATGATAGTTCAATAATACAATGATTTCTGATTTGAGATGTCTGATCTGATTGTGTGAAAATTCAGAGCTTAGACTTTATGACTGGGAGGACCTTTCCGGAGTCCTAGTTGTGGGTCCCATTGTGTCTCTGCTCCCTTATTTCTAACATAAGGGTATAAATATGTATGTCCTAGGGTTATGGTGAGGGTGAAATGGGATTGCAAAAGAAAACCACTATCCCCATTCCTGCATGTAGTAATCACTTGATAAACTGAGCTATTACTAAATTTTAGACAGGAATTAAAACTTAAATGTGAGCTAGTGGGAAAAGAAAGTACAGGCCTAATCAGCTTCATTGGATAAGCATGATTAGGCACTACATGCTTTTCTTTTCTCCATGGGCCTAAAGAAGAAACCTCTCCAGTTTTATGGCATGAATCAGAAATATGTGCTTCGGCATTATTTTGCAATAAACACAAATAAACAAACAAGCCCATGGATTTATACAGATCTTTCAAAAGAGCGGTAGGATAAGACTGTAGCTCACCCCATTGTTAACACTGAGCATCCAAGTGCACAAAGTCATACAGGAGAGTGTCTTTGTCAGTCGACAAGTGAAACATTACACATCTCGGTTTACCCAAAAAGTCTGATGTTTGCCTCATGTAGAACAGGAAGAAACTGCAGTTCAAAATCAGAAAACAAATGAATGTAATATACTACAGGAGTAAACAAAACAATGTACACATTAAGGAAACAAGGACTTTTTACAAATGATCTCATGTTAAGCAGGATTTTAATGGCTTTCAATAGAATTAAGCTTTTCAGTGGCTAAATTATCAAAGACCAAAGTTGTTTTTCACTAAAGGTATCATATGATAACATGATATCCAAATTTTATCTGGGTTTCCTAATTTTGAAGGTTTACTGAAAGTACCTATTTTTTGCCAAAATCTTCTTACACGGTTTAAAAGTAATTTTTTCAAAATTATTATTTACCAAACAAAATTTGTTGTCACCCTGATAACATATAAGCTTTATGAATTACTGTGTCATAGGCAGAGCATTTCTCCTTATAAAAAGCTGTATGTACAGATTCTTGTACTGGACTCTGCATATGGTGACCCCTGAGCAAAATTGTAAAGTTTGGTTAAATATTATTTTTGGTAACTAATCTCCTACCCTTGACAACAAAGCCTCCCTCTCTGGCTAGCCCTGAAGGATTTATCATCCATTCCAAATGGGTTTTCCTAAAGTATTCATCAATTAGTTTCTGATAAGATATAAATTATCTCCTCTAAAGTGTCATAATACAGAAAGTCTTGAAAAATAACTACTGCTGTGAATGCGGGCCTCATTTCAATGCACTTTTCTTCTCTCTGGGATCTTTGTCCTTCAAATACAGTTTGCCTAGTTGTACTATGATGCCTCAAACAGCTATTGATTTTGGTTTTTATTGTTGTTCTGAGAAGAAATTGTAGTTTAATATAAGCTATTTCATATAGCCAAAGAGAAAAGTCAAGAGCATTCTTAATAACAGACTTCCAAAATACATAGAAAGATAGAGATTTATATATCTAGCTAAATAAATAGCTATCGATATAGGTATAGGTATAGATAGATACATACATTTATTTTTGCAGGAATGAAGAAAGAAGTGATCTAGCATCAGCAGCCCATTATCTAATCTCCTATTCCTTTTAATGAAGGCACAGCATGATTATGATCCAGGTGCTCTTTTTGATGTTGATTGTTGAAAACGCAGTATTACTATGCCCTGCTGAGCCATGCTTTTGTTTGTACTGGGAACCCATAGCAATTCATTTGTTCAAAGAGAAATGCAATGTTTTGCCAGGTGTTGTGATTCATGTCCATAATCCCAGCTACTCAGGAGGCTGAGGTGGGAGGATAGTTTGAGCCTAGGAGTTCATGATCACCTGTGAGATATAGCAAGACTCCATCTCAAAAAATAATTAAAAAGCAATGTTTTGAATCAGGTATTTATATACAATCTAAATAAATGTGATATGCAGTAGAATTGCCCCAGTCCATGCCTGAGGATCGGTCATCTGTCATGTACCCAAGGTCTGTTCTCACCATCAGAAGGTGAGAGGGAAGGTACCCTACAGGGACGTATCTACCCCAGAGTAGTTATCCCAAAACTTATTCTGTTTCCCATTGATTCAAAACCACCTCAGTCATTGGTAGTAGGGACCTAATTTCCATTGGCAAATATACTTAATCATCTTTGTAGTTCTAGAAATAGACCTTTGTATAACCAATGACAAGCAGTCACATTGTTGCTTTTCTTTCCATTACAGCTGTATTTCATAAAGAATGTAAATGCTTTTTGTTCTAAGCCCCCAAAGCAAAGTGATTAAAAGTATAAAAGTATAAGAAATCTACAAAATTTACAGAATAGGCAGTCAAGTAGAAAACAAAGAGTTTACTTAAAGTAAATACCAAAAGATAATAATGAAGTTTGATGGTAATAACTAAATGGTGATCATCATGGCAAAAATCAATTTGTCTGCCAAAATTTCATATACGTTATTCGTGTGCTCAAGTCAAGTTTTTGTACTTGCCATAATATCTAAATTATAACTATACACTGTATACTTAGTATATTTCACAAATTATCAAGTTAAGTGTGTACTCAGTCAACAAATAATTGAGTTTACTGGAGTTGTAAGATTCTAGCCACACTAACATCAACACAATACACTACATGAATTTGAGAAATTGTATTTGCTTACAATTACTTCATAAACTCCCCCCAACTCTTCTCACACTTGAATGAGTAACTAGGCTCTGCAATAACATTACACCAATATTAAAAATAACAGCAACAGCAGGAGCAGAAGCAACAACAAATGAACTGCTACCCTATCCTTTTCCCTCTCTGAACACTAACTTAAGACTAGACGTAAAGGTTACCATCCTTGCCTTGATCCTGATCTTAGGGGGATGCTTTCAATATTTCACCATCATGTTATCTGTAGGGTTTTCATAGAGGTTCATAATCAAGTTGAGGACATTTTCTTCTATTCACAGTTTGCTATTAGTTTTAGCAGAAACAGATTTTGAATTTTGCAAATGCTTTTACTCAGTCTATTGAGATGATCATTTACTTTTGTTTCTTTTTTAATTAGTAAATATTTGAGTCATATTGATTTATTTTATAATTCAAAAATTTTTGCTATCATGGCATAAGCCACACTTGGTCATAATATTCTATCATTTTGTTATATTCCTGGTTTTAATTTGATAAAATTATTTTAAGAATTTTTGCATCTGTACTCATAAGGGATATTTATGGTGAAGAAGAGGCAGGGCCAGCACTGGGCTTCAGATGCTGGGGGCTGAACAGAAAACTGAGGTGCTAGAGATTTATGACTTGGTATTCATGGCTCATAGTTCAGGATCTTTTCAATGTTGCTACAGGATGTACAAACAAAGACAGTGTAGAATTGGCCGAAGGACCTTACTTTGCCAAACCCTGTTCTGTAATAACAATCAAATACATTTAAAATTTATCTAAATTGAATAGATTGAAGAATGCACATTAATAATCTTCAAACTATTTATTAACATAAGCAATTATTAAAATCATATATGTTCTTTTACATGTGTCCTTCATGAAGATGAGCCCTTTCTTGAAAACAAATACTAAACACTTGGAGAACTTAAATTTCTTTTTCTTTTTCAAATTCATTTTATATATATTATACATCCTTCTGGAAATATAAACCTAGCACACAGCACGTTTAGTAAATATTGTTGAATGAAGAAATGGATTTTTATTCATTATTTGAGATGACAGAAAGACAAAAGACATAAATCTAAATACCTAAGTGGGTATGCAAAACATGAAAAGCACCATCAAGCACTACAAACCAGCAAAAAGGACACAAAATCTTGTTATTTACAAAAAGTAACCAGTTCAAAACTCCAAACAGATTAAGGACAAGCTGATAGACAAAATTGTATCCAAACAGTTTTTAAATAGTGGTTTTCTTTTCATGCTGTAGATAGTTGTACATAGGAGAGACTCAGATCTCAAAAATAAGGATGCTCGGAAGATAAGAACAAGCCACATTTGTTTAATATCCCTACCTGTAAGAACACAAGAGCTGGAAGGATGAGCTAATGAATGTTGTTTGGTTTTCATTAAAAAAAAAATTACACTGTATTTCAGACTTTATTATTGATTAATAATGATAAATTGATTGCCATAGATTTTATAAGTTGGAGGGCTAGTTTCTAGGGAGGGATCTCTTTTACAGTAGCAAAAAGATGCATGAATAATATCCCACCTACAACACTATTGACTTACAGGGATTAAAATGTCCAATTAACAATTCCAACAGAACAAGTGCAGTTTGAAACCGAACTCATTTCGAGTAATGAGAAAACACGTGCGATATTCTAGGAAGTAACTATCGCAGTCATTGACTCCATTATTAGCTGCATTCACTATAAGATGTTTGCCAATATCACATCTCAAAGATAAAATTCCTTTTTTTTTTTTTTCTTTGAGACAGAGTCTCCCTCTGTCACCAGGCTGGAGTGCAGTGGGCTCACTGCAACCTCTGCCTCTCAGGTCCAAGCAATTCTCCTGCCTCAGAATCACGAGTAGCTGGGATTATAGGCGCGCCCAGCTAATTTTTGTATTTTTAGTAGAGATGGGTTTCACCATGTTGGTCAGGATAGTCTGGATCTCTTGACCTCATGAACCACATGCCTCGGCCTCCCAAAGTGCTGGGATTACAGGCGTGAGCCACCATGCCCAGCCAGATTAAACTTCTTATATTACTGCAGTTAGTGACTTGTAAATAATGTATCTCAACTGAAGTTATCTTTCAGTTTAATTAAATGAGGATTCAAGCTAAAGATTTTAATGCCCTTGTGATGCTTCCTAAACATAGTATTCAGTAACCAAAAATGTCTTCTCACTTCCCATCGTATATCTATTCAATTAAGCATATAGAAATTATTCTGTTACCTTTGTAGGAGCTTAGAACCTGGCGACACTCTTTGCCTTAATTAGAAATATACCAGGGCTATTTATGTTAAAGCTAAAAAGAAGGGTACAAGTGGTCTATGGTAAAAAATGAAGTGTTTTTCTTTTTAAATTTTGGTTAAGTTTTTTTAAAAATTTTGTCTAACTGTAATAAATGCATCTGTACGATATTATATGGATATATTTTTTAAATATATTTGAGAAAACATGGTAGGTCTTCATGTAGAAAAAACTGAAGTATCTTTTCTGCTGAAATTGTGCTCATATTTTTGCAAAACATTTCAGTTAATTGTAATAGATACATATTTTGTATATAATATGCATCAATTTTTAGAAGTTGTTTTGTGAAGACATGGCATTTCTACCAGAAAAAAAGAAAGCTACTCAATACTCTTGAGTGATTTTCTATGATACAACTTCATAACTTGGGTCTAATATTCTTTTTAAAATGGTATGATGGGTGGGAGGGTAGCACTCCATTTTTACAAATTAAATGAACCATAATAAAATAGATTAAGATTAACTGGATAATTAAAAAGGTAATATCACATCCTAAACAGTTAAGCATTGCACTTAATTTTTTTTAAGTTGCAGATATACAGACAGATTAAGTTTTTGCAAAACATAATATGTGGAAAATAAGAGCAAACCACTTTTCATTTAATATTCCAGTCAGTGTAAAATACTGAACAGTAAGTACAGATGCCTAAGGAACACGTGTGTGTGTGTGTGCATGCATGTGTGTGTATGTGAACTGAATTGTATATTAAGCTATGTTTTCTTTGGCTAGATTGAAGGAGTTGAGAAGGGGTTTCTCTATAGAGATAAAAGTAGCAATCCCCTTTAAGTAGCAAAAGGGATTGTAAAAGAGTCAGTGTCTGATTATCCCTTCTACTAGTTAGAATTCCCTTGCTGCTTGGAAGCCTAACAGGGTCCATCAGAAGTTTCTGATAGCAGACTGAAGGAACCGTAAGACACCGATAATCAGCAGGAAAAAAAAAAAAAAAAATGGACCAAGGAGAGGACTACACAGCTGTCTGCATGCAAAGGAAAACTAAAGACCAGTGGAGAAAAGTGACCATTGCAAAAGCAGGAATAGGGCAAGGCAGCCATCGGCCAGAGTCAATCATCAGATCTAGACATAAAGATGGACAGGGACATTCTACACAACATCTGAGAGTCACAGCCTCCCACTTCCACCCCAGGCAGCGCCCCTCTCCCCACAGCTCCTACCCTCCAATCCCACCAGCCTTTGCCTCAAAGCCAGAGGCATCTGCACCAGCGCCCAGGCTCCTCCAGTCACCACTGCTGCCCTGGTGAGAGTCAAAGAGGTCACAGTGCCAGGGCTGCCAGGACAAGGAGGATGGGCCACTAAAGCCCCCTCAATCTGTTTCCCTGACATTTCATCTTGTTCCTGCTACCCTGTGGCTAATAACTCTTCGGCTCAGCTGGCCCTTCCCATGGACAGCGACATAGCCTTTGTGCTGCCCCTTCCTGACTCCTCCCTCTCACCTCCCTCCCTCCCCAAGCCTCAGCAGCCCACGCACCCTGTCCCTCCTGGAGTTGATTCCAGCATTAGGTCCGACTGGCCGGGCACAACCAGAGAGAACACTCACAGGATGTACCTTGGCACCTCTGAGCTCGGAAAATAACAAGTGTTTGGAGAAGAGTTGGTGAGTTGGTTGTTACAGAAACTGCAGAGGTGGGCTCCCCATAGACAAAGGCTGACAGGGATCAGTTGGAAGGAACAGTGCCCCCATCATCCCTGCCCACACATCATTAACTGTCTTATCTCCAGTGTTTGATTGTCCATGAAAATGATCGTGATTCTCAGAAGGTGCACCTGCTACCTTTGGTCTCAGTGAGAAAGGTAGGAGGGAGAAGCCATTAATGTTGCAATAGCTGCATCCTTCTTTGTCTGCAGCATTCACAGGATTTTAGAAATGAAAGGAGCAACTTGACTCTATCCAACTTGTGTAATCAGTCACCATTTATATGATGATGTTTCCAGAGCTCTCAGCTCAAACTTCTCTCCTAACTTCATACTCATAGATTAGAATGCTTATTGAACAACTGCCTCCTAGTCTCTCAGACCACAATATGTCCAACCCTGGGCATATGTTCAACCCTGCACCATTTGCACACCTGCTTGAAAAACTTCCCTTCATAATTTTCCATTGCAGGAATAAATCCCTCATTGCTCTTAAACTGGAAACCTTCAGGTCATCCTTGCCTCTTTTCATTGCAGCTCTCACTGCCTGGCAAACCCCAAAACCACTGTGCTCCCTTAATATCATTCAATTCCATTCATTTTCTTCCCTTCTGATACTGCATGGTTAGGCCACCATAGCATCTTATTTAGTTTACAAACAGTCTAAATTCTCTTCTTGCTTTTGTCCACATTCCTGTTGACAAGCTACCAATTCATCCTCATTGCCCTTTGCATAAGCCCCATGTCCAAAAACTACAAGACACTTCAGAGTGGGTCCATCTCCATTTTTGTCATTTTTTCCCACAAGAATATACCACTTTTCTCACACTCAACAACTTTCAGTTCTCTAATCTGGTCCAGCTCTTCTTCATATCTTTTATATAGTGCTTCCCAGGCCAGAAGGCTTTCTGTTCCTTACCTTTTACCTCACTATCACCTACTCAGGCTTAACTCTCAGCTGAGATACTAGTTTCTCCACTCTTTTCTTGACCCAACAAGGACTCCCATAGCACCAAATACCTAACATTTTCAGCTCTTACCTCTAATGACTGCATGAAAATTCCCCATTTCCCAAGGTCTTTTTTCCACTGAATAATGAGAAGTTCTTGAAGATAAAGATTATGTTTAGTCAAGATGTTATTCCCAGGGAATGGCTCAGTAACTGAGACATTGATGACCCTAAAAAAAATAATAATAATTGGTTTGATAAAATTTAATCTGGTAAAACTCTGAATTGTGTTGATAAGGAATACAAGGGTGTGAGTGGATACAGTTATTCAGTAGGTTGTGGTGGAGTTAGAAATAAGGCCTATGCTTGGTCTTAGGAGACAGAGTTGCTTCTGCAACCCCCTATGCTGAGAGAACAAGCTTAAAAACTCAGCCACTTTGTTCTCCAATTTTTCTCTCAAATGTTTAAAACAAACAAGAGTTGGTGGTGATGAATACATTTATGAAATAGATTTTGGTCATGGTTTCACAGATGTATACATACCTCCAAATTAATCAAGTCATATGCATTTTTTTAAAAATCCAGTTTTTTGCATGCTAATCGAAACTCATACATCAACAAAATGGCGTTGAAAAAGGAGAAAACCTAAGTTGATATACAGTTATTGCCAAATGGATCAATTAAAAAATAGTAACTAAACAAGTTCTCAAGAATTTGTCTATTGTTTTCCAACTCACACTACAATCTATTGCAGATTAAACTTGCTTAGCAGCACATAACTCAGTAGTATTATGTCTACACTATAGAATATCAAGTGCTAAAAAGGTGTTATAGACCATTCACCTTAATTCATTCACTTGACAGATTAGAGAACTGTGATTCATTCATACTCCTTTCTGTAATTGCAATGTATTGCACTGTGAGATCAAATTTATCAGATGTCCTCATACTGCTGTTTCTTTGATTATCCTATTTCCTCTTCCTAAGATACCTTTCCCAGGATTCCTTACTGACAAGACCCTTTAATGAATCAACAGAAATAAATCCAGTGTTGAAGAAGTTATAAATTCCATGCCAAAAGAAGTGGTCTCAACAGAGTCACATTCATTGCTCTCTATGCCCCCTCATTGTTGGACCCATTAATCTTCATTCATGCTTGCACGGTGATTGCCAAGCTGTATTTTAATAAACTTTAACGTGACTCTCTCCAACATAAAAAATGATTTGTTTCTTGCAAATATATAAAAGTAATACTGACAGCTTGTGTTCAAAAAGAAATGCTGTTGAACAGACAGCCCTAGAGCTATAAAGCAAATATGGCACGTTTGTAAGGATTAATCTCAGTTGTACTCTGCTAAGTGAAACTAGACAAACTCAAATGGCTACATGCTGTTTGATTCTATTTCTGGGTCATTGTTGCAGTGGCAATACTATCTGGCCAGAGAACAGATAATTAGTTGCCAGGAGCTGGGAGTAGGGGATAGTTGAGTCCAAATGGGCAAAGAGGGACATTTCGGGGTAATATATGTATATCTTATTTGCAGAGTTAAGTACACACTGTTTATGTTTATGAACACTCTCAGAACTATATACCAAGAGGATATATTTACTGTATGGAAATTATTGTATGTTAAAAGAAAAAATAAAAATAAATAGACAGCAGCCACATTGATGATTCATACCCATAAACCAGAATCTTATTTCTGTTTAAACTATCCAGCCCTGCAAGGGTGAGGACATTGGAGAAATTTGCTACCGATACTCTTTCTTTTGACTATGTTGCTGTAACAGAGAGATCTCTGTGCACTCAAATAGGCATTGTATAATTCTGCTGTATTTCTTTTTATGTATGTAGGTAATAATCTATGATATGGAAAGGTTTAAGTAAAAAAATCTAACTCACGAATAACCTTATTCTTTTTTTTTTTTTTTTTTTTTTTTTTTTTTTTGAGACGGAGTCTCACTCTGTGGCCCAGGCTGGAGTGCAGTGGCGTGATCTCGGCTCACTGCAAGCTCTGCCTCCCGGGTTCATGCCATTCTCCTGCCTCAGCCTCACAAGTAGCTGGGACTACAGACGCCTGCCACCACACCCAGCTAATGTTTTGTACTTTTAGTAGAGACGGGGTTTCACTGTGGTCTCAATCTCCAGACCTCATGATCCGCCCGCCTCGGCCTCCCAAAGTGCTGGGATTACAGGCATAAGCCACCACGCCCGGACACGAATAACCTTATTCTTAAATCTCAGACTATAAAAAAAAATCCAAAATCTCTAGAGACATAGATCAAATAAATGGTAAATTCTGAGATAACACGTAACTCTAAAATTTGAGACACCCACAGAATTAAGTAAAATTAGAGAGCAGCAACTGAAATGTCAATATGTTATTTACCATCTGAAATAGCAAAGTGAGAAATGTAGTACCATGCTTTTATTTCTAATGAGTCCACAAAAGATCAGAAATAGGGGGAGGGCACTAAAATTAAAAGAAATATGTTGTTACTATAATAGAATAATATAAAAACGTGAATATTGTATCAATATATTTGTGTGTTTGTATGCGTGTGTGTGTTTGACATAGGAGTTTGTGGAACACAGAAGAGTGCTTGGTTTTTGTGGACATAGTGCTTTAGTATTTTCTAAGTACTGAGGACTCTATTTAGTCACCAGGCTTTGTCAGGGCGTGGGGCTCTGCTCTTCTTGTCTTGGTCATCATGGATGTGTATACCCCCTAAGTCTAGGTAGAAATGCAATATCACCTTTGAGTAATGTATCCAGTGCCCCACTTGCTGCTACTTTATAGTCATATGGGGCACTGGATACATTACTAAAAGGTGATATTATTGTGTTTCTGTCTAGACTTACCCTACATTCACTCTTTAAAACACTCTGACCCTATATCTATCTTTTTCTTCCTCTGTAATTCTAAAGGAATCTGCTTTAGGTATGTTCATGTATCTTTGTGTTTGTGTCAGGTGACAAGCAAAGGGGGATTTACTGTTCTCGTTATCTTTCTCCCAAAAGTATTTTTATTTGCCCTCCAATTTTTCTGTCTCATCCAGGATTTAAAATTTCCAAAGTAAAGAGATAGCATATACTTAAAAAAGTCTGTTCTCATTCTTTTAAAAGTCATTTTATCAGGGATTGTACAAACAGCCTAAAGAAAGGCAAGATAGGGAGAAAAGAAAACAAGAATAGATTAGATTATCAAAATATTGTGTTTTTAGAATTATGACAAAATGTCTAAAAACAAGCCTAAAAATAAATGTATGGTACATGAAGAAAATTCTAATGAATATAGAAAAACCTTAATCAAAATAATTTATTTATAATATATATTATAATACATATATTTGAATATTATAATATTCAATATTATAATATATTATGATACATATTTGAATATTTCAACAAATATATAAACATATATACATTTGAACAATATATAAATATATTATATATTATGTGTCATAATACATAATATATGATACATAATATATAAGTATGATATGTATTATATTATATAAAATACATATGCAAATGTGTATTATAAATATAAATGCATGTACAAAAAGTAAATAAGAAAAAGAATAATGAAGACAAACTATATGACATGTAGGACATAATAACATGACCAAATATTCAAATTTTGGGAGATTTAGAAAGAGAAGAGATGATTAAAGGCATAGAAAATCTCTTTATCAAAATAGAAAAACATGCTCCTGAATAAACATTGAGTCAATGGAGAAATCAAAATGGAAATCAAAAGTATTTTGGAACAAATGAAAATGAAAACATGACATACTAAATTCTGTGGAATACAACAAAAGTAGTATTAAAAGAAAAGTTTATAGCAATAAATGCCTACATCAAAAGAGTGGAAAGATTTTTAAATAAACGACCTAACAATGCAAGAACAAATCACACCTAAAATTAGTTTAAGAAGATAAATAATAAAGATAAGAGGAGAACTGAATGGAATAGAGACTGAACAAATTTACCAAGAAGTATAGTTTTTAAAAATTGACTTTTGGGAAGAACATGGCGGCGGCGGACCTCGCTCACATTCCTGATGTGGACATCGACTCCGAGGGCGTCTTCAAGTATGTGCTGATCCGAGTCCACTCGGCTCCGCGCTCCGGGCTCCGGCTGCGGAGAGCAAGGAGATCGTGCGCGGCTACAACTGGGCCGAGTACCATGCGGACATCTACGACAAAGCGTCGGGCGACATGCGGAAGCAGGGCTGTGACTGTGAGTGTCTGGGCGGCGGGCGCATCTCCCACCAGAGCCAGGACAAGAAGATTCACGTGTACGGCTACTCCATGGCCTATGGTCCTGCCCAGCACGCCATTTCAACTGAGAAAATCAAAGCCAAGTACCCCGACTACGAGGTTACCTGGGCTAAGGATGGCTACTGAGCACTCCCAGTCTGGGGCCTGCTACCTCCAGCAGCTATGTCGGAGCCCCCGCCTTTGCCTGCACCCCTTTCGGGGTTGGTCCTGCCTGCTTCTGCGGCAGCCCTTGGTGACGTGCTGTCTGCCAGGCTTTGCAGACAGGCTAGCCTGGCCACAGAATTAAACATGTTGCCACGCCAAAAAAAAAAAAAAAAAAAAAAAAAAAAAAAAAAAAAAATTGACTTTTGGAAAAGATAAGCAAAAACAATAAACCATTAGCTATAAAAAACAAACAAACAAACAAAAAACAACAAGAAAACAAGAGAGATGATCCAAATAAATGAATTCAGAAACTATAAAAGGAGACTTTACAACTAATACCCCAGAAATACAAAGTATTACTGGAGACTATTATGAACAGTTATATACTAACAAATAGAAAAATCTAGAGGAAATTAATAAATTCCTAGAATATGCAACTTACAAAGGTTGAACCATTAAGAAATAGAAACCCTGAATGGACCAATAACAAGTAACAAGGATTCAATCAGTAATAAAAATCTCCCAACAAAGAAAAGCCCTGGATAGCTTTCCTGTTCAATTTTACCAACACATGAGGAAGAATTAACAACAATTCTCAAACTTTTTTTAAAAAATGGAATAGGTGGAAGTTTTTTCTAACTCATTCTATAAGGCCAGCACTACCCTGATACCAAAACCAGGCAAAAACATCACAACAATAGTAACAAAACCACAGGCCAACATCCCTAATAAACATAGATGCAAAAGTCCTCAAAAAAGAATACTAGCAAGCCAAATCTAACAACACATCAAAAAGGTAACATATAATTATCAAGTGGGGATTTCTCCTGAGGATGCCAGGATGGTTCAATATATGCAAATCAATAAATGTCATACATCACATCAACAGAGTGAAGGACAAAAACGATATGAGCATCTCAATAGATACATAAAAAGTATGTTAAAATTTAACATTCTTCATGATGAAAACTCTCAACAAATTAGGCATAGGAGACATTTACCTCAACATAAGGAAGGCCTTGTATGACAAACCAACAGTTAACCTTGTACTGAATGAGGAAGAGCTGAAAGGCGTTTTTCTAAGAACTAGAACAAGAGAAGGATGCCTACTTTTACCAATCTTAATCAACAAAGTACTACGAGTCCTAGCCAGAGCAATTAGGCCAGGGAAATACAGGGCAACCAAATAGGAAAAGAGGAAGTCAAGTTGCCCCACTTTGCAGATGACAGATCTTGTATTCTGAAAAACCTAAAGACTCCACCACCAAATTCTTAGAACTTTTAATGAAATAAGAAAAGTTTCAGGATAGAAAATCAACATACAAAATTCCATAGGATTTCTATACATGAACAACAAACTAACTGGAAAAAAAAAAAAAACAAACAAGAAAGTGATTCCATCTAAAATAACTACAAAAGTATAAAATACCTAGAATAAATTTAACCAAGGTGGTGAAAGAGTTCTACAATGAAATCTACAAAACATCGATGAAGGAAATTAAATGCTGAGCAAACAAATGATAAGGCAACTCATGCTCACGGGTTATAATAACTGATAAAGTTAAAATGACCATACTACCTAACACAATCTACAGATTCAATGTAATCCTTGTCAAAATACCAGTGACACTCTTCACAGAAATAGGAAACAAAAATCCTAATATATGTATGGAATCACAAAAAGACCCCAAATTGCCAAACTAATACTGCTCAAAAAGAACAAATCTGGAGGCATCACACTATGTGACTTTAAAATATACTGTAAAGCTGTAGTAACCAAAATATCATGGTATTGGTATAAAAGCAGATACATCAACCAATAGAACAGAATAGAGAACCCAGAAGTCAAACCACATGTTTATAGCCAACTGATTTTCAACAAAGGCACTGAGAACATACATTAGAGAAAGAAATCCTCTTCAATAAATGGTGCTGGAAAACTGGACAACCTTATGCAGAAGGATGAAATGAACTCTATCTCTCACAATATACAAAAATCTACTCAAAATGAATTGAGAACCTAAATACAAGACCCAAAACTATAAAACTACTAAAAGAAAACTTAGAGAAAATGCTTCAGGACATTGGTCTGGGCAGAAATTTTATGGATAAGACCTCAAAATTACAGGCAACAAAAGCAAAAATAGACAAATGTAATATATCAAAAAAAAAGCTCTGCAAAGCAAAGGAAACAATCAACAGAGTGAAGAGACAATCTGTAGAATGAAAGAAAATATTTGCAAACTATTTATCTAACAAGGGACTGATATCCAGAATATACAAGGAACTCAACAGAAATAAACAAACAAAACCAAAACACAGATAATCTCACTAAAAAATGGGCAAATGATTAGTGACATGGTTTGGATGTTTGCCCCCTCCAAATCTCACATTGAAATGTGATTCTCAATGTAAGAATGGGGCTTGGGGGAGGTGATTGGCTCATAAGGGTGGATTCCTCATGAATGGCTTAGCATCATCCTCTTGATGGTACGTGAATTCTTGTCCAGTTAGTTCACATGAGATGTGGTTGTTTAAAAGAGTGTGCCACTTTTCCTTCACTCTCTTTTGCTCCCACTCTCACCATGTGACACACTGGCTCTCCTTCACCTTCTGCCATGATTATAAGCTTCCTAAAGCACTCACTGGAAGCAGATGCAGGCACTATTCTTTATGTACAACCTGAAGAACCATGAGCCAATTAAACTTCTTTTCTTTATAAATTACCAAGTCTCGGGTATTTCTTTAGAGAAATCCAAGAATGGACTAATACAGAAAATTGGTACTGAGGAGTGGGGCATTGCTATAAAGACAGGTCAAGATATGGAGGTGGCTGGGAAACTGGGTAATGAGCAGAGGTTATGAGCGTTTCAGGGTCTCAGAAGACAGGAAGATGGGGGAAAGTTTGAGACTTCTTAGAGACTGGTTAAATAATTGTAACCAAAATGCTGACAGAGATATATGGACAGTGAAGTCCAGGCTGACAAGGTCTCAGGTGGAAATGAAGAAGTTTTGGGGAACTGGAGTAAAGGTCACTTGTGTTACATGCTAGCAAATAACTTAGCTGCACTGTGTTCATGTCCTAGGTGAGAGACAGGACTAGCTGGATTTCCTAGGCCAACTAAGAACCTAAGCCTAGCTGGGGAGGTGACCACATCCACCTTTAAACACAGGACTTGCAACTTTGTCCACAACTGACCAATCAGAGACCTCATTAAAATGCTAATTAGGCAAAAAACAGGAAGTAAAGAAATAGCCAATCATCTATTGCCTGAGAGCACAGCGAGAGGGACAAGGATCAGGATATAAACTCAGGCATTCCAGCAGGCAACCGCAACCCCCTTTGGGTCCCCTCCCCTTATATGGGAACCCTATTTTCACTCTATTTCACTGTATTACATCTTGCAACTGCACTCTTCTGGTCCGTGTTTTGTTATGGCTTGAGCTGAGCTTTTGCTCCCCGTCTACCACTGCTGTTTGCCGCCCTCACAGACCCGCCACTGACTTCTATCCCTCCAGATCCAGCAGGGTGTCCGCTGTGCTCATGATCCAGGGAGGCGCCCATTGCCACTCCTGATTGGGCTAAAGCCTTGCCATTGTTCCTGCACTGCTAAGTTCCTGGGTTCATCCTAATAGAACTGAACACTAGTCACTGGGTTCCACAGTTCTCTTCCGTGACCTATGGCGTCTAATAGAGCTATAACACTCACTGCATGGCCCAACATTCCATTCCTTGGAATCTGTGAGGCCAAGAACCCCAGGTCAGAGAACACGAGGCTTACCACCATCTTGGGAATGGCCTGCTGCCATTTTGGAAGCGGCCTGCCACCATCTTGGCAGCTCTGGGAGCAAGGACCCCTGGTAACATAGGGATCTGTGGAACTTTGAAGCTGTGACTGATTACTTAGGGTATCTGGTGGAAGAAATTTCTAAGCAGCACAGCATTAAAGAGGCACCCTGGCTGCTTCTAACGGCCTAGGATCAGATATAGGAGCAAATAAATGACTTAAGGTTGGAACTTATATTTAATAGGGAAACAGAGTGTAAAATTTGGAAAATTTGCAGTATGACCCTGTGGTAAAGAAAGAATCCAAGCAGGCTGTGGAGAACCTCTTGCTAGAGAGATTAGCATAACTAAAAAGGAGCCAGCTGTGAATATCCAAGATAATGGAGGAAAGCCCCAAAGGCATTTTAGAAATCACTGAGGCAGCCCCTCCCATGATAGTCCCAGAGGCCTAGAGGCAAATAATTGTTTGGGGGGCCAGGCTTAAGACTCTGCTTCCCTGCACAGCCTTGAGACACTGCTCCCTATATCCCAGCTGCTCTGGCTGCAGCATCAGCTTATAGGGGCCCAGGTACAGCTTGAGTCACAGCTCTGGACAATGCAAACCATAAGTCTTGGTGGTTTCCATGTAGTGTTAAGTCTGCAGATGCTCAGAATGCAAGCATGAAAGAGGCCTGGCAACCTAGTACATACTCTACTAGGGTAGTGCTGGGGGAAATGTGGAGTTGGAGCCCTCACACAAAGTCTCCACTGGAGCACTGCCTAGTGGAGCTGTAAGAAGGGAGCCACTGCCCTCCAGACCCCATAATGGTAGATCCACTGGCAGCTTGTATCCTGCACCTGGAAAAACCACAGAAATTCAATTCCAATCCATGAGAGTAGCTATGAGCTGCTATGAACAGTGCCCAGGGAAGCCAAAGGTGATTTAATGACTGCCTTGGTAGGTTTCATACTGCATGGAGCCTATTGCTCCTTTCTTTTGGCCTATTTATTACTTTTGGAATGGACATGCATACCCAATTCCTGTTCAACCACTGTATCTTTGAAGTAAATAAGTTGTTTTTTACTTCACAGGCTCCTAGGTAGAAGGAACTTGGTCTTGAGTCTCAGACAAGACTTTGGACTTTGGACTTTGAGTTGATGCTGGAATGAGTTAAGACTCTGGAGGACTCTTGGGAAGGGATGATTGTAATTTACAATGTGAGAAGGATATGAGATTTGGGGTGTCAGAGGTGGAATGATATGGTTTGAATGATTGCCCCTTCCAAATGTCTTGTTGAAATGTGACCTCCAGTGTTGAAGGTGGGGTCTAGTTAGATCATGGAGGCAGATGCCTCATGAATGGATTGATACCCTCTGCATTGTAATGAGTGAGTTCCTGCTCCGTTAGCTCGCATGAGTGCTGGTTGTTTAAAGGAGCCTGGCTCCTTTTCCTCGTTGTCTCTTGTTCCTGCTGTCTTCATGTGACATGCCTGTTCCCACTTTACCTTTCACCATGATTGCAAGCCTCTGGAGGCCCTCATCAGAAGTAGATGCCAGTGCTGTGCTTCTTTTTCAGCCTGCGGAACCATGAGCCAATTAAACTTTTCTGTTTATAAATTATCCAGCCTAAGATATTTCTTTATGGCAATGCAAGTAGACTAATACATTCAGAAATTTCTCAAAAGAAGACATACAAATAGCCAACAGATGTATTTTTAAAATGCTCAACATCAGTAATCATCAGGGAAATGCAAATCAAAATCGCAAGGAGCTATCATCTTACTCTAGCTAGAATGGCTATTATCAAAAGGACAAAAAAATTCTGTTGAGGTTGCAGAGAAAATGGAATCCTTATACATTGTTTTTGGGAATGTAAATTACTATAACCACTAGGGAAAACAGTATGAAAATTTACCAAATAATTTAAAATAGAACTACTATATTATCCACCAATATCACTACTGAGAATTTATTCGTAAGAAAGGAAATCAGTTTATCAATAGGATATCTGCACCCCCATGATTATTGCAGCACAACTCACAGTAGTCAAGATATGGGACCAACCTAAGTGCCAATCAATGGATAAACAGATAAAGAAAATGTAGCGTATAAACACAATAGAATACTATTCAGCCATAAAAAGTATGATATCTTGCCATGTGCAGCTGTGTGAAAGGAATTGGAGGTCATTATGTTAACTGAAATGAGCCAGGCATGGAAAAATAAATACTGTTTGTTTTCACTCCTATGTGGAGCTAAAAAAGTTGATCTCACTGAGATAAAGAGTAGAAAGATATTTACCAGAGTCTGGGAAGAGTGGAGGGGATGAAAAAATATTGGTTAATGGGTACCAATGTACAGTTAGATGGAAGGAATAAGTTCTAGTGCTTGATAGAACAGTCAAGTGACTAAAGTTAACAATTTATTATGTACTTCAAAATAGCAGAAGAGAAAATGTGACATGTTCCCAACACAAAGTAATGTAAGTGTTTAAGGTGATGAATATCTTAAATACCCTGGTTTCATCATTATGCATTGTATGCATGTATCAAAATATCATCTGAATCCCCATTAATATGTACAATTATGTATCAGTAAAAAATTAAAAAACAAATATACATGTATGCTTTTGAATGGAGATGAAGGAACTTTTTTTATTATACTTTAAGTTCTAGGGTACATGTGCACACCATGCAGTTTGTTACATAAGTATACATGTGCCATGTTGGTGTGCTGTACCCATTAACTCCTCACTTACATTAGGTATTTCTCCTAATGCTATCCCTCCCCCCTGCTCCCACCCCGTGACAGGTCCCAGTGCGTGATGTTCCCCACCCAGTGTCTAAGTGTTCTCATTGTTCAATTCCCACCTATGAGTGAGAACATGCGGTGTTTGGTTTTCTGTCCTCGCGATAGTTTGTTCAGAATGATGGTTTCCAGAGAAGCATCATTTTAAAAAGTTAACTCCCTTAAGTTGATCTGTAATATTATTACCAAGCCAGTAAAATATCTTATAAAGAGGTTTTGCTATGACTAGAAGGAAAACTCAACCAAATGATATTGATTCATCTGCAAAATTAAGCATGTCCAAAAAAAGATGACAAAAATTCTTAAAGGGAATGAAAAATAACTAGTAATAAGCATTTTTAAAACAATGAGGCATAGATAATTTTTCAAATATAATGGAAATAAGCCTAAACACATATGGAGTTTAGTAAATGATAAAAGAGACATTTAAAATCTCTGGGAAAATAAATAGTGCTTGATTTCAAAGCCATTTCTTATTGAAAACAGTAAGGACATCAATTTTTCTATTTTTAAATAGAAAAATAATGAAACTATGAAAACACTAGAAAAGAAGCAGTTTTTAAAAAATTCTTAAATTCAGGAGTTTTTGAGAAACAAAATTTAGAATATATCAGAGAAACATATTGTACTGCAAAAAAAATAGTAATGTTAGGCCACTAAGCACATCATGAGCAAATAACAAAGATTAATAAGAAAACAAACTGAAAAGAAGAATTGCAAAATGTCAGTACCTAAAAATAAATTTAGGATGAAATGAATACAAAAGTGTAAGTTTAGACAGGGGTTTTGTTTTTTGCTTTTGTGGGTTTTTCCTGTTATTTTTAGATCCAATCATTAACCACTGAAGTAAATATTGTTAGACAGAATTCTTAGTGTATGTCATAGGACATAGAAATAGACATTAATGTTTCAAATATTTCCAGCTGGTCAAGTCAAATTTTGATTTGCCTAAAGTAATAATGGAGTAACTTATTCATTTAAAATATTGAGTTGGGCACAGTGGCTCATGTCTGTAATCCCAGCACTTTGGGAGGCTGAGGCGGGTGGATCATGAGGTCAGGAGAGTGAGACCATCCTGGCTAACACGGTGAAACCCCATCTCTACTAAAAAACACAAAAAATCAGCTGGGCATGGTGGTGGGCACCTGTAGTCCCAGCTACTCGGGAGGCTGAGGTAGAAGAACGGCTTGAACCCGGGAGGCCAAGCTTGAAGTGAGCCGAGATCGCACAACTGCACTCCAGCCTGGGTGACAGAGCGAGACTCTGTCTCAAAAAAAATATATATATATATATTTAGGAATTATAATTAAAACTTTGATAAGAGAAAATAAAACATTAATTTAGGAACAGTATAGTAGAAAGAAACAAATCAAAGCCACTTAAAGAGAAGAAAACACATGAGATATCTTTCTCTGTGTGTGGACGTTGGGGGTTTGGCTGCTGAAAAATCTGAGTCAGTACACATCACCCTGCAACCCAGAGCCCTCCCAAGTCCCCTCCCTCTTTCCTTGGGTCTTGGGCATGCAGGGGATACCCTGACTCTGACTGTTGCCATGGGCTGTAAGTGGAATAGCTGATACTAAAGGGCCTCTTGGTAAATGCTGGATTCTGAGCTCTGATTCAGCCAATTTTTGCCTGTTTTCACCATTTTCTTTCTTTTGGCTCATTTTCTTTTCTTTCACCATTTGGCTCATAGAGGTGGATCACTCATGGGGTTCATTGAATTTTCCCTCAGTCATTGAACTTTCTAGATCATTGAGCTTTCTATTGATAGAGTCAAGCAACTTCCTTCAGGTTTTTTTCTGATAGAAGAAAATCCACCTTTGACCAAAGTGGTACTATCCAATTCTTTCTACAGGTCTTTATCTGTCTTACTATAGTCATCAAGCTTTTGATGTATAAGGCTGATCTTTTCATAAACTTTGTGATGTTTCTATTTCTTTTATTTTAAGCCAAAAGAAATTTATTCTATCATAGATCTGAAAGCCAGAAGTCAGAGATTAGGATTAGTGAACCAAAATCAAGGTTTCTACAAGGCCTCATCTCCTTCAGAGACTCTAGGGTGAATTCCTTCACTGCCTCTTCTAGATTCTGGTGGCTGCAGGTATTCCTTGGCTGTGGCTACATTATTCCTATCAATGCTTTTGTTCAATTAGCAGAAATCTTTTGCCTCGCTCTTTTTCCCTCAACCCAGTTTTTTAATGAAAAACACAATCAAAGCAGCATATTCCAGAATTCCGTAGGGAAATCTAAACAGACTTGAGCCATGTGCCTGTAATTCAGACCCATCCATCAGAGTACCACACAGATGCTCAGGATTAGCTAGAAGGACATGTGGCCATCAGCAGGTCCTCCCTGGCTCCAAAAGGCACCACAGCTCTGCCTCTGACTAGTGTTTATCACTACAAGGCTTGACTGGTACTCTGTGAGTGTTTTACATCAAAGCCAAACAGTCTCTGGCAACCAGGATAGATCATTAGTGGGCCTGGTGGAGGAGGGCAAGATTTTATAAACTAGTGCTCTCTGACTATGTTCTGGTACTACCAAGTAGAAAGAGCTGTTATTTGTACAGTACATTGGGAAAAGTGAAAATGAAAAGGCTGATTACAGGGACAACACAGTAGCCCAGGAACTGTGAATACTCTAGGCCCACCTGGCCCCATAGGAAACCAAGGGGACACAATCAATACCTTAGACCATTCTCCACACATGAACATTTCATGGTATAATTGCAGAGCAGGCTGAAAAGTGGAAAACTTGGTTGGATTCTTTGCTTTTCAGATTTTTCTTTTTTGCAGTCAGGAAGACTGATCCTATCTACAAAGGTCAGAGACTTATTATCAACCTAGGAGTAGGAGTAATCTCCCCTATATGTGTAGTTGGACTAGATTATTAGACTCAGAGAAGAGAAGGGACACAACAAAGATACTACCTCACAAATCTAGATGTCAATGGCAAGAACTTGAGAGAAATCAATCAGACCCAGTGTATATTCACACTTCATGGTTTTCCAGTGGAGCCAATGTGTTTCATTGCAATCCTAGCAACCTTAGATAGAAGGGATTCTCCTCTAGTTGTGACCCAGTGAACCAGAAACCTTCAATCATGTGGGTCTTCTACCTTCGGCACAAGAACACAGACACCAAGGTTTTCCTGGGAATGGTCTGCTGTTCATCATGTTGTCTTCAGAAGTGTGTGTGCGTCTAAAGAGAAAGTGAATCTTTCTTTCAATTAATTCAGCACCTTTCATATTTTTCAATATAATCTCATTGACCTAGCTTTTCTTCGTGCTATCACAAAAAGTACCACAGACTAGATAATGTATTAAAAACCAAAATTTATACTTTCATGGGTCTGGAGACTAAGAAGTCCAAAATCTAGTGTCTGGTGAGGACCTTCTTGCTGTGTTCATTTTTGTTAATCATACAAAAGAGTATGTGCTTGTTATAAATATTTTGGTAAAGAGAAAAGTAAGGAGACAAAATTAACATGGCTTTAAGCTATATTAATATTTCAGCACCATTAAAATGATTGAAATGATTTTTTATCATTTTCTAATTTAATTAAGCTTACATAAAAGCATTAAAGCGTTATATAGAATTATTTGGATAGAAATGCTAGTATTTATTTAACATTCTCCTATTAATGAATGTTTAATTCTTTTCAACTGTTTACTATTACAAATGTAGGAATGTTAAATATATTTGTACATAAAACTGTGTACATCTCTGATATGACTATTGCTATATTTCTAAAAGTGGATTTAGCAGATTATATTTATTAATATTTCCAAAGCTTACATGATGGCAGACAGCTTTCTAAAAAAATAATACCAAATTGCACCTTTGTTACCCAGATAAGAAGCATCAGTCAGTACACATCTTCAATTAGCACTGAGCATTATACATTTCCAATAATTTGATGGCTAATGATAGTTATTAGAAAGGATGATTTAGTGTTTCCGGAATGCAGGACTCTCCTCTGAAACCCTTAGGTACATTCAAGGAACTTAAAGAATAGAGAATAGATATACTTTTGGGTATGTTACATAGTATTAAGATATGCACTTATTTAATATTTATTTTCTTTGGATACATATCTAGAATTATTGGGTCCAAGGTATGCCCTTATTTTTTAAAACACATGCTTAGAATAATTATAGATATACAGATACATTGTAAAGTTAAGGCAAAGTAGTCCTGTATACCCCACACTTAGTTTCCTCTATCATTAGTGTCTTACATTTGTATGGTGCATATGCCCAAATTTATAAACCGATATTGACACATTATTATAAACAATAGTACATATATTAACCATATTTTCTTTGTCCTAATCTATAATGTCCTTTGTCTGTTAGAAGATGCTATCTGGGTTACCACACTATATTTACATTACATTTTTTCATCATATCTCCTTAAGCTTCTCCTAGCTGTGATAGTTTCTCGGCTTTCTTTTTTTCCCTTGTTTTTGTTTTTGTTTTTGTTTTGAAGGCTGTAACAGTTTTGTCGTGTACTGGTCAAGTATTTTGCAGAATATCTCTCAGTTGGGATTTATTTGATGGTTTTCTCATGATTAGATTGGAGTCATGGGTTTGGGAGAAAAAGATTCCATAGGCAAAGAGAAACAAATGCTTTGTTGTACTTAAGTAAAGTCCTGGAATTTGTGATATTTTTGGCATTAGGGTATTAAATTTTGTGCATATGTATATAAGGTACCATGTAAAGAAGAAAGAACACGTGTTATCAGTTTCAATCAACTCCGAATTAAGTTTGGGATCTTATACTTTACAAGCTGGATAATTTTGGACATGTTATTAATAGTGCACAACCTTTTCTTCTGGATTTTTGAAATGAGGCTCACAGTCCAATGACTTCTAGCTAGAGAGGCTTTCAAAATTCTCTAATTTATTGCCACATTCACTTTGTGACTTCCAAATTGTTTTAAACTCATTGACACTGGTTGTATCTGATGGGACCAGGAATCCTCGACTGGTTCATGTGAAGAGACCTGGCACCACAATTCTGCCCCATGGTGTGTATTAGTCAGCTCAGACTGCCATAGCAATATGCCATCACCTGGGTGGCTTAAGCAACAAAAATATATGTTCTCCCAGTTCTGGAGGCTGGAAGTTCAAGATCAGGGTGCTGACATGGTTGGGTTCTTTGGAAGGCTCTCTTTCTGGCTTCCAGAAGGCCACTTTCTTCTATGTCCTCATATGGCAGAGATTCATATTCTCTCTCTCTCTTTCTCTCTCTCCCCTCCCTCCCCCTCTCTCTCTCTGTTCCTCTTCTTATAAGGCCTGTCCTATCAGTTTAGGGTCCACCCTTATTTCACTCACCTAACCTTAATTACCTACTAAAGACTCTACTTTAGGTACAGTAACATTAGGGGTCAGGGCTTCAACTTACGAATTTTGGAGGAACACAGTTCAGTTCATGGACAGTTTCAAGACAGATTCTGATTCTGTAAACCCATTATGTCCTCACCTTTGAATGATTTGAATTCAAAAAACAGAAAGTCAGCTGATTGAGGGATGAGTTTCAACCATGTCTCTATTGCACTGAGAGTCATAGCATTATACTCAAGAAGGAACAACATGAGGCAGTTCTGTGCAGTGGTTAAGGCCACAGGTCCTGGAATCAAAACGACTTGTTTTAAAAATTGGCTCTGCCACTTACCAACTAGGTAATTCTGGGCAAGTTACTTAACTTGTCTTTGCCTCTGTCTCTGTCTCTGTCTCTGTGAAATGGGGATAATAATAGTATTGCCTCATAAAGCTGTTGTGTGGATGAAATAGACAACACATGTGCAGCTTTAGCAAACCTGGCATGTAAAATGTGCTCAATAAAGAGTTGAGGCTTTTGTTATTGTTAGTATTGTTATTCCTCATGTGGTCTATCAGTGGAATCTCATTAACTGAGCAAATTCATTTAGTGCAGCCAGAAATGAATTACACATTACTCTGTGAAATAGTCACGGAGTAAGAAACTGCCTATGGCCTCTGTATACCCACCCTTTCTCTTGTTTTTCAATTTCGTTTTTCTGGTTAACTCTTCTTCACCCACTACAAGTTATTTAATATATCACATCTAACAAACTTACCTGTCCTCAATGGCTTCCATTGCTCCCTAATTTCAGTATTAAGAACCGAGGCTCTTGACATTGTTTGTGTTAGTTTTAACGTGACTTTAAGCATGTTACACAAAATACCCAAGCACCTTTTTCTCCTTCAGAAAATAGGAATAATATACAATTGTCTGTCACTGAGGCAGTGTAAAATTTAAATAAATAATGTACATAAATACAACGAGCACGACACCTAGTGAGTACTCAATAATTAGCAGAGATTCTTAGATTAGACACTAATCTTGCTGTGTCATTGTTACCTGCACAATGATTGAAATATTCTATTCATTTGTTGGTGACACAGTAAATATGTGAATTAGAATATAAGATCTAAGATGGCAAACTACATCATCTTAGCTAAGGATCTCTAAATCTGAACTTCCCCAACTGAGCTAGAAGCATTTTGCTCTATAGGTTCTGCCTAGCTTTTGCTCTAGGCTTGTCAATTTTTTTCTATAAATGGTCACACAGTAAACATTTTTGATGTCACTAGCCAGTCTTTTGCAGAGAATATTTCTCTCTGCAATATGAAGCCAAAGCAGCTATAGGCAATCTGTGACCAAATGGGTACAGCTGTGTCCCAATACAACCTTATTTACATACATAGAACACTGTTGTATTTGGCATGCCAGCCATAGTTTGCTGACAGATTTCTTGCAGATTACACTATAATTATCTATGACTGTTTTCCCTCATTTTCAACTCTATGAGCTTATTTTTCACTATATTGAAACTCCTGCCACATCTCTATTTTAGAACTTCTGTGTGCTCTAATCTGTACAACAATAAACTAGAGTAATATAATATTCCAATTATAACTGAATAAAAAGTGAGTTTTTGTTAGAGCTGGAGATATCTTCTCAGTGATTCTGAAGCTTTTTTAATATAAAAAAATTCCAAGAAAACTGGGTCTACTCGTTTTGTTGAAGATGCAATGAGAGTCCTGGAGTCCCACCCCCAGATTCTGGGACAGATGCCAGTGGCAATCATACCCAGTAAGTAGGGCTGACTTCGCCAAAGAAGGTATTTCCTGGTAAAAACAGGCAATTACGTGAAACTTATAGAGCTCAGAATCTTTGAAGAATCTGATGGTGCATTGTCCTTGCCTACACTTCTCTGGCCTGGCAGTCCTCATAGTTTATTTCCTATATGTAGTTGTGTCATTTTGTCAGTGAAGCTTTCAGCACTTGACACCAAATTTAAAACCAAATTTAAAACCAAAATGTTAAATTTATTTTATACCAGATGTGACGTTCATTTTGTACATAAAACTCTACTTTGTAAACTGAGATTCAATAGTAATATCCTATTCAAAAAAACATGCTTTTGGCTGGGCATGATGACTCATGCCTATAATCCCAACATTTTCAGAAGCCCAGCAAGATGAATCACCTGAGTCCAGGAGTTCAAGAGCAGCCTGGCCAACATGACAAAACTCTGTCTCTACTAAAAAAATAAAAACAAAAAAAAAAAAGATACAAAAATTAGTGGGGCAAGGTGGCTCCTGCCTGTAGTCCCAGACACTTGGGAGACTGGGGCAGAAGAATCACTTCAACCTGGGAGGCAGAGAGTGCAGTGAGCAGAGATCATGCTGCTGCACTCTAGCACTCCACCTCAAACAAAACCAAACAAACAAAAAAAAATGTTTTTTTCTTACTTGCAGGTTTTATTTCTATAATTGAAAAAATAAAACTCTAGGGGGAAGGCATAAATAACAGGTAATACTGATCTTATATTCTACAATAGATTGTATGAGGCATATTAACTCCCACAACTTAATACTATGCTCATTATACTACTATTAGTTAATGTTATGTATTCTATTGAATATGTTATTTTTACATATTCTATATTTTAAGTTGGAAATCGAAAAACCTGATGCATTGTTTTATGCTGGTATTTTGTCTTTTTCTCCATAAGCACCTAGGTGATTTTATTACATTCATCTCCTTTTTTTATTTTTTTATTTTTGAGATGGAGTCTCCCTCTGTCACCCAGGCTGGATGGAGTACACTGGTACAATCTCAACTCACTGCAACTTCCTCCTTCCAGGTTCAAGCAATTCTCCTGCCTCAGCTTCCCAAGTAACTGGGACTACAGGCATGTGCTACCATGCCCAGCTAATTTTTGTATTTTTAGTAGAGACAGGGTTTCATCACGTTGGTCAGGCTGGTCTCGAACTCCTGACCTCAAGTGATCCTCCCACCTTGGCCTCCCAAAGTGTTGGGATCACAGGCGTGAGCCACCGCGGCCAGCCTAAATTCTTTTTCTTATGGATCCTGAGACCCAGGAACAAATAATTTAAAATTTCTGCTCAGTGCCCTTAAGATCTCTTGTTTTACCCTTATAAACCATTTTCTGGTAGATTTCTTGCTCATTTGACTCCTAATTAATATGCTGTCAACTTCTCTGTCCATTGCTCTTTTTTCATTTCGTCTACATCTTTTCTTGCATGATCCATTGTCTCCCATGGCCTATCTATTATTCTTACCCACCAAATCATAAATGTGTATCCCCAGTCCTGATCTTCTAACTGAACCTAAGATCCATATAACCAACCTCTGACCTCAGCACGTCCAGGACTTCACATATACCGTCCACAGCACACACAGTTTCCTATGATTTGAGCTTTGTAAATTCTCAGACTCTACTCCTCACATTTCCTGTTTCACATTTATATATCATTAAAACTGAACTCCACTCCTGCCTCATTATACATTTGTGTTACCTTCAGGGTATTAAAATTATATCCAACTTTATCTTACCTACTAAGTTGTGAACTCGTTGAGTTCAATAATTCATTAACTCTAAAGCTTTATTTATTTATGAAGATCCAATACATAACTTGGTGTTTAATAATGATAATGAATATTGTTTGAGTTGAACCAAACTAAAATACATCAAACTCAAGCCTCCTCTGATATACAGTCATCTAGCTCCCTGGTGGATGTTAGGGTGTGTTGGTGCAAATTGTAATACTCTATTCTTATCCATAGGTGGCAGCAAGCCCTTAAAATTAGGGGGGAAAATGGTCTGCGCATAGATAGGAGGATACCTGTATCTATCCAAAACTAATAAGCGAAGGGAAGAAAATACAATCTATTTACTTGGGAGCTCCTTAAGTGAGTGTTTCTGTCTTAGTCACTCAATATCCCCAGGGTCCCTACAAGACCTCATTGTCTCACTCCTTCCAGGCTTTTCTAAGTGCCATTGTGTTGGTCTTTACATCTGTTTGCTGGTAGCTGAGAAAAACAATGAAGTTGATTAAATTTGGTTTTGGCAACATATTTTTCTCTGGACAAACCTCTCTCTGGCTGTTCCTGAAGTATCTATCACCCATTCTCTATGACTTTTCCTGAATTATTTTTCAATTCTAATAAATGTTAATTATTTTTTACGTATTATTACATAGGATATATTATCTATATATGTCCTGTGAAGTATGTGTACCATAATACAGAATAATCTGTAAAAAATAATGACAAAAGTTACCAAATTCTTTCCATTCTTCTATTTGCTAGGTAACCAATCATTACCACATGGCATGCATCCTTCTCCATATTTATACACACTCATAAAAAGGGCACACACACACACAGGAATTTGAAGTGGTTTTGGTTCATTTTTTAAAAAATGAGGTAGTGTTATCTTAATTTGTGTAAAATAGTTTTCTACCTTAAAACAGATACCATACATTCCTCTGGGTTCATATGTGTACATCTAACTTATTTTTAATAGATGCAAAGTATTCCAGAATGTGAACATACCACAATCTAATCAACATTTTATTCTTTATAGATAAACAAGTTAATATCAGTTTCTGAGAGCCTCCTCCCTCAGAGTTTCATTACACAGATATTTTACAATTTATCCGGAGAAACTGTCTTTAAAAAAAAGAAATGGTCTTTTTCTGTCTGTGGAAATCATCTATAAACACAGCCTCCAAAGCATTTTCTATTTTTAATTGTGTTGATATTGCCAAATAAGTTTCTGGAATGCAGTAATAATTAATATTCCCATGAACATGATAAGGAGTAAACCCACAGCTAACATCATACTCAATGGGGAAAGACTGAAAACTTTCTCCATAACCCATTTATGCCAGAGGTTGCAACTTTTTGAATTTTTGCAATCAGACCTTGACAATAACCTTGAGCAGTTGAATATAAATTATTCTCACATGCTTAACATCTCAATAATGGAACACTAGGCATAAGTGGGTTTAAACTCAAGAACAGAACAAGAATGTCTGCTTTCACCATTGCTATTCATTATTGTACTAGTAGTTCTAGCCAGTACAATTAGATAAGAAAAGGCATCCAAATTGGAAAGGATTAAGTAAAACTATCTCTATTTACATATAACATGATCCTGCATATAGAAAATCCCCCAAAATATCACAAGAATGCTATTAGAGCTAAGAAATATGGTTAGCAATGTTGAATGCTGCACAATATCAACACACAAAAATCAATTGTGTTCCTATAATATTTGCAGTGAACAATGCAAAAAGGAAATTAATAAAGCAATTTCATTTACAGTAGCATTTAAAGAATAATATACATATCTAGGAAAGAAATTTAACCAAAATGTGCAAAACTTGTACTTGAAAACTATAAAGTATTGTTGAAACACATTTTGAAAAAACTGAATAAATGGAGCCACAACTCATGCTCATAGGTAAGAAGACTTAATATTGTTAAAACATTAACTCTATCCGAAGAGATCTATAGGTTCAATGCAACCCCCGTCCAAATTTCCACAGCTTTTTAGCAGAAATGGAAAAGATGATCCTCAAATTCATATGAATTGCAAGAGACTTTGAACAGCCAAAACGTTTGTTAAACACAAAACCATAGTTGACTCACACTACCTGCTTGTTATGGACTGCAGGTTTGTGTCCACCTAAAACATTTTTTGGTGAAACCTAACCCTCAATGGTACGAAATTAAGAAGTGGGGACTTTGGAAGGTAATTAGATTTAGATGAGATCTGCTTTTAAAGAGAGAAAGAGTGCCAGGCATGGTGACTCATGCCTGTAATCCCAGCACTTTGGGAGGCCAAAGCGGGCAAATCACCAGGTCAGGAGTTTGAGACCAGTCTGGTCAATGTGGTGAAACCTCTTCTCTAGTAAAAGCACAAAAATTAGCCAGGCATGGTGGTGTATGCCTGTAGTCCCTGCTACTCAGGAGGCTGAGGCAGAAGAGTCACTTGAACCCAGGAGGAGGAGTTTGCCATGAGCCGAGATCATGCCACCACATTCCAGCCTGGGTGACAGAGCAAGACTCTGTCTAAAAAAAAAAGAGAGAGAGAGAGAGAGAAAGAGACTAGAGTTCACTTTCTGTCTACCACATGAAAATATAGCAAGAGGATAACTATCTATAAGCCAGGAAGAGATCCCTCATCAGTACCCAGCCATTCTGGCACTTTAATTTTGGACTTCTCAGCATCCAGAAGTCTGAGAAATAAATTTCTGTTGTTAAAGTCACTCAGTCTATGGTATTTTTTGTCATAGCAGCCTGAATGACTAAACACTGCCCAAACTGATTAAAATGCTGGTTTTATTACAAAACTAAGTAATCAAAACAGTGTGGTACTGGCATAAGGATAGATACATAAATGAATGAAATAGAATTCAGAATCCAAAAGTAAACTCATACATCTATGGTCAATTGATTTTTAACAAAGTCCACACATCTACAACCATCTGATCTTTGACAAAAGTGACAAAAACAAGCAATGGGGAAAGGACCTCCTATTCAATAAATGGTGCTGGGAAAACTGGCTAGCCATATGCAGAAAACTGAAAATTGACCCCTTTATTACGTCTTATACATAAATTAACTCAAGATGGATTAAATACTTAAATGTAAAACCCAAAACCACAAAAACCCTACAAGAAAACCTAGGCAATAGCATTCAGGACATAGGCATGGGCAAAGACTTCATGATCAAAATGCCAAAAGCAATTGCAACAAAATTCAAAATTGACAGAAGGGATCTAAGTAAACTGAAGAGCTTCTGCACAGCAAAACAATTATCAGAGTGAACAGGCAACCTCCAGAATGGGAGAAAATTTTTACAATCTACCCACCTGATAAAGGTCTAATATCCATGACTTACTATAAAGACAAATGTACACATATGTTTATTGCAGCACTATTTACAATAGCAAAGTCACTATCCAAATGCCCATCAATTAACCAACCCAAATGCCCATCAATGACAGACTGGATAAAGAAAATGTTGTACATATATACCATGGAATACTATGCAGTCATAAAAAGGAATGAGTTCATGTCCTTTGCAGGGACATGGATGAAACTGGAAGTCATCATCCTCAGCAAACTAACATAGGACATAAAACCAAACACCGCATGTTTTCACTCATAAGTACAAGTTGAACAATGAGAACATATGGATACAGGGAGGGGAACAATACACACCAGGGTCTGTTGGGGACTGGGGGACAAGAGCAGGAAACTTAGAGGACAGCTCAATAGGTGCAGCAACGACCATGGCACACATATACCTATGTAACAAACCTGCAAATTCTGTACATGTATCCCAGAACTTAAAGTAAAATAAATAAACAAATAAACAAACAAACCAAGACACCAAGTCTAGTCAATAGGAGAATAGTCACTTCAAGAAATGGTGCTGGGCAATTGAATTTCTATGTTCCAAGGAATAAAGTTGAACCCCTTTCCTCATATTGTGTGCAAAAGTTAACTAAAAAGTGGGTTAAGGACCTAAATATGAGAGCTAAAGCTACAAAACTCATAGAATAAAATTTGGATTTGACAATGAGTCCTTAGCTATGACACCAAAAAACACAAGTAACAACAACAGAAAAGATAGGATGGACTTCATCAGTATTAAAAACTTTGTGACTCAATGAATATTATCAACAAAGTGAACAATCTACAGAATGGGAAAATACATTTGGAAATTATATATATGATGAGCTTAATATCAAAATATACAAAGAACTTCTACAACTCAACAACAAAAAGATAACCTAATTACAAAATGTGAAAAAGCTGAAATAAACATTGTTCCAAAGAAGTTATACAAATGACCAATAAGCACATAAAAAGATCCTCACCCTTGTTAGTTATTACGAAAACACCAATCAAAAGTGTAATTATATATAGATATAGACATAATAGCAACCATAGCTATATCACTTATTTATCATCTACCTTTCTGTAACTATGAAATTGCTTATACCTCATATTCTATATAAATGAAGAGCTTCAATTGCTTTTTATGGCTGAATAACATTCCATTAGTGTATACATGTTACATTTTTAATTTAATTTTTTTATTTCAAATAGCTTTTGGGGTACAAGTGGTTTTGGGTTACATAGATGAATTACAGGATGGGAAATTCTGAGGCTGAGATTTTAGTGCATCCATCACACATCCCACTGTAGCCAATACGTAGTTTTTTATCCCTCACCAACTCTCCTCCATCCCCCTTCTGAGTCTCCAAAGTTCATTATATCACCCTGTATGCCTTTGCGTATTCATAGCTCAGCTGTCACTTATAAGTGAGAATATACGATGTTTAGTTTTCCATTACTGAGTCATTTCACTTTAAATAATGACCTACAGCGCATCTAAGCTGCTGCAAAAGATATTATTTCATTGCTTTTTATAGCCGAGTAGTATTCCATGGTGTATATGTACCACATTTTCTCTATCCAGTCATTGGTCAATAGGGATTTAGGTTGGTTCCATATCTTTGCAGTTACGAATTGAGCTGCAGTAAACATACATGTGCATGTGTCTTTTTCATGCCATGACTTCCTTTCTTTTGGGTAAATACCCAATTGGGGGAACGCCAGATTGAATGACAGGTCTACTTTTAGTTCTTCAAGGAATCGCCATACTGTTTTTCATAGAGGTTGTACTAATTTACATTCCCACCAGCATTGTGTAAGTGTCACCCTTTCACTGCATCCACACCAATATCTATTGGTTTTCAAATTTTTCATAGTGGCCATTCTTGAGGAGTAAGATGGTATCTTATTGTGTTTTAATTTGCATTTCCTGATCATTAGTGATGTTGAGCATTTTCTCATATGTTTGTTGGCCATTTGTATATCTTCTTTTGAAAATGTCTATTCATCTCATTTGCCCACTGTTTAATGAGATTATTTGTTTTATTTTCATGATATGCTTGAGTTTCTTTATTTCTTTATTTCTTTATTTTCATGATATGCTTGAGTATCTAGATTCTGGATACTAGTCCCTTGCCAGATGCATAATTTGCAAATGATTTCCTCCCATTCTGTGGCTTGCCTATTTACGCTGATGATTTTTTTTTTTAAATTTTCCCTGTGTAGAAGCTTTTTAATTAATCAGGTCTCATTTATTTATTTTGTTTTAGTTGCATTTGCTTTTGAGATCTTAGTCATGAATTCTTTGCTCAGGCCAATGTTCAGAAGGTTATCTTCTAGAATTTTTATGGTTTCAGGTCTTAGGTGGTAAGTCTTTCATCCATCTTGTGTTGATTTTTGAATAAAGTGAGAGATAGGGATCCAGTTTTATTCTTCTACATGTAGCCAGTTTTTCCAGCACCATTTATTAAATAGGTTGTCTGTTCTTCAACTTATGTTTTTTTATGTTTTGTCAAAGATCAGCTGGTTGTAAGTATTTGGCTTTACTTCTGGGTTCTGTATTCTGTTTCATTGGTCCATGTGCCTGCTTTTATATGAGTACCATGCTGTTTTGGTAGCAGCCCGCAGCGTTAAGGTAGGAGGCAAGACTTGACCCAGGAGGCAGGGCTCAGATACCAGACCAAAATTGAGGACTAGATAAAACAAGGCTGGAGCAGAAGCAGTTTTTCATAGCACAGGTCCATCAGTGTGCCATGTCAGTTTACCATTGCCACAGCAACACCTGGAAGTTACTGCCCCTTTCCACAGCAACAACACAACAAACCAGAAGTTCCCATCTTTTTCCTAGAAATTTCTGTATAAACCATCCTTTAATTTTCATATAAGTAAAACTGGGTATAAATATGAGTGCAGAGCTGCCTCTGAGCTGCTATTCTGAGCATACTGTCAATGGGGTAGCCCTGCTCCCCAAGGAGCAGTACCTCTGCTGCTGCTGTACACTACCACTTCAATAAAAGTTCAACACCATTGGCTCGCCCTTGAATTCTTCCCTTGGAGAAGCCAAGAACCCTCCCAGGCTAATCCCCAGTTCTAGGGGTTGCCTGTCCTGCATCAGTATAATTTGAAGTCCAGTAATGTGAAGCCTCAAGATTTGTCCTTTTTGCTTATAATTGCTTTGGCTATTCGAGCTTTTTCTTGGTGCCATTTGAATTTTATGATTGTTTTCTCAAATTCTCTGAAAAATAATGTTAGTATTCTGATGGGAATTGCACTGAATCTGTAGATTGCTTTGGAAAGCATGGTCATTTTCACAATACTGAGTCATCCAATCCATGAACTTGGGGTGTGTTTCCATTTGTTTGTGTCATCTATGATTTCTTTCAATAGTGTTTTACAGTTTCCCTTTGTAGAGACCTTTCACTTCCTTAGATATACATATTCCTAGGTATTTTATTTTCTTTTTGCAGCTGTTGTAAAAGGTTGAGTTCTTGATTTGATTCTCAGCTTGGGCATTGTTAGTATTCCTAATGGAATAATATTTTATTAATGTATACATATTACATTTTGTTCATTCATCTGTTGATGGAAACTTGGAATGTTTCCATCTTTTGACTAATTTGAATAGTGCTATAATGTACACTGGCATACAAGAATGTATATCAATATATTCATCTACCTATCTATCTAATTTGGATTCAATGAGAAAATAAGATATGTGTGGCATGAACAACCCCTCTCCCTAATCTTATACTTCTTTTGCTAGAGGCAACTCATTTTTTATGATTCAAGCTCTCTTTTGAGCTTGACTGGTGATAATAATGTTCTAGATCCCTCCTTGATCATGTCTTTGACTACCTCAGGGCACTTTGCTTTAGCTCACAGCTCACTTAGAAAGCTAAATTTGTGAGTTGCATTATCTAATAAATGTTGTATTCAACACAGCTGTCCTACTCAGTTCCATATCAGTCTTTTCCCCAAGCTCCCAACTCTATTCCCATCACCAGAAGCAAAAAGCTAGTCTTCACTGAGGCATGTTCCACAAAATTGTTATACCAAAAGTTGGGTCTGATTTCTAATTGATTCAACAACATTTCAGTTGTTTAACAGTTTGCCAAATTGTTATTGTCAAAGCTACTTGTTAGTAATTCAAGGAATTAAATTTTTGTGTAATCAGGCCACAAGTGCCCATCCTGTTACTTTTGATTTATTTTCTTTATAGGTGCAGTCTATAAAAAAATCTTGGTGCCTGTCCTTTTTTTTTTTCCTAAGCTTCCCACAAAATCACAAAGCATAAAGAATTTCTCATAATAAGTAGTCTACACAACCTAGAGAGTAAAGCAGTCAGGCAGAAGAAAAAAGGAGTTGACTAAAGGTGAAGTTCAAGGATAATGATGGAGTTTGAGAATTACAGTAATAAGATGTTAATGAGCATGTGTCTTCTCTAAAGGAAGAGAGAAACATTTTATGCTGTTAAAAATCAAATAAAATCTTGTTTATATCTGCCAGTGTCTACAGTAATAATGCCTATATATCATTCATTATATTATGTCAAAGTATCCATTTTAATTTAATTCAGTCAGTAAACATTTACTGAGACTATGGTATCCTAGGATCTTATGAATTTGAGAAATTTATGGTCTATAAAACTATGCCATAAGTTTCTTCCAGCTCCTTTTATACTTGAAAGTATAATGAGGTTCAGTAATAACATAGTATCAACATTAAGAGCAACAGCCATAGCAATGACAAAACAATTCTCAGCAAGACTTTTCCTTAGACTATTTGGAAAAACAAATTAGAAAATTTTTTATTTTATTAAATCAGCATTAGGTTCTTGTTTCTAATATATGCCTCAGCATTGCCGAACATTTTACTAAGAAATAAATACCTAATGCAGTGATATTACCTTTCACGGGTTTACATATATAATTTGAATAGTCATAATTTTATTTCATGATTTAATGGCATTACTGTATTAGTATTGTTTATGTCATAAAATCAAAATGTTATTACTAAAACATACAAAAAATTCCAAGAACTTTAAATTATACTGAATAAGAAGAAAATAGGTTTGTGTTTGTGTGTGTACATTTGTATGTGTGCCACTGTCAGTTTACAGCTGTAAATGCTTTTTAAAAAGACAAAGCATGTAACTTATAGACCTGACATCTGATTCTCAAGTGATTCACTCTGATTTATTGTGTGCCATATGGCTTATTTCACCATATTTTTAATTCTGGCATGCTATGAAACACCTTTATTAATTATATTACTCACAGACAGACAGTCCCTCACTCATGTGAAAATATTTTGTTTTGTCTACAGACCCCACAAAAAGACTAATATTTCAATGAATAATTTTAATCTCTTCCCATCCTTTAGGTAGAAATAATAAACTTAGTCTATCCTTGGACTTCCAAATTTTTTCCTCTTTTTAGTTAATAACTATATATTTAGAGAACAAGGAGGGAAACATTTTAAAATAACAATTTATTAAAGTTTAATATATCAAGAATAATATGATTTTTTTGTCTGTCTTTATATTTGGTTTTGATAATAATGTCAATACATGCTTTGAAATAAGTGTTTTGGGAAGTCTGATATAAAATTCTAAAAAACTGGAAAATATGACCAGTAGTCAGAGCAGCCAGATACTACTCTTAACATTTTCTGTTTTTATTCACCCTCTTTTTAATATTTTTGTTTGTTACATCATACTTGATCCCTCAGCATAAAAAAAAATTTGTGAACAGTAATGTTTTGGGTTTGGGGGTTCTTTGCTTGTTTGTTTGTTTGAACGTGATAGATTCAGAGTAAGCAGACTTCTTACTAGGTAGCTGGCTCATCCCAGAGCAAGCATCCCAAGAGAACAATGTGGAAGCCGAATGGCCTTTTCTGAAATCACACAGTATTTCTTTCACTGTGTTCTACTGATGGAACTGGTCATAAACTTGCTCAGATTCAAGGGCAAGTACAAAGACTTCCTCCTCTCAATAGAAAGAGAGTCGAAGAACGTTGGTCTATGTTTTAGAACCACTATAATATGGTCAGACAAACTAAAACCCAAAGTCATAAATGACACTAATTTAATAGAAAAAATCTATAAACATTTCCACAGTGAAGATGTCTGTGCTGTTTCTTACCCTGTTACTCTAAAAGAGCTCATATGATATCTTTCTTACATTTAAGTATGTGGGAATATTCATAAACTTCTCCAATAAAATTAAGTTCCACAATAGGAAAAGATTTTACAGGTATTTTAGGAGTAAAATAGGAAAGAGATTTTAGAGGTATTTTAAGGGTAAAAATTTGGAATCCTGTCCCTCATAATTACTATGAATAACAACTAAAATTACTGATAACTTGCTTTGTGTCATGCAATGTGCAAATATATTAGTATTATCTATGTAGTTTTCATAAGATTTTTTAAAACACTTATACTGAAAGTTATATTGTGAAATACTCTGCAATAAAGTGAATTGGATCTAATATATATTAATTTGTAGAAAAGTCCATCATATACCAAGTGAAAAAGGAAGTCTCACAGTGCATTGTATAAATATTTATTTGTTTGCAATTATAAATTAAAATATTCATGTCTGTCTTTCTAAATGATGGTATTAGCTTAGAAAAATGTCTATAGGAATACTTATCAAATTGCTATAGTTGGTATCTTAAGGAGTTGGAAATGGAGTAGGAAAGGGCATTTTAATGTTTGCATAGACTTCAAATTGTTAGAATGCATATATGTGTCTATATATTGCTTCTGCAGTAATAAAACAAATTAATATAAAATTTTTTTGAAGGAAAAGAATTGGGCCAAAAGAGAACTGAGAGTAGGAAGCATAAAACAAAGCCAGGAGCCTAATCAGGAAGATGGGCAAGATTTCCAAACCGATGTAATAAGTGCTGTAGGAACCCGAAGTGTCCGTCAACAGATGACTAGATAAAGAAAATGTGGTAAACATATAAATGGAATGCTATTCAGCCACACAAAAGAATGCAGTCATGTCTTCTGCAGCAACATGGATGCAACTGGAAGCCATTATCTTAAATGAAACAACTCAGAAACAGAAAAACAAATTCCACATTTTCTCGCTCATGAATGGGGGCTAGAGTGTACACATGCGCATAGAGTGTGGAATAATAGTCGCTGGAGGCTCAGAAAGATGGGTTGGTCAGGAGGATGAGGGGTGAGAAATTACTTAATGGGTACAATGTTCACTATTTGGGTGATGGTTACCTAAAAGCCCAGACTTCACTAACATATAATACATCCATATTACAAAACTGCACTTGTATCCCTTAAATTTATACAAAATAATAAAACGTTTTATTTGTCATTTTTAAGGTTAAGAAGAGCTATTTCATGTTTGTAATTTAATGGTTATGGTTTGGTACTTAGTTTGAAGACTGTTAGAGCTTGATTATAATTTGTTAAAAATGGCTTAAAATATTATTACAAGCAGAAAACCCTACTCAGCCATTGGCAAGTGTATTTGGTAGTAAATTTTTTGACTATTTTCAAAGGAGAAAATTATTTACCAGAATCATTTTGGGCTTAAAATTTTTGACTTAGCTTTTGGTCTAGACATGTTTAAGGATAATGCATGCTAATTAAGCTAACAGAAAT
The DNA here is from genome assembly GCF_007565055.1 of Rhinopithecus roxellana. Classification (NCBI taxonomy): domain Eukaryota; kingdom Metazoa; phylum Chordata; class Mammalia; order Primates; family Cercopithecidae; genus Rhinopithecus; species Rhinopithecus roxellana. The sequence continues at coordinate 138,184,094 of NC_044554.1, forward strand.
AAATTTTAGTATAGTGTGTATTGTTTACTACATATGCATCCAAAATGTCAATAGATTTGACTTTTAAACATCTGTTGATAATATGAAAAACAGTTCATAAGAAACAATTACTCAAAGTCTAAGATACACATTCAGTTAAATAACATCTTTGTTATATGTGTTAAATGCACTGTATGTCATTCTCTCTCTTTTGTTTTTAATGATAGCCACTAAGGGTCATATGACAAATACATAAGGTCACTTCAACATTTTTTATTTTGGTATTTGAAAAAACTGCCTTTTGGCGAAAATACTAGCAGATCTAGTGCCCTGAAATACAGGCAGTACTTTGTGTTTATTCTGGGAAGGACCCCTGTGGAAGGGCCCGTTGGTAGGAGTTACTTCCTCATTGCTTCTGGGGAATCATACTGCAGTGAAATGTTCCAAAGCAGATGTTTCAGACCAAGAGACAAATATTAAATCAAATGAAAGAACAGTCCATATGCTAACAATAATCCTTTTCCCCCCGGAGATATCCTTAGAGATGCATTTTTCTCATGATCTATCAGGAGCCATCTTTCCTCCAGCCTAAACTGGAGGAAAAATAGTTCAGCAGGGGCAGAACTGGACTTGAAACAGTAGGCAACGTAGGCTGGACTGGGCATGCTACATTAATCATTGTGCGTGTGTGTGTATGTATTTGAGTACACATAAGCCAGGCTTAGTCAAATGTATACCATATACTTTGACAGTCTTTTCTGGGTCACAGAGCAGATTCTTCCCTGTGGTGGTGGTAGAAGTACCCACCTGAAGAAAAGGCATGTGTTTTTACTGTTAAGAAACCCAGTAAGGGCCAGGTGTGGTGGCTCATGCTTGTAATCCCACCACTTTGGGAGGCCGAGGCAGGCGGATCACTTGAGTTTGAGACCAGCCTGGCCAACATGGCGAAACCTCGTCTCTACCAAAAATATGAAAATTAGCTGGGCGTGGTGGGGCACTCCTGTAATCCCGGCTACTTGGGAGGCTGAGACAGGAGAATCGCTTGACCCCAGGAGACAGAGGTTGCAGTGAACTGAGATGGCACCACTGCACTACAGCCTGGGCGACAAAGTGAGACTCCATCTCAAAAAAAAAAAAAAAAAAAAAAAAAAGAGAGAAAGAAACCCATTAAGAATGTAAGTGTGAGATGGGAAATGAGCAAGGTTCTGGCCTTGAGAGATAAGCATTCGCTTTATCCTTGGGGAATAGGAGGGAATCAGGCCTAGACTCTGAGGTGAGAAAATGCCTGGAGCATTCAGTGGTGGGTGAACTGCCTTCTGTCTCAGAGAATGGTGAATAGCTAGGTAGACAGCCTGCCTCTGAAGACTGAGGCAGGTGGAATTCACCCTCTAAGTTGCGTTTCTGTTTTAATCTAACACTCCAACAAATTCTAGATGTTAAAAGTCACGGTCCCTTCTCAGCTGTGCTGTGAAAAATATGAGCACTCAGAGTCCTCCCTATACCAGGGTCTATGAGGCCATCAGCAGTAGTGTCTCTAGAAGAATAGCTGTGGGCACTGCTCTGGATTAAATATGAGGCAATAACCTGGAACACTGAAAAAGCTAGGAGAATACTGAGGGCTGATTTCCAGTGGGGTTTAGAGCTGCAGTAATTATAATATAAATAAGCATTACCTTACCTTGTGTCAGAGACCACAGTGGCCATTATAGAAATAAGGGTTCAAGTATTCCAATAATGCACTTTCATACCATTTGTTAAAAATTCTCACCAAAGAGAAGCTACAAAAGGGCCCGCTTTGCTGATGCGCAATGGCACGTTTCCGTTCCTTACTGCCTCTCGCGGTGTCCGTTAGCCCCTCGCCTTCCTCACGTTCAGGCTGAGCGTGGGCCGCAGCCGGAGGCGGCATAGCCGAGAGGGAGCGGGTGGCGACGAGGCTGCCCCTGCGAGGAATGCGGCACCCTGGGGTTCCCCGCACGTGGCTGGTGCCCAGGCAGTTCTGCGATTGCTTTGAGACGGGACTATGACTGCCCCCATCCCCATTACATCCTTTCGGTTTTTTACCTCCATCGCGTTCTAGTCTCACCGAAGGCTTGTGGCCATCTCTCAGCCACAATCACTGAAAATGGTGATAATGAAAAGATGGCTGCCCTGGAGGCCAAAATCTGTCAACAAATTGAGTATTATTTTGGAGACTTCAGGTTGCCACGGGACAAGTTTTTAAAGGAAAAGATATAACTGGATGAAGTCTGAGTACCTTTGGAGATAATGATAAAATTCAACAGGTTGAATCGTCTAACAACAGACTTTAATGTAATTGTGGAAGCGTTGAGCAAATCCAAGGCAGAACTCATGGAAATCAGTGAAGATAAAACTAAAATCAGAAGGTCTCCAAGCAAACCCCTACGTGAAGTGACTGATGAGTATTAAAATGATGTAAAAAACAGGTCTGTTTATATTAAAGGCTTCCCAACTGATGCAAATCTTGATGGCATGAAAGAATGGTTAGAAGATAAAGATCAAGTACTAAATATTCAGATGAGAAGAACAGTGCATAAAGCATTTAAGGATCAATTTTTGTTGTGTTTGATAGCATTGAATCTGCTAAGAAGTTTGTAGAGACCACTGGCCAGAAGTACAAAGACACAGACCTGATAATACTTTTCAAGGACGATCACTTTGCCAAAAAAATAAATGAAGAAAGAAAACAAAATAAAGTGGAAGCTAAGTTAAGAGCTAAACAAGAGCAAGAAGCAAAACAAAAGTTAGAAGATGCTGAAATGAAATCTCTAGAAGAAAAGATTGGATGCTTGCTGAAATTTTCGGGTGATTTAGATGATCAGACCTGTAGAGAAGAGTTACACATCCTTTTCTCAAATCATGGTGAAATGAAATGGATAGACTTCATTAGAGGAGCAAAAGAGGGGATAATTCTATTCAAAGAAAAAGTCAAGGAAACACTGGATAAAGCCAAAGATGCAAATAATGGTAACCTACAATTAAGGAACAAAGAAGTGACTTGGGAAGTACTAGAAGGAGAGGTGGCAAAAGAAGCACTGAAAAAAATAATAGAAGACCAACAAGAATTCCTAAACAAATGGAAGTCTAAAGGTTGCAGATTTAAAGGAAAAGGAAAGGGTAATAAAGCTGCCCAGGCTGGGTCTGGTAAAGGAAAAGTACAGTTTCAGAGCAAGAAAACAAAGTTTGCTAGTGATGATGCACATGATGAAAATGGTGCAGTTGGACCTATGAAAAGAGCAAGAGAAGAAACAGACAAAGAAGAACCTGCATCCAAACAACCGAAAACAGAAAATGGTGCTGGAGACCAGTAACTTAGTAAACCAATTTTTTATTCATTTTAAATAGGTTTAAAATTACTTTTGTTTGTGGGGGCTTTTAATAGGAAAACCGAATTAGGTCCACTTCAATGTCCACCTGTGAGAAAGGAAAAGTTTTTTTGTTGTTTAACTTGTCTTTTTTTGCTATCTAACTGAGAATTTTTTTGAATGTATAGTTCTGTTTGTGTTATTTCACACGATTCAAATATCAGAAGGAAGATTCTTCCACTAAATTGCTTTTGTAATATGAGAATGTATTAGTACAAACTAATAAAATATATACTACATGAAAAGAAAAAAAACAATTCTCACCAAAAATAGAAACCTACCCAGGAAAGTTATATGAATTAGTGTCCTCATTTTACAGATGAACAAATGACTTCGAAAATGGAAATTACTTGTCAAATATATACCACAAATAAACAACATAAAGAGCTTAAAACCCCTAAATTGCCGGCCATAAAGTCCATGTCCATGCTACAATAAAACAGCTATCTTTGTATTTTCCGTATTTCTCTGTACGCTTCCTTGCAGTCTTATTAAAATATTCCATATTTTATTAATTTTCTTCACTCCTTTATTCTCCACACTGTTATCTCGTATATCCAGGATGTCAGCTCCCCTGCTGTCCTGCATCCAGGCACTTACTGGAACCAGGCCTCAGTTCTTGTTCTAACCTCTCTCCCAAAAGGAATCCAGAGGAATCAGGTCTGCACATCAAGCCAAAGACTTTTCTTAACATTCTCACACAGGAGCAAAAAGAGGGGACCTATATTGTATATTTCATAAGAAGAAACTAATAATTTTTTTTTTTTTTTTTTTTGATAGTCTCACTTGGTCATCCAGGCTCCAGCACAGTGGCATGAATACAGCCCACTGCAGCCTCAACCTCTGGGCTCAAGGGATCTTCCTGCTTCAGCCTCCCAAGTAGCTGGGACTACAGGCACCAACATGCCCAGCTAATTTTTGTATTTTTGGTAGAGACAGAATCTTACCATATTGCCCAGACTGCTCTGGAATTCTTGAACTCAAGTGATCCACGACTTCAGCCTCCCAAAGTGCTGAGATTACAAGTGTGAGCCATTGCGCCTGGCCCCAGAAATTCTTATTAGTTATTTTGGTTCCTCCCTCCATCTTCCAACTCCCGTTTTCTCTCAAAGTTTCAGCCCTGTTCATTGTTCCTTTTTCTAGAGTTCCCTTTTGGAAGGCACTTTTCTCTTTCTAAAAGCTCTCTTCGTAAAAGCTTAAAAGTGAGGCAAGTAGGACGGGCGCGGTGGCTCAAGCCTGTAATCCCAGCACTTTGGGAGGCCGAGACGGGCGGATCACGAGGTCAGAAGATCGAGACCATCCTGGCTAACACGGTGAAACCCCGTCTCTACTAAAAAATACAAAAAAATAGCCGGGCGAGGTGGCGGGCGCCTATAGTCCCAGCTACTCGGGAGGCTGAGGCAGGAGAATGGCGTAGACCCGGGAGGCGGAGCTTGCAGTGAGCTGAGATCTGGCCACTGCACTCCAGCCTGGGCGACAGAGCGACACTCCGTCTCAAAAAAAAAAAAAAAAAAAAAAAAAAGTGAGGCAAGGTAGACCCGTGCAGACTCAGTTTGAACTCCAGCACCGCCTTACTAAATCATCTCCACAAGAACAGAGAAGCTTTCTCTTAAAGGAGTCTCTCACCAACAGTTTTGAGAGTGAAATTTTCTTCCTAGACGTGAATGAGAATTATCTCCCTGTGAAAAAAACACCAGTATGCCTGTAAAGAGAGAAAACAAAAAAAAAAGAGATGGAGTCAGGAGGTGCTTCTTTTGTGTTTGGAAGGTTGGTTGTGTTTAGTGGAGATTTGGAGCAAGGTGAGGTTGGCAGCCCTCTCCAGAGACTTTTCATCCCTCATTGGTTTCTACAGAGGCCCCTGTGGGCAAGGAGGGGCCAGAGAAGGAAGTGGGGAAGGGCGGATTTCAGAGATAATCAATCAAATGTCTCTCCACAGATTACACCGACAGGATAGGAGATGCAAGATATTAATAGCTTGCAATAAATAGGTTGTGCTTCCCTCAGAAAAGGATGTTCTATAAACTTGAATATTTAGCATCTATCATATGATTTTTGTTCACCTTCCTCTTATTTTTTCACGCATTTAAAAACTAAAATTGTAATTAATTATGTAGGTAATTCTAGGGCCTCTCATGTAGTAAAAAGGCAATAATACAAACTTAAAATCTATTTGAACTGTGCTAATGGGAACCACTCTCACCTTGTCCATGTTTGAGCCAAGTTCTTTAAAATAATAACTTTAATTTTTTAAATAAAAGCAATATTTTTTGATGTAGAAAAATAATGTCAAGAGAATATATATTTTTAAAACTACTAATAATCTTGCAATAAAGATGACTGATTGAAACAATTTTGATGCACTTCTGTAGGGGAGATGTAGATATTTAAATAAAGAGAAAGAAACCTATTCCCCTGCAGGCTGACCTTGGTGACGGTGTCAAGAATCAAGTTAGAAAGCCATAAGAAAAAAGGCCATTGGACAGTTTCTTCTTCCTTCCTCTCTGAACTTTCACTGGCTAGCATTCTTCTTTGCAAAGTTCTCAAGTAAGGGGCAAAGCCATGATTTATGAGGTCCGAAGCTTAGATTATCTGGACTCTCCTCATAAAAAAGAATGCAAAATTACTCATACAGAATCAGATACAATAGTGAATGTCATTTAGAAATAGCAAAATCACAACATATTGCATAATTTTAAAAGCTGACAAATATCTACAGTACAAAATACAAGCAAAATGTATATTTTTATTAATACACACTTCTATAATACTTTTTCCTGTTTTTTTGGCTGTATACTTTTTGAGTATCTCCTCACATGACAAAAGTGTTGTGACATTTTCTATAAAGAGAACAGGAAGATAAAATTCAGGCTTCTGGCATAGTTGATAGAAAATTTTTATTAATAATAATTTAGAAAAATTAAGTTTCATAGCTCATCACTAGTACTATTGTGTAAATTTTTAAGGTTGTTTTCTTCTTTTATAAGCTGTAGGATACGGATGAATTTCCAAAGACTAGCTTTTGAGTATGTGTATTTCAAGACCAAGTTTTTCGTCATCAGACATATGTTTCCACTGTCTGATACTGTTGGGCATGTTTATATAGTGACATGCCTCTGAGTCGGATGTTGACATCCTTGTGACCTGACAATACCTCAACTGGAAAGGAGGATAATAGAAAGTCATTCCTACACAGTGAAAGCTAGTAATGACATAGGAATATCCATGGAAGAGACTGTGAACCACATAAATACACCATAGTATACTCAATCTCAATGCATCTTCAGCTTCCTTTTAGCCAGATCTCAAAAATGACTGCGATCACTCCAATTACTATAGTGTACTTCCCATGAGAAAAGTATGAAGAAACTAAAGTGAAGAGAGAACTGTCTTAACTGATTTCATAGAAAACACTGTATTTTGGGGAATGTTGCAAGAGCAAATACTCAGACATTCCTAAGGCCCCTTGCAAGGACTTGGAAGTAAGGGGTCAGTAGGACATTGTAAGAGGCCTCAAAGCTTGTGCTTCATTGGTTTCCTGGTAAATCCATCTCTGCCTAGAGAGCTATGTTTTGTTTTACTAGACACTTATCTGCTGAATTCCTCTCTCACCCACAATCGATAGCTCTTCGTGGACATCAACAGAGCTATGTGGCACAAAGCGTCCATGTAGTTTCACGATTAACCCAGCTGAGCAGGTCTTTTCATACCAAAGACTATTTCAGTTATTTTAGTGAATTGCACTAATAAATTCAATCATGGTTTTAAACGTTGATCATTTGTTTACATCATAAAAGCAAACAATAATAATAGTTAACTCACATATGATGTTCCCTTATGTTTATATGATGTTTTTAGCTTTTCAATGTACTTTTCTATAGAGCACCATGGCTATTAACTAGATTCACTGTCACCAGTAAAAATCCAGACAATACATGTAAATATGGATTAGTAAAAAGACCCATCGTCTCACTTATTTACATAGAACAAAACCTGCATTTACCTACGGTATGATGGTTTAATGTATAAGCACACACAGCAGGAACTACGACGCCTCCCCATGTAAATACGGGCCATTCTGTATACACAAACTACTTCTATAACAACATGAAGATTCAATAAATAGAATTGAAAACCATAGTGCACTATTTTATCTTTATAAATATGTCATCTAAGCACTTTCAAGCATTCTAAAGAGCATTGTTATTACAAAGTTTTATTTCCAATAAAATATATACAAAAAATGAAAATAAGAATATAAGTAGAAACGCACAAAATAGGCATGGCATTCTGCTTTTTGTTTAAGTGATAATTCATCCCAATAGATCAATAGCATGTTACTCAAACCAGAAAAAAAAAAAAAGTCTGAATACCACCTTAACTAAGGGAACACCACATTATCTGTGACAAACTGCTTCTTGAACCTGAATCCATGTTCTGAACCCACATTATATGACACCAAAAAGCTGTTTTTTCTAAGCAAATGGTGGTGATGATTGACTCCGGGAAAAACTGACTTGAAAAGGTATTCCATAAAAACCAGTTTGATTCCTTTGTAAAGCAAAGACTTTCTTTGACTACACCAAACAAAATGTTATGATCATCTCTCATTCAACTAACACTAAATTAAAGTCTCACAAATTTATTTAAAATTAAAATTAACCTTGAAAATAAGTAAATGTAGTTCTGACGAAAAGAGTTTTTTATTTATCATTGGTAATTTTAAAAAGGTAAAACCCATAGATTAAAATAGATTAAATAACCAAAGATCTTTTTATTACCATGCCCCCAATATGTCAAAATTCCAGCTGTTTTAAAATTTAGCTATTATGACCTCCTAATATGTATATCATTTTTTTTTCTTAGGACAAAGATATTAATCTTGGTTCTGTAATTTATGAATCAACCTCAGATTCTATGAAGTCTCTGAAATTATAGCCATAATTTTCTTTGAAGAAAAATACTGTTAAAGGAAGGTGGTTCATAGTGTTCATCAGAATCTCAAATGGACTGTGACCCACAAGGCCTCAGTACCTAACTGGCATCACTGTCAGCTGGAGTGCAAGAAAGCAAAACACTAGAATCTAAGAAAGGCACCAGTGCCCCAGGAGACCATGTTTGAGTGTCTGTCTTCAAATGAATTTTTTATATTGATGAGTCAACTTTATATATAATTTTATTTGTTTCACCCAAGGTAGATTTCCCTCTTCCTTCACTGGGAACCAGTCATGTATCACAGAAAATACTTAAATGAAGAAATAGAACTCTTTCATTTAAGGTTTCTGAAAATTACTAAAATCTAAAGCTACATATTTTTCTCTTAGTTTCAAATAATTTGTAATAAGCATTGCAATTTCTGTTCCAAGTAAATAAAATGAGGTCTCAAAATGGTTGGCTCATTTTTTAAACTTAACATAATAGGCTAGTCTAAAAAATGAGAAATAAGCACTGCTTTTTGGTTCTTGTGCTGTGTGTGTCATTTGCTAGAGAGAAGCCTTAATATATATAGTCCATACTCATTTTTTCCACTTAACGTTTCATCACTCTGTTGCTCACTTTCTAAAAAGCTCTTCTTATTTGCTTGCCATTCCTTTTAGGCATATTAATTGTTCATATCCACTGATATTCACCTTGTTAAAAACTGACAGTGAAAAACCATCAATATATGCAGTCAGGATTTCATATTTTAAGATATGACTTCTAGAAATTCATTTTAATGCAGTAAACCTTCTGTGTTGTATTTTGATTTCCCTAAATTAGGAAGGTACTTCTCTTCACATTTTCATTGTTGTTTTTGTTTTGCTTTATTTGCTTTTTTAATTTTTTTTTAGACAGAGTCTTGCTCTGTTGCCCAGGCTGGAGTGCAGTGGTGTCTCTGCTCACCGCAACCTCCGCCTTCCAGGTTCAAGCAATTCTCCTGTCTCAGCCTCCCGAGTAGCTGGGACTATAGGTGCATGCCACCACACCCAGTGGATTTTTTATATTTTTAGTAGAGACAGGGTTTCACCATGTTAGCTACAATGGTCTCAATCTCCGGACCTTCTGATCCACCTGCCTCAGCCTCCCAAAGTGCTGAGATTACAAGAGTCAACCATCATGCCCAGCCCATTTGCTATTCTTAAATGTGTAGGACACTGTGTTTATTTTTTTCCCCATGGGATTGCATTTGGCTTCCAAGTAGTTTGATATTTGATCCAGAGTTGTAATATATTTAGTTTCTTAAGAAAACAAAAATGTCTTTTATTGATATCACCATTATTATTAATTTTTGCAATTACATTATGATATCCAGAGTTCAGAGTGCAAAGATAGAATAATCCTCTTGTTTCTGAACAACATAATAGCCTATTGGGTCTTCCAGGCCCTTCTGTGCTAGTAACATCATTCTTATCAAGTGGTTTTGTTCATCAATTACTCACTTTCAGGGAAAGGTATAATTCATTTGAGATAAAAAAAAATAAGAGCTTTTTAAAAAAGTTATTGACTATATTAAAAGTTCTTAAAAATTAATCTCATAAGATACTGAAACATCTACAGAAAAATAATAGAAAGTCTTTGATATTTAATATTAATAGCCGTGATTTTGAGATTGTTTTTAAGTTTGAATGATAAATTTGCTTGTTATAGAATATATATACACTTCAACCAAGAAGAAACGATTACAAAGCAAATTTATTGGGAAACAAAAAGCAGTTTTTTAATCATGTTGAACAATATTGATTTTAATGTTGTAAAATCCTCTGAACTCTGCTATGTGAGAGGACTAATTAAAATCACTTGAAACAGCTAAAGCATCTTATAATTTCTCTATGTTATTCATAAATCCACTGCCTGGAGCAAGTAGAAGATATACAGATGGCTTAATTCAGCAAGTTCCTAAAGTGAGATGTTTCAAAAGCTCAGAGAAGAGTTTCTTATTAATGTACTTTCGTATTAATGAAATCCACAGAAAAGCAGGAATATATTTGGAAATTTTTGAAAAATAGATTTGTAACATGTTTTGCATGTAAGATATTTTTCTCACTCCATTTCTATTCATATATATGTAGATGACTTAACTGCTTCCTCCCAAGATTTTGATTTTATCATTGTGACTGACTCTAAACCTGGTTTTCCCACTGGCACCAGAAGAGAGTCTTTTCTTGGAATCTAGAGTCTCAGCTTTGCAGTTCTACAGGAGAAATCTTTCCTTCACCTTTCATAACATACACACTATAGACAGACAGGCACCCTATACAAGAGGGGTGTGTGTGTGTGTGTGTGTGTACATACATCTTTAATTCAAAATAAATTTAAAAAACTGTTCCATTATAAAAAGATTTGATTAAATGTACTCTTTTCACCTAGCTATAGTAAACTATCAATTTAATGTGAGAGAAATTTTATGAAATCTATACATAATTCATGAAACCTTATTTTAGATACTAACTTTAATACATTTCCTTACCCAGGGGACCAATAGTGCAGGGGGTAAAAATTAATTGATCATAATTTCATCTTCTTTTTTATCCCTATTCTTTATAGAGTTACTAACAAACAGTGAAATAAACATGAGGTAACTGGATGAAGCACTGTTTATACCATCAGTCGACGATGCTCTTTATCAGTGTAGCCCAGATAAGCAACTAGGAGCTGAAACCCTTGGCAGAGTACTTTACCAATTGTACCTCTCATACTTACCGGGTGATTTCCAATGTATTCTGAGCTCCATCTGAAGATGGTGTTTTAAAAGGTATTGCAACATTAAAAAGCAAAGCATAATAGCTAAATTAAAGAATTCCTATTAGAACTTCTTTTTACAAAAAGTGTAACAAGTTTACCTGCCCCCAAATAACTATGCAGTGACATTTAGTTACATATAAAGAATTAAGTTTGCCTTTCTAATTTGGAAACTGTTAAAAGCATAAAGACCAAAAGAAGTAGTCAGGCACTGTGGCCATGCCTATAATCCCAGTGCTTTGATAAACTGAAGCAGAAGGATTGCTTGAGGCCGGGAGTTCAAGATCAGCCTGGGCAACATAATGAAATCCACCCCATCTCTTAAAAAAACTGAAAATAAAAAACAGGCAGCAGATATAAAGATATGATTCACAAAAAAGAAAATTTCAGTGGATAATACATGTATCTAAAAAAATTCAACCACATTTGCCATAAAAATGCAAATAAAATTAAATTGAGTGTCATTTTCTCTATCAAATTGGAAAATGTCTTTGAAAGATTCTGCAAAATGCTGCTAGATGTAGAATAAGACAGAAATGTTCATATTCTGCTAATGGGATATAAACTGTTACAATTTCTCTTGAAACAGTGGAGCAGTATATATCCTGAACTTAAAACACAGTTATGTATTTTTATTCTCTCCTCCAACCCAGTCTAGAAGATAATCAGAAATGCAATCAAACACTTGTATGCAAAGATATTCTATTTAATATTCAATAATCAAAAAGAAGCAACTTAAATGTCTAACAAATTTAAAATATTATACTAATTATTGTATAACTGTATTATGAAATCGTATTTACCCATTGGAGATAAGGTTTTGGTAGAATATTTTACACCAGGAGAAAATGCTTACTCTATAATGGAAAGAGAAATAAGTTATATCAATGAGTCGGTTGTCTATTAATGTATGACGTATGCGCATAGAACCCCTTTTATAATAAATAGCAAATAAGTATAGAATGATTATGACAACTGTTTTTTTAAATAAAAACAATGTAAAAGTATTGAAAGTCTATACAACTGTAATTCTAAACCTAGATTTATTATTAATCTATATTTAAGCCAAAAATATTTATCAATTATAAGGCTTACATTCTTAGAACTATGATTAGCCTTGACTGAAATTTTTAGTTTTTATTTGGAATATTGACAGCTAGGAAAATAAAAAAATGTGCTTTTAACCATGCCAAAATACTGGGAAGTCTTATTCCTGTGTTATCTGTCAATTCTAGTGACTGGTAAGCAGACAGGAGGGAGATGGGGAATCTGGTTGCACTCTAGAAAGCAGTAAGAGACGCTGGCTGTGACAGTCACACAGGAAGTCAGATACTATGGTAATAGTTTTTTCATATAACAGATAATTGCAACTTTTTTCTAGAAGTTAAAAAATAAGTAAAATATTTATTTAACTGATCACAGGTAACCAAACAATCATGAATACATTATTATGCAAAGTTTAAGGTGAATGGATAGATACTCTTTTTAATCATAAGAGAGCTGCCACAGCAGAAATACTTCAAGGAAATTCTCAAGATTTTTACTCATTTTCCTCTATCTATTACCAGCAACCATAAAATGTTAGAAAAATCAGAATATATGTGTTTAAAACAAGCAACCTGCATCTAATCCAAATGAAAAAAAATATCAGTCCCAGAAAGCTAGTCTTCATGATTGAACGTCAATCAGAGTCTGTTTCCTAGAATCCGTATTGTATTACCAAGGGGCAGAATGGTACTAAGTACACATATTTTGATGCACACCACACTAAAATGTATTGTGCGTGTCATCTTGGAAGAAGAAAAATTTCTACTGTATTCACTAGTTTCTAGATGTCGCAGTCATAAATATACCAGCTTGATATTTTCAATTCGAAAGAAATATGACCCTTATAAATGCTGGCATTTGTATGTGGATACTTTCTGAGAAGATCAATTTATGCACAGTACTGTGAATGTAACCTGATAAATTTCCCTCTGATGTAACACAGAAGGCCTGCTTGACCAAATCTGTATGAAAATCAAGGAAGGGTGGTACCACTTTTTCTCCACTTGTGGATGGACGGATCATCATATGAACTAAAAGTTTCATATACTGCAACTTCTACTCATCAGTTCTGAAATGTCAACAGAGTTGGGCATGGAGCTTTTCATTTTCTACAAAGGTTTTCTCGAGACAACATCAGTTAGATTTGAGACCAGGAAAAACACACTTTGATTAAGGCTTTGAAATTTCTCAAAGACAAAGAACAGAAGTCGATCTCATATTATGCACAGTCCAAATTATCATACTAAAGCTAAAGATGAGAAATGGTGTTGGTGTTTTAACTCATTGCTGATTGGTTTCTAGCTGCTAAAATCTTTCATTTTAAGAATATCTCGGGCCAGGCGCGGTGGCTTACGCCTGTAATCCCAGCATTTTGGGAGGCCAAGGCGGGTGGATCACGAGGTCAGCAGTTCGAGACCAGCCTGATAAACATGGTGAAACCCCGTCTCTACTAAAAATACAAAAAAAAAAAAGAAAGCTGAGCGTGGTGGCGGGCACCTGTAACCCCAGTGACTTGGGAGGCTGAGGCAGGAGAATCACTTGAAACCGGAAGGCAGAGGTTGCAGTGAGCCGAGATTGTGCCACTGCACTCTAGCCTGGGCAGTAAAAGCAAAACTCCGTCTCAAAAAAAAAAAAAAGAATATCTCCATGAGAGAACCAGAAAAATGACAATGGACATATATTTCTCCAATAAATTGTTGTATGTTTCTCTTACTATTTTGAATCTGGAGTGTCTCTAGAAGAAATACAAAGGTAAAGGTCGATCTTATGTCGGAATGTGGCTACCTTGTATATGGAATGGATATTGAAAAATAGATGTTGAAAATAAGCTCTGAAAAAGGGATGGATAACTATAAAAATACTTAAACACTGTATGTTTATTCAAACGTATTGAAGCAATTTGGTTTTCAAATTGGACTAAGTAACAGCAACCTTTCATGATTTTTAAAATAGATTGCCCTTAGTTGTGTTCTGAACCATGATTTGAAGCTGTATTCTTTTTATATTTCAGAATACGAGATGGCTCAATTATGGAGGAAATGTGACTCAATACATCTAAAAAGTATTCATTTGTCTATATGGAGATCAAAACATTTCTGCTTCTATCAGGTACTTTCTGATTAAATTTACATAAGTTACCTAACATCTCCGCTAGTTTTCTATCTCTGCAACAGAGATAACACTTCTGTCTACAAATAACAGAAAATTCAAAGAATTTAAATAAACTCTCTGTCGTCATTATTTTAGTATAAAATGTATTATTTAATTGTACCCTATTTGCTTATTTTCTTATAATGTCTCAATTTGTATGTGTAATGTATAACATATACATTTATATATTATGCTATTACCATATATTCTGCTGTCAGTCACTTTCTGTGATTACATGCATGCTGTCATGGAATGTCATATATCTGGAAGTGGGCTACAGTCTATTTCAGGTTGGAGGTATAATAGAATAGAATGTATGTTGTGCTTTTGTTAGTACAGCATTCTAAATACTTTTTTCTGATTCTTTGGACTAAAGTTTTCTTCTTTTGTCTGCTTCTTTCATATGACTTAGCATTTACTCAGTTGCAATATTTTTTTTTTTTAATTTAAATGCTTCTCCCCTAAATTTGCCTCTATTCTATCATCTTAGGTAAATATCTGCTCTCTTCGATTAGTTCATAGCAACTGATTTATATTTTGAATCTTTGTGTGACTTTCAAAAGTATTGCATTCTTAATTTTTTCTTGGATTAAACTGTCCAAAGGAATAAAAAAGATGAATTTTTGAAACTAAGCTTTTCTGTATGCCATCATTCACGAATTCCCTAAGATCCAAATTATAATTTGCACATAATAAGGCCTCTAAAGTTGAATTTCAGTAGACATTATGCTATCAGCTGGGTTGGAAGGAGTTGAGAAAGGGGTTGACTCATAAGGAGATACATCCAATACAGTCATCACTAAATCATGAAATCCTATTTTTTACCACTCCTAGATGAGATATAGCTCATGAAAAGGTATCTCCACTGATTCAAGGTTTTAGCAGATGAGTCTGAAAATGCTGCCAAAATCAAAACTAAATGTTCATGTTTTTCTTCTACACATTTGTTTTGCCTAGAAGGAAATGTAACCCCAGAAAATTCAAGTTGCCTGTACAAGTTCAGCCAGGATTGACTTAAATAATCTTGAATAAGTTACTTAACCTTTAAGATTCCAACATAGCTTTCTCTATTGAATAGGAATAGTTGTGGTGGACTATAACTCCATTCCTTCTAGCATTAAAATTTGTATGAGTCCTAGAAGCTCCATGGTTCATATAAAGTTCTATAAATCATATAAGTCCTGTAAGTTCATATGAATTTAGTCATATCTCATTTTCCACACACTATTCATTCAACAATATTTATTAAATATCTAATAGGTTTTATTTGCTGTTTGGTGCCTTAGTTCTGTAGCATCTAGGTGCAGTCTGATATGTTAACAATACAAGGTCAACATTTTATAGTTTCACCATTTTGTGAATAATCTCCTAGACAATGTGTTAAATTTATTTTTTCCTATTTCTGTGTATAGGGAAGGAAAAGATTATAGCCATTAAATTGTGATTTTTTTCCATTGATTTTACAATTTTAAAACTATTTTGATGGAGCAAAGTATTTCAATCCAATATACTGTATAGTATTTTAGTCAACATTGTGGTCTCTGGATAGAATCAGACCACCTGTATTCAAATTTGTACTTGCACTCTCCTTCAGCTTCGTTCTCTGTACTTCACTATCTTCTGCAAATCAGATAATACTGTAATTCTGCGGTAAGAATTAAATGATAGTCGTTTGTAGAATAATTTCTTGAATATTTTAAGAATAAAACTACTCTTTTCTGATATTATGGCAAATAAACTGATAAATTATTGTCAAATCAAAATATAATTATCAAGCATCCTTAATTTTTATAATTTAATTTATACACCTACTTTTTCTCAGAGACTAACTTCATGAGTGCAATTTAACACATCTCTAAGAAGTATCCATTTGCGTATATGGAGATCAAAACATTTCTGCCTCTGTCATGTATTTTCTGATTAAATTTAGGTACGTTACCTAACATCTCGAGACTAGTTTCCTATCTCTGCAACAGAGATAACTTTTTTCTATAAATAACAGAAAATTCAAAAAATTAAGTGAAGTAATTTTGGGAATAATTTTGACAACTTGGAATATGAGCCTGATGATCACTCTATTTGGATTTTTCATCCACCTGATACTTAATGTTGTTATTCTAGAAACTTGGGAAGACAACTCAGGGACTAAATTTTACAAGTCTGTCTTTGAGATCAAAATCCGTAAAGACAACCTATTAGAACACTGAAATAAACTCAAATAAAAGTAAGACTACATTGATCCTTCAGAAAAATGAAGACACAGTTCATGGCCTTCAAAATGCAGTTTCTCCAGTGCCTGGTGTCTGGCCTCAGCAATGAGACAGTAAACTAATATGTGACCAGTGTGTCTTTTAAAACCATGTAAACTCCTCCTTTTATTTCCTGTGACCACATAATAACAGCAAAACAGAATGTCAGTGAAATTTTGGGTCAGTTCTTTACAGAAAGTTGAAAAATATTTTGAGTGCTTTTCAAGGAATTAAACTGACCCAGCAGATTAATTTAGACCAATAGAGGCTTCACTCTTTAAAGCCAATTCTCTCTGCAAAACTTCAATAGCAAAGCCAGGGTAGTGGAAAAATTGCAAACAAAAATATTTTCAACTGAAAATATGAAAACAGATTCAGTCTCCTTTAAGTGATCTATAAAGTACTTAGCCTCATCATTGGCATGTAGAACAAGTCAATGTACTTGTTTAAAATTTTTAAATATTTGTACAGTTATAACCAATAAGAACCAAACAAGCAGCTCTCTAGCATGGGAAACACCAGGTCATAATATCAATATTTAAAGTATATCCTAATTTGCCAACTAATTTATGGACATTATCCCATCATTTAGAATCAGAAAACTCTGTTACCACATTTTTCTAAGCAGACACAAAAAACTCTCTACTGGAAGTATGCCAATTCTCAAGTATCATGTGAGCATTTAGAAGAATACATATTGATTGGAAGGTGACTAAGCTGAAATTAGTTTAATGAATTATAAATATTCAGTGTCCCTGATAGATATTATTTTTCTTTGAAAAGAAATATGTTATTTTTGTAAAACTTTCAAACATTGCTTAATTTGAAAACCATCTATCTTCATTTGGCCGCTGCCTTTCCCAAATCTCTAACAAGACTATGAATTAGTAACTTCAAGACAGTATAACTCACCATTAAATTTCCTATATCTGAGAAAGAGCTCTTCATTAAAACTCTGCTTCCAAAATGAGATTCAATCATGGCAAATGCAAAACAGTCCACATATGACAGGAAAATCACAAATGGAAATACAAACTAAATTGTAGCTTACTATGAATTATACCTTTAGAATAGTTCTTGGAAAAGTCAAGCTTTTTCTTCAATTAAATGATGTATATAGGGAGACAAATGAGAGCCAGAATCTAGGATTTCAGAATGAAACAAGTTCTAGATAAATTCAAATCTCATTGCAGAATCATTTAGCCAACAGCCCATATGGCCAGCTGCACCTTTATGAATGTGACAAAGCAGAGTGGTTTGAAACAGCTCAGCAAAAAAAAAAATATATATATATATAAAGCACTTGGACATTCAATGGGGATAAATTATAGCTTATAAATTTTGTATTTATCTAAGAAATGAAATTCAAAACGAATTGCTTAAAATTTATATTCATAGCATATATGCATTCTGAGGTAGCTGTTGTAAGAAAGGGCAATTTTAACAATGAAATGTTTCTCGTATTATTTTCAGAGAAATTAATCTTAATTAAATCAATATGTGGGTTTTTTTTTTTTTTTTTTTTTTTTTTGGCTATGTAGAGTTTCCATATATTTGACTACTACCTTTTATTGTACTAGTTTGCTCTGGAAATTTGAAAGAAAAGACCATAGAAAAGGAATACCCAAATACTGGTTATTATGGTGAAGATATTTGCAATATAAAAGGATTCTCATTGTTGTGCTAGAATAAGAAGTGTTGGGGCATATTAAAATATCATTTTCATAATGGCTTGTAAGAGTGTAGACAAAAAGCAAGGGACATTTGTCATGAAAAAGATTACCCCAATAGTCAGTATACATTTCAAGATTTTTAGTCACATTACGTTATTACTAATAATCTGGCATGTATATATCATCTGAATGGTTATTTATATGCCATTGTTGTCCCTCATTTGCTCAAGTGTCTTTAATTCAGCAAGTTTATTTAATGAAACACATTCATAATAAAACATTAATGGAAACAGAATTTTTGAAAAATGGAAGACTGAGATTGATTGAACTTTTATTTTAACTAAGAAGCAGAATTCTGTACAGGTATACAGTATTTGAAAACTCAGCAGATCCTTTTAAATGTAAACACTTAATATATATATAACCTAGTCTCAGAGAGGTAACTTAGGACATTAAGTTATAAACTATGCAGATCCCACTTATTTTTCATTCACCCCATGGTCATGACACTGGTCTAGGGCTTGGATTGGAGCCAAAGTTTCTTCACCGGTATCTAGAAATGGGAATGCCTTCAGGAAGGAGGCTAGAGGGCAAGACAAATACCATTTACTGGGCAAAGTCAGGGTTTATTAACAAGAAAAGCCAAGATCAGAAAACCACAGGCAAAATTGCTATGTAGGTCATAAAACCAGAATTTTAGAAGAGACATGGATAGGATCAATATTGCTGCATTTTGGACAGCAGTGATGTGTAGAAGATGGGTGGGGAAATAATGGAGTTGGCAAGAGAAAGTGACAGGTGGCATCAACATTTGCTTTCAATAGCTAGTGCATATACATTTCATGGAAGACCCTGTGGTCTCTAAAAGCCACGACTGGTGTAGCCAGTGGGAGGTAAGTCCAGTTCTTTCATTTTTGAAATTTTCCATACTATCACAGTCTTATATTTAGCCTTTTTCTTGAAAATATTTCTATATAGAATTGTTATTTTCTTGCTGTGGTAAGCACAATATGAGGACAGACATTTAATAATATTAATAGCTAACATTTGTTGAATGGTTAGTGTCACCAACCAGGAACTTAGCACTTTGAACATCATACCTTATTTTACAAAGTAGTAGTCTATTTACATTTTAGTTCTGATGTAACTAAAGTTCAACAAGGTTGTATGATTACCTGTTTGTAATCATAACAAAGGGATGATGCTCACTTTAACATGATAATTATGCCCTCTGCTGGTAGTTAATAGTTTCTATACCATCTACTTTTTGAAATGATGCTTGTAAACAAGAGCCCAGGACGATGTCATCATGTGAATTAATTATGCACTACTTTTATAACTCTGGTTTGCTATTCATAAGGTCAACATTGTATGAAGAAGGCCATGAAAACAGGATATATTTCAGAGGAAGGAAGATTTTTATTAAAAAGTTATATTCCAGGAACTGATTTTCAAGTCTGGAAAGGAAATTGCCTTTAGTAGGGGTAGGACATGAAGTGGGGAAATTTTATTAAAGTGTTTGAAATTATTATAAGTCAAAAAGTGTGCCAGGGAAAGAGCTATCTTTGAGACTGGATATTTGTGGCAGTAATAGGAAATAAGTATCTGTCTTCAGGATGCAGCATTTAGCATTAGGAAAAAATAAAAGACACAAACAAAATATCAATAACCAAAACAAAACATACTTGTAATCAGATGTATTTTATTTATTTATTTATTTATTTATTTATTTATTTATTTATTTAGCAAAATTGAGCAAGAGTGAGAATGGAATGGTGCCAAGGGGGCAATTTTTCTCAGGATGTAATTGGAAGACCTAGCCATCATTCAAATCTTCAGATTTGCATTGCTCCAATTTCATCTGAAGAGCACCAGATTCAGAAAGCAGTCTCTGATTTTCTTCCTTGGAGGAAGAGCTAGTGTAAGGCTCTATCCATGATACAGAAGCTGGCAGAAGTTGAGATTTCTCAGTGCTGTATGTTCCCATTTGCAAGATCATCTGGAGGAAGTATTTAGGACCATCTACAAGGAAAAACTAAGACTTGTCCTAGAAAACATGGCCTTCTCTTCTTCAACTATTCTTCATATTATCGTCATGTCAGCAGAATTCTTCACAGGGATCACAGTAAATGGGTTTCTTATCATTGTTAACTGTTATGAATTGATCAAACATAGAAAGCTAATGCCAATTCAAATCCTCTTAATGTGCATAGGGATGTCTCGATTGGGTCTGCAGATGGTGTTAATGGTACAAAGTTTTTTCTCTGTGTTCTTTCCACTCTTTTATGTCGAAAAACTTCATGGTGCAGTAATGATGTTCCTTTGGATGTTTTTTAGCTCTATCAGCCTCTGGTTTGCCACCTGCCTTTCTGTATTTTATTGCCTCAAGATTTCAGGCTTCACTCAGTCCTGTTTTCTTTGGTTGAAATTCAGGATGCCAAAGTTAATATCTTGGCTGCTTCTGGGAAGTCTTCTGGCCTCTGTGAGCATTGCATCTCTGTGTATTGAGGTAGATTACCCTAAAACTGAGGAAGAGGACGCCCTCAGAAACACCACACTTTATTTTGCACACAAAACAAAGATAAAGAAAATTAGTGAAGTGCTTCTTGTCAACTTCGCATTATTATTTCCTCTAGCCATATTTATGATGTGCACTTCTATGTTACTCATCTCTCTTTACAAGCACAATCGTCGGATGCAACATGGATCTCATGGCTTTAGAAATGCCAGCACAGAAGCCCATATAAATGCATTAAAAACAGTGATAACATTCTTCTGCTTCTTTATTTCTTATTTTGCTGCCTTCATGACAAATATGACATTTAGTTCACCTTACAGAAGTTACCAGTTCTTTATGCTGAAGGACATAATGGCAGCATATCCCTCTGGCCACTCAGTTATAATAATCTTGAGTAATTCTAAGTTCCGACAATCATTTAGAAGAATTTTCTGCCTCAAAAAGAAATTATGAAGAAGAAGAACAGTGTGAACTATTTCTTTCCTTGATATAGATTCAATGGACTTACTTGGGTTTTGTGTGCTGACTCTCCCTCTCTCTAGTAATTTTCTGCCAGTGTCTGATCCCCAAGACAAGTGAGGCACTAAATTTGATGTTGGATGGGTGGGATGTGTCTTTTTTTCACGACTTACATACTTAAAACTATTGTGATGGTAATACATTTCAGTAACAATACTTGCACTGGAGTAGAGTTACATTTTAGAAATTAAAAAAATACTAAGACTTCATTCGGCTGAGCAAGGTAGTTCTTTTAATCTCTCTACCCAAGTCATCGGGAAGCACCTGGTTTAAACAAGAAAAAGTATCTTGATTTAGTTCAAGAATTGAAACAATAAAATAATTTGGCTTTAGGGACATTTAAGTATTTTTTAAAGAGATTCAAATTTTATGTTGAAACTGTCTGTCATAACATGTCCTCAGCAATACTAGTTATGGTCTTATGTTGCTTTTGATTTCGGATTGGAAGATGATAAGATGCAAATTGAGTTGGCATGCCTATGCATACATAAACACAATCCAAAGTCTCAATTATGTTACAAAACAGAAATCTTTTCCAACTCTCAGGAGTACTAAACCCACTCCCAGAGAGAATGTGGAGGAGGTTGCTGATAGCCGGATCCCAGGGAACAAATGTTCAACACCAGGTATCTTAACTTCTTTCCAACTGAGAATTTTGTCTGGAGTATGGCAGCATCAAATGCTTTGAAGGTCTAAAGTAAAACAGATCTCTGTTTACTCTTGAAATCTATTGCTAGATTTGAATTGATTCTGCTCTTTAAGGATCTCGAATAGTCTTACTTTAGGAAAGAAAAATATGTTTTGCAATATCTGACATCACTTAGGATATCTGTTTAAATCTACAAAATCCACGCCGGATGCAGTGGCTCATGCCTATAATCCCAGCACTTTGGGAGGCCAAGGTGGGTGGATAACTTGAACCCAGGAGTTTGAAACCAGCCTGGGCAACACGGCAAAAACCCATCTCTACAAAAAAATACAAAAACTAGCCAGACATCGTGGTGCATGCCTGTAATCCCAGCTACTTGGGGCCTGAGGTGAGGGAATTGCTTGATCCCACGAGGTGGAGGTTGGAGAGAGCTGAGATTGTGCTACTGCACTCTAGCCTGGGTGACAGAGCAAGACCCTGTCAAATAAGTAAGTAAATAAATCTATAAAATCCTTATTGGCTCTTGAAGATAAAAGATACATTTTAGTATTTTAATTGTAAATAAATTGCTATTAAAGTAGATTAAAAGTTGCTGGGATGAGGGAAAAAACTAAATATGTGTAGGAATATGTGCAATTATTTGCTACCAGATAAAAAAAAATTAGAATCTTTATTAGTATTTCCCTGACTATACTCTGAGAGAGAGGTTCTCAAATTTGACCAGACATCGGAATCCTCTGGAAGGCTTGTTAAAACACAGATTACTGGGCCCCACCTCCAAAATTTCTGACTCAGCAGGTTTGAGATAGTACCTAAGCTTAGCATTTCTTATGAGTTTCCAATGATACTCATGCTCTTGGTCACACTTTGAGAACTGATTTAGAGTCACTGTACTACAGAGATTAAGAACCTGGCCTCAGGCCAAACTGGATGGGTTTGCCTCTTGACCAAGCTGCTTATTAGATGTATAATCTTGGGCAAGATGTTAGACTATCTTTCTCCGTTTTTTCATCTGTAAAATGAGATAATAAAAGTAACTACTCCCAAAGATTGCTGTGAGATTTTGCTGGCAAGTGTAAAATACCTAGAACAGTACCTGGTCCACAGCAAAGATCAGTTAAGACCAAATATTGCTTTAAGTCAATAAAAATGTTGAATTGCCACTATCAGGAAGGCATGAATATTATTTCTTAAACTTTTCTAGTGTTTGAAATTGGGCAAATAAAACTAAAATTCTACATTAGTACTTGAGAAAAAGAGGTGAAGTCTACTTCAGTTTAGAATGGTAAATAGGGTTAGTATTGGATGAGTCATAAAAGAGAATAAATCAGTATTTTGGAATGCTGTAAAAAGCAACAGGCTAAATAAGGTGGTGAAACAGGAATTATAAACTGCTGGAGGATGACAAATAGACAATAAGCATCTTAGGGTGGGAGTAGAAGAAGGGACCAAGAGGCTGAAAGGTGAGGTAAAAGAGAGGAGAGAAGGCAATATTGACCATTTTGCCTGGGTCCTTTGGAAAAGCTGCTGATGGTGGGATCCACACTGGTCTCAGCTGTGGTGCACTGTGGTGTACATGGTGCATGATGGATGCTTGACCTGGTAAGTAAATATGGAACAACATAATTCCTTCTTTGAAGTATCACTGCCCCTTAGTCAAGGGAGCATATTTTAATCCGTATGACTGGAACATAGATAACTGAGGAAGGAGGTGTCTAACCATAATAAATTTAAGAGGCTCCTTAGAAAAAAGGGGGGGAAAACATAAATTAACAAGCAAACTTTGAACATCAGAAGCGCTGACATGGACAACCTCAAACTTGAAAGGCAACCAAATTTACTATAGGCACAATATGATAGCATCATACATTATTAGGTGTCTTTTACTCATGCATAGCCCTACTTTGTAAACAAATCTACCATATATTGATCTCTATTTCTGAAAGTGATCAAAAGGCCCACTTTCCTACAGCAATCACTGATCCTCTGTTTAGAAATACATACTCTAAAATTTATTGAGGTTCTGTGGTGCAATAAGCATGACTGTCCTAAAATGACATTGAGAGCTCACCGTTGGTGGCCTGGACACTGAGAAAATTAGAATTTGGGTCTGCTACCAACTCCTAGTGGTAAGGCTGTTTTCAAACTCAACCTATCACTGAATTGTTAGCCCTTTCCCCTGAAAAAGAGGAATGCAACTTCACACAGATTCCCAAAGTCACCAGGTACCAATAGACAACTTTCCCAAACAACACCTCCACGAACAGCTGGTATCCAAACTCAGTAAAGATGGTGCCCAGATAACCTGTTAGTCAGTCTGTTCTGCCTGTCTTCTTCCATTGATAAAATTGCTCTCAGGCTTGCTCTGTGATAAAGGAGAATGACAAGAGGAGGAATTCTTACCACCCAAAATGTTCACCCACCATGTGTCCAACAGAGTGTCCTGGGCCTGGTCATTTACCCAGGGGATATTAAAAGGATTGGACCTCACAAATGCACTTATTTTTTTCCTTATCTTTCGTTGTAAATTTGTTACCCATGAAAGTCTATTCCCTATCCCATACTGTGTGACATGACAGATGGTGGCCACAAAGTGGCTGCTTTGCACAGCTGTTTCAAGGATAAACTCAGGCATGTTCAATCTCCAGTGTCCAGTCTTAAAGCCCCTCACCTTCCCAACAGGTTTCCAAAAGGTGCCAGCTCATTTCCCACTGCCAGTTCTCTTATTGTGCTGATATGTGATTAATATGGCTTTATGGATCTGAATTTATGTAAATATGTTATTTTATTATCCTCTCACCTTTCTTATGCTTCAATTCTTATCTAGTTGTGTTGGTTATTTCCAGTTTGGAAATCCTCTTTGGTAGAGAAAGAGACAAAATAGGAGTTAGACTGTTTAGCTACATTATGGCATTAGTTGATATTATTTATTCTTCCCAAGTAAAGAAAGTCTCTTGTTTTTATTTTCTTTTTCTGAACATTATTTAAAGCCTATATTACTTCTTTTTCAACTTATAGAAAAAAGTTGCAATTATCTGTTATATGAAAAAATTATTACCATAGTAAATTTTAAGTTATTTCATTTGTACAAATATATGTACTTTAAATAACTTACTCAAAAGCGTTCATGTTCCTTAATGCCTAGAAATACAGAAATCAGAGTGTTGAGGTTTTCATTTGCCACAACTTGTTGCGTTCCCAAATATGTGGAGCTGAGAAACTCAAAATTTCTAACTCTAAACTTCTAATTTGGAAATTCAGAAATACACATTCAGAATTACCTACCAAAGAGGAAAGTTTTGGATGGTTCTACATATAATTGAAGTCAGTTGACTACAAAATAATGTTTCCATATAAGAAAATTCCAAGAATGCATTCATGAGAGCATTAAAGAAAATTCCAGAATGTTGCTTATGCTGTTCATCTATCCAAACTCCTTTACCTTCTTCTTCCCTTTTATTAAGTACTCTACTGTCATCAAGGGTTAGTAATGTTCTCAGATGCTCTAAGAAATATTTGGAGACATTCTCAAGCTTCAGAGACCTTCCTCTCACTAATTTCTCATGGGAGTAACTGTCAGGACAAATCACTTGGCATTTAGCACCTTATCTCATGATGTATTCTTATAGGTTTGTATCTTTTCTAGCCAATTACTTATAATTTACTTGAAATCTGGAGTCATAATCTATTTTTGTACCCCAAACAACTAACAATAGTGAACTAAACATAAGTAGGTATTTGTATATATGCTTTTGATAAAGAAACATATGTATCTCTACGCAAAAAACAATGAGGCATAAATCAGATAGCATAAAGATAGGTTAATTTTATTTCCAAAACTATAAGAGATTTGGTCAATTCAACTTTACTGATGTTTTCATTAGAAAGAAAAAAAAACCTTAAAATTGAACATCAGGGAAAATAATACAGAAAAAATGTATTTTGGTTTCTCAGTTTATAAACTAGGACAAAATTATAAGTAATGCACTGCCACCTGGTGGCAAACATTCGCTTTAAATGACATGAACAGTTAAAGGAAAGACTCCAGCCACTATGGATCTTTGTCTAGGAAATTTTATATTCCGTTAGAAAAATATTAGAAGAGAAATTAACACCCATATCTTAGGAGATTTTGGACCAAAGAAGAGTAAATAACTAGCCCAAATCAAATAAACTGTAAAAAAAAAAATGTCAAAATTATATATGGGATTTATGAGATAATTGGAAACTTGAATTGTGGATATTCAATAATACCAATGAATTGATGTTCATTTTTTTAGATGTCATAATGGTGCTATGTTTTAAAAATAAAAGTGTTCTTATCTTTTGGGGGTAACATTCTGATATAATTACTGATAAAATATTGTGATGCTTCAAAACAATATGGGAAGGGAGAAAATTTGGAGATATATTTGAGGCAAGTGTGTGAAACAGGATTAGCTATAAAAGGTAATTTTTTAAACTGGATGATGGTTACATGGGGGATTCATTACCAATGTCTACTTTTGTATATATTTGAATTTTTCTATTTTAAAAAGTCTTTTTTTAACTTACCAAGAGATATGTATCTATTGAGTGTAGGATTTGATTAACCAAAAGAAGGAGGAATTTTCCCCATAAATTATGTAGCAGAGGCTGAGCGTGGCAGCTCACACCTGTAATCCCACCAATTTGGGAGGCCAAGGTGAGAGGATTTCTTGAAGCCAGGTGTTTGAGACCAGCCTGGGTGACAGAGCATGACTGTGTTTCTGAAAAAAAGAAAAAGGAAACAAAAAGAAAATTATGTTACAGAAATCTGTAGGTTGAGCCATAGATTACAAAGAACTTGTAATCTTTGTTTGTTTTAAGAAATATCCTTTGAAGAAATTAAGTCAACCTTCTTAAGCCCCAGGTGAAAACTGCCTCTCAGAATCACGTAATATATCAAATATCAAACTCATATAGCTTTATAAAGCCGATAACTAAACAGTTACGAAAGGTGAGTTGTCAGGACCTACTTAGTAAAACTGAATTGGAGTTCAGTTATTCATATGCTCTCTTTCTGTGTATTTATTGAGTATTGAGCTTCTTGTGCTGATTTTCAACCTTTGGAAATAAAAGCGTGAGATTTATTGCTTTGTTGCTAGGTTTTAGGCAACAACCAGAGGCCCTAGTTTTACTTTTCTTTTTCTACTCTGACTTGAGTCTGGTAGAAATTTAATTCTGTTTCTTAGCAACCCAGATGAGCAAAACTTAAATGTACTTTGACTTCTTTTGTAAAGCAAAGGATAATGTTTCCCTTAAAAACTGTTAGTCTCTCTTGGCTTTACAGAAAAGATTTGCTGAGATATATTACTCTAAAACTTTTATGAAAAGCTATCTTTCAAACGGTAAGTGAAGTAACTGGTTTTCTAATGAATGCTCCTGCCTTTTGTTTTTATTTTGAATTCTTCTTGTTTGTCAAACTGACTAGCTCTTTTGAGCCTATATGTTTTATATGTTAAGGTATATAAGATGAATTCACTTATGAGAAAAGCAATTCATTTATCCATGATATAATAAATGAATAAGAAATTATGAAAATTATATTAAGAAAGAGAAAGCCCTGCTAAAAGACAGTGTTGAATTTCCCTTCATACAAGTTTACAAATGAGCATGAATTTGTGGTCTAAAAAGTTTACCGTGATCACGATAGCAGATTATATTACTTTTTTTGTATTGACAATTCATTAAGTTATCAAGTGTATCTGTATCTATTTATTTACCTGTCTATAGCTACCTGTCTATCTACCTCCCAGATTTAATGTTATAAAATTAAACTCAGATATGTAGGCAAAGGAACTTTAAATTTGCATATATTTACTAACTAAAGAAATGTATTTATTTTTCTATTAGCAAATTTAAAAGCAGATAACAAAAATATTTAGTGACTTTCCTGGAGAAAATATTTGAGGAAGAAATTCAAATGAATGTTTTTTGCATTGTCACTATTATGGTGAAGTTTTTCATTAATTAGAAAAAAATATTTTTAGATGTTTGGATTTTACATACAGTTTTCAAAACGTGAATGTAATTTTCACAATTTGGCAAACATAGTTATTATGATTGAAATATATAAAATTTGCATTTTTGTAAGGTTGAAAATGGTTGAATAGCAATTTCACACAACTCAATCTAAAACATGCAGAATTATGCACAGAATTTGTAGAGACAGAAATCCTTGTCTTAATGATTTTATAATCTAATTAGGAGTTGACATAAATAAATCGTCCAGGTACAAGTCAAAATGAAGATTTGAATTCATTGTTGTATTCAGAAACAGAAAACATAAATCCTGATACAGAGATTTGAAAATGCTTTGATTGGAGGCAGCGTTTAAACTGATCCTTGAGGTATAAATATACTATCTTAGGTGTAGAATAAATCTGCTTATTGAATGCAGATAAAGTCATTCTTTTATTTTCAATGAAACTTCTTGGACAACATATAGCTTTTTAAAAGCAACATTTACTATTAAATCTTTAAATAAGAATATTACTAATTTATTTTTTCCTTAATTTTTCATATTTCATAACTTTGTATTTCTCTAATCTTTAGTTTTTCCATATAAAATGAAAACTATGGTGCACTATTCCATTACAGTCTTCAATTATTCAACTAGACCTCCAGTTGATTTATTTCTGCTTAGGAACTACAAAGACATATGTGATTTTGTGATTTATATGTAATAGAAGCTTAATTTTACATACATATTATTCAAAAGGATAATATGTTATAATAAATGTGTAATATAAGGACAAAATAAGGTATCATACAGAAGTGAAATAAATGTATTCTCTTTTAAAATGTGGCATAGTACATTGAGGCCTTGAATGTACTTGCTTCACTTCAGAACACAATGCAACAAGCTCAGAAACAGAGATGACTATCAAAACCACAATGAGATACCATCTCACACCAGCTAGAATGGCTGTCATTAACAAGTCAGGAAACAACAGATGCTGGAGAGGTTGTGGAAAAATAGGAATGCTTTTACACTGTTGGTGGGGGTGTAAATTAGTTCAACCATTGTGGAAGACCGTGTGGCGATTCCTCAAGGGTCTAGAACTAGAAATACCATTTGACCCACTGATCCTATTTCTGGTTATATACCCGAAGGATTATAAATCGTGCTACTATAAAGACACATACACATATACGTTTATTATGGCACTATTCACGATAGCAAAGACTTGGAACCAACCCAAATGTCCATCAATGATAGACTGGATTAAGAAAAGGTGGCACATATACACCATGAAATACTATGCAGCCATAAAAAAGGATGAGTTCATATCCTTTGCAGGGACATGGATGCAGCTGGAAACCATCATTCTCAGCAAACTATCACAAGGACAGAAAACCGAACACTACACGTTCTCACTCATAGGTCAGAGTTGAACAGTGAGAACACATGGACACAGGGCGGGGAGCATCACACACTGGGGCCTGTCAGGGGGTGGGAGGCTGGGGGAGGGATAGCATTAGGAGAAATACCTAATGTAAATGTCGAGTTGATGGGTACAGCTAACCAACATGGCTCATGTATACTTATGTAACAAACCTGCACATTGTGGACATGTACCCTAGAACTTAAAGTAAAAATAAAAAGAAACAGAGATGACTACTGCACTGAAAAACTACAGCAATTCCAAGTTTGTCAGTTTATCATGGAAAAGTCTACAATGTTGTATAACAAGTTTAAGAACATGTTTTTGGTTGGTGAAGGAGATTCCATGATCACACAAAGTGCTGAATAAATTTCTTGCTGAACAAAGACAACATGAGGAAGCAAATAAAACCAAAGATTAAGGGAAGAAAGGGCCAAACAAAAGCTAGAAAAGGGCTGGGTGTGGTGTCTCACTCCTGTAATTCCAGCACTTTGGGAAGCTGAGACGGGCAGTTCATGAGGTCAAGAGATCGAGACCATCCTGGCCAACACGGTGAAACCCCGTCTCTACTAAAAACACAAAAAATTAACTGGGCGTGGTGGCACACACCTGTAGTCCCAGCTACTCGGGAGGCTGAGGCAGGAGAATCGCTTGAACCCAGGAGGCGGAGGTTGCAGTGAGCTGAGATTGTGCCACTGAACCACTCCAGCCTGGTGACAGAATGAGACTCCATCTAAAAAAAAAAAAAAAAAAAAAAAAAAAAAAGTCTAGAAAAGAAACAGATACAAGGACTCTAAGTGGAGGATTTGATGCTCGAGACAGTAATTAACCACAACACAATGGAGAGAGCAATGAAGAAAGCACGCAACCATGAGGCCAGCACTAAGAAACAGCCATCCAGTGATGAGAGAAAGACGGAAATATCTCTGATGGATTCTACTAGGTTGACATACCTGGAATGTAGAGAGCACTTGAGAAGTTTGTAAAGTTTTCATTTAACATATTTAGACAGCTGAAAGTTTAAAAATTTTTATAAGCATAGGTTTTGATGTTGAAAACTCGTTTTGAGGGAAAAATCCCTGTATCTTTGTTTAAAGGTAATTAAATAGTATCACTAACTGTTCCTGTGCAGTAGTAACAGCCACCTTATATAGTAAATGTTGGGCAAAATCCATTTAGAAAGTGTTAAACTGCATTTCCAGACATGGTTGTAGTGTATTTATAATTAGTACATGTATATTAATGTATAATTGCTAGTAGAACAAAGTTATATTTTTAAAACTGTGACTTGTAGAAACCTTTCCAGTTTTCCCAAATGCCATGGGTTTTGTGTATAGTTTATACAAATCTTTAATTTTCCAGACTGTCTTTTCAGTTTGTGGGTTTTGTGAAATTTAAGCATTCTTATGTTAGACAATATGTTACAAAAAGTACTCACTCTCTTCTTTTATCAAAAGTTAATTTTAATCTCAGTATACATCATGCTACATTCTCCGTCTTCTTTGAAATAATGTGTGGTCTGTATACCTTTTTGTATGACAACTATTAAAAGATAACCAACTGGCATGAACTGACTGAGAATTCTAAGTATAAAACTCAAGTTCATTTTTGAGGGTCATTTAGTTTTGCGACAGGGCATTCGGTGAAGTCTTGTGACTTCCCTGCAGACAACAGGTTGAGTATATATAGGAATGAATCTGGCTTTAGGTCTCAGTCATTTGAGATCTTTTATTGGTAGCCACAAGTAACTAAAACTGAAAACTAAGCTTATTTTTGAGAAATGGCTCAAGTTTCTGGTTTTTTCTTTTTTTAAGTTGTATTCATTAAGGAAGTCACTAGATAGCATTTCACTGGAAAAAAAAATCAGTCCATGATGCTTATGTGGTAAATATAAGAAAATGCTATGTAAGGAAACTAATCTATTTGAAAACATGGTTCTATTAGAAGAAAAATTTTAATTTCATTTCTGTATCATACACATGGAAGAATTGCAAAAATACAAGCATGAGTTTCTCCAATGTACTTTGATAGTTTGTATATTGGCATCTATGGACTAAATCAGGGTGAAACCAATGTTAATACAAAATTTAAGGGTATGTTAACTAAAGCAGGGGCCCCCAACCCAAACCAGGCCACACAACAGGAGGTGAACGGCGGGCCAGAGAGCAAAGCTTCATCTGTATTTACAGTCACTCCCCATTGTTTCCATTACCGTCTGAGCTCTGCCTCCTGTCAGATCAGTGGTGGCTTTAGAGTCTTACAGGAGCGTGAACCCTATTGTGAGCTGCACATGTGCTCCTTATGAGAATCAAATGCCTGATGATCTGTCACTGTCTCCCCTCACCCCCAGATGGGACAGTCTGGTTGAAGGAAAACAAGCTCAAGACTCGCACTAATTCTACATTATGGTGACTTGTATAATTATTTCATTACACATTGCAATGTAATAGCAATAGAAATAAAGTGCACAGTAAGTGTAATGCACTTAAATCACTCTGAAACCACCTCCCCATCCTTCCTCAGTCTGTGGAAAAGTTGTCTCCCACGAAGTCACTCCCTGGTGCCAAAAAGATTGGGGACTGCTGAACTAAAGGATGGTATTTCTAAGATATTTTGACTATTAAGTTGTTTAATACTTTTCAATAAGTAGGATATTTACCATGTTTTGAAACTATATGAATGTGGGAAAATGACTTAAGACTAACGTTCAGGTGTGACATTGTATGGTTTGACCCTCTAGGATCATTGTTTTTCTCTACAGATTATAATTTTTGAATTATTTCAGTAATTAGGTTTTTGCTTTGGAAAGATCTTACGATGGAACTAGGAATTACTGCTTTGAGAGAACCTGCGTACATACTGGTCATTATCTGTTTCATCCTTAGTACAATTTTAACTTGTACAGATTTATTCTAATTAACCCATAAGGGTCAATGTGTAAACTTGTTTTGATTAATTATACTAAATATTGTTGCTAAGTATAGTTAACCTAATCTGCTATGAAACATTAGAATTGATTTCTTCCATCCTACTGTATGTTTTTACCCATTAACCAACTTGTCCTCATAACCCCCTCTTACCCACCCACTCTTCCCAGTCTGTGATATTCATCATTCTATTCTCTATGTCAATGTGATCAAGTTTTTTTAACTCCCACATATGAGTGAGAACATGCAGTGTTTGTCTTTCTGTGCCTGATTTATTTCGCTTAACATAATGACTTCTATCTCCATCCATGTTACTGCAAAAGACCAGGATTTTGTCCAGGCGCAGTGGCTCTATAATCCCGGTACTTTGGGAGGCCAAGGTGGGTGGATCACCTGAGGTCAGAACAAAAATAAGCC
Organism: Rhinopithecus roxellana; assembly: GCF_007565055.1. Taxonomy (NCBI): domain Eukaryota; kingdom Metazoa; phylum Chordata; class Mammalia; order Primates; family Cercopithecidae; genus Rhinopithecus; species Rhinopithecus roxellana. The sequence continues at coordinate 138,216,731 of NC_044554.1, forward strand.
AGGCATGGTGGCGGGCACCTGTAATCCCAGCTACTTGGGAGGCTGAGGCATGAGAATCACCTGAACCCGGGAGGCAGAGGTTGCAGTGAGCTGAGACCATGCCATTGCACTCTGGCCTGGGCAACAAGCCCAAAACTCCATCTCAAAGCAAAACAAAACAAAACGAAAGACAGGATTTCATTCTTTATTTTATGGTTGACTGGTATTCTACTGTGTGTGTATATACCACATTTTTTAAATCTTGTGTTCAATTGGTGGATACAGCTGGATTTTATATCTTTGCTAATTTGGGAGTTTTTGTTTTTGTTTTTTGTTTTTTTGTGTGACAGGATCTTACTCTGTCACCCAGGCAGGATCATGATTCAGCAGTGGCATGATCATGGCTCACTGCAGCCCCAAACTCCCCAGACTCAGGAGATCTTCCTACCTCAGCCTCCCGAGTAGCTGGGACGACAGGCACATGCCACCAAGCCTGGCTAATGTAGAGACAGGGTCTCACCATGTTGCCCAGGATTGTCTGAAACTTCTTTTCTTTTGGAAAAATATTCCACAGTGGGATTTCTGGATATTATGGTAGTTCTGTTTTTACTTTTTTGAGAAATCTCCATACTGTAGTGACTGTACTAATTTACATTCTCACCAACAGTGTATACATAGTTTCCTTTTTTCTACACCCTTGCCAGCATATGTTATTTTTTGTCTTGGAAAATAGCCATTCTAACTGTGGTGGTTTTGATTTGCTTTTCTATGTGATTAGTCATTTAGAGCAATTTTTCATATATCTGTTGGTCTTTTGTATGCCTTCTCTTAAGAACTGTTTATTCTTGTGCTTTGTCCACTTTTTACTAGGATTGTTTGCGGTTTTTGCTGTTGAGCTGTTTAAGTTCCTTGTATATGTTGGATATTAGTTCTCTGTTGGATGATTAGTTGGCACATATTCTCTTCTATTCCACAAATTGTCCCATCACTCTGTTGTTTATTTTGCTGTGCAGAGTCTTTTAGTTGAGCATAGTCCCATTTGTCTATTTTTGTTTTTATTGGTTATGCTTTTGAGGTTTTAGCTATAAAATCTTTGCCTAAACCAATGTCCTGAGGAGCTTTCCCTATGTTTTTTGTAGTAGTTTTATAATATCAGGTTTTATGTTAAAGTCTTTAATCCATCTTGAGTTGTTTTTTGTATATGGTGAGAAATAGGGTTCCAATTTCATTCTCCTGCATGTGGTTATCCAGTTATATGGTTATATGGTTATTTATATATATATAGGGGATCTTTTTGCTCAGTATCATATATATAATATATTATATATTATATTATATATAACATATAGTATATATGTTATATTATATATAATATATATTTATATATTACATATCATATATATTATATATTATATATATTTATATTTACATATAGTATATATTATATATTGGGATCTTTTTGCCCATATATAACCATATATATTATTACATATAAACATATATATTATTATATGTATTATATACAACCATATATATTATATATATAAAAAACCATGAAAGATCCCAAATTGCCAAAGTAATACTGAGCAAAAAGGACAAAGTTGTAAACATCACACTACCTATCTTCAAAACATATTGCAAACCTAGAGTAATCAAAACAGCATGGTATTGGTATAAAAATTGATGCATATACCACAGGTACAGAATAGAGAATCCAGAAATAAATCCACATATTTACATTTAACTTATCTTCCTCAAAGCCACCAAGAACCTACATTGGGGAAGAAAAACCCTCTTCAATACATAGTTGAAAAACTGGATAACCACATGCAGAGTTTTTCTCTGCTATGTTTCAGAAACAATGAACACTGACTGATACACATGTCAAAGTCTTCAAAGCGCATTAAGTTTAATCTTAAAGTGGAAGGTTTAATTAAGGGCAGGCTGTACTAAGGTTAGACATACCATCAGCCAAATACACCAGTGGTCATTGACCTCTTAAACTTTCCAGTCTTGCACTGATCGTCACCTCCACAGCAAATATCTGATGAAATCTTTTCTTATCCAAGTGTAAAGACTTTTTTTTTAGCCCAGCATCTTATTTTTTGTTATTTAGTTTTCCACAATATTTAGATGAGCATTTATGTGAATGACTGAATAGATTTGCACTGTGTCGTTATCTAAACATGAAAACAGGATCAGTAACTTTTCTTGGATTTGGGCTCGCTATTGATAAACCCTCTAGAATACATAGTTTTAAGCATTGTCTATGCAGGTGATTGGCAATAGTTAGATGAATTTATGAGGAATACTGTAGAAAGAGTCTCTGAATTCTCTGATTGAACTCAGGCCTCCTTGATCCCACAATTAAAATATTAGCATAAGCATGGTATTGTCATTTTTGCTTAAATTTTATTCTCATTTTTTATGTAAAATTATATTGTCTTGGAGATAGCAAGGATGAGCAATAATCCTCCATTTAAGTGTCCATAAAATTATAAATTTAATCCTGCAAAACCAACTAAAATGTATTTCATTTGCATTGGACTTTTCCTACCACCATTCCAAGGATTAGTGTCATGCTCATGCTGAAGAAAATAAAATAATTTGCAGTTATTTATTGATTTCTCATCATTTATGTCATGTTGTCCTGAGGTTGGATCTAAACTTTGAGTTCCTAATCATTGCTCAGATTGTGTGGCCTCATAAGATTGTGTATAATAAGTAAACAAGCATGTGTACACTTGTTAACTTGACGAGTTTCTGTATGTCACACTTTAAGCCTTTTTAAAAATAAAGTGCTGGGCTATGCTTGGTGGCTCATGCCTGTAATCTAAGCACTTTGGGAGGCTGAGGCAGGAGGTTCGCTGGAACCCAGAAATTCGAAATCAGCCTGGGAAACATAGAGACCTCATCTCTTTCAAAAAATTTAATAGTAATTATATGGAAAAAAAAATTTAAGTGCTGGTCTTTTTTGTTAATATTAAACATTTACCAGAGTCACTTGCACACAGATATTTCTTCAACTTAAAAAAAAGCTACCAGTCAAAATTCCATGAACATGTTGATTGCTTTAATATATTAATATACTGATGGATAATATGCTGATATCTATTAATATATTTTACTCATGTTATCCTATTAACTAAAACTATTGGTGAGCAAAATTTGAGCACCAAGAAAGTAGAAATGTACTTTTGCATGATATTAAAATATGACGGTAAAAACAAACAAACAATGAAAATGACACTAAATTATATTTGACCAGAACTCACAAAGGCAGTTAGGAAATCCAAGTGTCTAGAGGTGATGGCTGTGTAAGAACCTAGATAAATTTCATATAGAAAATGCAAAGATTTCTACAATGTGGCTGAGTTTACTGATGGTGCTGGTAACTTTGCTGGCCATCTGAGAACTGCCAAGGAAGGCTCTTGCCTCTTTAAGTGTTTTTGAAAAGGGAAGTTTTTATTAAGTCATCACCTCCACAGAGTACCTTCCAATTGTCATGAGAGCTTTGTGTAACACATGAGAAAATAGGCTTCACTTGCACCAGCATGATTTCCATAGAGGCATGAAGAACCGGACCACTGTTATTCTTCTAGGGGCAGAGAACTGAACCTCTGTCTCATTCTGTCTCTGAGGAAGCCACAGTGATAAAGAGATTGAGATTAAAGCAAGAACAGAAAATGTCTTTGTAACTGAAAGGATACATACGTTATCTGAAGTAATATCCTGGGACCACGTGGCAATCACAACTACCACAATATGTGAATTTGTTAGAGTTTCATGAATATTTATGCTATTACTTCCCCAGACATTCAGAAAATACTTGGGAGATGCAATGATCCATGCCTAGGTTTGTTTGGCAGTAAAATAAAACCTTGATGTGAATTCCTGCAGTCTTTTCTTTTAGTGTAGTCTGTTTTCCCAAATACCCAGAAGCGGGTGGGAGAACAAACTTGAATTCCAATGTTTTAATTATTATATCATTTTAGATAGAAACTCAGAACCTCTATTTTTGAGCACCGATCTGTAGATGTTGGAGATTTGTTTTAAATAATCTCTGGAGCTCATTGACCTGTCTAGAAGAAGAATGGATAAGGCATAAGGTTTGAGCAAAATTTACTTTTGAAAATTTTACTTTTTTCTTTGACAATGTCTGATCCTGCCCTTTGGGAAGGATAAAGCTCTGTAAAAGCACAGGGCCAGCTCCTGTTTTCTGAACGCTTTCTATGGATGGGGATGAATCTACGCATTCCACTTATCAGAGTAGGTTTACCCTCATGGATTACATTTGAGGTCCCACATCTGAGTGGTTGACATATTGTGCCAATATAGCTAGCCTAAGTGTCCCTGTATTAGCACTGGCTTGTGTAATAAGTTATCAGCTGGTGGAAGGACCTAGGAGACTGTATATATAAGCTGAGAGAGAGGCATCAGTGATATAGGGATCTGTGCCAACTGTACATTCAGCCTACTTTTGTCTTTCGCATTTTCTCTTGCCCTAAAACATACTGCATTCATTATAGGATAGATGGTTGCTGTGACCATTCGGTTTATGACTTGATAGGTCTAATAGCACTTCAGCTTAAGCTGGACAACTCTGGATTTATACTTACTTGACATGCCTTTCTCACTAAGCTTAATAATTTCTAGGTTTCGGCCGGACGCGGTGGCTCAAGCCTGTAATCCCAGCACTTTGGGAGGCCGAGACGGGCGGATCACGAGGTCAGGAGATCAAAACCATCCTGGCTAACACGGTGAAACCCCGTCTCTACTAAAAAAATACAAAAAACTAGCCGGGTGAGGTGGTGGGCGCCTGTAGTCCCAGCTACTCCGGAGGCTGAGGCAAGAGAATGGCGGGAAACCGGGAGGCGGAGCTTGCAGTGAGCTGAGACCCGGCCACTGCACTGCAGCCTGGGTGGCAGAGCCAGACTACGTCTCAAAAAAAAAAAAATAAATAAATAATAATAATAATAATAATAATAATAATAATTTCTAGGTTTCATTTAATGACATTCACTTTAACATTTAGATGACATTGTAGGGTGATTAATTGGCTTAATTTCAATATTGTTGTGTCTCAGGGACTAGGGAGGCCAGAAGAGGAAGAGAGAGAGGGAAATGACCCATCGGTGGAGCAGTCAGTACACACACAAAATTTATCAATTAAGTTTGCTGTCTTATGTGGACGTGCTCATGCTGCCCTAAAACGATTACAATAGTAACATCAAAGATCACTGATCACAGACCATCATAACAGACATAATAATAATAAGCCAGTTTAAAACACTGTACAAATCATTAAAATTTGACCTAGGATACAAAATGAGAGCATGCTGTTGGGAAAATGGTGCAGATAGACTTGCTTGAGGCAGGTTAGCCACAAAATTTTAACACAATGGAAATGCAGTATCTATGAAGCACAATAAATTGCAGAACGATAAAATGAGTTATGTCTGTATATAGAAAGAGAACTAATTTGATTGTGTTTATCTTAAATTCTGTGACCTTAATGGACTCACTTCTTATTTTTAGGAGGTTTCTAAAATAGATTTGTTTGGATTTCTATGTAGACAGTCATGTCTGTTGTAAATAGGGACTATTCTATTTTTTCCATCCTGATCTGTATGTCCTTTATTTTCTTGTCTTATTGCACAGTGTATAACTTCCAGCAGTGTTTTGCATAAGGGTGATAAAAGCAGATATAGTTCCTTTATTCTTGATTTAGAGAGAAACCATTCAGTTTTTCACCACTAAATATGATGTTAGTATAGTTATGTCCTACATAACACTTTGGTCACTGATGGACGGCATATATGAGAGTGGTCCCACTAGACTATAATGGGATTGAAAAAATCATATTGCCAACTGATGTCTTAGCCATGATAATGTTGCAGCACAATGCATTACTTACATGTTTGTGGGATTGCTGCTGTAAACAATCCTACTGTACTCCCAGTGTGGTATAAAAGCAAACAACTATGCAGTTTTACTATACATTTACTACATTTTACTAAAATTTTTGTCATTATTTTATTTTATTTTATTTTGGAATGGAGTCTTGCTCTGTTGCCCAGGCTGGAGTGCAGTGGTGCAATCTCAGCTCACTGCAACCTCTGCCTCCTGGGTTCAAGTGATTCTTGTGTCTCAGCCTCACAAGTAGCTGAGATTACAGGTGTGCAGCACCATGCTTGGCCAATTTTTTATGTTTTTGGCAGAGATGGGGTTTCACCATTTTGGTCAGGCTTTTCTTGAACTCCCGACTACAAATGATCTGCCTACCTCAGCCTCCCAAAGTACTGAGATTGCAGGTGTCAGCCACTGTGCCTGGCCTTTGTCATTATTTTAGAGTGTACTCCTTTTACTTATAAAAATGTTAACTCCTAAACAGTCTCAGGCAAGTCCATCAAGAGGTGTTCCAGAAGAAAGCATTGCTATCATAGGAGACAACATCTTCATGCATGCTCTTACCCGTGAAGACCTTTCAGTGGGAAAAGATACGGAGGTAGAAGACTGATACTGATGATCTTGATACTAGGTAGACTTAGGCTGTTGCATGTATTTGTGTCTTAGTTTTTAATAACAAATTTTAAAAGTAAATAATAAAAATAAAAAATTTCACAAGCAGAAAAGTGTTTGTAGAACAAAGATATACAAAAAGATAATCTTTTGTACAGCTTCATAATATTTGTGTTTTAAGTTGTGTTATTACAAAGTAGAATCAAATTATTATTAAAAATTAAAAAGTTTATAAAGTAAAAGTTATAGTAAGCTACAGCTAATTTATTGTTGAAGAAAGAAAAATGCTTTAATGAATTCAGTGTAGCCTAAGTGTACAGTGTTTATAAAGTCTACAGTATCATACAGTAATGTCCTAGGCCTTCGTATTCACTCACCACTCACTCACCCAGGCAACTTCCAGTCCTGTAAGCTCCATTTATGGTAAGTGCCCTATACAGGTATACCATTTACAAAATCTTTTATGTTATATTTTTTTACGTGCATTGTATGTATTTAGATATGCTTAGATACATAAATACCATAGTTGGTGAGTGTTACCAAACTGTTACCATAAATGTAACACTTACTGTGTTATAATAGCCTACAGTATTCAGTGAAGTCTTATGCTGTACAGGTTTGTCATCTAAGAGGGATGAGCTATTCCATATAGCCTAGGTGTATAGTGGCTACTATATATACCATCTAGATCTGTGTAAGTACACTCTAGGACATTCGCACAATGGCAAAATCACTTGACAGAACATTTCTCAGAATGTATCCACATCATTAAACAACACATGACTGTCTAATGTTAGCTTTTTGTAGATGCTTTTTATCAAGTCGATAAAGTTTCCTCTATTCCCGCTTTATAGAGAGCGTTTATCATGAATGGATATCGAAATGTGTTAAATGTTTATTATGCATCAACTGATATAATGTAACTTTCCTTCTTTTGTTTGTTAACATGGTGGATTATTTTGATTGACTTTGTGAGATTTAATCAGGCTTATTTTTCTGGAAACAATCCCCCACTGGACGTGGGTAAATTTTGAAAAATATACTGTAGAAGTCCATTTGTTAAGTTATACATATCTTTATATATATATGTATATATGTGTGTGTGTGTGTATATATATATATATATACACTCTCTCTCTCTCTCTCCTGGTTTTAGTATCAGTGTAATAACAGCTTCAAAAAAATAAATTGGAAAATGTTCTTTTTCTGTTTTCTGGAAAAAAATAGTGTAAAATTGGTGTTAACTTTTTTTAAAACATGTTAGAATTCTCCAGTGAAACCATCTAAACCTAGATATTTCTTTTTTAGTAGTTTTAAAATTATGAATTCTATTTTCTTAATGGTTATAGAGTCATTCACATGATCTATTCCTGCGTGGTGAGTGGAGTTAGTTTGTGTTGCAGCAGGAACACTGCATTTTGTCCATTTTGTCTAAGTTGCCTAATTTATGTGTGTGGAGTGGTTTGAAATATTCCTTGATTGTCCTTTGTGATGTGTGGTGTCTGTAGTGATATTGCCTGTTTCATTATGATATTTAAAATTTGTGTCTTTTCCTTTTAATTTCTGCTTGAGTTTGCTAAATTTCATTAATCTTTTAACAGAGCTATCTCTGTTTCATTGATTTAACTATTGTTTTTCTCTTTTAAATGTGTTTTCTGTTCTTATCTTCATTAATCCCCACCCTCTACTTGCTTTCAGTTTATTCTGCTCTTCTTTTTCTAGGTTCCTGAGGTGGAAATCTATTGCTCAGTCGAGACTTTTCCTCTTTACTGATGCATGCATTTATTGCTATAAGTTTCCTTCTCAGTACTTTGATATGTCACAGCTTCATGTTTATCCAGTTCAGTATATTTTTTAAATTTTTCCTTGAGACCTCCTCTTTGACTGATAGATTATTTAGAAGTGTGTTTTTAAATTTCCAAGCGTTTGGGAATTTTCGTATCTTTCTTATGCTGATTTCCAATTGGATTCCCTACAATGATTTCTGGTTTTCACCTGCTCTGGTTGATTACTATCTCTTTTAAATTTGCTGTGGTGAGTTTTAGGGCCTAGGATAGTTCTATTTTGCCGTGTGTTTTGTCAGCATTCGAAAAAATACGTGTATTCTGCTGTTGCGTGGAATATTCTGTAAATGCCAAATAGATTCTTTTGGTTAATGGCATTTTGAGTTGTTTTATATTCTTGCTGATTTTTTTCCCTCTTTTTAAAAATATGAAATGCTTCACAAAATTTTGTGTAATCTATGTGCAGGAGCCGTGTTAATCTTGTCTGCATCATTCTAATTTTAGAAAGTGCTGCCAAAGCCAACACTCCTTGCTGATTTTCTGTCTAGTTCTATCAATTATTGAAAAAGGCATGAGGAAATTTCTAACTATAATTGTGGATTCATCTATATCTCCTTTCAGTTCTGGCAGTTTTCTTTTTTAAAAAAATCCAAAAAAATTATTTAATTAAGCATAAAGTTACTTTCACCTTTATCTACAACCACAGGGAATGTAGTTCTTGGCATGAAGACACAGCCTTTAGAATTTAAAGCCTCCCCACCTGCGAGATTACATATATAAAACTTCCACTATTGTTTCCATAGTAGTGGATTAGTTCCCGAGATTAAAAGTTATACGATCTAGAATATACTAAAATGGAAATGATTTACTCATAGATTTGTATTTAAATCATCTTTATTTACAAAATACTATCCTAAGAACTATAATGACATTAAACTTCAGTTTGAGAAAAGTGTAATCACTTAAGTAACAGCAGTTACTTAAACTGAAAATGAGATCAGTCTAAATTACTTTTGAAGAGAGCAAAAATATTGTCAGGTTTCTTGCTGTGGTTCTGGATGTTCAGTAGCAGGCTTCTTTGAAAGCAGAATCAACCTGAAGGGAACTCGTTTCTACCTTCAGAATGTGGGGGTGGGGTAAAATCCAGGTCTTGGGTGAAGGTAAGGAGGAAAACCCCTCGGTGGATAGATGTTTCTCATCGCAAATGGAGCATGTGGTGGACCTGGGAAATCCTTTGGTGGATAGTAACCACGAGAAACTCCGAACATGGTTCCTGGAGGAGGTAGGGGGAAAGGAGGTCCTCTTCTCATGAACGGGCCCCTTGTATTCACTGGAAACAATGGACCTCTGATTGGAGCTAGAGGTGGAGGAACAAAGCTGGTACCAGTTGCTTCATTTTCAGCAGCGAGAGATGAATCAGGCACATTTAAATTACCAGGATCATCTTTGGCATCATTTCTACTGGATTCCTTTTCGGAAGGCATTGACCCATCCATTTTATCCAAAGAAGGCATATTAACACTTCTGAGTTCTGCTGGCCCAGACAGCCTATCAGAATTAGAATAAAATCTGTCTTCCCTTTGTGGAGGAGGAGCTGAATCAGGATATGATTGTCCTGGTGGAGCAAACATCATCCTACGGTCCTGTTCCCACGGAGATGACAGGGACCCAGTGTCAGAAGGAGCCCTGTGAGGATCAGTTAACGTATCATAGCTTGGATCTCCTCTTTCATTGGTAATCTGATGGTCCAGAGGATTCCCTGGGCCTCTTGGGCCTCTTCCTCCTCCCTCGGGAAGCACAGGTGAGAGTCTGAGTGGACCCTCCAACAAAGTTTTAGGAGAGAGAAAAGCTCTCGTTTCAGATGAAGGCTGACCCAATGGTGAGGGACCATATGGGGAATGCTCTTTGCCAAATGCTGTTTTTGAAACATCAGGTGCACAAGGATCTTTTTCTAAAAGTTCAAATTTAAACTCTTTTTCAGTTAATTTTTGTCTGTTGTGAGCATTTTCTTTCCTTAAATCATTGAGGTTTCTTTCAGCAGTCTGAGCTGCCAACCAATTATCATGTCCTTTTTTCTCGTAGGAAACAACCTGCCTTTGATAAAAATTAATAGTTCTCTCCAATTCTTCTTCAAGATCTTTGGCTAGCTTTCTATAGGTCTCCAGTCCTTCAATGGTATGGCTGATCTTTTTCTCCACTTTAGAAAGTTTCTCTTCTTCCTCTATCCGGTAATTTTCCTCTACTGTCAATTTCTTGTGGAGTTTCATTTCATTTTCTTGATATAATTCAGTCATTATTTTAAGTTTCTGTTGAAGCTTCTGATTCTCACTTTCAAAATATATGTTTTCTGACTGCAAAGATGCGTGTTGAGTCTGAAGATTTTTAATATGCTCTGTAAGCTCTTCCTTTGTTTTGTCAACTTCAGATAACTGAATAATAATGTGGTTTCTTTCTCCTTCTGAGGTTTTTAAAGAAACATTTAACTTAGTAGCATGAATCAGTTTCTTCAAAGCTCCTTTTGGAGGATCATCTAAGTAAACACCATTTTCCAATTCGCCGTTCACTTCTAATTCCAAGTTATCGTCATCCGTTATGTCCTCTCCAAGCACAGCAGCCGGATCTTTCATCTTCAGCAAGCATCCAGTCAGAGTCTTGATGTGATTTTCTTTATCATTTAGAACTTGTTCTGCGTGTACTTTGGAGTCTTCAAATGTTATTTTCTGTTTATTAAGTTCACTCACTTGTTCTTTCCATACTTCAGCTTCTTGCAAAAGCTGCTTCTGGCTTTCCTGAAGTTTAGAATTTTCATTCAAAGCATCTTTTATTGCGATCTCCTGTCGTTCTTCATTCATGTTAAATATCTTGCAGATGATTTTGGCTTCAGCTATTTGTGATTTGAGGGATTTTGACTCATCTTCTAGAGACCGTATCCTTTTTGAAATATCTGCCATCAATTCATCTTGTTGAGAATGTTTAGATTTCTCTTCTTTGAACTCTTTCTCTAGACAGAGGATTTCATCCTTAAGTTCAGAATTGGACCTGTTCAGCTTTTCACAGGCTGCCTCCAAACTTCGTGCTTCTGCTGCCGCCTTCTCAAAGCTGGCATCCTCTAAAGATGACTCTACTTCATAGCCTTCATACTCTTTTTGAATAAGGTTAAATTTTTCAAGTATTTTACATTTTTCTTCAATTAGTCCAGAAAGCTTTGCAGCAAGTTTTTTTTCTCTTCCCACATAAAGCCGACTCCTAACTGATCTAAAACTTCTCAACAAAAAAAGGAGAACAGCAAAAAATCCAACAACAGCTGCACATACCACCAAGTCCCATGGAAAACCATAAGGATTCGAATCTGGTCTCCTACTTTCAGGCAGTGCTGCCACAAGGCTGCGTAGCTCCTCCAGTACCAGCCCCAAATAGGGCTGAGGAGTAGCGTCTGGCTCCTTCATAGAGCCAAGGCTGCTCTGGGGTCACCGCAGTAACACTGGCCACAACAAGCGGTGGAGAACACGCAGCCTTGGTTCTGGAACCCGAATCCGCACGCGCAACCAAGCGGAGCGGACCACTGCAGAGCCAGCTGCAGGGGGCGTTGGGGAACGCGGGCACCCCACAGGCCTCACAGCCCCATGCTGCCCCTCCCCACCCACCCCCAGCCCCTTGTTACACTTTACATCCTGAGACAGCGTAGGTCGGAGCCTGACCCGTCTTGGTTCTGGCAGTTTTCACATCACATATTTTGAAGCTCTATTGTTTGGTGAATATACTTTTAAAATTGCTGTCCTCTTCATGAATTAAACCTTTGATCATTATACAATCTCTCTGTTTCTGGCAATTTTCTTTGCTTTGGCTGATATACATACAGGCACTCTTGCTTTCCTTGCATTAATGTTTGTGTAATATATCTTTTTTCATCCTTTTAATTTGGCCTGCCCTGTATTGGTAAATTTCAAGTGAGTTTCTTGCACACAGCATACAAGAAACATATAAGAAAGGGTCATACTTTTAAATACCCTCTTCTACTATCTGTCTCTTGGTAAACCATTCGTAATTCACCTAATTATGGATATTTTAGTCCTTAAGCCTGACATTTTCTGTTTTCTGTATCAATTCTTGTTTCTCTGCTTATTTTTCATGACTTCCTGTGGGTTGTTTGAATATTTGTTTTAGAATTCCATTTTGTTATTCATAGTATTTATAGTGTATCTTCTTTTTTATAGTTTTTTTGGTTGTATTTTATAGCTTAGTATATATTCCTTTATATATACACTATCACACTAAATTGGTGTCATCTGTATTGCAGTTTGAGTGAAGTATAACAACCCTCTGTCATATTATGTCTCTTTACCCTCTGAAATTTGTAGTATAATTGTCTTACATACATTTAGAATAACACTAGACAATGCTATGATTTTTGCTTGAAACATCAAACGTAATTTAGGAAATTAGAATCTATGAAAATAAAGTGAGCATTTTAGAGCTGCCAGAAAGAAATCTGACACAACCTGTTTTATCTTTCTTTTTTTCTTTCTTTCCCTTATATTGATCATAGATATTATGATGCCCTATCTATTAACTCCAATATCTGGATTATCTATTAATTTGTTTTTAATAACTGATTTATTTCTCATCAGTCTGCTTTTTTTTTTTTTTGCTTTTTTGTATATTTGGTATTTTTTTAAAAGTATGCTGAATTTATGGATAATAGGATATAGAAATACTCAAGAATTTTGCATTTGTTTTTTCTGGGCAGAAGTTGTAATTACTTGTAGATCATCTTGCTGCTCTCAAGACCTAGTTTTAAGTTGTGTTATGGTAATTATATTTTATTTTCCTCTTAGAGCATATGCCTCACCCCTAGGATACTGCGCCTCTCCTAAGAGAATTTTTAGAGTCCAAATGAGTTTCTCAGTTGTTTACCAACATTTCCCCATCTGGCTGGATCTGAACTCCAGTAGCTTTCCAGGAAATTTTCAGTCCCTGGTGATCTCTTCTGCTTTCTGTATGCCAGCCGTTGCTTTCTACTGGGTCTCCTCTGTTCTTAACCAACTGTCACATAGCTAAGCAGTCACAGAAGGACTAAAATGGCATTTACACACCCATTTCTAGGTTCTTTCTCTCTCCCATATGGTACATTGACCCCCAATTCCAAGCCAGTTTAGCAGCTTTGAACTCTATTCATTGCTTCTTTTGGTTCCCAAGACCACTAACCCTTGGTTGGGTCGCATTTTCCCATACCAACGTCAGGAAGATGCCTTTCTGGAAAATCCTGGCAAATGTGGTACTAATCTCATGTTCCTCACCTTCCTTAAAGATCTCACATGTGACTTGCTACAACAATGTTCTTCAATGCCTGCTGATATGGTTTGGCTGTGACCCTACCCAGATCCCATCTTGAATTGTGGCTCTTATGATTCCCACATGTAGCCTTGCCCACCTGAACCATGTTTAGGACCTGGTGAGAGGTAATTGAATCATGGGGTCGGGTCTTTCCCATGCTGTTCTTGTGATAGTAAGTCTCACGAGATCTGATGGTTTTACAAAGGGGAGCTCCCCTGCATATGCCCTCTCTCTTGTCTGCCATGTAAGATGTGCCTTTGCTTTTCCTTTGCCTTCCATCATGATTGTGAGGTCTCCCCAGCCACGTGGAACTGTGAGTCCACTAAACCTCTTTCTCTTATATATTACCCAGTCTTGAGTAAGTCTTTATTAGCAGCATGAGAACAGACTAATGCACCTGCCAAGAATTTTTTTCTATATTTTGTCCAGATTGTATTTTTTTTTATGGTGGGAGTGTGAATCTGATACAAGCTATTTGGTGCCAAGTAGCCAAGTCACATAATAATTTATTTTTAACTTAAAGCTATGCAACCTTCTTTCTATACCTAAATTTTTAATTAAAATATAATAATTAAAATATTACTAAACATTTCTTAATGATTTTATTTCATGGGGAAAGAGACTCAGTCAGGAATGTGAAGTATGTCTTACAAATATTTCTCATTTTGCAGGACATTGGGTGCCCCTCTCCCATGGATGATCATTAGTGTGATTTACCTTTATGCTTTGAGAAAACAAGTCTGTAGTACGTTACTATATTCTGCTATATAAAGATACTCTTCAGCTTATGATAGGATTATGTTCCAATAAACCCATCATAAGTTGATACTATTGTAAGTTGGTGCTTATATATATATATATATATATATATATATATATATACTCTTGTCATCTTGCCCAGGCTGGAGTGCAGTGGCTATTCTCAGGTGTGGTCATAGTGCACTATATTCTCAAACTCTTTGAGCTCAAACAGTCCTCCTGCCTCAGCTTCCTGAGGAGCTCAGACTATAGGCACACACCCCTATACCTGGCTTGAAGATAAGTTTAATAAACCTAACCTACCAAACATCATAGCTTATCCTAGCCCACCTTAACCATGCTCAGAACACTAACATTAGCCTACAGTTGGGCAAAATAATCTTACACAAAGCCTATATTATAGAAAGCTGTTGAATATTTTATGTAATTTACTGAATACTGTACTGAAAATGAAAACATAATGGTAGCATGAGTACTTGAAATATGGTTTCTACTGAATACATATTACTTTCCCACCATTGTACAGCAGAAAATCTTAAGTGAAACTATTGTACGTTGGTGATTCTCTGCATTTGTTTATTTTACTACTTTCCCTTTTTCTTTTAATAATCGAAAGGCATAATAAGGTAAAATATTATTGCCTAAAAATACTCTGTTGCTCTGGAAAATACAAAAGGCAGAAGTTTCAAATAAATATTTCAGGAGATATAAAAATCATATGAAAATGAGATAATTAAAGAATAAATCTGTAATTATGTGTGTTGTAAAATACAAATGGGAGGCTGGAAGAAAGACTGTAGATGTGCCATGATAATGAAAGCAGAAATAAAGTAGGAATGGAAACATTTATATAGGAGTTGTGAGATATAGTATCATATATTCATTCAACACTAAATAGTTTTCATATCTAGCAGAGGACTTGGAAATTATAAGCTACTCAACAGTGAATCTCAGAGTTTTTTCCATTCATCTTACAGTTAGTGTTATATAAATATACAGCTCTGTAATGATTATATGTATCAATTTTTTTCCAGTCAAGGAGTTTTCTTCCTCATGTTCATTTCTCTGAAAAAATACTACTTGGTACTACATGATGTGAATGGCTATAATTGAACTGGTTACTTAGGGTAATAGGCTGACATCTTGTTTTGGCAATTAAACAATAAAAAAGATGTTCTTTATTAAGATATGAATCTATTTCCTAAAGAAATGGGTTCCATAAATTTCCATAGCATTAAGCATGCTGGTAATTCCAATGACTCATCACTGAACAAAAATGCTCAACCTCAGAGCAGAAATGCTCAATCCTTGCACATAAAAATGCTTCTTATTTTCAGTGGAGTATTGGCCAACTCATATCAAACATTGTTGATAGATGCTTTTTTCAAGATGGCTATTAGAGGCTTTTAGCATGCCACAGCCACTTGGAAATAGCAAGGCAGTGCATAAAGATAAATACTGTGAGTTTTAATTCAAGAAGGAAAATGGGGATCCACTGTGATTGGGAAGGACACTCCAGATCCCGAGGAGGAGAATGCTGGCAAACAGCCACCATAATGCTGTCCAGCTGATAAAAGTGAATGAAGTCCCAGCACATGAGAGGTAGAAGTTTCCCTCTGTGACTCACGTTTGCACTGAGGATCAGAGCAAGCCAGGCTGAGAGAGAGCACTTTGCTTCTCTCAAATCCGGGAGCTAACTTAGCGAGAGACTTGGAGACGCTGACAGAGACAGACACTGGAAAAAGCTACAGGCATTTTCCCAGCCCCAGAACAGAGAACAGGACACCATTTTTAATTTGGGTGCATTTAAAGTCAGCCGTTCTTTGGCAACCCAGCAGCGTGGCCATGCAGGCATTTTAGTATTAGGGCAGAGATTGGAGCACCTGCTCTGGATCAGGGTAGGGTCCTCCACAGCCAGAACCATGGAAAACATCTCAACAGTAGGCACTGGAATTGTACTTTCCCCAGTCACAGGCCTTGGGCGAGAGGAGAGCTGCTACAACTGTGGTTTCTCCTGGGCAACGAGACTTTCAGCCAGGGCCAGCTTGATGAACTAGAACTGGTCTGTGTGTGTTATTGCTGAGTGTCCTAGCCTACTTTCCTGAGACTGTGGTGTATCAGGGCCTTCTTCATTCTACACATAAGCAGATCTCCAAGCATTTAAAGCACTTGCTCACATGGGCTAGCAGCCTGGGTTGCCCCATCCTTCCTGTGCAGAGATCCTTGTGTAAGGGGACTATCTCCACTCCATGACCAGGCAGATATCCAGGGATTCAGAGTGCCATTAGCATGAATCAGCAGTCTGAGCTGCTCCATTCTTCCTATGCAGAGAAGAATTGCAGTGCAGTGGGGCCCTCTCTGCTCCACAGATTTCCAGGTATTTGGAGCACCTCCTCGCCTGGAGCAGTAGACTGAGCCACCCCGTCCTTCCTGTGCAGGGATACTGGTGCAAGGAGACCCTCTCCACTCCACAGTGAGGCAGATCTCCAGGCATTTGGAGCAGCCACTCTCCTGGATTAACAGATGAGGCTGCCTCTGGCACCCCAAGCAGAGAACTTGGGGCCAAGTTCCATGCCGAGACACGCCTCTGGACACTTGGTGGCTGCCCACTGGACTCTCCCTCAGAGCTGGTGCTAGTGCCTATCGTTGGGGGACCTGTAGATGGACTTGCCAGGTCTAGCCCCACCCAGTGTTTTCCTGTTAAATAAGAATCAAGTATATACCCAGCCCCATTGGCTGCAAGCTGCTGTTACCCATAAGTGCTATCTACTGGCTTGTAGGTCAAAGTACCCAGCCCAATATAAAACCTGAGGACAGAAGTGTATATGGTTGTGGAAGCAAAGCCAAAAGACCTACCCAGCATTGTCCTCAGTCACATCCTGTAGGGAGAGGAGGAAAAGGAAGGGGAAAGAAAAAGAAAAATATATATAGGGAAAGGAAGAAAGATAAAAAAAATCCTACCTACACAAAAATAATTATAAAAACTAGAAGTGTTAGCATCTTCAGATAAGAATGAATCAGTGTAAGAATGCTAGCACCATGAAAGATCTGAATCCACATTCACATCATGTTAGCTCTCCATCAATGGTCCTTAACCAAAATGGAAACTCGTAACTGACAGATAAGGAATTCAAGGCATGGACTGCAAAGAAGTTCAATGAGATCAAAGAAAAGGTTAGAAATCGAGGCAAAGAAACTTCTCAAGCAATCTAGAAAATGAAGAAGCAGATAATGATGTTAAAAAGATATCAGAGCTTCTGAAACTGAAAAACTCAAGGAATTTCAAAATACAATTGAAAGCATTATTAATAGCTGGGCCAAGCAGCAGAAAGAATTTCAGAGCTTGAAGATGAGTCTTTTGAACTAACTCAGTCAGAGAAAAATAAATCTAAAATAATTTTTAAAAATGAATAAAGTTTTTGAGAAATATGGCATTATGTAAAGTGACCAAAACTATGAATTATTGGCATTCCTTAGAGAGAGGGAGAAAAGTAAACAACCTGAAACACTTATTTGATAGAATAATTCAAGAAAATTTTCCTAATCTTGCCAGAAACTTAGACACCAAGCTACAAAAAATCCAGAAAACACCTGCGAGATACTATACAAAGTGAACATCACCAACACATATAGTCATCAGAGTGTCCAAGGTCAAAGCTAAAGAAAAAAAATCTTAAAGGCAACTACAGTAAAAGGTCAGATTACATACAAAGGCAACTCCATCAGGCTGACAGCGAACTTCTCAGCAGAAATTCTATAAGCCAGGAAAGATTAGGTAATCATTTTCAGCATTCTTAAAGAAAAGAAATTCCAACCAAGAATTTCATATCCTGTCAAACTAAGCTTCACAAATGAAGGAAAAATAAAATCTTTCCCAGACAAGCAAGTGCTAAGGGAATGTGTTACCACTAGACCAGTGTTACAAGAGACCCTTAAGGGAGATCTAAACATGGAAACAAAAGAATGATGTATTCTACCATGTAAACACACTTAAGTACATAGCCTACAGATTCTATAAAGCAACCACACAATAGAAACCACAAAGCAACCAGTTAACATCTTCATGATAGGATCAAATTCTCACATACCAATATTAACTGTGGATGTAAATAGCCTAAATGCCTGCATAAATGGCACAGAGTGGTAAGTTGGATTTAAAAAATAAGACCCGTCTGTCTACCATCTTCAGGAGACTCATCTCACACATAACACCACCCATAGGCTCAAAGTAAAGGGTTGGAGAAGGATCTAGCAGATTGCCACATATCTATTACAGGACATCATTGCCTCAATTAGGCACTCTGTGTGAGCCAAAATCAAATACAAAAATATCTGCTTTATCCATAGAACAAAGTTTTTTTTTTTTTTTTCTTTTCTGTTTCATTTGGTTCACCTGCCTCTTTGGAACATTGTTGGAAGCATAATACATGTCATTGATGGCCAGGTGTGAGAGGAAAATGTATATGAGGGTGTATAGTCTGTCATCTCTGTCACCCAGTTAGGTGAGCCTCATGTTCATGCCATTCCTCAGTAGACTGAAGGCATAAAATCGCGAGAAGATGCAAGAGAGAAACATCTCCATCTCTGCACAGAGTTGGAATTCCATCAGGATGAATTCTGTGACCCAGGGCTGGTTGCATCCCATTTCTTAATAACAGTTTGTGAAGGACTGAAGTATGAATGAAAAGGTCACAACTGGAGAATCAATAAAAATGGAAGTTATTTAATTCAAAATAATTTAGAGGAAACATATGGTAGTCTCTACTATGTTTAAGTTATTTTCAGTCCTAATCTAGCAATTATTTAAAAACCACATTTAGAAAGGACGGTCATCTTATTTAGCGTAGAATTAAAATAGTATCACGGGATAATAGATTTCTAAAATCAATTTTATTCTAGAATACCTACATCGATTTCTGACTCTTCTAAAGACTCTGATAGATTTCACTAATTTAACAGTATTTACATTATCTGGTGGTTTATTTTTAGGGTAAATAACTTATAATTCCTAGACCTTCATGTTAGTTATTAATTTAATACCTTTATTTACGTTTCTTTCCATATGAGGACTTTTCTGACACCTGACAATTTTAGATCACGGGTCAAAGCTTCAAAAAGCTGATTCATAGTGGGGCTAAAAAGGTTTATGCCTTACTTGAGAATATGACATTCATTTTCCTACTTCTTTTTGAAAATTAATAAAGAAACATTGTGTAAATGACTAAGAAACTAAAAGCTAAAGGTAAGCATTTTAATTATGTTAATATGTGAATAACTAGCCATTTTCATGTTCATATGTTGACCCACAATATATTAGAAATAAAAAATGATAACAAAATAAACATTGTGCCTACCCGTGGTTTTCATTTGGCAATAACAGTCATGAATATTTCCCATGTCAAAAATCTTCTTCTAAGACATTTATTTGACCGTTGAGTATTTTTTTCATTGTATAGATGTATTTAAACCTAGTGAATCTCATTTTCTGACAATTAGATTATGGATCATATCCATTTTATTTACTATGGTGTATTATGGGGCTGTATATCTACTTTCATGTGTGTAATATGTATGTAATTATATATCTACATAAGTACATATACATTATGTATATAAAATATACATAGACACACACATAAAATCAGATATTTTAAATTAAAACCTTAGGATACATTCCTAGAAGTGGCATTTCTAAGTGAAAAAGCACTCTTCATTTGCTTGTTTACTAAGAAATAAAGCCATGTAAAAACAGTTGATCTTTTTTCTGTTTTTTTCCCCAAAGAGAGTCTTACTCTGTCACCCAGGCTGGAATGCAATGGTGCGTTCTCGGCCCACTGCAACCTCTGCCTCCCAGATTCAAGTGATTCTCGTGTCTCAGCCTCCCGAGTAACTGGGATTACAGGTGCGTGCCACCACACTTGGCTAATTTTTTTATTTTTAGCACAGATGGGGTTTCACCATGTTGGCCCGGCTGGTCTCAAACTGCTGTGATTATGGGTGTAAGCCACTGCACCCAGCCCAGTTGATTTTTTTCTTTTCTTTTTTGAGATGGAGTCCCGTTCTTGTCCAGGCTGGAGTACAGTGGCACAACTTTGGCTCACTGAAACCTCTGCCTCTCAGGTTCAAGCGATTCTCATGCCTCAGCCTCCCAAGTAGCTGGGATTACAGGTGCCTGCCCCCATGCCTGGCTAATTTTTGTACTTTTAGTAGAGACAGGGTTTCGCCATGTTGGCCAGGCTGTTCTCGAACTCCTGACCTCAGGTGATCTGCCTGTCCCAGCCTCCCAAAGTGCTGAGATTACAGGTGGGAGCCACCACGCTGGGCCCAGTTGATCTTTTAAACCTCACCTTGAGGAAGAAACCTTCAGTGGGAAAGGGTGGCTGATTCAGCAGTTTCGTCCTTGTGAACCTAGATTCCTTTGTATTTGTCCTACCTTGATGGATACTTCTATTATTCTGTTTCTGAGAGGTTTCCTCTTTAAATCTCTGGCTCAAATTGGAAATAATCTGCTACCTTTTGCTTCCTCTTACTATTACTTGATAAGTGGTAAATGAGAAAACAACAGCAAAAAAGAAAAACACAGGCTACTCAAACTTGAATTCAACCTGTGACTTCAGAGAGCTGTGATTTCAGGGAGCTTTGACTTCAGGGAGGTCTGCTTTGCCCCAGCTGCTAGCAGCCAGCCTCCAGCTATCAGGTCCCTCAGGGTTTGCCTCAGACACAGAGAAGCCTCATCCTAGTGCATGTGCTTCTGAGACTGATTGGGGTGGAGATATAAAGGCCCAGGCATTCTGGCTCAACATGGGAAAACTGATGGGCCATAGGTGTTTCAGAGCTGCCTGTGGGGTCGAATGAGTCTTTGTTGCACTTACATTGTAGGTTTTCTGTGTCCTGCTCCCTTCCACAAGTGTTTATCCCTTATAAACATCCTGCCTGTCAGACTCCACCTTGGCCACTTCTGGAGGATTCAGCCTGGGACAGGCTGAGAGACCTTCATATTTCCCTAATTACCAACCTGAAGAATTTGCCTCATTCTACCCTCTGGAGATCACGTACCTCACTCTTTAGAATCTTCTCCCTGACACTCATCTGCCACAAGAGACTCACCCAGGGCCTTAGTGCATTTATACTGCAATGATTTGTTTAAATTCACACAAAGTCAGATGTGGGACAAGCACCCCTTTCTCATCTTGTAGCTATGTTTTATGAACACAAATTCTTAGTGGATCACAGTAGTGAGACTGACACTTATTTCTCACAGTGCTGGAGGCTGGAAGTCCAAGATCAAGGTGCTGGCAGATTCAGTGTGTGGTGAGGGCCAACTTTCTGGTTCACAGATGGTACTTTCTAGTTGTGTCCTCACATGGTGTCTTAGTCCGTTTTTTCACTGCTATAAAGAAATAACCAAGACTGCATAATTTATAAAGGAAAGAGGTTTAATTGACTCACAGTTCTGTATGGCTGGGGAGGCCTGAGGAAACACAATCATGGCAGAAGGGGAAGCAGGCACCTTCTTCATAAGGCAGCAGGAGCAAGAGGAGCAAGCAAAGGAGGAGCTTGCAAACACTTATGAAGTAATTAGATCTCATGAGAACTCACTCACTATCACGAGAACAGCATGGGGGAAACCACCCCCATGATTCAATCATCTCCCACTAGGTTCCTCCCTCAACACCTGGGGATTACAATTTAAGATGAGATTATGGCTCCAGATTGCAAAGCCAAATTATATCACGTGGCACAGGAGTAAGGAACCTCTCTGGTATCTGTTTATAATAGCGCTAATCCCATTTTTGAGGGCTCTACTTTTTGACCTAATCACATCCTAAAAGCCCCACTTCCTCCTGCTATCACATTGGCGATTAGGTTTCAATGAATTTTGGGGGGGATGCAAACATTCACACCATAGTAATAATATTAAATTTAGCTCCAAAAAATTGACAGGAGTTCAGAACTGGGAAGAAACATCAATAATGCATACATCTTTTTAGACCTTGTTAGAAACAGTCAGCAATAATGAAAACATATTTCATATCTAAACAGAAAGGTTAACAATGTATGTGGCAATAACCTATTTCCATAAAGTAGGAATATTTACATCTTAGACATCATCTTGCTTCCCAGATTATCTCACTTTTAATTGTGGTTATTTCTGATTTTAAATTAAGAAATACTTTGATTCTCATCTCAGTTGCCATCATATACATTTTGTGTCTAAAAACTGAGCAAATAGCTGGGCGTGGTGACGCACGTCTCTTATCCAAGGTACTCAGGAGGCTGAGGCAGGCGAATCTCTCGAACCCAGGAGATGGAGGTTGCAGTGAGCCAAGATCGCACAATTGCACTCCAGCCTGGGCGACAGAGCGAGACTCTATCTTTAAAAAAAAAAAAAAAAAAGAGAGAGAGAGGGAAAGAAAGAAAGAAAAAGAAAACTGAGCAAAACCTAAAAGTAGAAGTTAAGATGTCACAGAATAGTGATAAGCTATTACAGCACTGAAAGGGAGAAGAAAACAAGAAGGTAATTGATGGTTGAATGACAACTCCAACTTGTCGAAAGAAATGATGAAAATGAGCATCAGTTAATTGAAATAAATGGTATAGCCAGTAGGAACATTTCTTTGGGCAGTGGTTTCCATTGAACATACAATATAAAAATCTCTGAAAAGTATTTATTGAGCTATTTTTATTTTTTTATTTTTTGAGACAGGGTCTCACTCTGACACCCAGGCTGGAGTGCAGTGGCACGGTCATGGCTTACTGCAGCCCCAACTTCCTGGTCTCAAGGGATCCTTCCACCTCAGCTGCCTGAGTAGCTGGAACCATAGGCAGGCAACATCAAGCTCAGCTAATTTTTAATATTTTTGTGGAAATAGGATCTCACTATGTTGCCCAGGATGGTTTCAAATTCTTGGGCTCAGGCTTCCCAAAGTGCTGGGATTCCAGGCATGAGCCACTGCACCTGTCCTGTTTCTTCAGCTAAAGAAGATACTATATTTACTCATCTCAATGGTGTTTTCAGAAAACAGCCAGCAGCATTGTCATTCATCCTACCCACTCTAGGACCAGATTTATTTTTCCTAAAAGACAGACCTAGCAAGTTATAATATCTGTCAACACTGAGAGACAAAATGGGAGACTATCAAACAGAAATAACTCTAAGTCAACATCAACCTGACTGTTTCAGAAAAGTCAATACAAGATCACTGAGAGACACTGTCACTAGGACTTTTTGCTTGTTTTGAGGGCTATTGATGCTTGCTCAGTAATATCAAGATTGTTGTCAAGCAAATGTTATGGTAAAAATTTTACAGGAGAAGTTATCCAGAAACACATATTCCTATCCTTATCCTGCCATTACGTGATTTTCAATAAGTCAGCTAACATCTCGGACATCAGTACTTTCATCCAGCGGTGTGAAGTCCTTTCATCTCTGTGAGAGCCACTTGCAGAGGCCATGAGGCATAAGGCATCTCTCATTTATTCCTCACCTACTCATTTTTACATTTGTGCCATTTTTTTCTTTTTGCCGTTGTCTCTGATCCCTTTCACTGGGAGTGACATGGAGAATGATACCAAGGGGAGTCAGGAGACCTACGCTCGTGCTCCATCTAGGATAAGCTTCTTGTGGGAACACCTTTTTCTGCCAGCCCAGCTGCCTTGATCACAAACTGACTCAGTAAGACTATGTTATTTAATCCTGTAAATTGGTTAATACCATTAACCTACACTACATGCATGGATTATGAAGTTAGGGAAATGAAAAAAGATTTCGGCAGTCTAACGACCACCAGCACAATGAATGATTTATATCCACAGACACTACATTTTCTGTTTCTAACTACTGAACTCATTTTCAAATGATCTTAAAGTGCTCTCTCGGAAAGCCTTCCCATGCATTCAGCAATGCTTACCAACTCTCACCAGTCGTCTGTAGCCCTCTAGAATTTCTGCTCATGTTCCCCTGGATACAACTCATCACCTCAGAAGAAAAGAACTTCTCTTTCTGTCTCTTGCTCTAAGATTTTTTAGATTACATTATATGATTCTAATCTCAATAATTTCTTCAAAATGTCTTTACTGTCTAGTAGTTTTAAAATTGATGCTCATGTGCTGCCACATTGGACAGATGACATAAGAAGGCATTGACATTATTTTTCATTTGTCCTAGCACATTTAAATTCATATAAATCTTATGCGTTAATATTTAAGACATGCAAATTAGTTCTTTCAAGTATACTTTACCAGTGGAAAGCAGAAGCAGTAAATTAAGTGACTTGATAGTTGATGTGAAATAGATGAAACAGATGTATAGAATCACTGTGAAACTCTAGCACGTTACCTTCTGGAAATTATTTTGTAATGATAACCAAATGAGATAACATGTTATATAATTTATCCTTTTCTTCATACATTCCCTAATTCAGTCTCTAGCAGTATTCAGTCCTTATTAGTTTCTTATTCAATTCAATATGTATATATTAGCTTTCTACTCTTAATATTCTCTGTTAGAATAATAAATATATTCATGTTTATGTTCTCCTTTAATGACCTTAAGATTCCAGTGGTCATATAAACTTTATATGCATTACCTAGTTGAGAAGAAATATAAAGCAATGATTAAATGCTAAAATAATGGGTAAAAATTAGAAATGGGATGTGATTTTGTGGAAAGGGAAATCAGTGTAAGCAGATTGGAAGAGCATGCTAGAATTTCATACGGAAAGATAAGTGAAATTTGCATGGAAAGTTTACATCCCTCTTTCCCCAACATAGACCCAAGTGATAATGTCTTATGAATGTTTTTCCTCTTTTGACAATCAGGAGGTATCTGTGTTCCTCTCATTTTTTGTCCTTATTTTCAATTACAGATTTTTATTTCTTCACATATGGTTGTCAAACCTGCTAAGTTCTTCTGAATCACGTATCTTACTTGCTGTAGCATCACCCTTGTGTACTGCCAATAGTATAATTTTCCTTACATGCCATATTAGTTCACTTTCACACTGCTGATGAAGACATACCTGAGACTGGGCAATTTACAAAAGAAAGAGGTTTATTGAACTTACAGTTCCACATGGCTGGGGTGGCCTCACAATCACAGCAGAAGGTGAAAGGCATGACTCACATGGTGGCAGACAAGAGAAGAGAGTTTGTGCAGGGAAACTCACCCTTGTAGAACCCTCAGATCTTGTGAGACTTATTCACTATCACAAGAACAGCACAGGAAACACCTGCCTGCATGATTCAATTACCTCCCACTGGGTCCCTCCAACAACATGTGGGAATTCAAGATGAGATTTGGGTTGGGACACAGACAACCCAAATTATTCTGCCCCTGACCCTTCCCAAATCTCATCCTCATATTTCAAAACCAATCATGCCCTCCCAACAGTCCCCCAAAGTCTCCTCTCAACATTAACTCAAAAATTCACAGTCCAAAGTTTCATCTGAGACAAGGCAAGTTCCTTCTGCATATGAGACTGCATAATCAAAAGCAAGTTAGTTACTTCCTAGATACAATGAGGCACAGGCATTGGGTAAATACAGCTGTTCCAAATGGGAGAAACTGGTCAAAACAAAGGGGCTACAGGTCCCATGAAAGTCTGAAATCCAGCAGGGCAGTCAAATCTAAAAGCTTGAAAATGATCTCCAGGTCATGCTGATGCAAGAGATGGGTTTTAATGGTCTTGAGCAGCTCCACTCCTGTGGTTTTGCAAGGTACAGCCTCCCTCCAGCTGCATTCATGGGCTGGTGTTGAGTGTCTGTGGCTTTTCCAGGTGCACAGTGCAAGCTGTCAGTGGATCTACCATTCTGTGGTCTGGAGGATGGTGTCCCTCTTCTCACAGCTCCACTAGGTGGTGCCCCAGTAGAGACTCTGTGGGGGCTCCAACCCCACATTTCCCTTCTGCACCACCCTAGCAGAGGTTCTCCATGAGCGCCCCATCCCTGTAGCAAGCTTCTGCCTGGACATTCAGGCATTTTCATACATCCTTTGAAATCCAGGCAGAGGCTCCCAAACCCCAGTTTTTTACTTCTGTGCACTGGCAGGCTTAACACCATATGGAAGTTGCCAAGGCTTGAGGGCTGCACCCTCTGAAGCCATGGCCTTAGCTATACATTGGCCCCTTTCATCTACAGCTGGCATGACTGGGATGCAGGGCACCAAGGCCCTAGACTGCACACAGCATTGGAACCCTGGACCCAGCCCACAAAACCACTTTTTCCTCCTAGGCCTCCAGACCTATGATGGGAGGGGCTGCCATGAAGACCTCTGACATGTCCTGGAGACATTTTCCTCATTGTCTTGGCAATTAACATTCAGCTTCTCATTACTTATGCAAATTTCTGCCGCTGGCTTGGATTTCTCAGAAAATGGGGTTTTCTTTTCTATTGCATTGTCAAGCTGCACATTTTCCAAATTTTCATGCTTTGCTTCCCTTATAAACTGAATGCCTTTAACAGCACCCATGTCACCTCTTGAATGCTTGGCTGCTTAGAAATTCCTTCCACCATATACCCTAAATTATCTCTCTCAAATTCAAAGTTCCACAAATCTCTATGGCAGGGGCAAAATGCTGCCAGTCTCTTTGCTAAAACGTAACAAGTGTCATCTTTGCTCCAGTTTCCAATAAGTTCCTCATCTCCATCTGAGACCACCTCAGCCTGGATTTCACCATCCACATCATTATCAGCATTTTGATCAAAGCCATTCAATGAGTCTCTATGGAGTTTCAAACTTTCCCACATTTTCCTGTCTTCTTCTGAGCCCTACTAAACTGTTCCACCCTCTGCTTGTTACCCAGTTCCAAAGTCGCTTCCACATTTTCAGGTATCTTTTCAGCAGTGCCCCACTCCTGCTACCAATATACTGTGTTAGTTTGTTTCCATGCTGCTGATAAAGACATACCTGAGCCTGGGCAATTTACAAAAGAAAGGTTTATTGGACTTACAGTTCCATGTGGCTGGGGAGGCCTCATAATCATGGCAGAAGGTGAAAGGCACATCTCACATGGTGGCAGACAAGATAAGAGAAATCTTTTGCAGGGAAACTCCGCCTTGTAGAACCCTCAGATCTTGTGAGACTTATTCACTATCACAAGAACAGCACAGGAAAGACCTGCCCACATGATTCAATTACCTCCCACCGGATCCCTCCTACAACATATGGGAATTCAAATGAGATTTGGGTGGGGACACAGCCAAACCATATCATATGCTGTTATTTATTTATATTTACTTATCTTTTTTCTTCCAACTTTTATTTTAGATTCAGGGAATACATGTACAGGTTTGCTACCTGGGTATATTACGTGATGCTGAGGTTTGATATATGAATGATCTGGTCACCCAGCTACGAGTATAGTATCCAATAGTTAAATTCTCCCCTCTTTAGTGGTCCCCAGCTTCTATTGTTGCTATCTTTATGTCCATGTGTATCCATTGTTTAGCTCTCACTTATAAGTGAGAGTATGCGGTATTTGGTTTTCTGTTCCTTCATTAATTTGCCTAGGATTAGGGCTCTGGCTACATCTGTATTGCTGCAAAGGACACAATTGCATTCTTTTTATGAAAATGTAATATTCCGTGGTGTATTTGTACCACATTTGCTTTATCCCATCCACCATCAATGGGCACTTAGGTTGATTCTATGTCTTTGCTATCGTGAATAGTGCTTTTGCTACCTTTTGTAATTTATCTTGTAAGAGACCTTTCAGCAGTACCTATTTTCTCAAAAATGTCCAGACCCTCTTAAATGAAGTTATGCAAGATAAAGCTCATGTAAACCTCAAACAACCTTCAACATATGTTTTACATTTGTGTTTCACAAATAAAGACAGTGAATAGATGACTAGTAGGGAGTTTAGTATGATGGAGGACACAAGATGAAGACAGCTGAAGCATTCCTTAGATCATATTACATCATATAAAGAGGGCATATCATTTCATATAAAATATTCCAAAGAATGATACAACTAATAAAAACTTAATATAAGGAATCAACAAAGCAGAATTACACAGGGAAATTGGCTCTCAGTGCAAATGAGAAAAATAACATGTTCACAACTTTGGCTCTGAGGAAATGATTCTGATTATGGACTGAGAGAGAAGAATGACACAAAGGAAACTTGAACACTCAGGACACAATTATTAACCTAAGACTTTTTACCATGTTGTTATACTACCAAAGACTAATTTCCCCAGTATTAACACACAGGTATCATAAAGGGGGGAAAAAAAGCAGATTAAGGAAGAATGTTGAGAAACTTCTAGAAAGGGAAATACGTTTTTATCAGGCATGTAAGATGGGTGGTACTCTTCCCTTGCATAATATCCAGGCTGGCAGGATGCGCATAGGCAAGATGAGAGAGTATCTTTGGAAGTTCTAAGCTTGCTTCTCCTGTGCTTTTAGGATCATCTAGATCTGCCCCTCAGAAAATGCAGATAATCATGATACCACTTTAGTGTTCTTAAAAGTAAAATCAAAACATCTTAAAAACTCCTTAGGAATGATTATCTGAGGGAAACAGAAAACAACCAACAATGGCTTCTGCAAAATCCTAGGGCACATGTTATGATCTAAGCAGATAGCTACATAACATTGCTTCAATAAAATCTGTGAATCAAGAAATTTGTTGGCAATATGAGAGCTGACAGATTACAGCTTTCCGTTCATGTGCTCTGTACTGAGAGCTCATCTCCCTTTTCCTTTGTAAGCTCTTCAGGTGTGAAGTAACACTAAAGTCTGGGCTTCAGCGGATCCCCTAATGTACTGCACAGTCAGGTAACCAGTAACCACAGTACATTATAAATTCATACACCAAGATGACCAGAGATCTGTAAAAAAAAAAAAAAAAAAAAAAAAAAAATTGAAAACAGTAATTGTTTTATAAAAGGTCTATCTAAACAAATATTTTAATAGACTATCATGAAATAAAAATACAGTAAATACACTAAATATCTGTTGTATTACTTCTACTTGATAATGGAGTGCTTCTTTGCATGCCCCAATTTATGTTTTAATGTATCTGATAATTTTAGTTCCTTCTGGGAATCCCAGGCTGCATGGTCACTTAGAGCAGTGGTCCCCAATCTTTGTGGCACCAGGGTGTGGTTTTGTGAAACACAATTTTTCCATGAATGAGGGTCAGAGGAAATGGTTTGGGGATGATTCAGGTGCATTACATTTATTGTGCATTTTATTTCTATTATTATTACATTGTGATATATAATGAAATAATTATACAACTCACCATAATGGAGAATCAGTGCCAGATGGTCCCATCTCAGGGTGATGGGAGACAATGACAGATCATCAGGCATTAGATTCTCATAAGGAGCATGCAGTGTAGCTCCCTTGCATGTGCAGTTTGGGAGGGTTTGCACTTGTATGAAAATCTAATGCTGCCACTGATCTGACAGGAAGCAGAGCTCAGGAGGTAATGAGTGCAATGGAGAGTGACTGGAAATACAGATGAAGCTTCGCTCACTCACCTGCTACTCACCTCTTGCTCTGCAGCCCAGTTCCTAACAGGTCATAGACCAGCACCAGTCCATGACCCAGGAGTTGGGGAGCCCTGACTTACAGTACCATGTTGGGGCACATGGTACCTACCAGGGTTCAGTGTTGAGCCAGAAGAGCTGTGTCTCAAAAAGAGGAGTTATGTTTGCTAGGGGAAATGATTTTACTCCAAGCAAGATGTTTGTTTTTTTTTTTTTTTATTTAGAAATTTTTAAACATAACCATACTGCATCTTTATTTTCCATACTCATACTGTATTTCATTTGACCCATTTTGACTAGGTGCAGAATCTTCTCTTGTTCTGGGCCCTATTCTAAATTGGAAGTCTATGGATTGTTCAGTAATTTTATTAGAAATGAACATTAAAATGTGGCATATATTACCTCAAGAGTGTTAAAGGGTCCCACAAACACTGTTTCTCTCATAGCGTTAACAGTGGCAGAAATGTTTCCTTTACTTTAAAGGTAACATTGCAACATGTCTCAAATATTAGACCTTAGAAATTTCACTAGAGTGGCAGATCTTTCAATTTTTGTGAGGGCTATTTCTAACTGCCTTTTTAATTCCAATTTTACTGAAGTATAATGGACAAAAAGCATATATTTAAGATGTACAGCTTGATATTTTAATATCTATATATAGTGAAATAATAACCACAATTAAGCTAATTAAGACACTCATCATCTTACTTAGTTACCTTTTGTGTGAGTATGGTGAGAACACCTAAGATCTTAACAAACTTCAAGTATACATTACAGTATTATTGACTATAGTCAAATTGTTGTACATTAGAGCTCCAGCATTTATTTTATTTTATTTTTATTTTTTGAAACAGAGTCAGCTCTGTTGTCCAGGCTGGAGTGTGGCTTGATCTCTGCTCACTGCAACCTCTGCCTCTCAGGTTCAAGTGATTCTTGTGCCTCAGTCACCCAAGTGGCTGGGATTACAGGCGTGCACCACCATACCCAGCTAAATTTTGTATTTTTTGGTAGACACGGGTTTTCACTATGTTGGCCAGACTGATCTTGAACTCCTGGCCTCAAGTGTTCCACCCACCTCGGTCTCCCAAAGTGCTGGGATTACAGGTGTAAGACACTGCACCTGGCCTTATTCATCTTTTATAACAGAAATTTTTAACCCTTTGACCAATATGCTCCCATTTCTCTCTCCCTCCAGCACCTCACAGCAACCATTCTACTCCCTGTTTCTATGAGTTTGACTATTTTGCATTTTACACATAAGTGAGATCATGCATTATTTGTCTTTCTATATCTGGCATGTTTCACTTAACATAATGTCCCCTGGTTCATTCACGTTATCACAAATGGCAGGATTTCCCCTTTTTAAGATGGAATAATATTCTATTGTGTATGTGTATACAAATGAATGAATAATATTTTATTGCATGTGTATACAGACGAATAAATAAGGAAAATGGTATGTGTGTGTGTATGAATGGAACCACAAAAATTCCAAATAACCAAAACAATCTTGAGTAATAACAAAGCTAGAGGCACCACAATTATTGATTTCAAAATATATTACAAAGCTTTAATAATCTAAACAGTATGGAACTGGCATAAAAACAAGACATGCAGACCAATGAAACAGAGTAGAGAGCAAGAAATAAATCCACACATCTATGATCAACTGATGTTTGACAATGGTGCCAAGAACACACAATGGAGAAAGGATAGTCTTCAATAAATGGTCTGGGAAAACTGCATATCTACATGCATAAATTGCACCCTTATCTTTTGCAATATGAACCCACATCACATACAAAAATCAATAAACTCAAAATGGATTAAAGGCTTAAATGTATTAATTTCAAACAGAGCAGACTTCAGTGCAAGGAAAATTATCAAGGATAAAGTTAATAAATAGTACTAAAATCATCAATTCCCCAAGAAGACACAATACTTAATGTGTATGTACCTAGTACAGTGTCAAAACACATGAGACAGAAAGTGAAAGAACTGTGAGGGAGATATATAAATGCACCCCTCTGTTAGTAGTGGATGGGAGCGAATCACGATCCCCAAAGACACAATTTCAAACTCCATAATCCTGACTGTTGAAATCCCAGAAGATCAAAATCCTTAAATGAAGTCTAGAAAATTATAATCCTGAAAGATCAAAATCCCAAAAATATAATTCTGGAAAAAATAACAACTTTTTTAAAAAAGATATTTATTTACATTTTTAAAGGGGATTTATTTAAGAATCATAAAAACATGACAGAACGTGTTATAGGCCAGTTTATGCAATAAAATAGGCAAAATATACATATTTTTGCAAGCATAAACACTCAAGTATACTAATGACAGTTGCATGGGTATAACAATTTTGAACTGACAAGTTGTGCTCAGAAAGAAATAGGTCAAAAAGCAAAATGTGTAAATGCATGTCACTATGGTTGATAATTGTGTGTACACTGAAATTTGTAACTTCAGTCATATGAAATATTATAATGGATAACCTAAGTCTTTTGGCAAGATCAAGCAAAAACCCTGGGGATGACACACTGCATCATTATACCAGTCACCCAAGGAGCTATGACCTCAAGAAATATTATCTTTCACAAATGCAGATGTGCAAAAGGACCTCTTGTAATTTTCTGAGGAAGTTTCAATGTTTTTATGCACACTCACAATGCTTAAACACAAAGTCAATGTTGTCATAATGCACGTTCACAAACTGAAATTTGCAAAAAATGCATAAAATAAATTAGAGCTATTTAAAAGTTTTTACATAATTTATTTCTCCAGTACTGGGAATGAAGATTAAGTACACAGTATAGTGATTGTAAAAAATAATGCTGACAATATAAAATAGTGGAAAAAACTAAAACAAGAAAAACAAAGGAGAAAAAAATGCAAAAAAAAAAAAACGAAAAAGAATATTTGACATATGAAAAAGTGTATTACAGGACTAACTCGTGGGCAGTTGCATAGAGGTAGTCCATAAAATCTGGCCAACTTTCATTATCGTTAACTATTTTTTGAAGTCTTGCATCGTGATGAATAGCTGCTTTTGTTCTTTTAAAGCATGGCTCTCCTTGGAGACTATGTTCACATTCATCGTCTACATGGCATTGGTCTTTTTGAAATTCTTCTGTGATTCCATATACTTTGACATGAGAACTCCCAATTAAATGTTTCTATTTTCTGTGGCATGCTTCTTTGTTGTTCCAGTTATGCTAAAATCCATTCTGCGTGCACTCATATGCTGACCATGAATTTCTCAGCAACAATACTGATGAATGAACAGCAATTCCATTGCATAAGTGTCTTCTAATCTACTGTGCTTATAATTATTTTCAAACTAGTTGTTAACTTTGCTGGCTTCTTCAGACAAATGTGTCTTCAATTCATTAAAAGTTTCTGGGATTTCATCAGCTTGGAGAAATGCCAATGCAGACAAATGACATATTTTTAAACAAAAGCTTTTGTTGGGTCTGTATCACTTGGCCAGTCCACTCATCTGAGTTTTCCACCAAATGCAAATGAAGACAATACCAAGGTAATAATTTTGCTTAACATGATGCAACTATCAGGATGCAACTATCCTGCATATATCTGAACATGCACTGATCTCTTCCCCAGAATTCAGGTTTCCATCACTCAGAATTTTAATATATTAAGATTGTGATTTTGGGGATTTTAGACATTAGCTATTTTAGACGTTGGAGATTTTGATCTTTTGGCATTTCAGCATTTGAAATTATGGTGTTTGGGATTTTTGTCTTTCGAGATTATAATCCAAATCTATAATGGACAGTTCCAGCAGGCAGAAAATTAGTAGGAATACAGTTGAACTGAATAACACCATGAATCAACTGGACCTAACTGAAATGTACAGATTACTTCATGTAGCAATAGGAGAACACATATTTTTGAGTTCACATAAAACATTCAACAAGGTAGACCATATTCAGAGCCACAAAACACACCTTACCAAATGTAAAAGAACAGAAATTATGCAAAGTGTGCTCTCATGCCACAGTGGAATTAAGCTAGTTATCAATAACAGAAAGACATCAGGAAAACCCCAATAATTGGAAATTTTAACAAAACCTTTCATAAAAAAATGCCTGGGTCAAAGAAATCTCAAGAGATATTTACAACATTGTTAAAATAAAAATACAATGTATATAAAAACTTGTGTGATGAAATAAAGCAGTGCTTAAAGAGAAACTTATAGCGTTGAATGCATACATTAGAAAAGAAGAAAGAAAATCAAGAATCAAGGCTTCCACATAAGTTTCCATTTCGGGAAACTAAAAAAGAAAAGCAAATTAGTGCTAAGAACAAAAAAGGCAATAATAAACATCAGAGCAAAAATCAATGAAATTGAAAACAGAAAAATCAATAGAGAAGATCAGTACAATTGATAGCCCTCTAGCCAAGTTAACTAAGAAACAAAGAAAGAAGACATAAATTACTAATACAGAGTGGAAGGAGTGGCCATTATTATTGATCCCAAGGACATTAACAGGATAATAAAGGAATATTTTGAACAACTCTTTGCTTACAAATATGATGAACTAGATAATGTAGAACTATTCTTTGAAAGGCACATCCATCAAAATTCACAAAATGTAAAATAGATAATTTGAATAAACTGATGTCTATTAAAGAAATTGAATCAAGAATTAATAACTTTCCCGAACAAAAAGTATAAGGCCCAATGGGTTCACTGGTGAATTCTAAACATTCAGGGAAGAAATTATACCAATTCCATACAATCTGTTCCAGGAAACAAAAGCAGACTGAATATTCCCCAACTAATTCTAGGAGGCCAGTATTACCTTAATACCAAAACTAGACAAACACGTTACAAGTAGGGAAAACTACAGAGCAATACCACTCAAGAACATATGTGCAAATGTCCTCCACAAAATATTACCAAATAGAGTTTTATAATGTATACTGATCATAATACTGATACTACAATGATCATAATGCATTCTGATAAAGTGGGATTTATTCTGGTATGCAAGTTTGAGTCAACATTCAAAAGTCAATTAATGTAATCCATCAAATAAACAGGCTAAAGAATAAAAGTCTATAATGATATCAATTGATGCAAAGAGAGGATTTGACAATTTATTTTTATTTTTTTTATTTTTTATTTATTTATTTATTTATTTATTTTTGAGATGGAGTCTCGCTCTGTCACCCAAGCTGGAGTGCACTGGCCAGATCTCAGCTCACTGCAAGCTCCGCCTCCCGGGTTCACGCCATTCTCCTGCCTCAGCCTCCCAAGTAGCTGGGACTACAGGCGCCTGCCACCTCTCCCGGATATTTTTTTGTATTTTTTAGTAGAGGCGGGGTTTCACCGTGTTAGCCAGGATGGTCTCGATCTCCTGACCTTGTGATCCGCCCGCCTCGGCCTCCCAAAGTGCTGGGATTACAGGCTTGAGCCACCGCGCCCGGCCAGGATTTGACAAATTTTAACACACATGCATTATAAAGAAAATCTCAAAGCAAAGTAAGGATAGGGTAGAACTTTCTCAACTTTATAAAAAAGGTCTGCAAGGCCGGGCGCGGTGGCTCAAGCCTGTAATCCCAGCACTTTGGGAGGCCGAGACGGGCGGATCACGAGGTCAGGAGATCAAGACCATCCTGGCTAACATGGTGAAACCCCGTCTCTACTAAAAAAATACAAAAAACTAGCCGGGCAACCTGGGGGGCGCCTGTAGTCCCAGCTACTCGGGAGGCTGAGGCAGGAGAATGGCGTGAACCCAGGAGGCGGAGCTTGCAGTGAGCTGAGATCCGGCCACTGCACTCCAGCCTGGGCGACAGAGCGAGACTCCGTCTCAAAAAAAAAAAAAAAAAAAAAAAAAGGTCTGCAAATAACCTACAGGTAGCATTCATCATACTAAGAAACTAAATGCTTTACACTAAAATCAGGAACATGGCAAGTGTGTCTCTGACCACTTCTGTTCAACATTGTATGATAAGTCCTTGCTAACACAGTAAGAAAAGAAAAGGAAATAAAAAGTATACAGATTGGGGAAGAAGAAATAAAATTGCTTTTCTTCACAGATAACATGATTATTCATGTAGAAAATCCCCCCAAATTAGCAAAACTACTCCTGAGATTAATAAATTATATAGCAAGGTTGTGTTGTAGGATATAAGGTTAACATACAAATTGCTTTCTTACACTAGAAATGAGCAATTGGAATTTGAAATTAAAAAATATTATTCCATTTACATTAGCACTAAAAAATATTCCATTTACATTAGCACTAAAAAATAAGTATACATCTAACAAATATGTATAAGATTTATATGAGGAACTGAAAATATTTGATGAAAGAAATCAAAGATCTAAACAATAGAGAGATATTCCATGTACATAGGAAGACTCATTTATTATCAAGATTTCAGGTATTTCTAAATTTACCGATAGGTTCAATACAACCTCAATCAAATTTTAGCAAGTTATTTGTGGATATGGAAAAACTGATTTTACAGTTTATATGGAAAGACAAAAGACGCAGATTAGCTAGCCACACAAGGTTGAAAAAGAGGAATAAAGATGAATGACTGACACTATCTGATACGGTTTGGTTGTGTCCCTACCCAAAATCTCACCTTGAATTGTAATCCCCATAATCCCCACCTGTCAAGGGAGAGACCAGGTGGCAGTAATTGAATCATGGGGGTGGTTTCCTTCATGCTGTTTTTGTGATAATGAGTGGATTCTCACGAGATCTGATGGTTTTATAAGTTTTTGGTAGTTCCTCCTGCGTTCGTTCTCTTTCCTGCTGCTTGTGAAGAAGGTGCCTTGCTTCCCTTTTGCCATCTGCCATGTTTGTAAGTTTCCTGAGGCCTCCTTAGCCATGCTGAGCTGCGAATCAATTAAACTTCTTTCTCTTATAAATTACCCAATCTTGGGCAGTTCTTTACAGCAGTGTGAAAACGGACTAATACACTATCCAACTTCAAGAATTTTTATAAAGCTGCAGTAATTACAACTGTGTCGTATTGGCCAAAGAATAGATAAATAGATCAAAAGAATAGAACAGAGAGCCCCTAAAAAGTTCCAAACAATTATAGTTAATCGATCTTAGACAAAGGAGCAGTGGAAATTTAATGGAAAAAAGCTATTATTTTCAGTAAATGATGCTGGGATAACTACACATGCAAAAATACAAACAAACAAACAAACAAACAAATAAAAAACCCCAAACCTGAACAGAGATATTACATTTTATGCAGTTAACTCAGATGGATCATAGACTTACATGTTAAGTGCAAAATTATAAAACCCCTAGTGGAAAACGGAAAACTTTATAGGTGACCTTGTGATTGGCAATGCCTTTTTGGATTAAAAGAATAATCCATCGAAAAACAAATTGATAAGTTGAACTTCATTAAAACTGAAGTTTAAAAAAATGAAAAGATAAGCCACAGACTAAAAGAAATATATTACAAAACAAGTATAAAAAATAACTTGTGGAAAATATACAAGTAACTTAATACTCAACAATGAGCAAAAACAAAAGCGTTTAAAAAGTGGACAAAATATGTGAAGAGACACCTCACCAAAGAAGATATACAGATGGCAAGAAAGCACATGGAAATATTCTCAACGTCGTCTGTCATCAGAAAATTTCATATTCAAATAAGAATGAAATACTCTTGTACACCTATTAAAATGGTGAAATTTTAAAATGCCGGCAAAACTAAATACTGGTAAGGATGTGGAGCAACAGGAACTCTCCTTCATTGCAGGTGGGAATACAAATGGTACAGCCACTTTGGTAGACAGTTTGGAAATTTCCTATAAAACTAAGTGCATACTTCCCACATAATCCAGCATATTGCTTTCCTTGGTATTTACCTAAATGAGTTAAAAATTTATGCTAACCCAAAGTCTATATACAAATGTTTATAGCATCTATATTCATAATCGTTAAACCTCAGAAGTATCTAAGATGTATTTCAATAGGTGAATGGAAAAACAAACTATGGTACTGATAGAGTTTGGGTATTGTTTCTTCTAATTCTCACTTTAAAATAGAATTCCCAGTTTTTGAGGTGGGGAGTGGTAGGAGGTAATTGAATAATGAGGCAGATTTCTCATGAATGGCTTAGTGCCATCTCCTTGGTGCTGTCCTCATAATAATGAGAGAGTTCTCATAAGACCTGGTTTTTAAACTAGTTCAACCATTGTGGAAGACAGTGTGGTGATTCCTCAAGGATCTAGAATTAGAAATACCATTTGATCCAGCCATCCCATTACTGGGTATATACCCAAAGGATTATTAATCATGCTGCTATAAAGACACATGCACACGTATGTTTATTGTGGCACTATTCACAATAGCAAAGACTTGGAACCAACCCAAATGCCCATCAATGACAGACTGGATTAAGAAAATGTGGCACATACACACCATGGAATACTATGCAGCCATAAAAAAGAACGAGTTCATGTCCTTTGTAGGGACACGGATGAAGCTGGAAACCATCATTCTCAGCAAAATATCCCAAGGACAGAAAACCAAACACCGCATGTTCTCACTCATAGGTGGGAGTTGAACAATGAGAACACTTGGACACAGGAAGGGGAACATCACACAGCGGGGCCTGTCATGGGGTGGGGGGAGAGGGGAGGGATGGCATTAGGATATATACCTAACGTAAATGACGAGTTAATGGGTGCAGCATACCAACATGGCACATGTATACATATGTAACAAATCTGCACATTGTGCACATGTGACCTAGAACTTAAAGTACCATAATAATAATAGTAATAATAAAGAAACACTACTAATTTTGTATGTTTATTTTGTATCTTGCAACTGAATTTGTTTATTAGTTCTAAAAGTTTTTTTGGTGGAGCCTTTTAGTTTTTCTAAATGTAAATATAAAATAGAATTTGACTTTCACTTTTCCAACATAGATGTGCTTTGTTTCTTTGTGATTTCTCTGGCTAAGACTTCCAGTATTTTGTCGAATCATAGTGGTGAACATGGGTATTTTTGCCTTGTTCCACTTCCTAGAGAAAAGACTTTCAACTTTTCCCCATTTAGGATCATGCTAGCTGTGGGTTTGTCATATATGGCTTTTATTATATTGAGGTATGTTCCTTCAATGCTTAGCTTATTGAGAGTTTTTATCATAAAGGGGTGTTGAATTTTATCAAATTCTTTTTCTGCATCTCTTGAGATGATCAAATCAATTCTGTCCTTCATTCTGTTGATGTGATGTATTATGTTTATTGACTTTCACGTGTGGAACCATCTTTTCAGCCCTGGTATAAATCACACCTTATCATGGTGTATATCTTTTTGATGTGCTGTTGGGTTTGGTTTACTAGTATTTCATTGAAGACTTTTGCACCTCTGTTCATCAGGAATATTGGACTACTGTAGTTTTCTAATTTTCTTGTATGTTTTCCTGGCTTTTGTATCAGAGTAATGATGATCTTATAGAATGAGTTAGTTTTCTTCAATTTTTGGGAATAGTTTGAGGATAATTAGTGTTAGTTCTTTATATGTTTAGCAGAGTTTAGCTGTGAATCCATCACTCTTTGTATTTTCTTTGCTGAGAGCCTTCTTATTACAGATTCCGTATTACTACTTATTAGTCTGTTCAGGTTTTCTATTCTTCCTGGTTTAATTTTTGTAGGTTGTATATCTCCAGGAATTTTTCCATTTCCTTTTGGTTTTTCACTTTATATGCATATAGTTGTTGATAATAGTCTCTGATGATCATTTGTATTTCTCTAGTATCAGTTGTAAGTCTCCTTTTTAATTTCTGATTTTGTTTATTAGAGTCTTTTCTCTTTTTTTCTTGGTTATTCTATCTAGTGATTCATCAATTTTATTTATCTTTTCAAAAAATCAGCCTTGTATTTCATTGATTCTCTGTATTTATTTTAGTTTTTATTCCATTTAGTTCTGCTCTTATCTTTCTTCTTTCTTCTTTCTCTCTTTCTCTTTCTTTCTTTCTCTCTTTCTCACTTTCTTTCCTTCTTTCTTTCCTTTTTTGTTGCTGTTTTTGGATTTGGTTTGTTGTTGCTTTTCTAGTTCTTTTAGGTACAGCCTTAGGTTGTTTATTTAAAATCTTTCTGTTTTTTTGGTTGTTGTTGTTGCCATTGTTTTTATGTAGCTACTTTTTGCTATAAAGTTCCAGCTAAGTACTGCTTTTGCTGTATCCCACAGCTTTTGGTATGTTGTGTTTTCATTTTCATTTGTCTCAAGAAATTTTTAAATTAAAAAAAAATTTCTTCTTTGACTCATTTGTTGTTTGGTAGAATTTTGCTTAGTTTCCATATATTTGTATGGTTTTCAGAGTTCCCCTGGTATTTATTTCTAGTTTTATTCCATTGTGGTCGAGAAAATACTTGATATAAGTTCAGTTTTAAAATTTGTTAAGACATCTTTTGTGATTTAACATATGGCCCATTTTGAAGAATGTTCCAAGTACTGATAAAAAGAATGCCTATTCTGTAGTTGTTGGAGAAAATGTTCTGTAAATGCCTGTTAGGTGCATTTAAATTCAATGTTTCTTTACTGATTTTCTGTCTGCATGATCTGTCTAACACTCAGAGTGGAGTGTTCAAGTAACCCACTATTATTATATTGGAATCTATGTCTTTCTTTAGATCTAGTAATATTTGCTTTATGGATCTGGGTGCTCCAGTGTTGGGTGCATGTATATCTATAATTGTTATGTTCTCTTGCTGAACTGATTCCCCTTTACCATTGTATAACAATATTCTTTATCTTTTTTTTAATGTTTTTAACTTAAATTCTGTTTTATCTGATATAAGTATAGCTACTCTTCTTTGCTTTTCTTTTTTTCCCCATGGAATGTCTTTTCCCATATGTGTATTTTCCATGTGTGTCTTTACAGATAAGTTGAGTTTCTTGTAGGCAGAATATAGTTGAATCATGTTTTTGTATCCATTCAGCCAGTGTAAATCTTTTAAGAGGAGATTTTAATCCATTTACCTTCAAGGTTATTACTGATTTTTGAAGTTTCTTTCTGTCATATTGTTCATTGTTTTCTGGCTGTTTTATATATTCTTTACTTGTTCTTTTTTCTTTTATTATTTTGCCCATGAGGTTTTGTAGTTTTCTGTTGTGGTACCATTTGAGTCCTTTCTCTTCCTCATTTGTGTGTTTGCTTTACCAGTGACTTTACACTTACATATGTTTTCATGATGATGACTGATCCTTTCCCTTTCAAGTTTAGGACTCCCTTGACCATTTTTTGTAGAACTGGTCTAGCGATGATGAATTTCCTCAGAATTTGCTTCTCTGGGAAAGACTTTGTTTATCCTGTATGAAGGATAATTTCCTTAGCTATAGTATCCAAGTATTTTTTTTCTTTTAGCATTCTGAACATATCATCCCATTTTTTCCTTTTCTGTAAGGTTTCTGCTGAGAAATCTGCTCTTAGTCTGATGGAGATAACTTTATAGGTAATTAGAAGCTTTTCTTTTGTTGTTTTTATAATTCTGTCTTTAGACAGTTTAACCACAATGTGCCGTCTCCATATGGAGATCACCGTGCCTTCCCTAACACTATGTCTTGATGTCAATATGGTTTGGCTGTGTACCCAGCCAAATCTCATCTTGAATTGTACTCCCATAATTCCCATGTGCTGTGGGAGGAACACAATGGGAAATAATTTGAATCACAGAGGCAGTTTCCCCCACACTGTTCTCATGATAGTGAATAAGTCTCATGAGATCTGATGGTTTTATCAGGAGTTTCTGTTTTTTCATCTTCCTCATTTTCTCTTGCCACTGCCATGTGAAAACTGCATTTCACCTCCCGCCATAATTCTGAGGCCTCCCCAGCCATGTGGAACTGTAAGTCCAATTAAACCTCGTTTTCTTCCCAGTCTCAGATATTTCTTTGTCAGCAGTGTGAAAATGGACTAATACAGTAAATTGGTACCAGTAGAGTGGGGTGTTGCTGAAAAGACACCTGAAAATGTAGACACAATTTTGGAATTGGGTAACAGGCAGAGGTTGGAACAGTTTGGAGACCTCAGAAGAAGGCAGGAAAATGTGTGAAAGTTTAGAAATTCCTAGAGACTTGTTGAATGGCTTTGACCAAAATGCTGATTGTGATATGAACAGTAAGGTCCAGACTGAGGTGGTCTCAGATGGAGATGAGGAACTTGTTGGGAACTGGAGCAAAGTTGACTCTTG
Source organism: Rhinopithecus roxellana (assembly GCF_007565055.1). Classification (NCBI taxonomy): domain Eukaryota; kingdom Metazoa; phylum Chordata; class Mammalia; order Primates; family Cercopithecidae; genus Rhinopithecus; species Rhinopithecus roxellana. The sequence continues at coordinate 138,258,824 of NC_044554.1, forward strand.
TTTTGTTTTAGCAAAGAGACTGGTGGCATTTTGCCCCTGCACTAGAGATTCGTGGAATTTTGAACTTTAGAGAGCTGATTTAGGGTATCTGGCAGAAGAAATTTCTAAGCAGCCAAGCATTTAAGATGTGATTTGGGTGCTGTTAAGGGCATTCAGTTTTACAAGGGAAGCAGAGCATAAAAGTTCAGAAAATTTGCAGCCTGACAATGTGATAGAAACTAAAACCCATTTTCTGAGGAGAAATTCAACCTGGGTGCAGAAATTTACATAAGTAACAAGGAGTCGAATGTTAATTCCCAAGACAATGGGGAAAATGTCTCTAGGCCATGTCAGATGTCTTCACAGCAGCACCTGCCCCCCATCACAGGCCCAAAGGCCTAAGAGAATATGGTTCTGCGGGCCAGGCCTAGGGTCTCTGTGCTGTGTGCAGCCTAGTGACTTGGTGCCCTATGTCCCAGCTGCTCCAGCCCTGGCTGAAAGGGGCCAATGTAGAGCTTGGGCAATGGCTTCAGAGGGTGCAATACCCAAGCCTTGGCAGCTTTCACATGGTGTTAAACCTGCGAGTGCACAGAAGTCAAGAACTGGGGTTTGGGAACCTCCACCTAGATTTCAGAAGATGTGTGGAAATGCCTGGATGCCCAGGCAGAAGTTTGCTGCAGGAGCGGGGTGCTCATGGAGAACCTCTGCTAGTGCAGTGCAGAAGAGTAATGTGCTGTGGGAGTCCCCACACAGAGTCCCCACTGGGGCATGGCCTACTAGAGCTGTGAGAAGAGTGGCACCATCTTCCAGACCCCAGAATGGTAGATCCACTGACAGCTTGCACCGTGTGCTTGGAAAAGCCACAGACACTCAATGCCAGCCCGTGAAAGCAGCTGGGAGGAAGGCTGTATCCTGCAAAGCCACAGGAAAGGAGCTGCCCAAGACAGTGGGAACCCATCCTCTTGCATCAGCATTACCTGGATGTGAGACCTGGAGTCAAAGGAAATCATTTTGGAGCTTTAAAATTTGACTGCCCAGATGGATTTCAGACTTGCATGGGCCCTGTAAACCCTTTGTTTTGGCCAATTTCTCCCATTTGGAACTGCTGTATTTACCCAATACCTGTACCCCCATTGTATCTAGGAAGTAACTAGCTTGCTTTTGATTTTACAGGCTCGTAGGTGGAAGGGAATTGCCTTGTCTCAGATGAGACTTTGGACTGTAGACTTTTGGGTTCAATGCTGAAAAGAGTTAAGACTTTGGGGGACTGTTGGGAAGGCATGATTGGTTTTGAAATGTGAGGACATGAGATTTGGAGTGGGCAGGGATGGAATGATATAGTTTGACTGTGTCCCCACCCAAATCTCATCTTGAAATGTACTCCCATAATTCCCATGTGTTGCAGGAGGGACCCAGTAGAAGATAATTTGAAACACAGGGACGGTTTCCCCCATTTTGTTCTTGTGGTAGTGAATAAGTCTCACAAGATCTAGTGGTTTTATCAGGGGTTTCTGCTTTTGCATCTTCCTTTTGCATCTCTTGCCACCACCACATAAGAAGTGCCTTTCACCTCCCACCATGATTCTGAGGCCTCCCCAGCCATGAGGAACTGTAAGTCCAATTAAACCTCTTTTTCTTCTCAGTCTCACATATGTCTTTATCAACAGCATGAAAACGGTTTAATACAATGTCTAAATTTCTTGCTAGACTTTGGAACTTCTCAGCTATTATTTTGCTAAATAGGTTTTTGAACACTTTTATCCTCTCCTCACCTTCTGAGATACCAAAAATTCATATATTGTTTGCTTTACAGTGTCCCATATGTTATGAAGGATTCATTCATTCTTTTTGATGTTTTTATTCGTTTTTGTCTAACTGGGTTATTTCAAAAGGCCTGTCTTCAAGTTCTGAGATTCTTTCTTCTGCTTGATCTATTGTTGGAGCTTTCAAATATATTTTGTAGTTCATTAAATGAACACTTCAGTTCTAGAATTTCCATTTGGTCTTTTTTATAATATTTATCTCTTTGGTAAATTTCTCATTCATATCCTGAATTGTTTTTTCTGATTTATTTATATTGTTTTTCAGTATTCTCCTGTATATTGCTGAGCTCCTTTAAAATCAGTATTTTGAATTCTTTTTCTGGGATTTTGTGAAATATTTTTGATTGGGATCTGTTGCTGGATAATTATTTTATTACTTTGGAGGTGTCACATTTCTTGCTCTTTAAAGTTTTCTATGTCCCTACATATCTATGCATCTATGTCTTCTTTGAATTTTTTGAATTTTCTTTTGAGTTTAGGGCTTTTTCCTGAAAATTTATCTATGATGTTGGTTGGAGCCATTTGGCTTTGATTCTGAATGTGTACAGTAGTGTAGTCTCTATATGATTTATTTGCCTATAAACAATGTTAGTGGTATCTGTGATTTCCTCAGTGGCTTAGGGTCATTAGTGGAGGAGGCTGGGAAAAAGGATTGCAGGTAGGTCAGTCTTCACGTCCAAGTGGTTGCAGCAGTAGGCTGAGTATATCTGTCTTTTAGCCCCCTGGGTGGTGTATGCTGGCACTAGTGTTAGTTGTCCAGTTGGGCCAATTATCAGGCCTCCACATGTTTTGCCCAGATGCTGGTAATGGCAGTCATGAGCCAGGTGGGTAGACTGGTTTTCAGCCCCCTGTGCAGAAAGCATGGTGTGGGTCATGGCAGTAGCAGTGGTAAGATGACCGTCTTATTCCTGAGCAGTGCATGCTGGTGTTGGCAGTGGCTGTGATTGGCTGGGCAGACTCCTCACTGAGCTCCTCGATGGCACATGTGAGTGTGTGTTTGTGGTGTTGGCAGCAATGTGAGTGGGCCCATCTTCAGGTTCCTAGGGAGAGTGAATAGATGGTATAGGTGGTGGAATGGATAGAATAATCACCAAGTCCTTGGGTGGTGTGCTCAGGCTTGGAGGTGTGGTGCCAGTTTGGGAGTGTCTGTCCTCAGGCCCCTGATGGTGTGCAGGGGGATAGGCTGTAGTAGGCAGGCTGAGACAGTCTGTGATGGTTGGTGTGGATACCTGACCTTAGGGCTTGTGCTAGGAAGCATAGTGGCCCTGCTGTTTGTATGAGTAGGTTGCTATCAGCAGTCTCCTACAAGCAGCTCTCGGGCTCTGGGAAGTGAACATTTAATCTCTGGCAGCAGCAGTGACCGCAGTGGTGAGTGTGAGGAGCCTGATTTGAGGATGTGCACTAGAGTACAGAACCTATGCTGCTGGTATGGGCAGGACTGGCACAGGGAGTCTCCAGTTCTGGGTTGCACTTGTTTCAGCTCCCTGCTGTAGTAGTGGCTTCAGCATTGTGCAGAGAGTGGAGATGAGGATTCCACCCTCTACTGGTAACCAGAGCACTTGACCATACTGTCAGGGGGGCAGGGTCATCACCCACAGCCCAGACATGCAGCTCTCAGACTTATTTGCTCTTGGAGGCAGCAGCAGCAACAGCACCAGCAGAAGTGAGAAAGAATCCCACCCTCTGTGAGCGAGCTTTAACACAGGCCACACTGCTAGTGGGGGCATGGTTACAACTCACAGCCCCAGACAAGCAGCCCTCTCTTGCCCATCCAGCCCCTGGTGGCAGCAAGAGCAACTGCAGCTGCAGTGAAATGCAGAGGAGGAAAGAGATCCCATTCTCTCTATATAAGTCCAAGCATAGAGGCCACTCTGCCAGCAGGGGTGTGGTCACTCCTTCCAGCTCCAGTCTGACAGCTCTCAGACCTGCTTGTCTTGGCTCCCAGTGGCAAAAACTGCTATGGCACTGTGCACGCGTAGAGGAAAGATCCCACTCTCACTGTGAACCCAAGTACAATATGTGACACAGTTAGAGATGGAGTCACTTATCAAAGCCCCAGACAGAAAGCTCTCCAGCTCTGGAAAGCATGTAATTTGGCTTCCTTTGTGCCCAGTGGCCGCCTCCTTGGTGTGCTGCATCATTTTTTTTTTTTTTTCCAGGGAGTAGTACTCTGTTGGACTAAAGTACTGGGGACCCGAAGCGCCTTTGGGCTCAGCCAGTGCTGCACCTCTGTAGCCCTCTGGGTGGACACCAGGCGATATAAACAGAGGTTCCCAGGATGTGGCGATATGAGAGCTGTGGTTCCCAGAGCAGGATGCAGAATGGTGTTGGTTACGCTCTCACAATGGCGCCATGCTGTTGTCACTTAGATCTCAGGAGTATGTGTGATCCAGTGCATTTTCTATCTGGTACAATGCCCTCGCTGGGTCTCCAGATCAACACCCACACTAGTCTTAGGGTTATTGTGGGTAGAGGAGCTCTCCAATGGTTGGGATTGCAACAGTCCACAGTGAGAATGTGAGCCAATGAGGGTCTCCCACTTACCCTTTCTCTGCAATAAGGAGCCCCTATGGGCTCCTAACCAATCTCGGCCAAGCTAGCTGCTTGCTTTCTTCCCCTTCTGTGTCTCAGATATTTCTCTGTTGAACTCCAGTGTTCTCTACTAGATGTTTTACCTGAAATGTGATAATCTATTTGGTTAAGTTTTGTTTCTTCTGTCTGGAGAAGGCAGGTGCCTGATGCCTCTAGTCAGCATCTTGAACCTGTCTCTACATTCAAGATATTTCTAATTTTTTGATGCAGATATTTATTGCTGTAAACTTCCTTCTTAGAACTGCTTTTGCTGTATCCCATAGGTTTTGGTGTGTTGTATTTCCATTTTCATTTGTTTCAAGAAATTTTTAAATTTTTTCTTTGACTCATTTGTTGTTCAAGAGCATGTTGCTTAATTTCCATGTATATGTATAGTTTTCGAAGTTCCTTCTGTTATTGATTTCTAGTTTTATTCCACTGTAGTCAGAAAAGATACTTTATATGTTTTTAATCCTTTTTAAATTTGTTTAGATTTGCTTTGTGGCCTAACTTATGGATGATCTATCCTGGAGAGAGTTACATTTGTGAAGGAGAAGAACATATATTCTGTTAGTTACTGGGTGGAATGTTCTGTAAATGTCTGTTAGGTTTATTTGCTCTAGAATGCAGTTTAACTTTGATCTTCCTTCATTGATTTTGTCTAGAAGTTCTGTTTATTTCTAAAAGTGGAATTTTGAGGTCCCTTACTATTATTGTATTGCTGTCTATCTCTCCCTTTAGATCAAATAATATTTGTTTTATATATTTAGGTGCTCCCAGTGCTAGATGCACATATATTTGTTATTGTTATATCTTCTTCCTTAATATACTTCTTAATTATTATGTCATGGCCTTCTTTGTCTCTTTTATTTTTTTTATTTGAAGTCTATTTTATCTGAAATAAGTATAGTTACTTCTGCTTGCTTTTGGTTTCCATTTGTACAGAACATCATTTTCCATCCCTTCATTGTCAGTCTGTGTGTGTCTTTACATGTGAAGTGAGGTTCTTGTAGGCAGCAAATAATTGAGTCATTTTTTAATCCATTCAGTCAGTCTATATTTTTCAGTTGGGGAAATTAACTTGTTCACACTGAAAGTTGTTGTTGACACTTGAAGACATACTCTCTGACTTTGTTCATTGTTTCTGGTTATTTCGTATATCTTTTTTTTTTCTTTCTTCCCTTCTCATTGATTGTCTTGGTTGTTTTCTGTAGTGATAAACTTTGATTCCTTTCTCTTTTTCATTTGTGTATCTACTGTCATTTTTTTCCTTCTGATTAGTATGGGATTTATATTTTATTGAAATCTACCCATTACATGACCTTCTGTCATAAACTGTTTCTTCTCCTTTATTCCTTATTTTGGTTAATAAATTGCAATATATTTGAAACAAAGTCCAAGGTATTAGATTTGCTAAGTAGCTCATAAGAACAACCTCCCTTTCTCATCTTTATGCTACATCTTTGTTGAGGTTTTCTATTATCTCTCACCTAAATTGTTGCTATGTTGGGCTGGATTTTTTTTTTTTTTTTTTTTTTTTCCAGCTTAGCTTTCATTTTTTATTGTGAGGCCACCCTCCATACGCGACCACACTGATCTTTCTGAAATACAAATAACATGCTAACCATTTTCCTGTTTAAAATATTTCATTTATTCCCTTTTGCCTCTTGGATGAATTTAAAACTTCTTAGTATGGCATAAAAGACTTTTAATACTATAACTCTGATTTTTCTAGTTTTTCCTATCATATCATTTTTCACTGTCTCCTCACAGAGAAGCTATGCTTCTTTTACATGCCTCTTGCTTTTCTTTCAATATGGCATAGCCCGTTATAAAATAAAAATATTTATATTAGTATCTGGAAAATAATCCATCATTGCAAAGTACTACAAATTTTTGAAAATGGACAATTTCAACGTATCTGAAGAGTAGTTTCCTTTCATTCTTAGTAGTTTCCCTTCATTTACAACTTTAGTATATTGAAAATTAACATTTAGAATTTTGATGATCCTCTATTTTAATGTTATTGTGAAACAACACAAAATTCTAGCACAAGACAAGGAAATTCATCCTCACCTCAGGTCCTTATTTCCCAGGAACCAGCATTGTTGTACTATTTCTACTTCACCAAATATATTCTAATTGGTAATTAGCCTTTCCAAGGAGATTTTTAATTCATTGAATCATCCAGTAACATATTGATAATGTCATTAAATCTGAGAAGTGTAATAATGATTTCCATATCGCTGGCTAGCTGGTCAGCAAAAAAGCAAATTCATGATTCTCATCTATAAGTTTCAATAGCAATAATTACAGTGTACTCATGATGGTTTAGGCAGCCATAGATACCCTAGAATTAGGTAATGACAAATTTCACATACTTTCTATTTCTCGGTGAAATGTTATTGCCTTCCTTTACCCCCTGGAATGTTTCTATTTACCTTTCAAGATCAGTCCAAATAACAGCTTTTGACATCAAGTCTATTTTCTTGATGAAGCTAGCTGACCAATCTCCTTGCTTCTCATAAAACTTGCAATATCTATCCTATTACGCAGGTTTTATTTTTGGATTTTATGTTTGTCTTTTAAGTAGCATCTCAGTTACTTAAGGACATGGATTTTGTGTCAACCATTTAAAAAATGACCAGCCCTTAGTACAGCGACTGCTGGGACAAAGGTGCTGAATAAATATTTGCAGCAATGATGCTTTTCTCCTTCTCCTCCATACACATTCCCTGTCATTTCTGAGCTTTTTCCTGCTTCATAAATTTTTCAAAAATTAACTTGGCCTGGAGAGAAAATGTTGAGTACACCATTGCTATAGTGACAAGCTTCACCTATTTCCATGTGTGTTGCAGATTCCTCCATGTGAAAACACCCTCCACATAATGTACCATGAGTCTCAGAGAGGCATGAGAGATAGGGATATTGCAAAGAGGCTGCAATATCCTTCACAACAGGATCTCAACTCCAAATGGAAAAAAAGTGTTCTGCAACCTCCACAATGTAAAATGAAAGTTAATGTATGGGAAATAAGGCCTCCTGATTTTAGCTACAAACTGTATACATCTTTGAGAATTCCAGAAAGACCATCAAAACCCATTAAGGAAGAAAAAAGGAGGAAAAAAATCAGTTTTCCAGAAACAATGCTTCACTTGCCCAGCATAAGGAATCATCCTAAGGAGGCCATAGCTCCTAAATTTATAACTACATTTCCACGTTTGGATTCACAAAAAGCAAAGTTAACGTTTGTGAAGAGTGGACAGTATCCGAGGGGTGTATATGTCAATCCCAAACCACATGACTTTCGACAGGTACAAAAGAGCATTTGAATAAAAACAATTTAAGATAGATAAGAGGAACTATGTATTATTTTTCATTCATTTCTTAATGAGAAAAACTATTACATATAGGAAAAAGGTATGTGTATATAATGTGTATAATGCTGCCTTTTTTTCCTCACAGAACAGAACAATACAATTTACATTTAGCAATAAATGATAGAAGACAGAGGTAAGAACCTGATTGATTCTGATGAGGTTTAATCTGCCAGGTCAAGTGGCCAACTCTGAGATGGGCTTTCTTAGGTTTCAGAAGAACACATTGGGTTTAGATATGATTGGAGAACAGACGTCAGTTGCCAGAAGTTTATAACCTAGTAATAATAAAATAAATTTATGGAATAAATTGATGAATGAATGAAAATAGTTAAAAAGGGATATTTTATTATTTTGATGAATTCTTTGGATGATTAATAATTTAAATAATATATGGGCAATAATTAGATTTATAATTTAAAAGGGTGATGAAGAATATGGAGATGCAAATAAGGTCAAATATTTATGCAAAACAGAATTCCATTAAAATGTGAATATTCTATTCTTAGCTCTATAATTTAGCACATAAACATGATTTGCTAGGCAAAGAGATAAACAGTAGTACAGGATTTAGAAATAGTGAGATAAAAGAATAAGTGTATTCCAGTGGGAAAATACAGAATAGTAGCTAAGAGCATGGCTTCTAAGATCAGAGTATCCCTGTTCTTTTACTTTCTAATAACTTTAGACAAGATACTAAGCCTTTTTCATTATTTATAATAGTGTGTTAATAATGCTACATACTTTTAATGGTTATTTTACTTAATGAACGAAACAATATATGCAAAGCACAATGGAATCTGAAATGCTGAGGTATTCGATGAATGTTAACTCTATGAGCTATTAGGATAAAATTTGGAAAATCCAGGGAGCTATAGTCAATAACTCCCTTTACTTATTCAGAGCATCTAAATATTTCCATTCATAGTAAATAACATATGTTACCTTTTGGAGATGAGGGAGGTCATTTAAATATTAAATGTTACTGGTTTATTTAAATATTTTACTAGGCCAGGAGCAGTGGCTCACACCTGTAATCACAGCACTTTGGCAGGCCACAGTGTGAGGATCATGAGGTCACGAGTTCGAGACCAGCCTAACCAACATGGTGAAACCCCGTCTCTACTAAAAATCCAAAACTTAGCCAGATGTGGTGGCATGTGCCTGTAATCCCAGCGACTCGGGAAGCTGAGGCAGGAGAATCGCTTGAACTTGGGAGGCGAAGGTTGCAGTGAGCCAAGATCTCACCACTGCACTCCAGCCTGGGCGACCGAGTGAGACTCCTCAAAAAATAATAATAATAAAATAAATAAATAAATATTTTACTAATAACAGACTTAAAAACTTGAGTAAATGAAATTCAAGGAATAAGGAACATTTTTATTTTAGCTGAATTAACTTGCTTCTATAAATGAGTGGATTGGAGGTAGAGTGTTACAAATTGTGTAACCACTAGATGTCAGTATTGTTACAAAGTAAACCTCAATGAAGACCCTTTTTGAAATGAACTTGGTCTCATGTTGTATTCAATTAAAGCGTGAAAAATCTTGTATTAGATAATCTCCCTTTTTGGAACTTTTAGTATTGTTCTATATGCTTGTGGCAGGTAACTCATTAAGAAGATAACCTGTTTAACTTCTGCTTCGTACCCTCACTGTTTCGTGCCACGTTTACTTAGCTTTTGAGTAGAGACTTTTGTGATGTTTTCTTTGATCAGTTCTTGGAGCAAACAAATTCTATTTCAGTTCAAATTGGTTCACTTAAACCACTAAAATATCTACTTTGTTTATAGCTTATAAAAAGACAATAGTAACTCTACTCCAGGCTTGACAAATTATTTAGCTTTGTTCAACGTTTTTGCTATGTTTCTGAAATAAGTTCAGCTCCAGAAAAATAATATATAATTCTTTGTGTCATAAATTATGATCAAGTTTAAGATTAGGTTGCCAAATTTTGAATAGACTCCCTTAATTCCACACTGCTTAAGATACTAATTCTGATCTCTTCACAAAAGGGTAATTGAAGTACTCCTCTCCACCACAAAAATGAATTGTTTATACACTATTTAAATCTTAGATTATTTTTTCAAATTTTCATAAGCAAGTTTTAAATGCTACATTTGAATGCCACAACAAAATTGTCACAATTACATTTTGCGAAGGAAATATTTAATGTTAGGAAAAATCAAATTCCAACTACAATAAGAAACAATATGTATTAGTAATATTGCAATCTTTTCTTTACATATCTAGTATCAACCTGGTTTACCAAACTTTGAGATGACTTATGAAAAGGACCCCTTTGGATTAAAATTTAAATCACAACCCTTAAGTACAGGTAAGCTGTTAAGATGTTATGCTTATTGCTAAAAAAAAAAAAAAAAAAAAAAAAAAAAAAAAAATCTCTCCATTATATATTAGTAGTCGTAAATGCATAGGCTTAAAACTAAATAGATGGATATTAATATCACCTTTAATAATGTGGTAAATTTTTTAAATGCCCTTTTAATTATTTGCAACAATACATTTACTTTTCTACCACGACTGTTAATATATTATTAAAGATTATATTTGTAAGTCAATGTGTCATGTATAGGGAACAAATAGAGTGTAATGCTTAAGAGAATAAACTCGGCCGGGCGCGGTGGCTCAAGCCTGTAATCCCAGCACTTTGGGAGGCCGAGGCGGGCGGATCACGAGGTCAGGAGATGGAGACCATCCTGGCTAACATGGTGAAACCCCGTCTCTACTAAAAAACACAAAAAACTAGCCGGGCGAGGTGGCGGGCGCCTGTAGTCCCAGCTACTCAGGAGGCTGAGGCAGGAGAATGGTGTGAACCCGGGAGGCGGAGCTTGCAGTGAGCTGAGATCCGGCCACTGCACTCCAGCCCGGGCCACAGAGCGAGACTCCGTCTCAAAAAAAAAAAAGAAGAGAGAGAGAATAAACTCTGGAGCCCAGCTGTACAACTTTGAATCTTGGCTTCACTGGCCCAAATAACCTAAACTGTCTGTCTATTGGTTTCCTCATCTGGAAATGCAGATGATAACAACGAAATCTACATCACAGAATTACTGTGAGCATCAAATCTGCTACAAGCATTTAGTAATGTATTAAAAGCACGTGGAAATAACATACACACATGCATGCTATAATTACTGTTATGGTGCCGTTTGTTAAGTGTTAATTCAGAGTTAATTTGTATTATTTTACATTTCTTATTTGGATTAGGATGGATCACATCTGAATGCTATATTTACATATTATAATTATATATAAATTAAAACAAACAATAAGATGTTAACAGTGATTGTCTCTGGATAGGGAGATCACAGTTACATTTTATTTCCTCTTTTTCAAAATAAGGAGCAAATAATTTTATACTTGTAAAACTAAGATAATTTATTTACAAATATCGTACACATTTTACCATGTGTTATACTTATAAAAGTGTCATCTAGCTGTGTAATTAAAATGGAACATGTCAACTTTCCTAGTATATGCTACGTGTAACTCACTTTGGTAGAAAAAACCAAAGACACTTTATAAGACCCAGCCCCTGACCTCAGAAATACTTTAAGTAAAACATAAGGTAGAATGCAAAATATACCATCCAGTAGGAGATACTTTAGAAAGACGGGTCCAGAGAAATAAAACGTGGGATTGGAATTGGAGTTTGAAGAAAGAGAAAATTAACTCCAGTGGGACTGGCAGAAAGAACAAGAAAAGTTTTGTTTAGATTTACATCTATAATTATCCAGCGACTTACCACTCCTGGGTCCTGATCTCCAAAACTGATACCGTATCTCAGAAACATCAGGAACAAAGACACGTGCCATTGCTAAGCCTCTCATTTGTCTTCGTATCTCTAGTATATGGGTACCAGTTACCGAAAGATGATAAACAGAAGAATACTACAAAAAGATTTATCACCCACAAGCATCGTGAATGCACCTGGGATTCAAAACTAATTTTGACAAAAGCCCCATGGCCTGTTAGATCTGCTTCATATACAGTGAGTTTGACTTTCTCTATAGCTGTTGGAAAATGTCTCCAGTACTGTTGTCGACAATTGCTTTAGTGCAGGAGTTTTTTATTTGTTGTAGTATAAAATATATTTCTGTCTTTAAAAATAAAGCATATAGCCGCTGCTTTTTTTTGAAATACAAATAGTGGATTATCTAGAATTTTGGATTTTCTTTTCTTTCTAGATCCTGATAAAAGAATAAGTGTATTCCAGTGGGAAAATACAGAATATTAGTTAAGAGCATGGCTTCTGAGATCAGAGTATTCCTGTTCTTTTACTTTCTAATAACTTCAGACAAGATACTAAGTTTTTTTCATTATTTATAATGTGGGTTAATAATGCTACATACTTTTTATGGTTATTTTAAGTAATAGCTACAGTGGAATAAGGTGTTGATGAAAGAAGCCAAACTCTGTAAAATATGTGAAGAGGTTTATTCTGAGCCAAATTGATGACTATGACCTCTAACAAAGTCTCAGGAGGCTGAGAACACGTGGCCCGAGGTGGTTAGTTTACAGCTTGACGTTGTACATTTTAGGGAGACAGAAGTTACAGGCAAAGACATGAATCAATACATGTAAGGTATACATTGGTTTGGCCTGGAAATGCAGGACATCTCGAAGCTTGGAGGCTTCCAGGTCATAAGTAGATTTGATGCAGGGTGGGTATGCCCCAAAAGTGGGGCATAGCCGGGAACATTCTTGGCTTCACCCAAGAAAGAATTCAAGGGTGGGCCTGTGGTGTTAGATGGCATCTTCTCTTGAGTACAGCAGCAGCAGAGGTACTGCTCCTTGTGAAGCAGGACTCCCCACAGGCAGTGCGCTCCGCGCAGCAGCTCAGGGGCAGTTCTGCAGTCATATTTACACCCACTTTTAATTACACGCAAATTAAGGGGTGGGTTATCCAGAAATTCCTAGAAAAGAAGTGTTTGCTTCCGGATGTTGCCACAGCAATGGTATACTGTCATGACACTCGTGGGGCTGTCTCGTGGAGAGATGCTTTCAATGCCTCTTCCCTATTTCAACCAGTCTTCCATCTGGTCTGGAGTTGAGTCCCGCCTCCTACCTCAGATTCAAAGATTCCCCAATTGGCAATTGGTTGAAAGAGTTAAGCTGTGTCTGTTAAGTCAGCTTGAGTTAAGGTAAAGAGTGGGGGTTGTGGAAGTCAAGGTTCTTGTCATGTAGTCGAAGACTCCAGGTAGCACGTCTCAGAGACAATAGATGTGAAGGTCTCTTCTCAGACCTTAAAAGATATGAGACTGTCTGCAAAAGAGAGACAGCTTTGCAGGGCCATTTTGAAAGATGCTAAGGGCCTGCTATCTGTCACGTGATGCTACACTAGAGTCAGGTTGAAATCGGTATCTTATTGCTGCAAAGAGCTGCTTGTTTTGTTAGTCTTGAGATCTGTTTTAATGTTAATGCTGGTGAGTTGCGCCTGAATTCCAAAGGGAGGAGGGTATAATGAACCATGTCCCACCTTCTCACCTTCTCTTCCCATCAGGGTCTGAACTTCTTTTTCAGGTTTCTTTGTGTCCCCTCACTCATGAAGGGGTCCATTCATTTGATTGGGGGGCCTTAGAATTTTATTTTTGTTTTACAAAGGCTTAAATGTTGTACGAAAATTTTCCCAAATTTCCTCTTATCTCATTGGAAATCATGAGAAGTTTAGAGAATGACACTCACGTGAGAAGGCCTGAAAAGACAGCTCTGTGATACACTCATAGAAAAAAATGTTGAGAGCACATACTTTTACCCTGGCTGAAATTCTGCCCTAGTCACATAAGGATGCTTCCTTTATGTCTAAGCAGAACAAGATGTGAATCTGGAATACAGATACACTTTTAAAGCAAAGATTATTAAACAGCAAATTTTAACAAGTAAGCAATTAAAGTTAATACAGGTCTGCTTTTAGTAACTTCCTTTGTACCATTTTCCTTCAGAGACATAGAAGGCAACGTGATGCGTACAGTGCATTTATGGATCGTGTGGAAGAAAAGTTTACAAAGATATGCAAGAGCAGGTGGGCAAAAAAATTCGGATTTGTTGTTAAATGCTTACATTAACTCTTTAACATTACTATTCAATTTCTGTTTTAAATAAAACATTTTATCATATAAGTGCTCTATTGTCATAGGAACTGTAGGTGAAATAGTTGCATGGTGCTTAACTGTTTTAAGTGGAGCCTGAAAAAATCCTGTCCCATTAACAATATATTTAAGAATTTCATTGCAACCTGTTTCCTAGGTGCATAATCACCTCTCACAGCTCTCTTTATTCACATGTCAGTGTCATCTCTGAGAAGTGGGGAGGAGGACAGATTAATGTAACAGAGTTTGGGCTTTGAGTTTGATGAAATAAGTTCAAATTAAGAGTAATCCACCTATAATTTGTGATCTTGGATGATTTGCTTAAATTTTCTGATCCTATTTTCTCAGGTTTTTGGAGAATTAAATAAGATGACAAATATAAACTGCTGGCACAGTTCCTCATATCTTCTTGATTCAATTATTACTGACTATTACTGTTAATGATAATATAGAGATATGGTCTTGCATGATCATGGAAAAGTAACATATTACCTGTGGCTTAGTTTTCTCATCTGTAGAATGACAGTAATAATAGTACCAACTTTGCAGAGTTACTATTGAAATGGCTGCATTGTTTGGGGAATTACCCATGGTTCATTGTCTGGCGTTGAGACAGAATTCAGGACACAGACACATGTGGGTGGGTTAAGGATCAGAAAATTTAATAGAAGAAAGGAGAAAGGAGAGCAGCTCCTTTCCAGAGAGATAGAAATGTTGGAAAAAGGGGAAGGCAGGCCTACTGCAGCAGATTTTATAGGCAGGTTGGAGGAGGCAGTGTCTGATTTAAATAGAGCCCACAGATTGATTCGATCAGATATGACATTTACATAGCCTACGGGAAGGCTGGCCACTCCACCCTAATCTTATTATGCAAATGGACTCTCCACTTGACCAGTGGCCATCTTGTCTGCTCCTTACTGTACCGGTGGCTGGCAAAGGAAGGGATGATGGAGCCGCCATTTTGAACATGCCTGGTCCCAGGTAGTTATTTCCTATGGAATTCACCTGTGGAAGCTTCTAGCTTGCTTGTCTGTGTCTGCAGCTCAATTTTACAGGCTGCTTTTTGTTAGGAAATGATTTGGGGCTGCTTTTCATTAAAAAGAAAAACCTGACCAGGCATGGTGGCTCACGCCTGTAATTCCAACACTTTGGGAGGCCAAGGTGGGTAAATCACGAGGTCAGGAGTTCGAGACCAGCCTGACCATCATGGTGAAACGCTGTCTCTACTAAAAATACAAAAAATTAGCTGGGTATAGTGTTGGACGCCTGTAATGCCAGCTACTCAGGTGGCTGAGGCAGGAGAATCGCTTGAACCTGGGAGGCAGAGGTTGCAATGAGCCAAGATTGTGCCACTGCACTCCAACCCAGGTGACAGAGTGAGACTCTGTCTCAAAAAATAGAAGAACCTTACCGAAGCCTCCGATACCCTATCTGCCTAAGTAATTTTTTGTTAACTCTTGTATCACTATGTATAGTCAAAGTTTGTATTTGTGAAGCAATTGGAACATAGCACAAGACACTTAGTAATTGCTATCTAAGTATTTTATGAATAACAATTCAAAACTATATATTTTTTGTGTACAAAATAACATATATATAATGTCTAGGGACGAATGAAGTCAAGAGCTTTCTGAAAGATGAGAGAGGCTACTCAGTAAGATTAATTTTTAGATTTTTATGAGGGAGTACACAGAGTGAACAGTCAGCAGACAGCTATCTTTAGGAGGACCACATGACAGATGAATATAAAAAGAGTA
This sequence comes from Rhinopithecus roxellana, assembly GCF_007565055.1. Lineage (NCBI taxonomy): Eukaryota > Metazoa > Chordata > Mammalia > Primates > Cercopithecidae > Rhinopithecus > Rhinopithecus roxellana. Next base: position 138,274,440 of record NC_044554.1, read on the forward strand.
GATATGTGACCAGAAAGCTGTCTCCAAATGGACAAGAATTTGTTTTAAGTGGTGGGTAGAGAGTCATCCTACTAATGATTTAGGATGTAGATTTATCCTTTCAATGTTTACAAAATGGTTACTTTAAATTGCAAACATCCTGCTGTACATATATAAAATTCTTGTTTCCTGTAGCATAGTGGGAGCTTCTCCTCTATAATTGATGTGCTGGAGCTTGGTAACTGCTGGCTCAACATTAAAGAAAATGACATGGTAGTCCATCACCAAAAGTTTCTTTTGTTGTTGTTTTATTGTTTGTTTGTTTGTTTGTTTTTGAGATGGAGTCTTGCTCTGTCACTCAGGCTGGAGTGCCGTGGTGTGATCTCGGCTTACAGCAACCTCCACCTCCCAAGTTCAAATGAATCTCCTGCCTCAGCCTACCAAGTAGTTGGGATTATAGGTTCCCATCATCACACCTGCCTAATTTTTGTATTTTCAGTAGAGATGGGGTTTTGCCATGTTGGCCAGGCTGAACTCAGGTGATCAACCTGCCTTGGCCTCCAAAAGTGCTTGGATTACAGGCATGAGCCACAGTACCCAGCCACCAAAAGTTTCTTTTTTTTTTGAGATGGAGTCTCACTCTGTTGCCCAGGCTGGAGTGCAGTGGTTCGATCTCAGTTCACTGCAAGCTTCATCTCCCGGGTTCACGCCATTCTCCTGCCTCAGCCTCCCGAGTAGCTGGACTACAGGTGCCTGCCACCACGCCTGGCTGAATTTTTGTGTTTTTAGTAGAGATGAGGTTTCACTGTGTTAGCCAGGGTGGTCTCGATCTCCTGACCTCGTGATCCGCCTGACTTGGCCCCCAAAGTGCTGGGATTACAGGTGTGAGCCACCATGCTTGGGCCCCCAGCCACCAAAAGTTTCTTAAAGTGGTTACAGAAAATCATGTATCATTACTGCTGCCTGTAACACTGTGAATTCATGGCCTCTGTTCTCAGTCAGAACTTCAACTTTCCTAGGTGTCACTGAGAAGCATACTTCAAAAGCAAATCTACTTCAGTATTTCACAGGCTTCTCAAAATAGAAATGTTTTCTTCTGAAGTTGTAGTTCCTCTTATTTTTACATTTTTTAAAAATATTTGATATATTTAGCAAACAGATCCCTGTGAAGTTTCAAATAAAATGGCTTTATTTTTCTCAAATTATGAATTTTAAATATGCTGTGTTGGATCTCCCTCCCCTCAGCCTGAGAACAACTTTGGCAGAGTCTATAGATTTTCAACACTTCATTTGTACTAGCCCTGTCATTTCTGTAATTTAAACTCACATTCAGCCATGAAAAAGCTATGTAAGACAATTTAAAATTTTTCTGTAATTTAAGATTATGTTCAGCCATGAAAAATTCAGGATAAGAAATATATATGACTTGTATTTCACATTGTGCATAAAGGAACAAATTCATGTGGATTACAGACCTAAATGTGAAAGGAAAATAATAACATTTCTGCAATACATTTGGAGAATTAAATAATATCTTTAAAAGAACCATAAAAGCACTATCTATAAAGAAAAAAATTATTGAATGTTCTACTTGAACATTAAAACTACAAACTTCCATCAAAATACATCATTAGGAGAGTGAATAGGCAGACAGAGAGCTTAGAGAAAATATGTGCTACTCATATAAGCAAGAAAATGGTTTATATTAATAATATATAAAGAACTCATGCAAATAAATAAGAAATAGGCATGTAATTCAATGGAAAATAACAGGAGGCTGGGCATGGTGGTTCACTCCTGTAATTCCAACACTGGTAGGCCAAAGTGGGAGGAACTCTTGAGCCCAGGAGTCTGAGACCAGCATGGACAACATTAGGAAATCCTGTCTCTACAAAACATTTAAATAATTAGCCAGATGTGGTGGTACACACCTGTGGTCCCAGCTACATGACAGGCTGAGGCAGGAGATTTACTTGAGCCCAGAAGGTTGAGGCTGCAGTGTTCCCTACACTGCATTCAAGCCTGGGTGACAGAGCAAGACCCTGTCTCAAAGAAAGGGAGGGAGGGAGAAAGGAAGGAAGGAAGGAAGGAAGGAAGGAAGGAAGGAAGGAAGGAAGGAAGGAAGGAAGGAAGGAAGGAAGGGAAGAAAGAAAGAAACAGACTTCATATAAGAAGATCTCTAAATGACAAAACATGAAAATGTGTTCATCTTCATGAGTAGTCAGGGAAATATGCAGTAAGATGCACAATGGACTACTATTGCACACCCACTGAAATAGCTAAAATAAAAAGATAAACAACAGGAAGCATAAGTGTATTCATCCATTTTCACGCTGCTGATTAAGACATAACCAAGACTGAGCAATTTACGAAAGAAAGAGGTTTATTGTACTTACAGTTCCACATGGCTGGGGAGACCTCACAATCATGGTGGAACGCAAGGAGGAGCAAGTCACATCTTATGTGGATGGCAGGAGACAAAAAGAGGGCTAGTGCAGGGAAACTCTTGTGTTTAAAAACCATGAGATCTCATGAGACCCATTCACTATCACAAGAACAGCATGGGAAAGACCCGTCCCCATGATTCAATTAGCTCCCACTGGGTCCTTCCCACAACATGTGGGAATTCAGGATGAGATTTGGGTGGAGACACAGCCAAACCATATCATTCCACCTCTGGCACCTCCCAAATCTTATGTCCTCACATTTCAAAACCAATCATGCCTTCCCAACAGTCCCCCAAAGTGTTAACTCATTTCAGCATTGAACCCAAAAGTCCACGGTCCAACATCTCATCTGAAACAAAGCAAGTCCCTTCTGCCTATAAGGCTGTAAAATCAACAGCAAGTTAGTTACTTCCTAGATACAACGGGGGTACAGGCATTGGGTAAATACAGCAATTCCAAATGGGAGAAATTGGCCAAAACAAAGGGGATACATGCCCCATGCACGTCTGAAATCCAGCACAGCAGTCAAACCTTAAAGTTCCACATGATCTCGTTTGACTCCATGTTTCACATCCAGGTCACGCTGACACAAGAGATGAGTTCCCATGGACTTGGGCAGCTCCACCCCTGTGGCTTTGCAGGATACAGCCTCCTTCCCAGCTGCCTTCATGGGCTGTCGTTAAGTGTCTGTGGCTTTTCCAGCAACACAGTGCAAGCTGTCAGTGGATCTACCATTCTGGGGTCTGTAGGACAGTAGCCCTCTTTTCAGAGCTCCAATAGTTGGTGCCCCAGTGGGGACTCTGTGTAGGGGCTCCGACAGCACATTACCCTTCTGCACTGCCCTAGCAGAGGTTCTCCATGAGGACCCCATCCTTACAGCAAACTTCTGCTTGGGCATCCAGATGTTTCCCTACATCTTCTGAAATCTAGTCAGAGGTTTCCAAACCTCAGTTCTTGACTTCTGTGCACTTACAGGCTTAACATCATGTGGAAGCTGCCAAGGCTTAAGGCTTGCACACTCTGAAGTCATGGCTCGAGCTCTATGTTGGCCCCTTCCAGCCATGGCTGGAGTAGCTGGGACATAAGGCACCAAGTCCCTAGGCTGCACACAGCATGGGGACCCTAGGCCTGGCCCACAAAACCATTTCTTCCTCCTAGGCCTCTGGGCCTGTGATGGGAAGGGCTGCCACAAAGGTCTCAGAGACATTTCCCTCATTGTCTTGGGGCTTAACATTCAGTTCATCACTACTTATGCAGATTTCTGCAGCCAGGTTGAATTTCTCCTCAGAAAATGGGTTTTTCTTTTCTATTGCATTGTAAGGCTGCAAATTTTCTGAACTTTTATGCTTTGCTTCCCTTATAAAACTGAATGTCCTTAACAGCACCCAAGTCACGTCTTAAATGCTTGGCTGCTTAGAAATTTCTTCTGCCAGATGCCCTAAATTATCGCTCTCAAGTTCAAAGTTCCACAAATCTCTAGGCCAGGGGCAAAATGCTGCCAGTCTCTTGGCTAAAACATGACAAGAGTCACCTTTACTCCACTTTTCAACAAGTTCCTCATCTCCATCTGAGACCACCTCAGCCAGGACTTTATTGTTCATATCACTATCAGCATTTTGGTCAAAGCCATTCAACAAGTCTCTAGGAATTTCCAAACTTTTGCACATTTTCCTGTCTTCTTCTGAGCCCTCCAAACTCTTCCAACCCCTGCCTGTTAGCCAGTTCCAAAGTCACTTCCACATTTTCAGGTATCTGTTCAGCAACAACCCAGTCTACTGGTACCAGTTTATTGTATTAGTTCATTTTCACACTGCTGATAAAGACATACCCAAGACTGAGCTATTCACAAAAGAAAGAGGTTTATTGGACTTACAGTTCCACATGACTGGAGAGGCTTCACAATCATGGCAGAAGGTGAAAGGCACATCTCACATGGCAGCAGACAAGAGAAGAGAGCTTGTGCAGGCAAACTCCCATTTTTAAAACCATCAGACCTCGTGAGACTCATTCACTATTACAAGAACAGCACAGGAAAAACCTGCCCCCATAATTCCCAATAATCCCCCACTGAGTTTCTCCCATGGCACATGGGAATTGTGGGAGTTACAATTCGAGATGAGATTTGGGTGGGGATACAGCCAAACCATATCAATAGGCAAGGGTGTAGAGCAATTAGAACTCCTATACACTGCTTGAGGGGGAAGAATTGGGACAAGTACTTTGGAAAAATATTTTGCAATATATTCTAAAGTTGAACATATACATACATATAACCTATGACACAAAATTCCATTATAAATGCTGTATACTTAGCTGATATATACAATATATTTGTATGCACTAAAAGATAGATATAGGAATGCTTATAGCAGAATTACTTGTGATAACCTTTACATTAGAGACAAGCCCAATGCCAATAAATAATAGAATGGATACATCAAGTGTGGTATATTTATACAATAGATTATACAGCAAAGAAAATGAACAAAATGTTGCTATATACAAGTAATGGGGATGAGTTTCACAAACACACCTAGGAGTTTTTTAAAAGCCAGATGCTATATATATGTACAGTGTATATATATACACACGTATCTGTACATACTATATTATTATTCCATTTATATAAAGGAAAACTCTTGTCCATGTGTAAGAAATCAGGATGTTGACTTCCTTTGGTTTGAAGGGAAGGAGTACAATAACCTTCTGGGTCCTGGAAATGTAGTATTTTCTGACCTTGATGTTGGTTACATAGATGCATTCACTTTGTGATACTCCATAGAAATATTTATTTAATATCTATGCACTATTATATGTATATATAAAACTTTAATAATTTTTTTAATTGGGAGATTCTTTGTAATTGTTTTAAATTTCAAAAAGAAGGAAAGAAAGCCTCATTCATTCTAAATTAACATTCTAATCTCACATCCAATTCAAAATTTCTTTGCTGTTTTCAACAAAAGCCTGTCCTGTAGCTCCGGGATCTGGGGAAGAGAATGTTGCCTCTTGTTTCTCTCTTTCTGCACCTGTCTCAATCACACTCCATTGTTTCTTGGTCTGCCTTTTATCTCCAAGGTGTTGGTGTCTAGAGGAGAAATGGAAGAAACAGGGGCAAAAAGCCCAGGTAACAGAGACTACTGTAATCAGCCATGACATCCTCTGTGTGGCTGATGTCCAAATAGTGACTGGCTTGTGGAGGACATTTTTGCGCATTATTCTCTGTGCTAGACAGAGGCCTCATTTGGCACAGTCCTCTGAGAACCAATATCCAGTAACTTGCCCTAAGTCCCTACCTCAGCCCACTACCTCTTACAGGTCTGATAAGAGGCATCTTATCATCGGTGGGATTACTTACAAGATGGCTGGAGCTCATCCATTTCATCAATTCAATGTGTTTACAGAACCCTCCATAGAGCTCACCAAATGGTGTGAGTACAGAAGACCCCCGTTTCCCTTTCCCCTTTCCCTCACATTGTGAGCCACCCATTTTTGCATCTCTAGATAAGAAGTAGACAAGATGCTCTATAAGCAAATGCACATCCTTAAAACCACTCCTCTACCAGGAGCTCCCAAAACATCTTGTACTAAAGGGCTCCATACGTGGCTGTTGCAGTTCTGTAGCTCAGCAAGCATTCATCCAGAGCAAGTCTGCTGGTTTCCTTCACTCATATGCACCCTTAATCTTTCTAAATGATAATCCTGGGCATTCATGAATTGGCTTGCAGGGATTACCTTATTTTTTCCTTTCTCACAGAAATCAGAAATGGGTATTCCTCAGGGCTTTCCCTCAAGGGTAATGATGACTCCTTTAAAAAGCAAAGCCTTCAGGGTCGGGCCCAGTGGCTCACACCTGTAATCCCATCACTTTGGGAGGCCAAGGCAGGCAGATCACGAGATCAGTAGGTCAAGACCATCCTGGCTAACACAGTGAAACCCCGTCTCTACTAAAAATACAAAAAATTAGCCAGGCATGGTGGTGGGTGCCTGTAGTCCCAGCCACTCAGGAGGCTGAGGCAGGAGAATGCCGTGAACCCTGGAGGCGGAGCTTGCAGTGAGCAGAGATCGCACCACTGTACTCCAGCCTGGGCAACAGAGTGAGACTCTGTCTCAAAAAAAAAAAAAAAAGCCTTCAGATGTTTGATTGTTTAATTCCTTAATTTGGACTGAAGAGAGGGTGAGAGTAGGTGGTCTGGCCTATTTACCTTTTAAAAAGCCCCATAGGGATAGAACTTCTAGCAGTTTCTTGATGGTGTTACCAAAACACCAGGGGTTTAGTCTAGGTCCTGCTGCTCACACACAGAAAGCCAATCACTGAGACAACGAGTATTGCCAAGGAAGAAGGCTTTAATCAGGTGCTGCAGTCAAGGAGATGGGAGCTCAGGCTCAAATCCATATCTCTGACCAACTAAACCTATGGGTTTATATAACATTCTTCTGTAGAAAGAAATGTAACAATATGTAAGAAAACAGAAACTAGGGAGGGGCAAGGATGCAGTCATGATGAATGAGGGCTCCAGCCTTCTCATTGTTAGGATGTCATGATCTGGTGAGTTTCAGTTCTTGGAAACCTTTTTAAGAGGCCTCAAGGTCCTTTCCTGAGGAAGGAACTCAGATAAAACAAATGTAAGCTTCCACCTTTAAGACCAGAAAGGTCAATTTCTACGTGCATCAAAAAGAACAGTCTATGGAATTATTGGGTTGGTTTCAATGCAACATAGGAGTTTATATAAAGGAAAACTCTTATCCATGTTAAGAAATCAGGAAATTGACTTCCTTTGGTGTGAAGGAACCCACCTGTCTCCTAGTGTTAGCTTTGAGGCTTTTCCCCCATTTCAAGACAACAGGAAACACATCCCATTTCCACATCGTTTAAAAACTTGTAGTACTTTTCTAAAGGCGCTCCTACCTCCCCTCACCTAAGTGAGAAGCCTCATTGTAATGCTTCCCTGCACTATTCTACCCTACTGGTGCTAATACAGAAGGAAAAGTTGAATTGTGTAAGACAGGATATATTTAGAAGTCCTTAATTTTTGCAGCATTTAATTGGCATTTATAAATCAAACTCAGTAATGTGCAATCATTTTCATAGGCATAACCTCACTCAATAGTCTTCAGACCATGCAACATTTAGTCAGGTATTATTATTATTATTGGAGACAATTATTATTGTTGTTATAATTTTATAAGCTGGGAAACTAAAGTCTTCACTGGGAACTTAATGTTAACATCACTTATTCAAGATAGCACTCTGAAACACCTTGTACTGTTGTTGCCCTCAGTTGCATGTGCATGCTTTCTGATAAGTACGAAAAATAAATTTGACTATTTGGCCAAGAGAGTATAGTTCTACTTCCACATCATAGTTCTAGTCATGTTCAACCATTCTTTTTTGTTATCACGCCTTTATAAGCTTGGTTTTAGTTATTTCAATAGTGAATAAGAGGATTAAGCAAATGACATCTAGCATTTGCAGCCAAGTTTCTGGTCCCAGGAGTGACCTATCAGGTAACTCTCACCCTTTATAGAAGCTGATTCAGTGAATTCTGCTCACACATTTCTCTTTTGTTCATTTAGATAGCTGAAGGAACCAAAACAGCATAGGGCTTCCTGAACTCTGGCCTGAATGTTCATCTCCCGTGCATTTCCCAGTGAGAACATTGATGAATTCTGGCACCTTCCTGGATTCTACGGAAATCTGCACTCTCCCACAGGCTTGAGAAAGTGCTAAAACAACAAATGAAAGTTGCATAATTTGAAATTCCCTTGTTACTGCATGGATCAGAATCCAATCATCAGGCTTTTGATTTAGTCTGTGAAAGTTAGATCTTGCCACTATGAGTGGAAATGCTGATAATGTTGTGCTTTCTGTTAATGTCCAAAGTTAAAGAGATGCTGTAGTCTCAGGTAAAACTAATGTAAGACAAATAAACAATAATAATGCTTACTAATTTTGACCACCACGTTTCTCTAAGGCCAAAGATTGCAAATTTTATCTGTTTGCATCCTTCATAGAAATAAGAATTCTCTGGATATAACATATATTCTACTAAAGGATGACTGTTACGCTGTGTGGGAATGTAATAGTTAAAAATCAAATATTTTTACTTTAAAAAAATACAGAACAAGGTAGTAACCAGAGTTGAAGTCATTCAAATATAAATGGGGCACTTTCCCAGGAGATGTCATCCAAAGACAAAAAAAATAGGAAAGTTTAATTCATGACACAGTGAAGTTCTTCTATGGTTTAAATTGTTCCTCGAAATAGATTTTATTTCAGGAATCATAGGATGTCAGATGGTTAGTGATAGTGTTTATTTCTGAAAAAAAAAAAAAAAGAATATATGTATGAGGTTTGTGTTCACATATACAAGGTGGCATAGGCTGAAACAATCAACTTTACTTACTATGTTTATGGCATATTGGCATCAATATTTGAATCTTCATTTTTCAGTTTTTTCTAATGCAATTTAAGAAGCTTCTCTGAGGCACTCAACTATATCAAAAGAGAGAAGATCTCCAAGTAACAGAAATACTACATGTCCTTCTTAAAGATCATCAGGCTTGGAGAACTTATAATTCTAACTAGAAGGAAAGGTCTCTCTTTTAACATGTTAAAATACTTTCCTAAATATTTGTTTAAATATTTTGAAGGAAAGAAAACAAATGACTTGAAACTTGTTTCTGATCAAGATTTGATGATTATAATTTAAAATTAATAAAAGGGGAGGGTAGGATTTAATGCTATTGCCAGTTTTATTGAATGGATTATCCTATCACCTTTCCAATTTCACTATGAAACTACTGAAATAAAGGCAAATAAGTATTTAACAGCTCTGTTTACATAAGCAGCATTAAGTGGAAAGATGAGGCAATGAAATTAAATCATTTCCCAAAGGATATTTTGCATAATTTAAGTTCCCTGGAATTTTAATGTGTAATTCATGAAAAGAAATGTGCTCTTTAGAAAAATAAATGCAGCAAAACTGGATTAAATAAATCAGATACCTGAATTTACTCAGGTTCTGCGAGTAGAAAGGTTGAAATGCCCCAGGACTTAGTCCTAGGCCTGATCTCTTTCCTATCTATATACACTCTCTTGGTAATCTCATCTTTTTTTTTGTTTTGTTTTGTTTTTTGTTTTTGTTTTTAGAGACAAGGTCTTTCTTGCCCAGGCTGGAGTATAGTGACACAGTGGCCCATTGTAAACTCCTGGCTTTGATTCTCCCATCTCAGCCTCCTAATGTCATTCATTCCTATTGGTTTAAATGTCACCAATCAGATGTTCACACCCAAGGCTTCCTAATGTATATATACCCAGTACTGAAATATTTTCCGAACTCCAGACTCTTAGTTGCTTACCTGGGACAACTTACTTGACATCTCCCCATGATCTCTTATTAGACATTCTCTCAAACTCACCAGATCCAAAATTTAATACTGATATTATTTGCCAATCCCTGCACAGTCTTGTTTATCTCAGTTAATAGCAATTCCATTCTTACACTTGCTAAGGCAAAAAATAAAAATAAAATGGAGACATCCTTTTTTTCATTTTTTTATCTCATAGCCTATAAGCTGTTATAGCATGAGCCCAACAAGTTTCTGCTGCCTCTAGTAAATACATCGGTCCAAACCCTGTCAGTTTTTGCTTTAATTATTATGATAGCCTCCGATCTACAGGTCCCCTGGAGGTGACACCCACCTCAGTCTATCCTCATCACAACAGCAGAGTTGTCTGTCTGACTTTTTTAAATGCAATTTTTATCATATTATTCTTCTGCTTAGAACCCTCCAATGTCTTTACATCTTAAGCCAAAGTTCTTCTAATGCCCTTCATTATGTAGTCCTGGTTATTTCTCTGTGCTCATCTCCAACTACCCTTCTCCAATCACTGGGCTTCTCCAACTAATAGAGAAACCTCATGAAGGAAAGGATTTTGTCGTGTGTTCGCTGTTGTGTCCCAGTGCCAAGGAGAGTAGCTACAGTATATGCTCATAAATAGTTTTCAATGAATGACTTCACTCAAATAGTCTGAGAGCTGTATAAAGTATAGATGACTTAGTTATTGATTCCCACTCCGGGGAGCCCACAAAAATCAAAGTCATCCACTAGCAGTTGAAGAGAACTAAGTTTGATTGCTAGGTAAGAACTAACTTTTACTTACAAATTAATACATCCGTGGAGTCATATGCACTTCCACTGTTTTGCATCTGTCAGGAATGTTAAAAGTTTAAGATTCTTGTTCATTGCACTTGAAGTGGAAATACCACCCCATGAGGTAAAAAATGAAACTTTTAAGGAAATAGTTTCGCTTAAATTATTGGTAAGTCTATGCCTTTTCATCAGAGCCAGACAAACATCAGCTTAACTTTAAGGCTTGCTGAGAACATTAATGATTAGCTACTCAAAGCAGCATGAAATAAATAGCCTACATTAACATAAAACTATAATATCTATGCTCACATCCTTGTAAACAATAGATAACAGCAATCTATAAACTTTTGGTTATGTTTATTTTTGTGTACTGTTTGTGAATTCCGGATTAAAAAGTGACTTTCAGAACAATATTTGATTATGTCATAGCTTGATTTAAGGAAAATATCATGCTGTTAGTTAACAGAAAACGGCAGTAAAAGCCAAGCTAATTTAATGTTATTATGTGTTTGTAATATAATAAGGACTTACATGCATCAAAGTATAATTTTTGGAAAGTAAGACTATAACTTTCATGTGTATTATTTTTTGAAAATGAAAGTATTTTAAGCCTTCTAAAATATCTTTTAAGCCTGGCACGGTGGCTCACACCTGTAATCCCAACATTTTGGAAGGCCAAGACGGGCAGATCACTTGAGGTCAGGAATTCAACACCAGCCTGGCTAACATGATGAAACCCGACTCTACTTAAAAGTACAAAAATCAGCTGGGCGTGGTGGCCTGCGCCTCTAAACCCAGCTACTCAGGAGGCTGAGGAAGACAACTGCTTGAACCTGGGAGATAGAGGTTGCAGTGAGCCGAGATCATGCCACTGCATTCCAGCCTGCACAACAGAGTGAGACTCTGTCTCAAAACTAACTAACTAACTAACTAACTAACTAACTAACTAACATCTATTAAATCACTAACCTGAACACATAGCAAAGATTTATAATTCTTTAATGAGGGAATCAAGAAAATAAGAAAGGTGGATAAAGGGCCATTTTGAAGTTCTGGGTATTTGTACCCTTGTTTAAAAAATGTTTTTATGGGCTTCCTAGGTTATTTACAAAGCTGCTTATCTTTCAAGACAACAAAATCATAACCGATGGAATTATCCTCTCTACCAGAGAGAAATCATTTGCATTCCTACCGGAATGAAATCTACCACATAACATGTAATTTTACAATCAGGAACTTAGTTAATGGTAAACAGTAAGTCATACAGAGCTGCATTCCTTTAAACCAGCACCATCAAATGGAAGTATAATTTAAGCACATACCGGAATGAAATCTACCACATAACATGTAATTTTACAATCAGGAACTTAGTTAATGGTAAACAGTAAGTCATACAGAGCTGCATTCCTTTAAACCAGCACCATCAAATGGAAGTATAATTTAAGCCACTATGTGATTTGAAATTCTCTATAGGTACATTAAAAAGTGAAAATAGGCCGGGCGCGGTGGCTCAAGCCTGTAATCCCAGCACTTTGGGAGGCCGAGACGGGCGGATCACGAGGTCAGGAGATCAAGACCATCCTGGCTAACATGGTGAAACCCCGTCTCTACTAAAAATACAAACAACTAGCCGGGCGACCTGGCGGGCGCCTGTAGTCCCAGCTACTCGGGAGGCTGAGGCAGGAGAATGGCGTGAACCCGGGAGGCGGAGCTTGCAGTGAGCTGAGGTCCGGCCACTGCACTCCAGCCTGGGCTACAGAGCGAGACTCCGTCTCAAAAAAAAAAAAAAAAAAAAAAAAAAAAAAAAAAAAAAAAAAAAAAAAAGTGAAAATAATTTTAACAAAAAATTTATGTAACTCAATATATCAAGAATATTCTCAGCCAGGCGCAGTGGCGCACACCTGTAATCCCAGCACTTTGGGAGGCTGAGGCGGGTGGATAACCTGAGGTCAGGGGTTCAAGACCAGCCTGGCCAAGATGGTGAAACTCCAACTCTACTAAAAATACAAAAATTAGCCAGTCATGGTGGCAGGTGCCTGTAGTCCCAGCTACCCTGGAGGCTGAGACAGAAGCATCGCTTGAACTTGGGAGGCAGAGGTGCAGTGAGCCGAGATTTCGCCACTGCACTCCAGCCTGTGTGACAGAGCAAGACTCTATCTCGAAGAAAAAAAAAAAACCTCATTTTAACATGTAATATAACAAATTATGAGGTATTTTACATTCTTATTTTCTACTGAGATTCTTTATTCATTGCATTAAAAATGGAAATTGTATTTGTACTCCAAAATTTTGCCCTTGAACCACATCTACTTTTGACTACCCACATTTCAAGTGCTCAATAACCACATATGGTCAATGGCTACCCTATCGGACAGTGTAACTCTAAATAATTTGATATTAATTGGATGGACTTATTAACCAGTTCCTTTGACTGTTTCTTTACAATAGATAAATGATTTTTCTGTTTTCCAGAATGAACAGCAAGAATTTATTATAAAATGTTTTCTGACGAAAACTGTCATCAATAGTTAAAACATTACTAAGGAAGAGAAGTGCTAATATTAAACATTTTGTAGTGGAATGAAATTCAGCACTTTTGTTCTCTCAGTACTATTTTGTAGGTTTGACTTGTAAATTGCTCTCATTTGATAGATGGACAAGAGAGGGAACTAATTCTCATTATAAAAAATACAATTCTGAAGGCTTTTTAAATTGAAAAGGAAATAGAAATTGAAATAGAATGGAAGTAGACAAAGCTCCTTGCTTAATGGTTTTGAAAGGTAAAAGACTTCTTGAGGAAATGTGGCCAAGGACAGTAAAGGTGGCTTCATAACAATAGTTTGACCTTTTTTCTCTTTTCCTATTTTTGATTAAACCTGTATAAAATAGGGATTAATATTGTTGGATGAACATGTAGTAAGAATTGCCTGTAGACTTTTCTTTTTCTGGTACTTCCTAAGATAAAAACATTTTCAATTAGTAATTCAATATATTTAGTGGTTATTAGTCTATTCAAGTTTTTTTTATCTTTTACTAATTTTGTCACTTTACATTTTTAAATCATTTGCCCATTTAGTTTGGTTTTCTAATGTATTATCAAATTATTATACTACTCACAACTTGATATTTCATTATGTCTTTTATATCTTTGGTAATTTCATTTACTAATACTTCATTCTGTGTTTTGTTTACATATACATTCTTACTAATCATCAATCTGTTCAAATGCAAGTCTGGCTCGCTAATCTTTTTGAAAAATAACTTTCAGTTGTGGAAATTACCTCTCTGTTTTCCATTTCCTTTCAGTGATATTATCTTTATTTTCCCTTATTTCATGTTTTGTTCTTTGTCTGTGTTGTGGTTCTTTTTCTATCTGCTTTATTTGAAGGTTTAGATAATTAGTATTCTTTTTTTTCTATCTAAACATTGTTTTCAAACCATGTATTTACCTTTAGTTATTGCTATAGTAGCTTTGAATTATCTTCTCGAATGCAAGGTAAACATTATATAATGGTTCGTGATAGTTTCTTAGATCCACATGCTGCATTGATCTAGTATTCTTTATTTCTTTCAAATACTTGTTCACTCACAGGGAAAAATTGCTCAATAACTTGAACTTAAGTAATTTATTCATTTCACCCCAGATTCCTGTTGAAGGAAAATATTCTGTTTTCTTTCCAAAGTCGTGATATTTTTTTCTAGCAATTTGACACTATTTTCTCAAGAAGTGAGGAAGAAAACATAAATGTTAAGAATTGAGAAAAGTTGTAAAAAGTAAAATCACGTGAAAGAGATACATCCGGCCGGGCGCGGTGGCTCAAGCCTGTAATCCCAGCACTTTGGGAGGCCGAGACGGGCGGATCACGAGGTCAGGAGATCGAGACCATCCTGGCTAACACGGTGAAACCCCGTCTCTACTAAAAAATACAAAAAACTAGCCGGGGGAGGTGGCGGGCGCCTGTAGTCCCAGCTACTCAGGAGGCTGAGGCAGGAGAATGGCGTAAACCCGGGAGGCGGAGCTTGCAGTGAGCTGAGATCCAGTCACTGCACTCCAGCCCCGGTGACAGAGCGAGACTCTGTCTCAAAAAAAAAAAAAAAAAAGAAAAGAAAGAGATACATCCTCTTCAAAGGGCAAGAGCAAATTGTAAGTTGAACTGCCATCAGTCTTCTCAGGTTTTATTGCTAAATACATAATTTCCAATTGCTCTTTTAAGTCATAAAAGTAAATTTTAAAAAATAAATGTGTTCATTATGATACTAATTTTGTTCAAAAAATGCATATGTATATATAAAACTAAAAACGATACAGATGAAAATAAAGCGATTATGTCAGCACATGATTTTTAATTTTTCTTTTCTTTTTCTTTTTCTTTCTTTTTTTTTTTTTTTTGAGACCGAGTCTCGTTCTATCGCCCAGGCTAGAGTGCAGTGGCTTGGTCTCGGCTCACTGCAATCTCCGCCTCCCGGCTTCACACCCTTCTCCTGCCTCAGCCTGCCGAGTACCTGGGACTACAGGCGCCTGCCACCCGCCCTGCTAATTTTTTGTATTTTTAGCAGAGACGGGGTTTTACCGTGTTAGACAGGATGGTCTGGATCTCCTGACCTCGTGCTCCGCCTGCCTTGGCCTCCTAAAGTGCTGGGATTACAGACGTGAGCCACCGTGCCCAGCCCATAATTTTTCTTTACTCTTTTATTTTCTAAATTTTCTTCAACCAATATTGTTACTTCAGCAACTAAAACTGAAACAACAATAAATGCTAATAAATAATGCTAACAAAAATTAAAACAATTCCTCTTAAAAACAAACTTGTGGCCAGGTGCGGTGGCTCAACATCTGTAATCCCAGCACTTTGGAAGGCTGAGGTGGGCAGATCACTTGAGTCCAGAAGTTTAAAACCAGCCTGGGAAACATGGCAAAACCCTGTCTCTACTAAAAATGCAAAATTAGCCAGGTGTAGTGACACTTGCCTGCAGTCCCAGGTACTCAGGAGGCGAGTTAGGAGGATCACCTGAGCCCGGGAAGTCAAGGCCACAGTGGGCTGTGATCACACCACTGCACTCTGGGCAAGAGAGTGAGACCCTGTCTAAAAAAAATAAAAAATAAAAAATAAAAACTTGTACCATGGCTTATCCCTTTAGAATTTTTGCCCAAATGTTCTGATATATATACATTTTAAAAATCAAATTGCGTATATATTTTCTATTGAGCTTGGCCTACAAAAATGAGTATCTTCCTCTCTGGTAGCCATTTATTAATGGAATATTAAGCTTTGTTATTTTCAGAAGAGAGCTGAACCAAACCAGAAGTTGCAGAAACTCTCAGAATTTTGAAAAAAAAATTATCTTACAGAAAAGATACAACAATAATCATTACTATCTGTTTGAAATAATGATGTAAAGGGATATAATTTTAGGGAAGGCCAAAGATATCTAGAAGGGGAAGCTAAATGTGAAAACAATACAAGCCAAATTGATTAATGCAGACCCATGCAGCAGGGCAAGTGATGAAATGTCATGGCAAGAGATGATCTGACCAAATGACACAATTTCAGACAAGCCAGCAAACTTAACATTCGAATCAAATTGCCTCAAACTCTGGGGTTTTCTTTTGGTGGGAATTACTCATCTGAATAGTGAAATGGAATCATGGACTAAGGAACTTGTAAGGTCCTATTCATTTCTCAGTTTCTAGCTCAGATTTTATACTTATTTAACTATGAAAAAATCAAGCACCCATGTGGATGAAAACAAAACTATATATTTGCAACCATCATACACATAAGTATATGTAGATTAAATATCTAAAGGGAAAAAATAAAGCTATAAAAGTATTAGAAGACACTATGGGAGAATATTTTAAGCTCAGTGTGGAAAGGCCAACTTAAAGAGGAAAAAAAGTCCATATACAACCAACAAATTAGGAGAAAATATTTGTAAAACATATATGAGACAAGAAGTTAATATTTCTAACATACACAGTGATTAAAGAAATAAAAGACACAATAGACCAACATATAAATACTATGAACATAAAAGTCACAAAATACCTGTAAACAGCCAAAAATATAAATATGCTCAACTTCACTATCAGCAAGAAAATGCAAATTAAAGCCAAATGCAATACGATTTGTACCCACTGGATTTTCAATAACTAAACTGATAGCATTATCTGGCTAAAGTCTGAAAAAATGAAGTTTCTACACAGTTTTTAGGAGTATAAAGT
This sequence comes from Rhinopithecus roxellana, assembly GCF_007565055.1. Classification (NCBI taxonomy): domain Eukaryota; kingdom Metazoa; phylum Chordata; class Mammalia; order Primates; family Cercopithecidae; genus Rhinopithecus; species Rhinopithecus roxellana. Next base: position 138,291,246 of record NC_044554.1, read on the forward strand.
AGTATGATACACTTCGGGAATACTTTGGGAGAATCTATTAAAATTTAAAAAGTAAATATAATTTGACCCATCACTTTCACTTCCAGGAATCTATTCTTCAGAAAGAATGATACTCATATGCAGGTAATATATAGAAACCGATACCTTTAAGTATTATTTGCAAAGCAAAAATTCTGGAAAGAAAAACTAAAGGTACACCAATGTGATAATGGTACATCTATACAATGTGATAGAAGACAGTAACTTTTAAAAATGAGATAAATCTATGTATACTTAGCTGAAAATGTGGTCCATGAGAAGTAAAAAGTTTAAGATAAAACCAAAAGGCACACTATTTTGGTGCATATGTATATATGCATACTTATACATATGTATATTCATACAGGCCTATGCGTAAATATATATGTATGCATACACATGCTTGCATACATGTGTGCACATGTGCACACACACACGTTTGCTTTAATCTGTATATGTGTTTATAAAATAATAGCTGGCCAGACGCGGTGGCTCACGCCTGTAATTCCAGCACTTTGGGAGGCCGACGTCAGGAGATTGAGACCATCCTGGCTAACACGGTGAAACCCCTTCTCTACTAAAAAATACAAAAAATTAGTTGGGCGTGGTGGCGGACACCTGTAGTCCTAGCTACTCGGGAGGGTGTGGCAGGACAATGGCGTGAACCTGGGAGGCGGAGCTTGCAACGAGTTGAGATTGCACCACTCCACTCCAGCCTGGGAGATAGAGTGAGACTCCGTCTCAAAATATAGCTAGTATTTACTGTGTCTTTTCCTTGTGGTACTATCCTCCACACTTTATAACGAATTGATTAAATCCTCAGAGTCATCCTTTGAGCTAGAGATCAGTATTCTTCCTTTGTAAAAGCAATTTGCTCAAGTCACACAGTTGGCAATAGAGTTGGAATTTATTTCATACAGCTGGTCTCCAGAACCTGCACCTCTTAAACTCTCCACTGGGATCAGCTTGAAAGCAAAACCAGACCACAGAGCCTGGTTAGGGTTGTCAAACTCTTAACATCTCAAGGATCTTATTCTTTCCTCTGAGTCACGCATGAGCATTTGAGGGTTCTTGTTGCCTTTTTCAAGGCTTGGGCTCCTTTTGCTCTCTAATTCAGGTCGCTGAATTCTAACTTTGATCTCTAAATCAGTACTTCTATGGAGTAAAATGGAAGATCCATGAATTTAAAATACTAAGATTCTGTTAGATAAGAAATGCAGCTTTTGAGCCGGGCGCGGTGACTCACACCTAATCCCAGCACTTTGGGAGGCCAAGGCGGGCGGATCACGACGTCAGGATTTCGAGACCAGCCTGGTGAAATCCCGTCTCTACTAAAAATACAAAAATTAGCCATGCGTAGTGGCAGGTGTCTGTAATCCCAGCTACTCAGGAGGCTGAGGCAGGATAATCAGTAGAACCCGGGAGACGGAGGTTGCAGTGAGCCAAGATCGGGCCACTGCACTCCAGCCTGGGTGACAGAGCAAAAAACTCCGTCTAAAAAAAAAAGAAAGAAAGAAAGAAAGAAAGAAAGAAAGAAAGAAAGAAAGAAAGAAAGAAAGAAAGAAAGAAAGAAAGAAAGAAGAAAAAGAAATGCAGCTTTTGGAGAAAATACTGATATTTGATTGACAGAAAAAGCTTTCCATTGGAGACACAATAAAATTGATTTAATTCTATGCTTGCTGAGAATATTAAGAATTTAAAGCAATGAGGAAAAATGGCCTGCACTTGCATAAAGCTATACGAAAATGGTGAATGAAAGATGAACCTGTTCCACTCTTTGGTCAAATAATTACATTAGCAATTGGTAAAGACAGAGGTATAAACTGCTGCTTGTATTTCCTTTTGTAAAATTTTTGAGCAAGTGAAAATTTTGAGCAAGTTTTGAAAAAGTGACTATCTAAAAAATTAAATGATATTATTGTAAGTGTTATGTGGAGATTATCAAGCCCTTATTTAGGAAAAAAACAATAGTGTTTTCCAAAGCTAATTCAAACCAGATGCATGTTAAAACTCAAAGGAAAGGTTTTAAAAAACTAAGTATATTTAAATTGATTTCAGGATAACTTTCAGAATCCTTCTGCTATGTAGTTAAATGCGGCACTTTTGCCTTTTTCTATAAAGCAAATAATTTTCTAAAACTTGTTTTCAAAACAATTACTGTATCAAACATATTCATTGCTATATATTTTAAATTAAATGTGAATGCTGTCTCAGGGCAAATAATAACTACTTCTTATTGAGCATATTTTATGTGTTCTAGTTATGTGCATTGTATGCACAGTCCAACTGAATCTTTATGACAAGGTACATATGTTTCCTATATATGTGTTTAATATGGATTCATCATCACCATTTCACAGATGGGGAAGTAGAGGAAGTTACTAATTTGCCTAACTGCACACAGTTTATAAATGGAGCATCTGGAAATCAAACCCAGGTAGTTTTTATTTTTTAAGTTGCAAAGTCCAGATTCCTAACTACTATACACAGTGTCTCCAGAGTTTAAGCATGTTAATGGCAAGAAACAGGTTTTAAGTGTCTTTTCATCTCTGATTTTATCACTGGAAAACTACTCTGCTAAATCATAGCTCCTAAACTACTAAGAATTTGACATATTCATTTTTCTACAAAATTTATTGTACAAAGTGAAAAGTGGTATTTTTTCTTGGAGTTAAATAATCCTTTTCCTATGTTTTCTAAGATAGAAGAGAAAGCTTAAAGCAAAGATAATCACCATATTTTTATTGACTATAGAGAAATATTCCATTTTTTTCACTAGTTGAAATACAAGTTAAAATATTCAAATTTTCATCAGTTTTCCTTTCACTGAGATAGGACTTTAAATATTTAAAAATTTCAATTTCATTTATGAGACTTTTAAACTGCTCTTAACAGACGAGCAGAGAGCCTTCTGCAGAAAATATTCACTTTCAATCTCATAGTCCCAAAAGAGAAAGTTGAAGGCTAAGTAGAAAATCTGCTTGGGTCAGCCAAATGACACAAAGGAAAATTAACATCCTGAAGATGTTTTGAAGAAGTTCCCCTTCTCTAAAAAAAGGCAGGACAAAGAAGCCAAAAAGTTACATCCTCAAGATATAAAGTCTGAATGACAGAGGCCTTCAGAGTTACTTATTCTCAGCCTATGGGACGTTGTCTTTCAGATTTTAGTATTCACCATTCAAAATGTTGAAGTTATCATGAAGTTTCATAATAAATGTGGCAATAAATGTTACCAGTTTTCAACTAGTGTTTTAATGTAGAAAACTCTCCCCAAAAGTACATAATAATGAGTTTAAACATTTCAATAAGATGGGCCAGTTTTGCTCATTAATCTCCTTTGGACAATTGTTCTCTGTGCTGTGTTTTATAAATTATTTTTCTCCTTCACAGTCATTTGACTATATTAGATACTTACTGCTTGACAGTTTAATTGTGCAATTGCTTGATGAGAGAAAAAGCAACTTCTGTAGACAAGATCTGCCATACACAAACTTGGAGAGGAAGAAAAGTTTCCAATGATTACCTCACATAAGGAAAAGCAACTCACATCTGCCAGTTGTTTTGGAAAAGGAATACAAATGTCAGCCCTGAATATGGTGGGCCCAGTTGGACTGGCACCTTAAATTCTGACAAATATATCCAACCATACAATGCTAAGAGCTTTATTCATTTCATAAATATTTCAGAAGGCGATTATAGCTAAATGATTTTTAAAACTACACAAAACCTAAGTTTAGTCTTTTGCGAAGAGAAACTCTTTATAATGGAGTTTTAAACATAAGCAAAATTGATCTAAGAGAATAGTGAACCTCTATATGCTCATCACTTAATATCAACAACTATCATCAATCACTTTGACAATAGAGTCTCTTCTATCCCCCCTCAACTTTCTTCCTGGAATATTTCAAAGTAAATCCCAGACATTGTATCATTTTACTCACAAATATTTCACTATATCGTGAGATGAGAAGAAACACTTTTTTTACCTCTTATTTTAAGGAATATATTAATACACTACAATTTTTCATTGCTATTGTTCGCAAAACTAAATATTGCAACCACTTAATAAAGGCCATAAATGTATCAGGATAGTAATTAAGACAACTGGAAAGAATATAGCTGAGAGGGAAACATTTTCCTTCATTTTTCTGCCTTCTTTTACTTTAAGTACTTACCCAGTTGTTTCCTTCTTGCTGCTTCCTTGATTCAAAAGGTAAATATGCTCAGTGGGTCATTACAAGATTTGCAATTAGATAAAAAGAAAGGTCAAAATAATGCAGTATAGAACATATTAGCCTTAACAATCATTTGAACTTTTTTTGTGATGTTCAAATGATTTGTAAAGTTTGTAAGGCTGCAGAATTTCAGGTCTTAAGAACAAGCATTTTTCTATATGTTGTTAAACCAAATGGCAATAAAATAGTAAATTAATAACCGAGGCTTTACAGTTCATGTGAAACACTTCCTGAGCTGAAGACTTTTCTTTGTGTCATATGAGCTAAAAGTACACACAGGAAAAAGTGGACCTAGAACCACTACATTAATCTCTAATAATTCTTTGTATTTTTCTTCAGGCTCCCAAGATTTCTTTAAATTCCTAAGTATTTTTATTATATCAGGTCTAAATTTTATATATTGATATACTAATTTTTTTAAAAATCTGTCACTAAAATATAGATACAAAAATCGATGTTGAAATTGATGTTGCAAGTTTTATTTTGTTTTGCTTTGGGATCTTGGATTTCAATTCCACAGAATTGAATTGGCATTACTCCTTAGTTCATGACTGGCTTTTATTTTAACAGTGCACCTCCCTTCTTTTATATATCATTTCAAGATTGTTCCCATTCATTATTGTGTCCTTCACCCCCTTCCCATCTCCACCAGGCATCCACTTACATGCAAATAATGAACACTCTTCCAAACCACATTCCATGTAGTTTATGGCCATTTGCAAATACATGCTTCCATAATATTTGTTTTTATTAATATTGGTGTGCTCTAAATTGTATAAGTAGTATTGCATTCTGTTTCTTACTACTTTATTCAACTTTAGTTTTTTGAAATTTGTCTATGCAGCTATTCCTTCCATGCTGTTCATTGCCTCTTAACATTGTATGTTATTTCTCTCATATATATCCATATACCACGTTACTCATACATTTACGTATATCTGATCTCCCAGGTTGCCTTCAACTTATTTGTACACGTAATATGCTCTGGCAGGCATCACTGTACATGTCTTCTTGTGTATCTGTGAAGAGCATATCTAGAGTACAGATACAAGGTGGAATTTGGGAATACAAAGTATGTGCTTACAGTTTTCACTAAATACTGCCAGACTGCTCTCCAAATGGCTATGTCATGTTAGAGCTCCCTCTCTCAATATTGTATGAGGTTTCTTATTTCCCCACATCCTCACCAGCCTTTGATGTTATATAACTTTTTAATCTTTCTAATTTTTTAACAAACTGATAGCTATAAAACAGTGTAACAGAAGTAGAATCATAGTGGTTGTAGTGATGTTGGGAATCATGCTCAAAATCCTAAGGAAATTGAACACTCAAATGAAGGATTTTCAGCAAAGCAATTTTACTTCTGCGCAGAGGAGTGCTTCTCCTTGGCCAGTCACCATGAGAGCACGCCAGGACAAAGGGGCATGAGAGCCTTTATTCATGAGGCAAACCCTGCCCCTGTACCCTTTCTCCATTGGCTGGAGTTGGGCTGCACAATGTAAACTAACCACGGTTGGCTAAGCATTTGAACTTTCTTTAGATAAGGTGGGAATGTAAGAGAGAGAGGAAAGGGGGAATGGGTGTCTGTAATGAGCTAGAGAACTAGTCTTCTCTCCCAGTAAGGAAAGGATTGTAAGCTGGTACTGATAATGCTCAGTACCGTGGCGTGTCTGGGCATGTAACAATGGCAGAAAGGAAGGAAAGAGGAAAAAAAGAGAAAGGTAGGGAGGGGTACTGTGAATTAAAGAATAAAGGGTTGATCAGGCTCTTTGAAGAGAAACCTCATCATATCCTACAGTGGTTAGGTACATGGGCTCAAAGCAACCTTACCAAGATTCATATTCTAGGTATGTAGAATACTTATGTAGCTTTTCTGTTCCTGTCTTCTAATCTGTAAAATGAGATAATAATAATACATAGTTCATAAAGTTGCTATAAGTATCAGAACAGTTATATTTTTAAAGAATTTAGAATAATGCCTGGCCATTGTAAACACTCAAATATTGGCTATGTGATTTCCTCCAATTAATAGTGAGGACTCAAGCACTGAGTACCCTTCATGCTTTACTGGTCATTCACATTACTTCATATTGAATCGGCATCATTTGGGATAAATACCCGAGGTTCATTGTCTCACGCCAAGGGAATCGAGGACACAGAAACAGATGCATTTAAGAGAGCAGGTTTAATAGGCGAAAGAAAGAGAAGAGCTCTCTTGGGAGCGAGGGGCGCCCGAGTGGGTCTTCCAGTACAGAGGTGAAATGCAAGGGGGTTTTATAGAAGAGCTTGAGGAAGTGATGTCTGATTTACACAGGGTCCGAGAAATTGGTTGGACCAGGTGTGCGGTTTGCATAGTACAGGAAGAAGCTGGCCAACCCACCCTAATCTTTTATTATGCAGATAAGGTCTCTACCTGGCTGGTGCCATGTTGCCTGCTTTTTTACTGCACACGTGGTGGCAAAGTAAAGGGAAGAGGGAACCTCCATGTTGAATATATGTGGCTTCCAGGTATTCCTTTCCTATTGGCACAGCTGCTGGCATTTACCTATGCAAGCTTTTAGCTTGTTTATCTATGCTTGCAGCGTGATTTTTCAGGTTGCTTTTTGTTAGAAAAGAAATGATTTGGGGGCTGCTTTTATGTTGTTTGTTTGAGACGGAGTCTTGCTCTGTCGCCCAAGTTGGAGGGCAGAGGCAGGATCTCAGCTTACTGCAATCTCTGACTCCCAAGCGATTCTCATGCCTCAGTCTCCCGTGTAGCTAGGATTACAGGCATGCACCACAAGCCTGGCTAATTTTTGTGTTTTCAATACAGACGGGGTTCCACCATGTTGGTCAAGTTGGTCTTGAACTCCTGTCCTCAGGTGATCCGCCTGCCTTGACCTCCCAAAGTGGTGGAATTACAAGCGTTAGCCATCACAGCCTGGCCTGAAGCTGCTTTTTATTAAAAAGAAACCTTACTGAGGACTCTCTTACCCTCACTATGTGCCTAAATAATTTCTTTCTAGCTCCTGTATCAATATTCAAAATTATTGTTCTATGAGATTTATTGAATTTCTTCTTGCTGAGTTCTTTTTGTTTATATGTACATTCCTGATATAATTATTTAATAGAAAATATTTTTATTTTTACACAGTCTATCAGCCAACATTTAACTTCATCTTTGTTGTCTTATTTTGAAGTTACATCTTTAGTTTGATGTAGTCAAAGTTATCCATTCTTTCCTTTGTACTTCATGCTGTTTTGGGATTTTAAGAAAGTCCTTTCTACTCTGAGCTCATAAAGATATTCAATTTTACACATTTTGATTCTTTTGAATTTCTATTGCATTTTTTACATTTTACATTATTACATTTCATTTTACATTATTCTAATCATTTGATAATCACTATAGTTTCTTGTGAGGTCTCTTCATTTGTCAGTATATTTTCTTAGACCTTTTATTTACATGATTATCATCTACAAATATTGGCTTTTTATTTTTCCTAGCAATTCTTAATATCTTGTATGTCTTTTTCTGGTCTTTGCATTGTCAAAGACTTCTGTACCCTCTTGAAGAGTAGTGAGATAGTGAATTTCTTAATGTTTTTTCCTATCATTTTTGCCAACCATAGATGAAATCCTTCTAAAGTTTTTTTATTTAATGTTATTAATGCAATTTATTATTATACCATTAGATTTACAAAGTTCCCTTCTATGTAACCTTCTAAGAATATTGAAAAAGAGGAACTTTATTACTTTTTACTCCAGTAGGATAAGCTTACTGTTTTTGCTTTAAACAAAACACATTTTTTACTTGGTTGGAGATAATTTTATTTATGATATTGGCCTTGATATTCATAAATGAAATTGAACCATAATTATATTTTCTTGAATCCCTATATTGGGTTGTGTAGTTATAATAGTCTCATCAAAATGATTTTAGCAGCTTTTCTTTAATTCTGTTTTCTACATCAACTAGTGTACAATAGTAAATAAAGGTGCTCACATGTAAAACTTTTTGGGCCTTGTATTTTACAGGAGGGAAGTTTTTGCTTTTAAAATAATGTTGTTAATTTAACATGTATTTAAGATTTTATATTTCTTACTGCATTGATTTTGGCATTTTACACTTTCTAGAACTATATTCATTTTACCTTGAATTTCCAATTTATTGACATTTACTTGCTTAGAATATTGTAACAAAAATGTCTTATATTTACTTACGAAAAGTCTAGAAATAAGAACTTTAAAAGATTCTGAAATATTATTGACCACTATAAGCCAAGATACGATCAAATGCTAAGATTATACAATGTTCCCAGAAGCGTACATTAAATTAGTGCTAAAACACAATGTTCAATTGATTTTTAATTTTATGTGTAAAAATATGTAAGCATTGATAAAGACAGTTTTGGAAAACAATAGTGAAGATCTGCCATAGTAGAGATTAAAGGGAAACAAACAATTAGTGTGATATAAAAATGCATTCTACAGACAAATGAATACATAAGTTACTAGATTAAATAGATTAAGAAACAAAAATTTCACATTTGATAAATATCTTTCAAATCAGTACATATACATGATCTAAGAAATCTTGTTAAGAAATGTGGTTATAAATTCAGATTAAAATTATATCTTTAAATTATGTTATAACACAAATATGTATTTCAGATGAAGTAAAGATCTAAGGAAAAAATACAAAGTTTCGAAATTATTGCAATAGAGTATATGAGAATGTTATTTAACATCACCTTAGGAAAAGTTTCCTAATGAGAAAACAAAGAATGAAAATAAATGGTATATTTGCAACCCATCTAAGAGGAAAAATTAGTATATTTAACACACAAACTAACACAAAATATGAGTTCAGTAGATATATGTTCAAATAATGTAATAAGAAATTTCCAGAATAAAAATAGTAACAAATATATAGAAAAATGTTAAATTTCACTAATAATCACAGAAATACAACTTTAAGAAAATGAGATATAATTTTCATGCATTAGACTGGAAATGAATTTTTTAATGAAAATTGTTAGAATTTAGTACTAAGATAAGGGAAATGGTCATTTTTGTCCACTGACTTAGAAAATATCATTTGGTGATATCCTTAAACCTTTAAAAAAAAAAAGTGTAAAACCAGTGAAACCCCGTGTCTATTAAAAATACAAAAAATTAGCCAGGCAAGGCCAGGCGAGGTGGCTCACGCCTGTAATCCCAATACTTTGGGAGGCCAAGGGGGGCAGATCACAAGGTCAGGCGATCCAGACCATCCTGGCTAACACGGAGAAAATCCGTCTCTACTAAAAATACAAAAAATTAGCTGGGCGTGGTGGCGGGTGCCTGTAGTCCCAGCTACTCAGGAGACTGAGGCAGGAGAATGGTGTGAACCTGGGAGGCGGAGCTTGAAGTAAGCCGAGATTGTGCCACTGCGCCCCTGTCTGGATGACAGAGCAAGACTCCGTATCAAAAAACAAACAAACAAAAAAAAAAAAACACAAAAAAATGTGTAAATCATTTGGCCTAGAAATTCCACTTTTAGAAACCTATCTTACAGAAATAGTAACATGTGTATACAAAGAAAGATATGTGTGGAAAGTTATTAATATATTATTTGAATTTATGCATGTAAAGCAACTCAAAGTACCAAAATAAGGAAATTGTATATTACTTAATACAATGGAATGCAAAGTCATTATTTTTAATGAGGTAAATCCATACATACTTACCTGAAAGAATGTTCGTAATCTATTAATATGATTTTGTTTAAATGAAAGGAAGCTGGATGTTGACATGCATTCCATTTTGGCTGAAGTACCTGTGGGTAGATGTGTAAGTGTGTTTATGTGTGAATAACTGTAATGTACCTTTACTGAGGATTTTATTAGCTGGCAAGAAGTATTTCAAGAACTTTATTTGTATTAACTCATTTAACCTTCATAGCAATCCTATCACACAGTACTCCCATTTTAGGGATGATAAAATTGAGGTGCAGAGTAACTTGCCACAGCATTGCTAGAACTCGCAGAACAGGAAACTAAACTCAGGACAGCTAGTTCCAGAGCCTGTGCTCTTAACCACTAACACAGAGAGAAATGGATGAATAGAGGAACAGAGATAGGCAGGCAGACAGAAAGATAAAGCATAGGTATGTCTATCAATTCACCAATCTGAAAGGGATATCAACTTGTTAAAATGCTGTAACCTCTAAAAGATGGCATTTTATGAGTCAATGATGGGAATGATGGGCACTGACTTTTTTTTTTTTTTTTTTTTGAGACAGAGTCTTGCTCTGTCATCCAGGCTAGAGTGCAGTGGCGCAATCTCGGTTCACTGCGAGCTCCACCTCCCGGGTTAAGGCCATTCTCCTGCCTCAGCCTCCCAAGTAGCTGGGACTACAGGCGCTGCCCACCACGCCCAGCTAATTTTTTGTATTTTTAGTAGAAAAGGGGTTTCACTGTGTTGGCCAGGATGGTCTGGATCTCCTGACCTCGTGATCTGCCCTCCTCGGCCTCCCAAAGTGCTGGGATTACAGGCGTGAGCCACCGTGCCCGGCCAAGGACACTGACTTCTTACATAACATAGTATTTGTTAAAATAGAGAGTGAGCAAGAAAGACATGATTATGGATGAGTGTAATTCCTCTATAATTTTCACATAAAAATAAATGTCAAAATTATACAATTGAGTAATGCTAAAATGACATGGAATATTTCTGTGCCTAACAAGTCAGGGTTTCTCAAATGGAAAGATTGAACTTTTGGGAATTCTACAATGCTTTCAACCCCAAACACTCAAAGGAAAGATCTGTGTAGTATGAGTCCTAAACAAATTATAAATTAAAATGTACAGTATTATATCATGATCTTAACTTTGTGTAAAGTGTTATCAGAGCATATCCCTAGGTTGTATGATTAGGGATAATTTTAATCTCATTTGTAATTGGTATTTTCAAATTGTCTTCAGTAAACATGTGTAACCATGGCAATCAGAAAAAAATGCCATGTAGATACTGAAATAAAGAAATAGTGGGAAAACAAAAAGAATTCTCCCTCATCTTTACTGCCCCAAGCATCCCAAGGCCCTAAGACTTCTTGGGTGAAGCAAATTGCTCTCCATCTTTCTTCAGTAGGCCTCAGCTAGAAGCATGAGTACCAGCTGTCCAGGGAATACTTGTTGTTTTTTAAAATTTCTGTCATTTCAGGAGAGGAACTGGGTAGATACGGAGTTGATGAGGCTCCCTTTGCCAGCCTCAAAAGACACTGTTCTCTGAAGTGTGTAAAATAAAATATCTTCAGAAATTCTTTCAGTCAATTTGCTTACTCCATAGAGGCCTGTGATTTCAAGGAAGCCTCAAAATACCAAGAGTAAAAGGAGTTACAGTCAAATTGCACAATTTCAACTCATATAAAGGGAGGTTGTGTCAAAAAGAGAATTGGCTAAAGGAAGTTATTTCTGGCTAGCAAAAAAAATCTTCAAGCTTTAACTTTTAAAAACAACCTTCTATTTGGTTTAAACGAATTAATTAACCTTATTTTTGTAAATATCTTTACAACAAAATGATAATCTGATCATATCTGACTTCCATCATTTTCTGTGGTTACACAGTTCTAACATTCAAGTATTGTTGACTTAGTCCTTGAAAATCTGAAGTTATTTCTCACAAAGTGGTAAAGCCAGGGCTACAAATAAGCAAGCAAAACAGAACGCATTGTTAATTGTGATTGTTGGTAAAATAGAGACATTTAGAAAAATCAGGCAAAAAAGTTGACATAGGCTCAAACACCATTAGCCTCAATATTATTATATTTTAGACTATATGATCTCCACTTATAAGAATCTAATTTTAAAGGAAAAAAATACAATTTAAATCATAAATTTTCATGAGACTTTCATCCTCAACCTTTCTTTAGGTATATCCACTTATAAGAATATAATTTTAAAGGAAAAAAATACCATTTAAATCATAAATTTTCATGAGACTTTCATCCTCAACCTTTCTTTAGGTCATAAGCATTCTTCAGTGTATAAACTTCTAAAGTAATGATAATGTCTTCTGTAAATAATCAAACATGAGTTAGAAATTGTTACATAATAATAAAATACTACATGATAGTATTAAGAAGAAATGTCAAATCAACCAACTATGACCTGCTGTAGTTAGCAGGTTTACAAAAATAAACCATATATCACAGCAGACATTCAACAGCAATAAAACCTTCACCTTAGTACTGAACCTTGGACTATGATAGTTCATGGCTCAGTATTACTTTATAGTTATAGTGTTATATGTGGTTTAAAAATAATTAACTTATGAAAGGGAAGGTCCAAAATCCTGATTGAAGCATTTTTTAAAATGAGTACTTTTTTTTAAGCTCTAGTTTGTTCAGAATGAGCAGGAAGGATGGAAATACACTTCTCTGGAATGTATTTTCACTTCTAAGTGAAGCTTTGATAGGAACTGGAAGAAAGGGTGCTTGCTGATTATCGACTGATTTTGTTGATTGTGTGCTCAGGGCTTTGACATACATAATCTCTTTTAATCCTCATAATGCTCAGGTCCCCTGATTCCAGGTTCCATGCTTATACCCTCAAATCATTTGGTAAAACAAACATTAAATTATTACAATTTAGCAGGACTACCAGTAAAAGAAATGTATTTTTAACTACATTATTTCATTATTTATTAAAAAAAAAAAAAAAAAAAAAAAAGAAAGCAAATAAATAGCACATTCAAAGCATTTACCTTTCCTGGGGGAAAAAAAAAATTGCAGTCCCAGTCATTCATATGTTTAGTTTCAACAATTTTGGGATCATGATGCAATGATATAAATAAAATGTCTCTCGACCCAGAGATTCTACCCCTGAGGAATGAAGGTCGCTTGAAACTGATTCGTTTTTCCCAGCCCATTTTAGTGAATTGCACAATAAATCAATTATATTATTTGACATTGTTTTTTATTCAGAGGAATAACGTATGCAACATTCCCCTCGAGGTATTAATACTCTAGAGCACTTATCTCGAATCCAATCACATAGCCCCAAACCTCAAATCTCCTGACTCTTGGTAAAGACTTATTCACATCGGGTGTTTCTTCTTGGACTGAGATTTGTAAATTGATGAAAATATAAATGTAATTTAATCTAAAACAAACAATTCAATCATACCTAGTCAGCATGTATTGCTATAAAGCCAGGGAATCAAATAATGAGACATGAATCTCTAAGTGAACCTTCAAACTTGAGAGAGAAAACACACTTCAGAGTGTGGGAGCTGCTATGATGAAAGCAGATCTGGAGTGTTGGGAGCACAGAGAATGCTGGAATTTAGTGGATCTGGGGGAATCATGACCCTAAGAAAGCAGACTTTAAAGAATTAGAAACTTTAACAGACAGATATGGAAGAAGGGCAATAACACAAATGGAAGGAAATTATTTACTTTTAGGAAACTAGGGTATGAGAGAGGAAGAGAAAATAAAGGCCTGGAAAGGAAATTGGCACTTGGTTTTGGAGACCATTTTTTATGTAGAAAATGGGCAGTCCTTATCTGGGCTCTGGAAACATTATTCGTTGAAGACTGAATTTGGATAAATGAATAAATCACTTGTTAGTCTCAGTGGAGTTTACTGCCACTTACTATGTACCAGGTACTTTTCCAGGTTTATATCTATTTATCCATTTAATCCTCATGACAATTCTACAAGGAAATTTCTCAGTATCCCCATTCCACAGATGAGAAAGCTGAGACACATAATGTTTAGTAACTTGCTCCAGCTCAGTGAGCTGAAATGGGGGAGAACAAAGATTCAACCTAGGTCAAAGCCATATTGTAAGTTAGGCTGCTTAACTTTCACTGCGTGTCTCTACTGAAGATCAGAGGAGGAGCAAGAGAGTGGGCTACCAGGGATGGATTGGATTGTTGATTGAATATGGAGATAAAGAGAGAGTGTTAGGTCAAAATTAAATGATGCTGCTAGTGAAATTAGAAAAAAATATAAGTATGTTTGGATAAAACGATAAGATTGTTGTGAATATGTTGAACTTGACCTCAGCAGGACCTATCAGGTATCTATATCTATCAGGGAGTTGGAAGTTTAGATCTGGAGCTCACTTAGCCAGAAGAGGACTAGGGTCAGGGGAGTGAGGCACTTGCCTCATGCACAAAATTAATAGGACGAAAAAAAAGAAAAAAGAAATCAAGTATTTTAGTATATAAAATAGTATTTCAATGCAACACTTTTTAAAATATAAAAATTAATGTCAAAACTATTAACTATCAAAGTGTTTTTTGTTTTTTGGGGTTTTTTTTTTGAGACAGAGTCTCGCTCTGTGGCCCAGGCTGGAGTGCAGTGGCGCGATCTCGGCTCACTGCAAGCTCCGCCTCCCGGGTTCACGCCATTCTCCTGCCTCAGCCTCCAGAGTAGCTGGGACTACAGACGCCCGCCACCACGCCGGGCTAATGTTTTTTATTTTTAGTAGAGACGGGGTTTTACCGGGTTAGCCAGGATGATCTGGATCTCCTGACCTTGTGATCCGCCCGCCTCGGCCTCCCAAAGTGCTGGGATTATAGGCGTGAGCCACTGTGCCCAGCCCAAAGTTTTAAGTTATGGAAGGATCAGTACTTTTCCTTCGTCTCAGCCTGTACAGCACTATTAACAACCCTGTCTCTATTTGAAATGTTATATCATGATACTTTGCATTAATTTTGAGCTTTAAAATATCACCATAAAATAGTATTTATCTTGAATGCTACTTTGTTTTGTTGTTTTTTGTGCCTTTTTAACTTTTGCATCCTAGGCATGTGTCTTACTTGCCTCACACTAGCTCTGGCCTAACCTAGAGGGAATTTCACTTTCATCTATGCCAAAGCTTCTTTTTATTTCTCCAAGAAAGGAATGATCACTGAAATTGAAACTGAACTTGAGATACTTCTGGTTTTTAAATTATCTTAAGTCTAGAGCACCAGTTCTTATATTTTTCTTTTCCTCCGGAGGAAGAGACCACATGATTTCAGTCTACAGATAAGGAAACCAAGATCTAACAGCTCAAAGTTAAAACTAAGTTTCTTAGTGCTGCATAGGACACACTAGATCAGAAGCTTCTCTAGGTACAACCTTGAGGAAAACAAAACCGTAAAGTATGCTTCAGGGAAAAACATCTGGCCAAATAATTCAGATGGAAAGAATACGTTTTTGGAAAGAGCAAGTGCTTTTGAATGAGAGAGAGAGCTTGAATTCCCTTTGGCTACTCATCAGCTGGGTGACTGACTTATGGCAAACTCCAAAGTTTCAGTTTCCTTATCAGCAAAATGAGGCTTCATATCCACCTCTCACTGTTTTGGTCAGGAGAAGAAAAAAAGAATATAGATAATAAAATGTATCCATTAGGATCTCAACTTACAACAGAGGATGCATGCAAAATAGGAAAATTCTAGGAGACTTTTAGGAAGCTATACACAAAAATACACAGGCAGAGAAAACAAAAGGAATAAAACATGTGAGGGGAGAGTTGCTATAACCCAACCGGAGAGAAAAAGTCAGTTATTTGCCTTTAAAAGAACAGTGACTTTTTGCAGAAGAAGCCAAGCAAATAAATACTCCGACCTCACTCTCTTTTCTCCCTCTGGTCTCCAACCAAGCCTTGGCTAGAGGACATCAGAGCCTACTTGATTTAGCTCTTGCAGATCAGCCTCAAGGGAAGATGGAAGGGTGCAGGACAGAGAATAGATCTAAAGGAGCAAAAGGAAGCTTACCACCACATAATAATAGTTCCTAATTATTGAGCGTTTTCTGTGTAACAGACACAAATACCTTATTTGTGTCAACTCACTTAAACCAAGTAATCTTATAAGGCAAATATTACTTCCCCATTTTAGAGATGAGGAACGTGAGGCTGGCTGTGTGTAGTTAAGTAATTTCCTGAAAGCCTCAGAACTAAGGATGGAAGCAGGAATTGAATCAAGGTAATGTGTACTATAGCCAATTATTGTCAAACATCAGTAAGTGGTAGTAATTGGTTTCATAATTATCATCACTATCATAAAAACTATTTAATCCCAACTAATTATATATCCAGGGGTTTAACTCAATTATAATACTGCAAATGCATAATAAAGTATGTTCAATATGCTATTTGTAACACTGTATTGGCAAAATATACACAACATTTAAATGCCTAATGTTGGGGCTCAGAAACCAATACCACAAAATGTGACACTTTGACATGCTGAAATGAAGAAGCCTCAAATTTTCTTTGACCTTCCTTCACCGATCTTCTCTTTCCCAAAGCACAGGATGAAGGTGTTCTCTGAAGTTCCCTTATCTGCCTAAGGTCTCGACTTGCCAAAGAAGAAAACAGTTACCTCTGGTTGCTTCCCTGACTTCCCACAAACTGAACTCATATTGCAGAAAGAAAAACTGAAGTCTGTCAACACACATGGACAGACTTTTGTCACAAACCACTGTCTGCTCTGCAGGCTTAACAGACTTTGTCTCAGGCCATTGTATGTTCTTCAAACCCATTGAATTCCCCTAAAAATCATTTTCTAACTCCCCAAATCACCCATACATCACCCAACTGCCTTTCTTCTAGTAAGGATGTACAACCATCTGTACCTCATTGGGATATTGGGCAATCACTCTGTGATTCTCCCCCATGTCCGCTGATAAATTTGTATGCCATTTGTCCTGTTAATCTGCCTTTTGTGACTTGATTTTTCAGTGAAGCTTCAGAGGGCAGACAGGAAGTTTTCCCTTGGCCCCTACACTATGAACTGAGATAGACAAAATAAATTAGTATGTTTATAAGGTGGAATACCATGTGATCAGTAAAAACTGGTAGCTCTATGAGTACTGTGTGTTGATACACAGACACACAGAGACACAGAGACACACACACACACACACATAAACGGTGGAGGGGATTTGGAAAGGTTATATGTTACATTTTCTGTTAAAAATTTAAAATAACTACATTATCTATATTCTTGTTGACAAAATTTGAGTGTCTGGAAAAATACATAAGAAACTGGTAACGTAATTGCCTTTGGGGAAAGCAACTGGGTGGCAGGGTGAAATGGAGATAATTTTTTATTGCACACATTTTGTACTTTTAATTTTTTTACCATGGTCATGTAATAACCTATTAAAAACATAATTTAATTAAGGAAAAAATTGAATTTTGCATTATTATTGACGTTCCAGGGATTCATGTAATTTTAGAAATTGAATGAAAACAATTTTACGTGCATGAAATTCAGCTTTCTTACTCTATACATCCTGAGTGATTTGCCTTTTTCAGTAACAAAATCCTTTACTATACCAGCTTGTTAAATGAATGCCAAATCAAGAGTAAATTTTCCATATGGAACACTAAAAATTCCATATGGAACACTAAAAATTCCATAGTGTTTTAGCCATCCTGCAAAAGCAAAGCCTGTAGGTAAAACAATGAGAAAATTATCACCTTGAAACTAGGTAACAGGTAACCCAGAAGGCCGGCCAAGCATAAAATTACAGCCACAAACAGTCCTGCAGAGAACATCTCAGGGGGACGGCTGCTGGGTTTTTGTTGTTGTTGTTGTTTTCATCTCTCTTGGCCAAAGGAAGCAGGTGGTAAGAGAACTCAACCACAGCTCCTGAACTCCTTGAGATTTACAGAGCTCTGTCACCTGGGGTAAGACTGTCATTCTTCCAGGTTTTCTTCCTGTCCAGGAAAACGGACACGTTGTTTTTCATGGTATTTTCAAACTGGAAGATCCAGACAAAAACTTTGGTCATCAGGAATGGAGAGACTGCCCAATGAAATGACAGAATTGATCATTAGGATGCTTGTTACTCAAAAAGCCAACTTTTTAAAGAAGGATGCATTAAAATTACTCCAACATGCTAATGTGGCACACTACTCTGCTGCCTAACGGCAGTGTTGCTATTAGCAGAGGAAGATTTGTTCTAAGAAAGAATTATTCTAGAGGCACAGAAAGAACAGGTATTGCTCCACCCGGGTAAACGCAGACTCAACTCTGTAGGGCTGGCACGCTCTTTCCTCACCTCACCCCTCCTGCCAAGAACAACTTAGATCCAGAAATAACAGCATTAGCGAGAAGAGGAAATATGCAGGACGGTGATGATGAGTATGCACGAGGGAGTGCCAAGCAGTTTTAATCGTTAATGTTATCCGTCTATTGCTAGAGAAAATGTCTTTCCTTGGAGGAGGCATTGGCACGAGTTACTATAAACTCCCTCTGAATCTCAACACTTCTGGGACGCCGATTCAGCTCCTCGCCTGGGGCAGGGCGTGGGAGCTTGGAAGCCAGCGCTGCGCTCCCCGTGGGAAGCGATCGCCTCCTCCATCAACTCTCGCCCGGGCACTTAGCCCCTCCCGTTTCAGGGCGCCGCCTCCCCGGATGGCAAACCTTATAAAGTGGCGGCGAATAAGGTTCCTCCTGCTGCTCTGGGTTTAGTACAGCTACAAGGTCAGCGAGATCCCGCGCCCCCCGGAGCATCGCGTGCAGGAGCCATGGCACAGGAGCTATACCACAAGGAGTTCGCCCGGGCGGGCAAGCAGGCGGGACTGCAGGTCTGGAGGATTGAGAAGCTGGAGCTGGTGCCCGTGCCCCAGAGCGCTCACGGCGACTTCTTCGTCGGGGATGCCTACCTGGTGCTGCACACGGCCAAGACGAGCCAAGGCTTCACCTACCGCCTGCACTTCTGGCTCGGTAAGGGACGGCGGGCGGCGGGACCCCGACGCGCCAAGGCGGGCGAGGGGAGGACGTAGGGGTCCGAGATTTGCAGACGTGGGAGCAAAGGGGACCGCAAACGGAGCTAGACTGGAGACCTGTCGCGCCACTCGCGCCCCCACTGGGCGGCCCTTTGCGGCCGGCCACTTTCTCCCCGCCGAAGTCAACTCGCCTGCTGCAAACGTGAGGCTCTGGCGTTGTCCTCAATTGACTTACCCCGCAGGCTTTGACCTTTGCCAGGTGTAGTTCCGGGACTTTGGAGCTGGTGACTCTGGCTTCTTCCCCTTTCACCTTCAAGTCTCCAAACGCCACCCTTGTCCAGGGGCTCTGCCACCGCGCACGCCGTCTCTGGCCAAGCCCTGCTCACCTTCCGACAAGCTCAGTCCTGCTTTCCCTGTCGGGATGGAGAGGAAGTCATAAAGTTTGGGTGCATCTGCCGCCGCTAGGGAGAAGTCTTTTTCTTTTCCTTCACACATTATTTTTGTTTGATGCTTTCGGGCACTGGCTTATTTTCTCTGTGATTGCGGGGATTATTGTTCTGGGCCTCTTTAAAATAGGATTCTACCCTCACCACGCTGCTTGCGGGTCTGGTAGACAAAAACTCCGCCTCATTAGGAAGTTGACGTCCTCAAATGGAAGCAAGAAAAAGATACAGAAATTTTATATATAAATAAATAGCTGTATATGGGTATTTCACATATTTATGTAGATAGACTGCTTTATTGTTATTATTTATTATTTATTTTAGCAAGGACACAAGATGGAACAGAAACGGTTCCTTCAGCAGTAGTAATTATTTTGAGCCGCATTCGTGCCAGGCTGTCGGGACACTGGGCCTTGTGTGTTCTTTTTCCACCTTCTACTTTTACTCATAAACATCCTGAATGTCCAGCCTCTCCCCAGGAGGTCTTGTGCCAGTGGGCACACCCTGTGTAACAACATGCCTATTCTCTGAGCCTTTTTGCCTTCTTTTAAAACTAGCTAGCCTGCCCAGTACTCGTGTTTGTTTAGTTTTATCCCTGAGCTTAGGAGGAAAACACACAAAACCACACACACATACACATTTTTAAGTCCCTGAAAGCCAACATTGTAATCTCTAACACTTGAAGATTTTAAGAAACGAAATAGTAGAAAACATGGAATAGTGACTGTCTAAACACTGGCAAACACCTGGAACAGGCATTTGAGAAATGAGAAATGAAAAATATGTAGATGAAGATAAGACTTTTAATTATAACATTTGGAGTCAAAAATTTGTGTTAGTTTGAGGAG
This sequence comes from Rhinopithecus roxellana, assembly GCF_007565055.1. NCBI lineage: Eukaryota > Metazoa > Chordata > Mammalia > Primates > Cercopithecidae > Rhinopithecus > Rhinopithecus roxellana. The sequence goes on from NC_044554.1 coordinate 138,311,490, forward strand.
GCGGAGAAGGCTCAGCCTGAGTTCTAAACGCATTTTGGTTTCTTGTTGCATTGCTGTTATTCCTATTATAATGCTGTAATACACTGTCATCTATTTGTATTTTGTGCCAGAAAACACTGAAACTTTAATATATAACCCATGTTCAAGAATGAATGATGCCAGATAGAATAATGATGTCCTTACAGAGGACTTTCCATGCAGAACTTAAATCTAATATGAATGAAAGTGTTTGAAATGCCACATTTGCCATTTGAGTAAATTAAAATGTGAAATAATTCCATGTCTTACTGTAGACAGCAGTTAAGTTTGACTTTGTCAGATGACCGCAAGGGAGATTTGAACACAGTTCTTTAATTCTATGCATTTTTATCCAAGTTGACTTCTTAACTACTATGTTTTGTAGGGTTTACAGATTCACCTTATTCACTTAATTATCTACTTAATTATCCACTTGGTGCTCATAAATTTCAAAAATATAATTAAAAATGCTTTGGGCAGAAACATTTATAATCTTAAAGACATGCTAAAACTGAAGCCAATAACATGTTAATAACAAGCAAATTCATTGAGTAATTATTCAATATGGCCAGTACTGTACAAGGCACTTGTGGATATGAATAATTAGTGAACCTTCTCTGAAAGTTCATCACCTCAAAGGTGCAAAAAGATAAAAAGTGATATAACACAGGTAGAATGTGATAGTTACTATGAAAGCACCAAGTGTCTGTGGTTATTGGGAAACAGAAGCTTTTACAGAAAAAAAAAATAAAAAAAGAATGAGAGTACTTGGAAGGGTTTTTGTGTCAAGAGAGAATCATGGAGAGAAAAAAGCTTCAAGTAAAATAGTCAACAGGACCTTCAGATGGGATTGCCCAACAGTTCTTTCTACTTCATGTTTCCCTAAGAAAACAGAATTTCATCCAGAATAGTATAGTCTAAGACCTAAATTAGGATGAATCCATGAGGATTCATCAGAGAGACAGATTGAGAGAAAGTCCCAGGAGAGAGAGCTGAACATCCAGGGGAAAAGAACATTTGGCTAAAGGGAATCAGCTGGAAGGAAGAGAAACTAAAGTTAAATTGAGATGAAAAAAGGCGCATAGCATAGAAATGAAGAAACAGGCCAAATGGGAGGCAGAAAGGGGAAACAGGAATAAGTTGGATCTAAAACGAGAGAGAAGAGAGGGAGAGTCGTCTTTCCTGGTCTCTCCTTCCGTGTTTCCATAACACTCGGCATATCTCAGATTATTTTATTGTATTAATATTACGTGCTTAAATGTATTAACATCATATACTTAAATGTAATGAAAGTAAAAATTTATTGCAAAGAACTTAAATGTTATTGCATTAGCCCTTCTTTAAAAACATTTCAGCTTTGCACTTAGCAGTTTAAATGCATCCATCCACCTTCTGTTTCTAGTTCCTTATAGCACCAAATGAATGGGTAGGTCTAGATAGTAAAACTGCTCCCTGTCACATCCCTAACCTAAGCTGCAAACACTTATCCTCATTCTTTCTGTTTGCCAGTTTTAAACTTTACCCAAATATATTTTAAAGCAGTATACATTTGTGTTACAAGTGGGCTGTATCAGGCCTTGTGCCCTGAGAATCCAAAGGATTGGATTACAATATAGGATACAAAGAACTTATATGAAGGACTGGCTAGGATGCTGAGAAACTGGATCATTTACATTGCTGGAGCATGGGGGTGGGTACGTGCAATGGTACAGCACTCTAGAAAAGAGTTTAGTAGTTCCTTACAAAACCAAATAGACTACTACCATATGACCCAGCAATTGCATTCATAGGTATTTATCCCAGAAAAATGAAGTTTTGTGTTCACATAAAAACCTGTACCTGAATTTCCACAGCAGTTTTATTTGAATAAGCAAACACTAGAATCAGCCCAGATGCTTTTCAACAGATGACTGGTTGAACAAGTTGTACATCTGTACCAACTAATACCACTCAGCAATAAAAAGGAACAAAGTATTGATACATACAACAACTTGGACGAAGTTCCAGGGAATCATGCTGAGGGAAAAATCCTAAGAGGCTGTATACTGTATGATCCCATTTACATAAAATTTTTGAAATGACAAAATTTTAGATTTGGCATTGCCATTGGTTATGTATTGATAGGGTGAAGAGAGGATGATGTGGGCGGGAGAAGAGTGTATTATAAAAGGGCAACATGAAGGATGTTTTTGGTGGGACTACACAGCATCTTGATTGCAATAGCAGATGTATAAATTTGCTCATGTGATAAAACTTTATAGAACTAAATTCACACACACACATGAATACAAGTAAAACTGAGAAAATATGAATAAAATAGGTGGATTATATCAACGCCAATATCCTGGTTGTGGTATTCAGTGCTATACTGTACTATGCGTTAATATACTAAGCCATACTGTAATTTTACAAAGTGTCACTACTGGGGGAAATTGGGTCTATTGATCTGTGTCTATCCTTCAACAATATCAATCTGTTTTAATCACATTAGCTGTATAGTAAACCTTAGTATCAAGTAGAGTGATTCCTCCCACTTCATGCTTGTTTGTCAAGATTATTTTAGCTATTCTAGGGCCTGTGCCACACTATATAAATTTTGGAATAAGCTTGTATATGTCTATAATAAACCTTACTGTGATTTTGATAAGAATAACATTAGGCCTATAGATCAATTTGTGAAGGATTGACATCGTTATTACGTGGAGTCTTAAAATCCATGAACACTAAATGTTTACATTTACTTAGGTCTTCATTGATATTTTGCATGCCATTTTGTAATTTTCAGCATACAATTCCTGTATATGTTTTTAAACTATATGCCTGAGTATTTCAGTTTCTTTGGAGTGATTGTAAATAGCATTGCGCCTTTAATTTCAGTTTTCAACATGTCCATTGTTTCTATGTAGAAATGTGACTGATTTTTTGTGTTACTGATGAATCTTGTATCCTGCTAATTTGCTCAATGTACTTTTTATTTCTAGGAGAGTTTTTTTTTTTTTTCTTTTGGTAGCTCTCTTAGAGTTCACTATGTAAACAATATTGTTGTCTCTAAATAGAGACTTTTTATTTCTTCATATTAAATTTGTATGCCTTTTTTTTCTTTTTCTTATTTTATTGCAGTGGTTAGAACTTCCTGTACTATGTTGAATAAGAGTGGTGAGAGTCCACACCCATTTTCTGGATTTTTTTTTTTTTTTTTTTTTTTTTGAGACGGAGTCTCGCTCTGTCGCCCAGGCTGGAGCGCAGTGGCCGGATCTCAGCTCACTGCAAGCTCCGCCTCCCGGGTTCACGCCATTCTCCTGCCTCAGCCTCCCGAGTAGCTGGGACTACAGGCGCCCGCCAGGTCGCCCGGCTAGTTTTTTTTGTATTTTTTTTTTTTTTAGTAGAGACGGGGTTTCACCATGTTAGCCAGGATGGTCTCGATCTCCTGACCTCGTGATCCGCCCGTCTCGGCCTCCCAAAGTGCTGGGATTACAGGCTTGAGCCACCGCGCCCGGCCCCATTTTCTGGATTTTATGGGAAAAACATTCAGTCTTTTACTGTTCAGCATTGTTAGCGCTACGTTTTTTGTTGATTCTAATTATCATTTGAAGGTGTTCCTCTCTATTCCTAATTTGGCTTATTTTATTTTACCATGAATGGCTGTTGGATTAACCTAGTTTTAAGCCCCTCTTTTTATCTACAAAATCATTACATCTACAGAATACTTATAGTAATTTGCAGGATGTACACAAGTCTAACGTAATATAAAATAACATGGCACAACATAGTATAACAGAACATAAAAAATACCGGTAAAATCAGTGTAGGGAACCAACAAATGGAAATCGTAAGCAGATTCATAGGGGAAAATTAAATTGATTCTTAAGCAGACTTTATACACAAAGTTCATAAGTTTCTAAACACTTTCTAGAATTCCATCATGCTACAACTGAATTTGATTCTAATTTTTGCATCCCAAGACTGACATTGGCTTTATCAAGATCGTCAACCTCTTTCAGGCAGCCTGTTTTATTCGTACAGATATCTCCTGGCCAACCACATTACATAAGCATCAGCAAACGATAGCATAATTTAATTAACTTATTTTCAGTTCATTCATTAACTTCACGCCTGTCCATTTACATCTACCTAAAGAGATTCAGGTTTCAACTTGCAGTCAGGTAACGATGTTTATGTCAAATACAACACCTTTGATGTTAATCTTGATTCCAAGTTATCCCTTAAAGCATCATAAAAATCTACATCTACGTCTTTACGGTATTCTCAGTTAGGGTTTGGATCCCAAATTGGCAACAGAATGACACCAGAGTCCTTTCAGATTGCAAAATTGCTGGTGTGTTAAATACTTAACTTTGACCACAGCGAGTTCACAAAATTGTTATCACGTCAAGTAGTCTTCTAGCTACTGAGTTTTTTGTTGTTGTTTTTTTCCCCCCTCAGAAGATACTTGGTATATGGGTCTCCTTTGAGAGTAAGAGGGGGAATTGTAAGAAATCTGATTCTTTCTTTAATACAGCTGACTGATTTCCCTTCTTCAACTTTGGTGAATACTCTCAATTAGGGTTGTTCATGTGAACTATTAAATTATTACAGCTTCTAAGCTTTTATGCATCAGTTATCCATGGAAGAAATTAACATACCTTGTCACTATAAAATTGTACTGCTAATGAGAGCCTGAGTACAAAAAATTACCCACAAGTGTACTGTAGCTTTTAAGAACCTGTGCTTCAGAGTCACAGAAACCTACATCTGGTCCTTTTCTCCCAAAAGTTGCTTTCTGACCTCAGAAAAGTTACCCAGCCTCTCTAAGCCTCCATTTTCTCTGTTCCAATCTAGTAGAAAATAGGTTCTGCTTTATGAGGTTTCTTGAAGATTAAATGAGATCATCCATGTAAAACATTGGCACAGTGTCTGGCCCATAGGGGTACTATAAATGTATAATGTTGGCCATTATTATTTCTAGAGTCATTTAAGATTTTTATTACAGCTTGGATGTAGTAAAGAGTTTGAAGTGTTTTCCATAAAATGTGAGTACCCCTCCTGACTGTCCATACTGTGACCTTTATGTACACTACAGACACTCGTTCTTACTAATTCTTTTGACCTTAGTGAAGTTACCTGGATGTGATCTGTATTACAATTGTGAAAATTAAATGTATGTTGTATGTAAAACACCTGGAACAATACCAAGTACATTAACACTTAATAAATGTTAGCATGCTGCTTCCTTTGCTCTTCCTTTCCTCTAAAGATCATTATTTCATTCAAACAAAACCAATCAGATAGTGAATTAGGGAAAAAGACCAAAAAAATGGGGGTAAAATTAAATTATATTCATTTTCTCATTGTAAAAACCACTTATTTAATTATGGCTCATGATGTTCATATTTCTTACAAACATTAATTAACATATTGACATATCATAAAACCAAAGATTTATCCTAACAAAGGCTAAACCAGTTGTCAAATGTTTTCATAGCCTGATCTTATTGACCTTACCAAATTAATGCTTACTTAAATCTCATTAGAATAGATTGTTTTATCTTCCTGAGCAACTTCACACAGCAGTGTTTCTTTTTAAAATTTTAAAAGGAATTGGAAAAAGCAGAAACAAAAACAGACCAGGCACGGTGGCTCACATCTGTAATCCCCCAAAATTTAGGAGGCCAAAGCCAGAGGACTGCTTGAGGCCAGTAGTTTGAGACCAGCCTGGGCAACATACAGAGACATTTTCCCTACAAAACGCTTTTTTGAGAATTAGCAAAGCATGGTGGCATGCACCTATAGTCCAAGCTGCTTGTGAGACTGAGGCAGGAGGATTGCTTAAGCCCCAGAGTTTGGGATTACAGTGAGCTATGATTACGCCATTGCACTCCAGGCTTGCCAACAGAGCAACGCCATCTCTCGAAAAAAAAAAAAAAAAAAAAATAGGCAAAAAATTTGTTAATTTTTAGCAAAATAATATATTACACTATTTTAGCTAAAAGATCTTTCTGTAGAAGACTGTTGTATTGACACATAATTGAAATGAAAATTTCTGACTCCTTTCATATCAGAAATTCTGCCTTAATCCTTCTTCTTGCTTGATATTTGAGGTGCTGTTGTTCACTGTTTTAGGAAAGGAGTGTTCCCAGGATGAAAGCACAGCTGCTGCCATCTTCACTGTTCAGATGGATGACTATTTGGGTGGCAAGCCAGTGCAGAATAGAGAACTTCAAGGATATGAGTCTACTGACTTTGTTAGCTATTTCAAAGGCGGTCTGAAATACAAGGTAAGCAGCTCCCTCACTTTCCATTATGAATTCCTTTCTCCTCTTGTCCATTCATACCTCCTGTCTTTATAGAATGACAGTTGATTGAGGGCATGGTTTTTTGTGTTTTTTTTGTTGTTTTAATTTGTTTTGTTCATGGATATATCCCCAGTACCTGCTGAATACACAGTAGGTGTTCAATAAATGTTTGTGAAATGTGTGGTACAATATGTGAAATATTGTGACAATTTAATTTGATAGGTTAATTTTTTAAAAGCGCTTTCAGTTATGTCTTCACAAGACAACATTTTAGTATTTTGTAGCTATTTCAACATTTAAATTTTGGTAATTTGGGTCTTAAAAGTTTTCATTTTTGCTATTCTAGAGAATCTCTGAAGTTTCTGCAAGTAACCTAAGCCTTCAAAATCTCAGTTGTTCTGGAATATATTAATACAGTATTTATAATAATTATAATTTTAGTTGCTGTAAAGAACTATACATGTATTTCCAAAATAGTGTGGTTTGATCTTAGAAGGGATGCAGATAAACTTTTGAGCTGAGAATTCTGCAGGTAAACTACACACACGCACATACACAATTTACCCACATTGGTCTGAAACACTGATCAATTGACTTTACTTCTGAAAATAAACAAGAACAAATAGTTAAATGGTTCTATCCCTTTAAGGCGGCTTTCAGTATAGGACAGGTTTTTTTTTTTTCTTTTTTTTTTTGTTTGTTTGTTTTGTTCTTTTTTGGTCATTCTCCCAGTTATCTTTCCAGACTGGCCCTCCCTTCACCATTCCTGCAACCCACCCCTCCACATGTGTTCAGTTCAAGTGTGAGGAATACCCTCCCCAGACAAACATCACAGATTTCCGAAATCAAACACGCTCCAGCAAGTGTTCTGCACATCCCACTGCCCCGCCTTGTCAGCATGCTACCCTAGTGAAGACCTGAAACCTTAGAGCTTTACTACAATTCTTGTCCCGACCTGCAGGACAGTCGAACGGGCCCTGGAACGGGGAGTGGGAATGGAGGAGACAAGAAAACACGAGAAATGGAGACAAGACAAACAGCCTAATCAAGTCTCGTTTATTGAGTGTAGGGTCATGCCTTATATAGGCTGGCAGGGGAAGAGGTTGGGCCAGGGCGGTGATAGGGGGCCGGGTCTTCTCAAATTACAATCGCGCATGCGCCGTGGGTTTGTACTTTTCCCGGGCGCGGGATCGCGCCTGCACCCTGGGCTGCATATCTTCCTGGGCGGGAAAATGTTTGCGCGCGCGCGGGAAAGGTTGGCGCGCGCGGGAAAGGTTGGCGCGCGCGGGAACAGTTTTGGCGCGCGCGGGAGAAACTTAGGCGCGCGCGGGAAAAGCTTTGGGCATGCGCGGGAAGGGTTTGTAAATAAAGAACCCGGGAATGTGCCCTCTTGTCTCCGCTTTGCGGAGATCAAGCAACAGAGGTCGGCTAATTCCGGGCCTCATGGCTCCGGACAAATTCTGACTGTAATACCAACGCCACTTACTAAGATGGCAAGGTTTATTTACACCTTTACCTGTTCAGAGTCTTGGTTGAATATTTTGTGATACTATTGAGATCAGAACAAAACATTTATACATTATAGGTTCTCTTATGTCTCTTGAAATCATTATTTTTTTCTAGGCTATGAACTACCCTAAATACAAAACTATTACCTCTCGTTGTATTTGATTCATATGAGCTCCTACAGTTTATGACAAATTATACTGAAACTTCCTTTATGTCAGTGAACTCAACATTTTAAATAAGTTGAGTCTTGTAGTTACTAAAAGCAGGTACTGTGACACCATCCTAGTTATGGACCCATTTCTGCCACATATGACTTTTTTGCTTTAGGGAAAATACAGAGCTTTCTGTGCTCAGTTTCCCCAAACAATGAATATTATAACAGCTTCCTCATACAGCTGTTGTATTAAGGAATAAATTAAATAATAAAGTAAGTGTGGTCGGGCGTGGTGGTTCACGCCTGTAATTCCGACACTTTGAGAGGCCAAAGCAGATGAATCACCTGAGGTCAGAAGTTTGAGACCAGCCTGACTAATATGGTGAAATCCCCTCTACTAAAAATACAATAATTAACTGGGCGTGATGACATGCGCCTGTAATCCTAGCTACTAGGGAAGCTGAGGCAGGAGAATTGCTTGAACCCAGGAGGCAGAGGTTGCAGTGAGCCGACGTCATGCCATTGCACTCCTGCCTGGGAGACATGAGTGAAATTCCATCTCAAAGCAGTAGTACATAGATGAAAACTTGTATTTATTTAATTATATAATGCTTAGTTTATTCAACCAAGAAATGTGGCAGTCATTGTAAAATTATGAACTGGGAAATCATTATATATATATTTTTTTTAATTTGAGGTTTTAATTGTCCTGAAATTAACATTTAATCTATACCAATTTTTCTTGGAGAATGGTGGAAATTTAAAGTCAATCGAAAAGAATGTGCTAATGACAAATTAGCTCTAATTTTCCTTACCATTATTATATAGGTCTTTATCAATGACAGTTTTGTTTATTCTGCAGCTCAGTTATGCACATATAATTAATTATAATTAATTGTAGAAATAAGGATATGGTTCATATCATTTAATTTGAAAAAATGAAATGGTAAAAGATGATTGCAAATAATATAAGAAGATGTAGTTGATACAATTAATATTTTTTCTTAAGCGTTTTTTTAATTCAGTGTGATTGTATTTCATTTTATTTTGTTTTATTTTGGCTGGGGATGTACAGTCAAGATATTGCATCTCTCCTAGCTTACAGTAAAAACATTCAGGCCTAGCATATTTATTAATAGTAAGACCTGTTTACCAGAAAATATAGAAGACATTTGATTACTTTAAATGTAAAAACAAGGACTATACATAAGATCAGCCCATTCCTGGCCAGCACTCAATAACCATCTCTGTCCCAACCCTGTACCAGTGTGAACTTTTGGGTGCCTTCTTCTCTGGCTGATGTCATCTGTACGTGTTATCTCTGACCCTCCTCTAGCCACCTGTCACCTTCTTCCCTGAAATCTTTGCCTTCTTGCTCAGTAATGATTTGGGGATCATTAGTGTCCAAAGGGCAAGAGCTATGGCTTCTTCTTTTTGTTTTTGCAGCAGCATTTTATACACTGAAGGTTCTCAGTAAGTATTTGCAGTTGTCAATTGAGTGGTTGAAACAGAAAGAATAGAGACCAAACAAACACAATCTGTTGATTACCAAGGGGTTCTCTCTTGTCTTATGGAATAGGTGGCTATTTTAACTTGGCCTGACAGTACAGTTTTGACACAAACACCAGCGGTATTATTGTGCTTTGCTTGTCTAGGTAGACACTTCATCAGTTTTCTCTTTGTTTTTTGTGTGTCTTCCCTCCATTCATCAGGCTGGAGGCGTAGCATCTGGATTAAACCATGTTCTTACCAACGACCTGACAGCCAAGAGGCTCCTACATGTGAAGGGTCGTAGAGTGGTGAGAGCCACAGAAGTTCCCCTTAGCTGGGACAGTTTCAACAAGGGTGACTGCTTCATCATTGACCTTGGCACCGTAAGTTTCATATACACACATTGATGTCTAAAGAAAAGTGAATTGCTTTCAGTTCAAATCATATATACATGTCATTGAAAAGAATCACTTTTTCTTTTTTTTTTTTTTTTTGAGACAGAGTCTCGCTCTGTCGCCCGGCCTGGAGTGCAGTGGTCGGATCTCAGCTCACTGCAAGCTCCGCCTCCCGGGTTCACGCCATTCTCCTGCCTCAGCCTCCCAAGTAGCTGGGACTACAGGCGCCAGCCACCTCGCCCGGCTAGCTTTTTGTATTTTTTAGTAGAGACGGGGTTTCACCATGTTAGCCAGGATGGTCTCGAACTCCTGACCTCGTGATTCGCCCATCTCGGCCTCCCAAAGTGCTGGGATTACAGGCTTCAGCCACCGCGCCCGGCCAGAATCACTTTTTCTACACACTGGAAAGGGGCCATGTTTATGTGAGATGAGTAACTGCCAAGTATTTTTTTTTTTTTTTTTTTTTTTTTTTGAGACGGAGTCTCGCTCTGTCGCCCAGGCTGGAGTGCAGTGGCGCGATCTCGGCTCACTGCAATCTCTGCCTGCCGGGTTCACGCCATTCTCCTGCCTCAGCCTCCGGAGTAGCTGGGATTACAGGCGCCCGCCACCTCGCCCGGCTAGTTTTTTTTGTTTGTTTGTTTTTTGTATTTTTTTTTTAGTAGAGACGGGGTTTCACCGTGTTAGCCAGAATGGTCTCGATCTCCTGACCTCGTGATCCGCCCGTCTCGGCCTCCCAAAGTGCTGGGATTACAGGCTTGAGCCACCGCGCCCGGCCAAGTAACTGCCAAGTATTTAAATGACGCATGAAGTGAGACTTCAAAGTTTTTTCTTTGATAGGTTTAAAATAGTGATTTAGTTCTTCCTACCATAGAACAGATATTGACTAATTTTTAATACATTTCCCCTTCTCTCTGAACAGAGCTTCCTCTAATTATTTTTGTCTCTAATTGTGCATGGGAAAACATAGCTTGAGGGGGAAACTGGTTCCCCCAGCAACAAAAGGTTCTAGAATATAATATGGAAATAAGATGAATCTAAACAGCCACCTAAAGAATTGTAAAGATGTATTTTGATGTACATATACACACACACCATACCATTTCACACTTTTCAGTTAGCAGAAGTACAAATATCAAGTATCATCTTAACAGCATGGGCAATGGTATATTATATCTGACTTATGTTTTCTTCCTGGAAGATGCTCCTCTAATATCAGGTATATTTATTAATCATTATTGTCATGACAAAGAAGCATTATTGCAAGACCCTTTGCTAGACTCTAAAAGGTAGGATATAAGTTTTGTCTTTAAAACTTTGTTAAGTTTTGTAATAGAAATAAAGAGTATTTCCCTCTGCTGAAAAACCATGTGCAAAAGCAATGAAAGCAAGAAAGCACAGAACTTACAAGGATCTCCTCTTCCTGCTTTTCATTATCATAATTTTCATCACACCATACATCTCAACATTCTAATTATCATTCCTAACGTTTCTGGGCCAAACGTTATAACAGAGTCAGGAGCTGACCTGCATTGCTTCAGTTAACATGAGGCTTGTATGTGGAATTTGCTCAAGGTTGCAAAGTCAGTAAATGATGAAGCCAGGATTACACTCTCAGCATATCTGATGCCCCACTAAGCTTTTTTTTTATTGCATCTACTTGGGCAGTATTTCGGGATAAAGCAGTAGACAGAAGCCAAAAGAGCTTATTCCATCGGCACAGAGGAGAGACACAAAGGATTCTGAAAATAGAGTTACAAAGTTCTGTTTAAGCAATATTAATTTAACAACAGTACAGAGATTAAATGTACTAAGGTTATACATTGTTTGGAAAATGACCCCAAGATACAAACTGCATCAATTTCTTTAAGTGAGCGTGCATCTGTAGTTTTATTACTAGTTATACATAATCCAAGTGTCTTGGATCATACCAGCTTGTGTGCAAAGTTGAGATCACAATAATATAAATGCCTAAAGTACAATTCTTAATATTACACGTAGACATCTACACCCTAAATGGCAGTACTTTCGCACTGAATCTCACAATAAATTTCATGGGAAAGTCCTTTTCAACTTCAATAGCTAATTCATTCTCCTAACAGATTTAAGTCCTGACTCTCAGATCTAGGCAGAATATATGTACTATTCCACCCTTTCATTCTCCCCTCCGGCTGCCACCCCTTACACTATAAATAAAGAAATAAATAACTCGTGCAAATAAATGTCTACAGCCACACAGGTCCAAAAGTAGTTGCACCATTCAGTCTCTCAAACTCTATGCACAATAATTTTCGATCTCAACTTTCATCTCCACCGTTTATACTCTAAAACCCTTTATAATATATAAGTGCTTTTGAAAATAAAATGGCATTTTTATTAGAAAAAGGAGACCTCAGTTCTCATTCCAGTTGCTGTACTCTGAGGTTCTCATCTGTAAAAGTAGATATTTGATTAGGTGATTGTGAGGGTCCCTAAACAAGAAGGATGCTTCCCAGTGATAATGTAATTAATTACTGCCATTACCTGTATTTCTTTTCTAAAAAAAAAAAAAAAAAAAAAACTTGTTGTGTATAATGTAATTGCTATGTAAGTATAATAATCTATTCAATTATCATGAACAGCTTCCAGTTGAGCTTACTAACTATCTGCTATGATCTTGGGCAACTCACTGTCTCTGAGCCTTAACTTCCTCATTTGTTTTTACATCTTGAGTCTGATTTCTGATACCACTTTTATCCTTAGCTGACTATGATTCAGTCTCATCTGATGCACAGTCACATCTGGGAAATGGCAGTTATCATCCCAGTTTCAAAAGGGGAAACGAAAGCCTTAGGCCTTAGAAGGTATGTGCAAGTCACTCCACATTCATGCCAGTTGCATGGTGACCCAGGATGGGGCCTGGTTTTTCTATTCCTACTTTACATTCTTTTCATGGCACTAAGCTAACTTGGTAGTATATTAGATAGTATGGCCTGGTAATAGAATGTCTTAGGATAGTTTCAGAATCTGCTGAATTCAAACCTGATAATGCCTAATCTGCTGAGATTCCACTGAAAGCAGTAGTATTCACTAAATCATTTATTATTTTGCGGAACAAATACAGAGTTTCCACTATGGGCCAAGTAGTTGGGTGTGGTGGTAGACAGGTTGTAGTTCTTATGCCGTATACTCTCGTCTCATAGTCAACCTGGTTCATGTAATAAGGACAGAGTCTCTATTATAAGGTTCCAGGGCATTCGTCTATTTAATAGTAAGTTATTTTATATAGTTAATTATCTTTAATAACTTTCAAGTTCTCTTCTCCCATGCCTTGTAAAAGAGATATATGGAATGAAAAATATTTGTTGCAGAGGTACTGGTGCTTGGTTATCTGTTATATTCTGGAATTTTCCTATACACAAAAGGGATACCCTGGTGAGAATCAAGCACCGGATTCCTACATAATCTACAATAAATACTTCCAAGATCTGTATTTGTGTTATTAACCTTTAGCCAGTTGGTGTGTTGCCAGAAGTTTCTGAATGGTGATAAGATCTTGAACTACCTTGGCAGCTTTATTTTGGGGTGTGTCAGTAAACAAAGAAATACACGTAACTAAACTTTTCTGTACCATAATATTTTAATACTAGTCATTGCGCTAGTTATTTAAAGACAACCTTCTGTGTCAGAGAGCCTAAAAGGATGCCAGCGCAGTTTCTTCAAGTTTGTATTATGACCCAGGTATGAAAAACTTAATTTAAACATCCAGTTATCACCCAGCTAAGGCCACCTGGCCAAAACTAAGTTTATGGATATAACCTAAATCCCATACCTTGATCACATATCGGAGAAATCAGCTTTTTTGATCAACAGTTACTATTATTAATATGTTATTCCATATCTCTTAGAAACATTTGTCCTTTTATTGAATTCTAAATTATAGTAAATATTCCCAGACATTACAATATAACCTCCTCAGCCTGAGGCATAAGATAGTATAATTATCAGTTTAGCCAGTTTGAAAGGGAAGAAAATCATCAATATTTTGGAGAATGATTTAGACCCATTGTCTCATATTTAGCATATTTTTAGAAAATAATATGAAACGTGGCTAGATCTTACCAACTTATGGAGCCATTGGAAAAACACTTTTGAACAATATATTTTAAGGGTGGTGGATTTATTAGTCATGATTTTCCCACTATTTTTGAAGATATGAAGTATTTTTAGAAATTAGTAAAATTACATCTGAAAATATTGTAAAATACTATGGGTAACTGCAGAATGTGAATGAGAGTGGGAAAAAAAGCCCATATTCTTAAGATTTGGGGTCTGAGGTTAACTCTTGAAAATGTATGTCACAGTCAGCCACTAGTGAAGAATTCGATTTCCCAGGAGTAGGAATTCCTGTGGTGAGTTACTGATCCTGATGTTCCCATGTTCTGTTTCCTTGTTGTTTGGTCAGTGATGCAGCTTTACCCTGTTCTCCTCACTATTTATAATCGATCACGCCCTCTCCCATTGTTCAGTCATGCTGCTTTGAAAAAACGGTCTCCACTTCCTCATTTACCAGTCAGTCTTTAACCCACAGTCCGACTTTCACTCCCACAGTTCCTCGGAAACTGTTATTGTTATGGGCATCGATGACCCCTGCTAAATCCAGTGAACACCATGACATTATGCACTTGATTCTTGTGTTGCAACCCACACTGTTGACTTTTCCCAGCTTCTCCAGCCTCACTCCTCCCCTGGCTTCTTAGTTTTTCTCCCTTTCAGGCCACTCTTATTCTTCTTTGTATGGCCTGCCCACCCCTTCAAGTGCTTTTTTAAAGGATTTTAATTATTGTCTCTTCTTTTATACATTTTTCCTAAGCAAACTCATCCCCACCCAGAGCTTCAGCTACTACCCATGAGTCAATCTAAACTTTCAATCTAACTCAGACCTCTTGTCTGAGCTCTAAGTCAGTATTTCAGATATTTCATGTTATGTGTGTCATAAGAACCTCAAACTCAACAGGTCTAGAAAATGGTTTCTTCTCTAATTGTCTTTATCTTATTAATGGAGCCACCACTCACTCAGGTTTTCAAAACCAAAATCCAGGAGTGATCCTGACAGCTTCTCCTAAGGGCTCCACATTCATTTAATTGCTATCCTAGCCTATTGTACCTTCTAATTATCTCTTGAATCTTTCCTGTTCTCTTCATTGCTGTTGATACTGTCTTAGTACCCCGTGCCTGACACATTCCTTCAAGTCACCAGACTTTTGCTTTTGCAGATTGATTCCTTTACCTAGAATACTCACCTCTTCTTTGGCACCTTTCTCCAGCAGGCATCCAATATTTTCTCATCCTTTGATATTCACTTCAGATATTGCCTTCTTCATAGTTTGTTTCCTGACCTTTTCTTCTGCTTCTCCTGTCCAGTGTCCCAGTCCTTTAGGGTCAGGTCTAGACTTAACTTTCCTGTCATTATGCAGAGACTTGCTTCTCAGCCTTTGGTATATTGCTTGTCTGTTTACTTATTAGCCTTCCTCACTCACTGTGTTTCTGAAATATAAAGCCTAGAACTTACAGCCACTCAACAAATGTTTCAACAAATGTATATCTATCCAGCATAAAGTATATGGCTCATGCAGTCACGTGTCTAGAGTGTTTTTTATTCATTAATAGCTCAACTGTACCCTATTCTTAAGCTCCTATTTCCCCAGAAGGTTTAAAAACAATTTCAATTTATTGAAATGAATTTTGAATGGCCAATAAGTAAATGAAAAAATGCTCAACATCACTAATTATCAGGAAATCATCTCATCCCAGTTAGAATGGCTGTCATCAAAAACACACACAGAAAAAAATGCTCCTGAGGATGCAGAGAAACGGGAAGTCTTATACACTGTTTGTGGTAATATAAATTACTACTGCCATTATGAAAAATATTATGGAAGTTTCTCAAAAAAATAACAATAGAACTACCATATGATCCAGCAATCCCACTACTGGCTATTTATCTAAAGGAGGGGACATTAGTATATCAAAGGGATACACATGCCCCTATGCTTATTGCATCACTATTCACAATCGCTAACATATGGAATCAACATAAATATCCATAAATAGATGAAGAGATAAGGAAAATGTGGTACACACATTGCAACAATAATCAGCCATAAAATAAAGAATGAAATCCTTCCATTTGCACCAACATGGATGAACCTGTAGGATATTATGTTAAGCAAAGTAAGTCAGGCACAGAAAGATAAATATGTCATGTTCTCACTCAAATGCAGGGGACTTAAAAATAAGCTCATAGGTCTAGAGAGTAGAATTGTGGTTATGAGAGACTGGGAAGGGTAGAGGGACAGGAGGATAGGGAGAGGTTAATTAACAGATACAAAATTTTAGCAATATAGGAGGAATGAGTTCTGTTCTACTGTTCTATAGTACTATGTGGTGAATACAGTTAAAAATCATTTATTGTATATTGTTTCAAAGCTAGAAAAGGATTTTGAGTGTTCCCAATACAAATAAGTGATAAATGTTTGAGGTGATTGATATGCTAATTACTCTGATTTGATCATTACACACTTTATACTTGTATCAAAATATCACTCCGTAACCAATAAAGATGTACAATTTTTACATGTCAGCTAAAAATAAAAGGGAATAAAGGTGAATTTTGTTAGCCATTAAAGCAGTTTGAACTTATCCTACCCATCCTCTTTTCCATCCCTCAGGAGTAGGGGACATATATGTAATATTATGGCCTGGGAGTCAGGAGTGAGGATGAGGATGAAAGTGTGAGTCTGGTTTGTAGTCATCAGTCCGCACTAATCTATAACCTTCATTGAGCTGTAGTCAATAACCTTCATTGAGCTGTAGTCATTCCATTAATTCCATTAATTCTTGAGCTTTGGGCTTTGGCCTCTGTTCTCAAAACATTTGCTAGGGAATATCTATAGGCTCATTTTAGCCTTCTGATGTCATGGCCACATATCACTACAACACCCTTTCTGGTTCTGTCAGCCACCACTGCACTCTTCTCAGGAACTCTGCTTTGTTTTTCTCAGACTACCCTGGAGTTGTGGGACACTGTATCCTCATCGTACCAGTGCCCCTTGTCCCAATGGCTTACATGCTACCCTCAGTCATTTTTGCTCTAATGCTCAGGCTCGTGGATGGGTGTAGGACAAATCAATTGGAAAGGAAGTGTGCTGGGCTCTTCTCAAAGATTCATTGCTTTGGGTTAGATGTCCTACTTTTTTCAGTCTTCTTTTTTACTTTTTGAACCAGACAAAGTAGTCTTGCACCACCTCACATTCTTGCCTACTCTATGGTTCCTGCAAAATACACTCTAGCCCCTAAGACCAACACTGTGCTGCTTAAGATGCAGGACCAGCTTTCGAAACAGCATCCTCACTTACTCCTGGCCAAAAACCTGTAGCAAAATCAAGTTTCTTTTAAATTAAAACTATGTTGGCTTTCAGACTTTTGTCTCTGCTATTACTTAGAAATGCTTACTTTAAAACTAAAGACTGAACCACATCTCCTCTGTTCTAGATGATAAATTTATCCTTACCCCCAAAGCAATGCATACCACTAGATTTATAAGAGGAAAGCCTCGAGGCAACAAGAATGGATAATGGGAAAGATACAACAAATCTTAAATCTCTAAAATGTACCCTGAAGTAAAAGTAGGGATGAATGGCATTTATTCTGCGCCTAGTATGTGCTGAGTGAATAGAATTGTAAGGGTAAACAGCAGATACGCTTTGACCTTCAGGTACTGTCAAATGCTGGGAGGCATAGACACATACTACAAGTAAGAGGATGACAAGGTAAAATGTGAGACATCCTGGAGGAAAGGTGTAAACACATTATAATTGGAGAATGGATGAGGGCACTGTAAAGTTAGCGGAGAGAAAGGACAAGAGAGAGAGAGACCCAAGGTCAAGCGAGTAAATTTATTAACCTGCCAGGCTGCTTCACCACAGTCAGAGGAGGCAGCCTGAGCTTACAAAGTGAGGGTTTTATATGGGGGAGAGAGACCCTGGGGTTGTTTGTCGGTTAACCTTACCACATATCATATCATGACGAGCTTACAATATAGGAATTTACAAGAGGATGTAACTTAGGTTTCTCCATGTTTCTCGTGACCTCCCCCATGCCTCCCATAGGGCTGTAAGCAAGTCTGGTGACCTTGCTGTAGTGCCTGGATAAGGGTCCAGGAATGCAGCTGCAGAGTATTCAGTGTAAGGGTCAACTGCATTGGGTTGGGGCGGGGGAGGTCTGGGGCAGCTTGTCCCTAACATTCCAGCCTTTTAATAGGTAATAGAAGAGGGGTGCCATTGTCATCTGGCTGCTTCTTGCTGGATAGCGGCGATGGTTGTGGGGAGAGGCTGGATAATAGGGACTGCCGTTCCTGGAGCTGTTGGTGTTTTTGGAGTAGCATCATATCTTGTACTGTTCCATTGGTGAAGGTTCTAACAAGGTCCTGTAAAAACTGGATAAGGAGATGTAAGAGACATGGGCCAAGTGCTAAATGGGGGAAGAGGGTAATGGCAGGGCCTAGGAAGGCCAGTAGCCAGGGTGCTCAGGAGTTACAAAATCACTGGGGCTAGGAATCTGAAAGGCACTGCCTGATTTCAGAAGATTTTTTTTTTCTTTTTTTTTTTAGACGGAGTCTTGCTCTGTCGCCCAGGCTAGAGTGCAGTGGCGCGATCTCTGCTCACTGCAAGCTCCACCTCCTGGGTTCATGCTACATGCCATTCTCCTGCCTCGGCTTCCTGAATAGCTGGGACTACAGGCGCCCACCACCACGCCTGGCTAATGTTTTGTATTTTTAGTAGAGAGTTTCACCATGGGGTTTCACTGTGTTAGCCAAGATGGTCTCGATCTCCTGACTTCGTGATCCGCCCACCTTAGCCTCCCAAAGATCTGGGATTACAGGCGTGAGCCACTGTGCCTGGCTAGAAGCTTTTTCACTTATTCGTCGAGCAGCATCTTGTACTAGTCCTGACTGGTTAGTATAGAAACAGCACTCTTCTCCTAAAAAGATGCACAGTCTGCCTTTCTTGGCAGTGAGGAGATCTAAACCTTGACGGTTTTGAAGTGTCACTGCTGCTTAAAGAGTCTAATTGGAATTGGAGAGCAAGTCTATTTGGGATTGGAGACCCCATCGTGGGGTTTTGGGAAGGCCTGGTCGGCTTGTTAGTGGAGGAGATGGCAGATGAGGGAGAGTGTTGGGAGGTATTCTCCTAGCTGAGAGTTAGAAGGGGGCCTGTTTTGTAAGAGGAAAGGGAGTCTGTACATTAACTCAAATGGACTGAGGAACCAGGGTGCTTTTGGACTGGCTCTAATGCTGGCTAGTGCTATGAGCAAAAGGGAGGTCCATGGTTTTTGGACTTCAAGAGTGAGTTTGGTTAACTGAGCCTTAAGGATCCCATTTGCCCTTTTGACTTTTCCGGATGACTGGGGCCAGTATGGGATATGGAGACACCACTAGACGCCAAGGGACTGAGAAAACTGTTGAGTGATTTGGGAGATGAAGCTAGGGGACACTGTCTGATTGTATGGAGTGAGGGAGACCAAATCTAAGGATGATTTCTATTACAAGAATTTGGGAGACTTCTGTGACCTTTTCTGAAGAGGTAGGAAATGCTTCTACCCACCAAGAGAAGGTGTCTATAAGAGTAAGACTAAATTTTGTCCTCTTGACAGGATGCATGTGGGTGAAGTCTATTTGCCAGTCCTCCCCTGGGAGTGTTCCTCTGAGCTGATGTATAGGGATGGAGGGAGAGTGGAGGGCCTTGGGAGGAAGTAATAGAGCATATACAACAGTTTGAGGTTATGTTTCTTAGTGAGGTGAATAGATGGGGGGAGGAGAAATAGGGCGAACGAGTAGGTATGGGGGCGCACACTGATATATGGAAGGATTGGTGAGGAGATGTCAAAATTTCTCTGGTTTGCTCTTGGTGGAGGACGAGCTTTTGATTTTTGACTATCCAGTCCCCTTGAAAGGAGGCTTCTTGCTGTAGTAGCAAAGCTTTTTTGGTGGGAGAGTTGTTGGGTTGGGTTGCTGGGGTAACGAGGAGGAGAGGGGCAAAGGCAGAAGAAAGGGAAGCTTCTTTAGCTACCTCATCATTCTTTCTGGTCCCTCTTGAGATTTCATCTCATCCTGTTTGATGTCCTCGACAGTGTGTAACTCCTGCTTTAGCTGGGAGGTGTGCGACCTGAAGGAGTTGGTACATAAGGGGGCCATCAGTGATAGGGGTTCCTTTGGTGGTAAGGAATCCTCTCTCTTGCCAGATAACAGCGTGGGAATGAGGAATGTGATAGGTATATTTGGAGTCTGTATAAATGTTGACTCGTTTGCCTCTGGAAAGGGTTAGGACCCTGGTGAGAGCTATGAGTTCTGCTTTTTGGGAGGAGGATCCTGAGGGTAGGGGCTTGGCTTCAATTACTTGGTCAAGGGAAGCAACTGCATATCCAGCAATTTGGAGGGACCCAGTGGGCCCAGAAGAGGAGCCATCTATGGATAGTTAGTCATCGGGGTTAGTGAGAGACTCGGAGGAAATGTTTGGGAAATGTGGCTGTACATGGTCCAGGATATCGGTGCAAGAATGAGTAGGAGGGGAAGAGGATACAGGGAGTAAGGATGCTGGGTTGAGGGGAGCACTTCTGGCAAGACTGAATTTGAGATTTTTAATAAAGAGCGCATGGAGTAATTGAATCCTGGAAAGAGGAAGGGAGCTTAATGCTCGGGAGGAGAGGAGATCTTGTAGATTATGAGAACTGCAGCTGGTGGTATTCTGGCTGAAAGTTAGTTTCCTGCTTTCTAGAGCTAAGCTGGCCACCGCTTCTAGTGCTTTAAGGCAGGTTGGTCACCCTTTGACTCTGTTATCTAGTTGTTTAGAGAGGTAAGCTACAGGGGCAAAGGAAGGAGGATTTCCTTTCTGTTGTCCTAAGACATCAAGGGCTATTCCTCAGCTTTCAGCAGTTATGGAGAGTGAAAGGTTGGGAGATATCAGGTAAGGATGGAGCTGACGCAGTGACAAAAGCAGTTTGGAGTTTGTGGAAGCTGGGGAGTATGTTATGTGAGGGGTTTAGGGGTTCATTGAGAGAGCCTTTGGCTGCTTCACAGAGGGGATGAGCTCGGAGGGCAAAATTGCAAATCCATATTCTAAAGAAGCCTGCTAGCCCTAGGAAGGAAGGGATTTCACTTTTGTAGGAGGGTGGGGGTAGATTTTCTTTTAATGCTGCCCCGGCTGGAGTCATAGCCTGGGTCCCAGGGGAAAGTTGAATTCCTAAGTAGGTCACCATGGAGGTGGAGACTTGGGCCTTGGAGGGGGAGATCCTATACCCTTTGATAGCAAGAAAGTTTAAGAGAGCAGCGACCGTGTGAGTTTGAGAGTCTTTTAGAGAGGGGCTGCAAAGAAGAAAGTCATCCATGTATTGAAGAAGACGACTGGGAGACAGGTTTAAGGAAGTGAGTTCTCTGGCTAAAGCTTGTCCGAAGAAGTGAGGGCTATCCCTAAAGCCCTGAGGGAGGACAGACCATGTGAGTTGTAGTGACTGGAGGGTGTCAGGGTCAGTCCAGGTGAAAGCAAATAGGGTGTAGGGAAATGGTAAAGAAGGCATCCTTCAGGTCAGTTTTGGTGTAGTGGGTGGTGTTGGCCGGGATGAGAGAGAGAAGTGTACAGGAGTTAGGGACTACAGGATGAATAGGGAGGACAGCCTGAATGATGGCTCAGAGGTCATGAACAAGTTGGTATGAGCCATCAGACTTTTTAACAGGGAGGAAGGCATGTTATATGGAGAATGTGTTGGTCTAAGAAGACTACATGAGCAGAGCTTGTTTATGATGGACTGTAGGCCCTTTTGGTGGGTTAGAGAGATGGGGTATTGAGGAACGTTGGGAAATTTGGAGAGGTCTTTTAACTGGATTTTGATGGGGTCATGGTGAGCTGCCATGGAAGGGTTAATGAGAGAAGCAGGAAGTGGGTACTGGGGAGAGGGGTCAGGGGCCGGACTAGCGGAGAGGAGCAGAAGGGGCCTCTAGTTGAGGGGGGCAAGAAAAACTTTTGCTGAAAGGTCTCAGTCTAGAATGGGGGTGGGGCGATGAGGCATGACAAGGAAAGAGTGTGAGAAAACAGCATCAAACAGGAAACAAGTAAGAGGTGTGGTGGCAAGTGGACGTGAGATGAGTCCGTCAACACCCACAACTGAGACTTGAGAGGGATGAGTGGGTCCTGAGAACTCAGGCAAAGCTGAGTAGGTGATCCCACTATCATTGATAAAAGAGATCGGCTTACCTGATACTAGTAGAGTTACCCTGGGCTCCGATGCAGTGATGGCAGTGAGAGCTGGGGGCCAGGGGCCAGGGACCCTGGGCCTTGTCGGTCTTCAGCGGGTAGGCCAAGGAGCTGTGGGAGTGCAAGCAATTCTTCACTTTTTGTCTTGTTGAAGGATTGGTGGCTCTGAGGAGCAGGCTTGTCTATCCATCTGTTGAGAGGACAGTCACACTTCCAGTGGCCCGTCTGCTGGCAGACTGGGCAAGGGCTCTTCAGCACTCATTGGTTGGGACATCCCCGTGTCCAGTGGCCTTCTTTGCCACACTTAAAACAAGGCCCAGGAGGGTTGCTGCTATCGGGTCTTTTGTGCCCTTGGGTACTATGGCTAGGCTGACGGATAGCCACTGCTAGAAGCTGGTATTTAGTACGATCTCTTTGGGCTTTATCTAATTTATTTTGCTCATCCCTGTTATTAAAGACTTTGAAAGCCAGGTTAAAGAGGTCTTGTTGTGGGGTTTGAGGACCATCTTCAGCCTTTTTAAGTTTGTGGCAGATGTTGGAGGCAGATTGGAAAGTAAAATGAGCTTTAAGAACAATCGTTCCTTCTCAGGAGGTGGGTTCGATGTGGGTATATTTTTGGAGAGCCTCTGTAAGGCGGGAAAGGGATTGGGCAGGATTTTCATCTGCCTTTTGGGAAATTACTTTAAGTTTTTCAAAATTTACAGCCTATGGGCAGCTTTGTTAAGGCCTGCAATGAGGCAAGTAATCATATGGCTACAGTACGCTCGGCCAGGGTCTGTGGGCTGGTATTCCCAGGAAGGCTCTTCCCGGGGGAACAGCAGCAGCTCCTACAGGCTTAGTAGGATCCTGCCGATGAAGATCATCGGCATATGCCTGTGCTGCGAGCCACACTCTTTCCTTCTCTTCTGGAAGGAGGGTAGAAGAAAGGATAAAGTAGAAAGCATGCCAAGTGAGTTCATAAGATTGAGTAAGATATTTAAATTCTTTGATATAAATATCGGGATCGGAGGAGAAGGACCCAAGACGTTCTTCAATCTGTATGAGATCATAGAAGGAGAAAGGGACGTGGACATGGACGATCCCCTCGGCTCCTGCTACTTCCCAGAGAGGAAGCAAGGGAGCTGGTTGCTGAGCACGTTGGGCCTGAGAGCGGGTGAGGGGCAGAGGCAGAGAAGACTCAGAGTCAGAAGCGGGCTGGTTGGAGAGAGCAGGGGAGAGGGGTAGAGCTGGAGCAGGGACATGCAGTGGAGGATCATGATGCTGTCGGGGAGGGAGAAAATCCATGGGGTTAAAGGAAGAAGAGTCATCGGCTGGGGCTGTGGGTAGGGTGGCAGGAGATGAGTCAGGATTTGAGCTGACGAGTAGGAGTTGGAAAGTAGAGCAGGACTGACAGAGAGAAGGGTGGTTACGGAGAATGAAGAAAGCCTGAACATAAGGAATCTCAGACCATTTCTCATTGCGACGGCAAAAGTTGTCTAAGTCTTTAAGTATATTGAAATCGAAAGTGCCGTTTTCGGGCCATTGGGAGCCATTGTCCAATTGGTATTGAGGCCATGCGGTATTGCAGTAAAAGATAAGCCTCTTAGAACAGATCTCAGAACGGAGGCTGAGAGCCTTGCGATTGCAGAGGAGACACCCAAGGGGGGTGGTCTTGGGAGGGGTAGACAGAGAGACTCCCATAGTGAATGGAGGAGGTGGGGGTAGAGAAAGAAGAGACCACTGATGACAAGGATGAGAGAGGGCGGCCCCTGTCTCGTGGGCCTTGTCCGGAATAGAGGAGGTAGCCGCTGAGTCAGGCGTCCCTGAAACGGAGGAACCAGAGGCCTGGAGGCCAGAGGAAGCCCTTGGCCCAGTGCTGGGTCTTTTGGGAGTGAAGAGGCAGTCAAGGGTTCCGGGTAATAGGCAAAAGTCTCTCTTACTCACCCCAAGCAGAGGATCTGATGGTGGATGAAGTCACCAACAATGGGGGAGTCTGAGAGATCCTTTGGGTCTTCAGCGGGTTCAGAAAGGGGAGGTTGGCTGGGTAAGGGATGATAGGAGAGAGAGAGGGCGAGAGAGAGAGGGAGTCCTCTAAGGACGCCCGGCCAGAACCTATCCCCTCCCTGGGTTTTGGCACCAAAACGTAAGATTAGCCAAGAGAAAGGATGAGAGAGAGACCCAGGGTCAGGCGAGTAAGCTTATTATCCTGCGGAGCTGCTCCACCAGTCAGAGGAAGCAGCACTGAGCTTACAGAATGAGGGATTTATATGGGGGAGAGAGACCCTGGGGTTGTTTGTCAGTTAACATTACCACATATCTCGTGACCAGGTTACAATATAGGAATGTACAAGAGGATGTAACTTAGGTTTCTGCATGTTTCTCATGACCTCCCCCATGCTGCCTGGAGGGCTGTAAGCAAGTCTGTGACCTTGCTATAGTGCCTAGATAAGGAATGCAGCTGCAGAGTATTCCCGGTAAGGGTCAGCTGCACTGGGGTGGAAGTGGGGGTCTGGGGTCTAAAACCCTAACATTCCAGGCTTTTAATAGGTAATAGAAGAAGGACACCATTGTCATCTGGCTGCTTCTTGCTGGATAGGGGTGACGGTTGAGGGAAGAGGAGCAGGCACTAGGAAAGACAACTCTTAAGATATTACAATTTGTGCTTTAATACTCAGCCATGGTTTCACATTAGATTCATTTGGAAAAGTTTTTTTAAAGGCTGGTAACTGTGACTTGACTCCTGAAGATTCTGATTTTAAAGTTTTGGAATTTGGTGTTGGGACTTCTTAAGACTCCTTCCCTCCAGGATACCATAATATAATGTACATTGAATGTTGAAAATCACTTCAAGAAAATGTCTAAAGGTGCTGGACAATTCAGGGTCGTATTGTTACCAGTGGAAGGTATCCGAATTACCAGTGACAAACCCATATAGGTCTGCAGCAACCTCAATTCTTACCTCCTTAGAAGAAAGAATTCGACTGAGGGACATAAGGCAAAGAAAGAGACCAAGACAAGTTTCAGAGCAGGAGTGGAAGTTTATTTTTAAAGGCCTTAGAACAGGAAGGAAAGGAAAGGAACGTATGCTTGGAGAAGACCCAAGCAGGCACCAAGGTCAAGTGCGGTGTTTACTTTGATCCTAGGACTTTATAGATTCTTTTCCCATGATTCTTCCCTTAGGGTGGGCTGCCTGCATGTGCAGTGCCCTCCTTACCCTTGGGAGGTGGGCACATGCAGTGTGTCTAGGAAGTTGTACACGTGCCCACCTGAGGCTTTTTTCCTTTTTCCAGTGGTGTGTCCCCAGAAGGTCATACTCCACCATGTTGTCTCTTCATGCACATCCCCAAGAAGTTGCTTCTTCCTGACGTCTGTGTTCAATTAAGTGCAATAGGTGTGGACCATCAGGAAATGGCCTCCCTGACGTCTGCATTCACTTTAGTGCAACAGGTGTGGACCATCAGGAAATGCCCTCTTTCTGTTGCCAGCTGCCAATTTATCACTTTTAGAGAGGCAATGTAATCATTGCTGAACCATCAACTGATATTCCTAGTGGTTCGGGGAGGGCCGTCTCCTGCTCCACTCATGCCTGCGTAACTATATCTATAACAACACGCATGAAGAAGCAGTACTTCTTGATGATGATTGAGCAGTTGAGTCACCAACTTCGGTGGCTAGCAGAAATGCTTTTTGTTAAAGTATGACTATAAGCATTTTTTTTTTTTTTTTTGGTTTAGCAAACACTTTGACTAGTAAGAGAATATAATTTCACCTGTGCTCACTGGTACTATGCAAAGATCCCTCCCAAAACTGTTCATCTGGTTCTGGTGAGTGGCATCACTACCAGCAATCAAGCTAGAATTGTCCAAGTCATTTTCATTTTCCCTGTCCCTCTACTGCACAGCCAAATGGCATTATTGATCAATCCTATAGGCTTAGACGTTCTAAATATTTATTTATCTTCCCTCTGTCACCACTGATCTGCCCTAATTCAAATGTAGTTGCTTCCTTTCTGGTCACCAAGCCTTCAGTGGTCCTGCACACCACTCCATTCATCTTGCATCCTTCATTCAGAGGTAGTTTGAAAAACACACACAGTATCTTTCAATACATATGTCACTGAAAGATTTGAGTTGGGCTGGCTTTGAGGAGACAGCAAAATAGACATAAAGAAACATTTGTTTATTCAAACAAGATAAGTCATATTTTAAACTTTTAAAATAAAAAAAAGGTTCCTGGAGTTATCTCACAAATCATCATTTTTAAACTATACTTAGAGAACCTCTGGGCTAAAGATACATCTTAATGAATTTCTATATTTGGGTAACTAGATCTAAGGGAAAGCTAAACACAGGAAAGACTAAGCCAATAGATGCCAGGAAGAGGAGGTCTGGCCTCATGTTCTCCTTTAATGAAATTTTAGATGTATTTAGAATAATAACTTTGAAAAGGACAAAAGAGTAGCAAGCCTATGCTGAATTCTTTGCTCATGTTGAGTCAACATCACATAGGCTGTTTTGGGTGCTCCTTTAAACACAGCCTCTGAAATCTTGCTTTTCCTCAAGGGCAACATTGAGCATTGTTTTATTTTTGCCCTTATTTTCTGTCCACAAATGATGTCTGGCTGCACTTATTAACTCACCACATAGTTTAAAGAAATTTTAGAAACCTCTGGTTTTCGAGACCAATAATTGGACTCCCCTCCCCAAGTGTAGTTGTTTCTATAAATATCACTTGCTTGCTCTTATTTCTTGTAACTAGTGGACCAGACTAACTGCCAGTAACACATTGTACATATAGTCTTATTCCTTCCTTTTCCAATTGTGCAGAATAATTTTGTTTTTCTTTAATAGTTTGTATATTAAGAGTTAATTATAGTTTCACAAACTTCTGCTAGAGGATGTTCATATGCAACATGTCCATCAGCTTTCTGCTAGAATTTAAGTGGATTTCATTCCAAATTATTTATAAATGGATAATTTCATATTTACAAGGCTTTTTTAACATTACTTCCCTAAAGAAATATGATATTTAGTGTTGAGTTGTTAAATGCCTTGGGATCTTAAATGGTGAAATAGTTGCCCCTGAAACTGTTTGCTTTACAATTTTCAGTGTCTAGCATACTTAAATCAAGTCAATGAATGGTTTTTAAACTAAATTCTGTTAAAGTATTATACATAAAATAACTTAGATTACAGTGAAAACTTTTTGTTGTAGTAATAGGTATTTACCTATCACATTTATTCAGACTTTTTAAAGTTTATGAAGGAATTTATTTTTTAAGCCTACTCCCTGGAGGAAACAGAGTAAGTTGAATTATAGAAGAGAGTTTTTTTCAAGCATGGTGCCAACTGAATACAAAGTTTCCTTGTGCCAGAGTGGTGAAGTAGTCATAACTAACTACCTCTGAATAGAGTAAGTGTTGGGCACTATGATTTATTAATAAAACTACACACACTTCTTTCAGCACAGTAGAGCTCTGTTAAAATGAGATGTCCTAAACACATTATCCACACGTGGTAGAATATAAATTTTCAAATTTGATGAAATACTAAAATTGTGTTTTTAAAGCAAGTTTTAATGTGCTGCTGCCACCACTGAATGAACATTTAATTAGATTAAATAAAAACGGTGTTATCAGCCTGGCACAGTGGCTCATGCCTGTAATCCCAGCACTTTGGGAGGCCAAGGCAGGTGGATCACTTGAGCCCAGGATATAGAGACCAGTCTGGGCAACATGGTAAAACCCCATCTCTACAAAAAAAAAAAAAAAAAATTTGCAGCTGCAGTCCCAACTACTCAGAAGGCTGAGGCAGGAGGATTGCTTGAACCTGGAGGCAGAAGCTGCAGTGAGCCGAGACTGCACCACTGCACTCCAGCTTAGGTGACAGAGCCAGACTCTGTCTCAAAAAAAAAGAAAGAGAGGGAGAGAGAGAGAAAAGAAAACAGTGTTTAATTAATAATGACTTATTAGGCAATCTGACTTTTAGTCATTTACAATTGAAGTTATTATTTTATTAAATTTTTTATCTCAACCATTGAAAATAAGTCTACTAATAGGAAAATATGTCACTTGTATGTAAATGGTTGCATAAAATAAGGTGAAAATATAAAAGAGAACTCAAGTCATTCATTTTCATGCTGAATAAGAAGTTTTCTGTAACCACTTTGCTTAGTAATTTAGTCACCTTTGAGGTAAAAAGAAAACTTCACTTTTAAAGTTTTACTATTTTTGTGAGTATTTCCTAGATATGGTTTTACTATTTTAAAGTAAAGTAACTTAGAGAAACTGTGGTCTCTAAGCAATGGTGAGAAATATTTCTATAACTAAATTTACCTCTGAATTGATATGCACATAAAACTCTCAACTCACGGTAATATCATAGAAAATATTCTGGGATCCATAAAATATTGTAGAATCCTACGTTAAATGTTAAATAATAATTATGTTTGTAAAATTATCAAGTTCACATTCACTTTAAAACAATTTTACCAGCTCCCATAATGTTTTACAGATGCTAATAAAATTTACTATGATTTTATGTAATCTCAATGAAGTAGATGAGAGGTCATTTATACAACTAAGGTATCAAAAACATAAACATCTGTTAAATGACTATACAAATACAAAGTAAGTCAGTTGTGAAACCTTGCTAATAAATCTGAAAAATTCAAAATTCTGATCTACTTCTTATCTTTCACTTTAATGTAAAATATAATTATTAGAAGTCTGTATTCTCAGACTTGCAGGGAAAATAATTGCTTGCAAAATATCATGGAATAAGATAGGAAGACGAATCTGAGCAAAACACTAGTTTGTATTTCATGGTGTGTGTTTGTGTGCATATATGTGTGTGTGTGTGTATATATATATATATACACACATCACATTTTCTTTATCCACTCATTGATTGATGGACATTTGAGCTGGTCCCATATTCTTGCAATTGTAAATTGTGCTGCTATAAACGTGTGTGCAAGTATCTTTTTTATATAATGACTTCTTTTATTCTGGGTAGATACCTATTAGTGGAATTGCTGGATCAAACAGTAGATCTACTTTTAGTTTGTTAAGGAATGTCCACACTGTTTTCCATAGTGGTCGTTACTAGTTTACATTCCCACCAACAGTATAAAAGTGTTCCCTTTTCACCACACCCACACCAACGTCTATTATTTTTTTTATTTTTTCATTGTGATCATTCTTGCATGAGTGAGGTGGTATTGTATTGTGATTTTGATTTGCATTTCTCTGATAATTAGTGAAGTTGAGCATTTTTTCATGTTTGTTGGCCATTTGTATATCTTCTTTTAAAAACTGTCTATTCATGTCCTTAGCCCACTTTTTGATGGGATTGTTTCTTGCTGATGTGTTTGAGTTATTTGTAGTTCTTGATATTAGTCCTTTGTCAAATACATAGTTTGCTAATATTTTCTCCCATTCTGTGGGTTGTCTGTTAACTCTTGATTCTTTCTTTTGCTGTGAAGAAGCTTTTTAGTGTAATTAAGTACCATCTATTTACCTTTGTTTTTGTTGCATTTGCTTTGGGTTCTTGGTCATGAAGTCTTTGCCTAAGCCAATGTCTACAAAGGTTTTTACAATGTTATTTTCTAGAATCTTTATGGTTTCAGGTCTTAGATTTAAGTCTACTCATCCATAAAGAGGAATGAAATAATGGCATTCACAGCACCCTGGATAGAATTGAAGACTATTATTCTAAGTGAAGTAACTCAGGAATGGAAAAACAAACATCATATGTTCTCACTCATACATGGGAGCTAAGATATAAGGATGCAAAGGCATAAGAATAATACATTGGACATTGGGGACTCAGGGGAAAGGGTGAGGGATGGTAAGGGATAAAAGACTGCACATTGGGTACACTGTATACTGCTCGGGTGATGGGAGCACCAAAATCTCAGAAATCACCACTAAAGAACTTATTCATCTAAATAAATATCACCTGTTCCCAAAAAAATCTATTGAAATTAAAAATTAAAAACAAAAACAAAGATACGTATAGGAAAAAATATTCCGATTTATAGGGTCAATGTTTCTCTGTCATGAATCAAGTATGAGTAAAATGTTTTCAAAACAAAAACGCTAGTTTGTGCTCAGCAGAAAAGTCTGCTGAGTTGCATTGGATAATTAGATGTTAAAGATTCCCTATTGTGCACAACAAGTGTGGTGTGCTCAAAGTACATCATACCTGGTGTGCACTGGTTGAATACTAGAATCACCTGGGGAGCTTTTAATAAACACAGCTGCCCAGAACACACCTGAGATTTCCTAAGGATAGGGCTCACATCTCTGTATTTTTAAAAATTACCTTGCTACTCCATTATCTGATTTTAATGCTCAGTGGCTAAGAGTTGACTGATCAGTGGGAGTCCTTTATTTTCACTCTTTGTAACTGCTAACTTTGTCATGGTATTCAAATGACCTCCACATGTGAGCCTCATACTCCAATGCCCAAATGTAGAAAAGAGGTTAAAAAGAAACAATAGAAGTGCACTATTCTTTTAGAAATGGGAAAGAAACACCCTTTGACCATACTAAATAACTGCATTCAATTCTTGAGAGAAAAAGATTGCTAGACATAGTCTTTTTGATTTTATTTCTTATAAAGTTTTGCATTCCTAAAATGCGTATTTTTTTCTTAAAGAGGACTGTGGAATAGGTAACCAGGAATGTTAAGTGGGGGGTCATAGAGACTGTTGCAAGCCTACTTTGTTCAGAATGGTGCTTCCAGTACCTACAAGAGAGGTTGCCCCATTTTAGTCACTCAGTAAACCATTTTTTGAGTGAAGAAATGACTCTGGGCTGGAAATGTAATCAGAGAAAAGAGTCCATTTCTCTGGATGTTTTATTTTGCTATTTCTAATTTATTTACTCTTTTGAAAAATTGCAAACACACTATCAAATACCCAGGAAGTGGCAGCCTAGGTCCATTTCCCTCACATTTAACCACAACTCTACATGGCTGACTAGATGAAATGTGTGTGGGAATGTTGTGAAAACCAAGCACAGTGCAAATGTATTATTAGCCAATTTTTTTACCTGTCCACCTCTCCTTGCTAGTTTTTTCTTATTTATCTGTTTATCCCCAGCATAATAAGCACCTAGTAAGGTATGTGACATAAAAACAAACAAAAAAATCACTGACTTAGATACAGTAAACATTGAAGGCTTTCTGCATATGCATGCCCTCTGAATCTCTTAAAACAGTTTATCTTTTTTTGTGCAAACACAGAGGCAGAGCTTGTGTTTTTGTTTCTACTTTAATGTAATTATATTATTCTGTGTCTTTATTGTATTATTGATGATATACCTTCACTAATTTTCTGCATCAGTATTTAAACATTTTCCTTAATTTTTAGCTACTGAAGAGGAGTAGACAGCATTCTGCAATGACATTTGTTTAGCCATCCTCTTATTGATGGCCATTTGTTTTGTTTCTTATTGGGGAAGTCAGTAGAGCATGAGACTCTTAATCTCAGGTGCTGGGTTTGAGCCCCACGTTGGGCGCCAGATATCGTGGGAACCCGCCAACAATATTTCAAAGTAGATTATTTCTATTTTCCATAAGTGTCGGCCAGCTGAGAAATAAAGAGAAAGAGTACAAAGAGAGGAATTTTACAGCTGGGCCTCTGAGGGTGACATCACATATTGGTAGGACCATGATGCCCACCTGAGCCTTAAAGCCAGCAAGTTTTATTAAGGATTTCAAAAGGGGAGGGTGTGCAAGAACAGAGAGTAGGTCACAAAGCTCACATGCTTCAAATGACAAAAAGGAGAACAAAGATCACATGCTTCTGAGGAAACAGGACAAAAGGCAAAACAGAACTACTGATAAGGGTCTATGTTCAGCTGTGCACATATTGTCTTGATAAACATCTTAAACAACAGAAAACAGGGTTCGAGAGCAGAGAACCAGTCTGACCAAAAATTTGCCAGGCTGGAATTTCCCAATCCTAGTAAGCCTGAGG
This sequence comes from Rhinopithecus roxellana, assembly GCF_007565055.1. Lineage (NCBI taxonomy): Eukaryota > Metazoa > Chordata > Mammalia > Primates > Cercopithecidae > Rhinopithecus > Rhinopithecus roxellana. The sequence continues at coordinate 138,343,600 of NC_044554.1, forward strand.
ATAGTTCAGGAGACCAGGGCATACTTCAGTCCTTATCTCAACCGCATAAGACAGACACTCCCAGAGTGGCCATTTACAGACCTCCCTCCAGGAGGAACCCTTTCCTAGGGTTTTAATATTTATATTCCTTGCTAGGAAAAGAATTTAGCGATATCTCTCCTACTTGCACGTCTGTTTATAGGCTGTCTGCAAGAAGGAAAATATGGCTCTTTTTGCCTGACCCTGCAGGCAGGCAGATCTTATGTTTGTCTTCCCTTGTTCCCTAAAAATTGCTGTTATTCTGTTCTTTTTCAAGCTGCACTGATTTCATATTGTTCAAACACACATGTTTTACAATCAATTTGTACAGTTAACACAATTATAGTGGTCCAGAGGTGACATATATCTTCAGCTTATGAAGATAACAGAATTAAGAGATTAAAGTAAGACAGGCATAAGAAATTATAAGAGTATTATTTGGGAAGTGATAAATGTCCATGAAATCTTCACATTTATGTTTCTCTGCCATGGCTCCAGTCGGTCCCTCCATTTGGGGTCCCTGACTTCCTACAACAGTTTCTTTTGTTTTTATATTTCATGTTTGAATATTTCTATATTATAGATTCCTATAAATAGAATTTCTTGACATTAAAAGCACATTTATTTATTTGCTTATTTATTTGAGACAGAGTCTCGCTCTGTCCCCCAGGTTAGAGTGCAGTGGCATGATCTCATGAATGGTTCAAGTCATTCTTCTGCCTCAGCCTCCCGAGTACCTGGGACTACAGTAACCTGCCACCACGCCTGGCTAATTTTTTGTATTTTTAGTAGAGACAGGGTTTCACCATGTTAGCCAGGATGTTCTCGATCTCCTGACCTCGTGATCCGCCCACCTCGGCCTCCCAAAGTGCTGGGATTACAGGCATGAGCCACTGTGCCCAGCCTTAATTTTTTTATAATGATACCAAATCACCCTTAAAAAGCCTGTGTCAGTTTATACCACCCAAATAGTGGATGATAATGCCCGTTCCCACAGCCCCTCCAGGTCTGGGTGTTATTCAACTTCTCTTTCTTTCTTTTGGTAAACAATGTTAATGGAGGAGATAATTTTTTATTATTATTTTACATTTGTATCTGTGTACCTTCTGGACACTATACTAAAATCTACAATCTAAAATATATAGTAGTTTAATCTAAATGGTAGCTAATATAATCTCTACAATATATCACCTGGTTATTCTGTTTCTACTTTTTCATGTTTTGATGTTAAAGTTTAATTTTAACAGTTAAGTATCAAATTTTCCATATGTATCACAATTTGTATGACTATTTTCCTATTCTTGAACAATTAATGCCTTTCCAGGGCCTCACCAATATAGTCACATAGCAATGAACACCCTTATATGTGTGGTTTTTTTCTCCTTTTATGAATAATTTATTAAAGTGCCAGATAGTGATATTACTGGGACAATATCAATCTTTTTATTGCTCTTGATAAGAATGTTAAATTGCTTTACATATATTAATTATCTTGATTTAGCCATTCCACAATGTATACATATATCAAAACATCATATTATATACAATAAATATATACAATATGTATTTGTCAATTTAAAAACATGAATAGTTTTACAAAAGTGTTATATCAATTTTATGATCATCAAGAGTATCTTATTTTAACAGATTCTTGACTACTTTTCTGAAGTGTGGTATATTTATTATTTCAAATTTAATCCATATGTTTACTTTTATAAATTGTAATTTATAGCTTATATACACAGAGAAAGGTGATATATATATTATATTTTCCATGCTTAAAAACTGCTTACTTTGTAATGCTAACTGAAAGCAGCAGGATGCAGAATGAAGTATAACAATTATGTATACACCTTAACAACAGGTCATTTAATTTTCCTTTTTCTTTCCTAATTAATCAAAGTATTACACTGAGGCTGAATGTCTTCCTCATATTCTTAGGGTCAACAGATCTCTCTCTTTCTTTTAGAAAATTTATCAGTGGTGTGGTTCCTTGTGCAACAAATATGAACGTCTGAAGGCAAACCAGGTAGCTACTGGCATTCGTTACAATGAAAGGAAAGGAAGGTCTGAACTAATTGTCATGGAAGAAGGAAGTGAACCCTCAGAACTTATAAAGGTATTGTGACTCCTGTTGTTTGTTAAAGGGTTACCACTCCAACTCTGTGTGTGTGTGTGTGTGTGTGTGTGTGTGTGTGTGTAAGGCGGCCGCAGGGTGGTGAAGAAGGGGAAAGAGATTCAACACATTTTTCAATAGTGAGACTAGCTACAATTAGCAAGAGGAAACAACAGGGTTGTCTAAGTGATGGAACTGGGAAAACAGAAAGTCATGACTTTCTCTCACTGTTGGTGTCACTATCAAAGGAAGCTCTGGCCCTATCTTCTATAGTATATGAGGCGAAACAAATGAGTGACACTTCTGAAATTGACTATAGGAATGTATTTTGGAAGGAAGACAATATTAATAGTTCTTTCATCTATTCATCTGGGCTTCTCAGGGTTTTACTGTTTATTTGTTTGTTTGTTTGATTTTGAGACAGAGTCTCACTCTGTTGCCCAGGCTGGAGTGCAGTGGTGCAATCTCTGCTCACTGCAAGCTCCGCCTCCTGGGTTCACACCATTCTCCTGCCTCAGTTTCCCAAGTAGCTGGGACTACAGGTGCCCACCACCACACCCAGCTAATTTTTTGTATTTTTGGCAGAGACAGGGCTTCACAATGTTAGCCAGGATGGTCTTGAACTCCTGACCTCATGATCGGCTTGCCTCGGCCTCCCAAAGTGCTGGGATTACAGGCATGAGCCACTGCGCCCAGCTTTCTCAGGGTTTTTTTCAAACACGGTGGTTTTCTTCAATTTTAAAATTAATAGTTGCAGGTTGAGTATCCCTTTTCCAAAGTGTATGGGACCAGAAGTGTTTCAGGGTTTGAATTTCCAGCAGTTTGGAAATATTTGTATATACAAAACGATACATCTTGGGGATGGGAGTCAAATCTAAACATGAAATTCATTTATGTTTCATATACACCTTACATGCACAGACTAAAGATAAATTTATACAATATTTTAAATAATTTTGCACCTGAAACAAAATGTGTGTTAAGTACTTGTGGGTGGAATTTCTACTCATGACATAACATCAGGACTCAAAAAGTTTCAGACTTTGGAGTATTTCTAATTTCAGATGTTTGGATTAGGGATGCTAAACCTGTATTTCGTTAAAAGAATTAAATAAAATATTTCACTAAGAGATTAAATATGCCAGTATTTAAAATATTTCAATCATTTTAAGCTAAGAATTACAGGCAACACACGTATGATTTTAATGTAGTTCTTAAATTAATGTGAAAATTAAGGGTTCTTGGCTCCATAGACCTACATTATTTCCTTAACCATTATATGAATCTTAGGCATTTGGTTGTGACCAATCTTTGTCATTTAAGAATATTGCAGTGACTACCTAAGTGTGTATATTGTATATATTCCCTTAAATAATAATATCAGTTAAGGAGCATAACTATGTTGAGATGTCTTGATATGTATTCACAAATTAATTTCCATTTGTTCACACAACAAATGTATTTATTGTACTCCTGCGATGTGCCAGGCACTAAATGTTTGCACCAGCTGCTACTTCCTTGTATGAGCACTGTGTTCCATTGTGACTTTACAGAGCCCTGTCAAAATCTATTGATACAATATCTTTTAGAAACTTCTGCATTTAATAGCAGTAAGTGGTATCTCTGAGTTTTCATTTCTCTGATTTCCTGGGATATTATATACATTTTCCTCCAGTAATTTTAGATTTGCATTTAAACCTATCTAAAGGCTATCTCATAAACATATTTTTAATATTTTTGATTTACAGAAATTTAATGCAGTAGAGTTACATGGTCCAGTGATAGCCTAAAAATCCAGTGATCAGAAATTGTATGAAATAACTTTATATATTGTACTGTCTTTAAACGTTATTGCTTTAATAACATCCAGACACAGACTTTCACATTAATGATGTTTTGGAAATAATTTTAGTTCAGTGGGGAAAATTCTCATGGTATAATGCTAGGAGAAAAGGCAGAATATAAAATTTTATATGCAATATTATACTAATGTATAATATGTGTATATAGCTCTGTATTCATACATACGTATATACCTAGAAAAATATGCTAAAATATTACCAGTATTACATCTTGGGATGTGGCTGCTTGTTTTCTTCTTCATTTGTCTTTGTTATAATTAACATATATGATTCATTTTATAATCAGAAAAAAAAGCCATTTAAAAAATTAAGATAAAATTAGGGATAGTTTTACTGGATTTTCACTGATTAGAATAACATAGCTAATAAATCAGACTTTGAAAAATATTCAAAACAAATTCTTGATCTTTTAAGTCCTCTGTTCTAGAGATGGGATCAACCATGTAAGTCTTCTAATTTGGCATATTTGGAAGCAAAAGTCTATAAACAAGATGTATTTCTAGTTGACTGTAACCGCTTATCTCAATAGCTATGCTTGGATAGAAGCAGACTCAGGAACAGGACTCGCCCTGTGAAGTGGTAAGAAGAGTGTTACATTAACTATCAGACATCACTGATGCTTCTCCAGGGTCACCCTTGGCCCAAACCAAGTCTCCTAACTACTCATTGTCTCTGATTCCTCATTTGCAAAGTGAAGAGTTAGACAAAAGGCTTCTCTGGTCCCTTTAGGTTCTAATGATCTATGATTCTACCGTACCTCTTGGTCAGCAGCTGTGTTTAATTACCACTCATTTGCCACTTGTAGTCTGTTCTAGGAAGTGATGCTGCTGTGGCTGAGGGGCCTTGCTGTGCATGTACATATTTGGTGTCCTTGCTTATTGGATTTCATTCAACGTCTTGGAAAAGAAAGTGTAAACAGTCAATTAATACATTACACCATAAAATTAAAATAAGAAAATGCAAATGAAGAAAAACTGTGCAAAAATATAATTTGGCTTTTAAATATTAGTGATAAGGATAAAGAGATATAAAGCTTAAGATAAAATGTCGCGTCTGTGTTTCCAAGACTTTTCAGTTTGGTTTTTAGAAAAATCCTACAAAGCGCCCACTTTGTTTTCTTTCAATACATTCAGTGTCTATACTACATTTTATCTGACTGCTTTCACCCACACAACGAACTGAGATGAATTTACAGTGAAAACCTTTATTAGATAAGGGAAAAAAAAGCATTCAGTGGGCTTTTTGTTTTTGGAAATGTAGTTTCGTAGTCTGATTACAAGAAAGAGTAATTATTTGATTTATTAATTGAGCACCTATAACAAACTTGTTTGACTTCTAGGCTTTCTTAGTGTTGTAATGATAAGGATAGAATACAAAAAGCTCATGAACTTGGTTGGGAAGAATTACAACTTTATTTTCACTAACCTCTTAACTGAAATATGGCCTTTCCTCCAATTGTGAAAGTAATAAGCAAATGTGAGTAGCAGGAACAGTACTGTGACTTTTCAGATCACATTATAGCTATTGTACACAACCTGAAAATATCATTTATGTTCACTGCTACTTGGTAATTATTATTGTTATTAGATCTTCTGCTCACTAGTATTTAATGAGTTAACGAAAAGCTCATATATTACTTTACCAAACTTTAAAATATATATATTTTGATATTTTAATGGTTGCATTTCAAAATAATTTATTTCTATTATAATACTTTGTATCTTGTTTTATGCATTTAGCAAACATTTTTCTTAGAAGGGAACTAATAGGCTTCAGAAGTGTTCCAAATCAGTCTATAGCATGCACGCACACATGCACACACACACACACACACACAGAGTATCCTCGTTTAAGATTAAAAAATGTCATTCTTTTTTCTGAGACTCTAGTGCAACTGTTGATTTTACTAGAGATGGAATCCGAAAATCTAAAAATTTTTCAAATATCTTTTAAATTTGACCTTTTATTTATTTATTTATTTATTTTTTGAGCCAGAGTCTTGCACTGCCACCCAGTCTAGAGTGCAGTGGTACGGTCTCAACTCACCGCAGCCTCTGCCTCCCGGCTTCAAGCGATTCTCCTGCCTCAGCCTCCCAAGGAGCTGGGATTACAAGTGACCGCCACCACACCCAGCTAATTTTTTGCATTTTTAGTAGAGACAGGGTTTCACTATGTTGGCCAGGCTGGTCTCAAACTCCTGACCTCGTGATCTGCCAGCTTCGACCTCCCAAAGTGCTGAAGTTATAGACGTGAGCCACTGCACCCGGCCTAAATTTGACCTTTTAAATGATTCATTTCTAATGGGGTTCTTTTAAAATTATTAACTTTAAAAACTTTGAAAACCTCTCTATGTGAAAGTTAGTAATGGCTTGAAAAGCAAGCATATTTTAATCAATTAAATGAGCCTGTTTTCACTAGTCTGTATTCAGTGCTGAATTTTTTGAACTTGTCTAACACATTAAAGTGCTCAACACTGAAACTCAAACTTTTCTGAGAGTCCTTTGAAAAATTTGTCTTTAGTTTGAAGTATTTCAGCTATTGATCACACTATTTTCACACAGTTTTTATATGGCTTATCTGCAGGGTGACCACAAATTTATCCTCCAAAGCAAAGTACATTGTAGAGTAAAAGGGGGCACTGAGGAGACAGAACACAACCATCATTAACAAGACTGTCTGGGGAAACAGGATGTGTGCTCACTCCTTTCTGCATCTTTAGTACTTTTAAAAGCCTATGTGCCTACATAGGAAGACAGTCCTGTATGTGGAAAAAACTAAACTCTGTAACTAAAGTCAGATTTTACTCTGAGCTTGTTTTTGCTGCAAATGTATTTACCATAAATGACTGCACATAAATTATGCAAAGTTTTTTTCGTGATCTTTCTTCTTTTCATATTTAAAATAATCAGTGAATGTGAAGAAAAATTAAATATTTCACTAGCCTTAAGGTCCCAAACTTTATTCCTTGATTAATCATTTTGTAAACATTAGGAGGAAAGCAAAAAAAAAAAAAAAAAGAAAAGAAAAAAAACCCGAGGAAAAAAACATCTATATGTTTTATAGACTTTCATTAAGAAAAAAAACCAGCATCCGGTAGATATAAAAAGAATGAAGATGAAGAAGGGGCAAGTTGTTTGAAACAACAACAGTTTTTTTTTTATTCTGGAAAGACTTTTTAAATATAGTTTAATGAATTCGTTAAGCCTATAATCATTGTAAATGCTGGTGGTGAAATACTGGCAGTAAAAATACTACAGGGAGATGGTGGGCAGATGCTGTGTTGCTGAACTGTTGTTGAACTCTTGCTTTTATAAAAACAACCATAAGGCTCTCTGGAAAGTCATACAAGCAATGATTGTTTCAGATTTTTGACCTAAAAAAAAAAATCAGAGTAACATATTATATCTTCATTAATAACTGTTTATCAAGTGCAGGGTTGGTTCCCAATGAAATCTGAAGACTCTGCTTACTTTATTGTCTGGTTGAGGAGCCAAGCATGCACTAGAAAATAGTCAGAAAGTGTGAGAATAAGTCATGAGGGTCCTCAGAGGCCAGAGCGCGTGGTCTGAATGACACCACAATTTGTTGGAAGACTTCTCATGATGAAAATCCTATTTTAGACTATGATATTAGCATATAGTCTAGATTAACCTCCAAAGCTTCTCCCAAATTAGAAAATGTGTTGCTTTTGTTTTAATAAGTCATAATTCAAAGTATGAAAACAAAAGAATGTATTCAGCCATTCCCTTGGAAAGTTGATGGGATATTTACTCTATGCTAATCTGGCTGTGTTGTTAGTAAAAACTAGAGTTGAATAGTGAACATAGTTCTTAAATTATCTTTTAGAAATGTACTCTACAAAGCCTACTGAGGCAAAGAGTAAATTTTTAGCCACATTTCTTCAAAGTACTTTGCAAAATAAAATGTATATGTTATCAATACTAAGTTCCTTGAGGGCAGGCACTGCCTTTGTATTTGCATAGCCCTCACAGCTCTAACTCATTGCTCACTCGTATTTGAATAATTAAGACAATTAACTGTGAAATATGTAGTTCCAGAAACTAAGTATGCTTGTTTTTCTGTTTTTTAGAGGATGATATTGCTTTAAAAATACCCCTGTTTTAGGTGATATTGTTGATGTAGACATGAACAAAGTCGTATGCTGATTAAAGTAAGTTTTAAGACCAACTAGATTTATATAGAAGGACAGTTGGTATTTAGAAAGGATAATTCAAATATTCTGCTCCTCTTCTTTTTTCAGGTGATAGTTGCAGCCTCTCAAAAACAATGAACAAGTCTTGAGCTTATTTATACTTAGTGCAATACTGTCCCACATATTAGGCAGATGGCATATACTCCAAGTGAAAGTACTTCACACAGTAGGAAACATGTAGCTAGTATCTAAAACTCTTCATCTGTGAATTAAAATGCATGTTACCTTACGTCCCTCTCAGGTCAGGTCATCACACCTTTTAGAATCCAGCAGCCACAAAACTCCAATTCTTTCTTGCCAGCACAGCATGTAACACTGCTGCCCGCCGGCCTGGCGACCCTGATTGGCTGTTGCCTGCAATTTCAGCGCTGCCTCTTTCGGAACTCTTGGGGCCACCACTGCTCACTGCTCTGGACTAAAGGTGAATTTGCTCCATGAACTCCAAGGAACTACACACATGTAGCGCTTTATTATTGAGTCTTCTGGTACATTTGTCTTATTCTTTCCCCAAACTTAATATTAAAAGTCTGTGCACATTGCTAGTGCTTCCAAAGGTCTTACACAATTTAAATTTACAGAAATAGGAGTGATTTTTAAATTTTAATAATTTGATCATTGGAACATTCTTACATTTCAGCATACAAAGTAAAAGATTACCAAATCAAATTGGAACTTGGAAGCTTAGAATTTTGTCAGCATTCCTTAAAGTTTCTCTGTGGGAAATGTTTGTCCTAAGTTTACTGGACTTACATGGGTTTATATTTTAATATTTTAATGAAAATATAGTTGTACGTTTAAATAAAGAATGATTGTTTTGAAAATGATACTATAGTGAAAGGAAAGAACTTTATTTCTGGGGCGTGATCTTTGATTAGGTAAATCAATCATTCTCCATTTATCTTTGTAGGGTTGTATCGAATGAACCAAAGAAGTACTAGTAATTGAAATGGGGAGCTTTGTGAAAATCTCCCTCACGACCACTTTGGAACAGTATATATAGCATTTTTGAAAGCGTTTAAAGCTTTATAGGAAAATAGTATAAATAAATATACAGCTAGGCTGATGGTGCACACCTATAGTCCCAGCTATTTGGGAAGCTCTGGTGGGAGGATTGCTTGAGTCCAGGAGTTCAAGGATGCTGTGAACTATGATCATGCCTGTGAATAGCCACTGCACTCCAGCCTGGGCAACAGAAAGTGACCCTGTCTCTTAAAACAAACAAAAAAAAAAAGGTGAAGGTTGCTCTATGGGTTTGTAATACCCACACAAAAAAATAACTCATTAAACTATTTTTCTGTTGCTCTCCTATTTTTTTTTTTTTTTTTTTTTCAGTTCTAGTCGAAACTCTGTACTTTGTAAGAATGGAAATTTGAGTTGTCTGAGATATCAGTTGGGTCTAAATACTTGTGTGTTTTCCAAGTAGTTTTAGTTTCCTTGTTTATACCACTTTTATTTTGCTAGGAATTTTTGTAAGTCCTTGGGAAATTGAACAATGTCTTAAATATTTTGGAATCTCTCTTTCATGTAGCATGGTGCCTGACACATAGGCACTGCTCATCAAGTATTTGTCATTTGACTGAAATAACATTATTATGAGAGTCATTAGGAAAGAGCAGGTCCATTTACCAACTTACTATTCAAAGATTCTTAAGTTAAAGGGAGCAAATATATTTGCAACCCTTTCTAAATTAGTCCTGAGGCTACACTGCATATAGAGAAGAGATGAACTATCAGAAATACAAGCAAGTGGGAATCTTTCCCTTTCTCCTCTTTGTTGCATTGTAATTAATGCATTTTCTCCATTTTGCTTTACTGCAATAATACTTAGTACACTCCTGAAATCCAAAGTATTACAGTGATAAGGAGCACCTGCCCCAAGGTTGCGATGCTCTCTAGAACACTATAGTTGCTCTATTTAGATCTACCATGTATTGATGACTTACTGTTTGCCAGGCACTGTTTAAGGCCCTATTCATTTGTTGTTATTAATTAATTTGTTGCCTGGATTTCTTTTTTTTTTTTTTTTTTTTTTTTTTTTTTTTTTTTTTTTTTTTTTTTTTTGAGACGGAGTCTCGCTCTGTGACCCAGGCTGGAGTGCAGTGGCCGGATCTCAGCTCACTGCAAGCTCCGCCTCCCGGGTTTACACCATTCTCCTGCCTCAGCCTCCCAAGTAGCTGGGACTACAGGCGCCCGCCAACTCGCCCGGCTAGTTTTTTTTTTGTATTTTTTAGTAGAGACGGGGTTTCGCCGTGTTAGCTAGGTTGGTCTCGATCTCCTGACCTCGCGATCCACCCGTCTCGGCCTCCCAAAGTGCTGGGATTACAGGCTTGAGCCACCGCGCCCGGCCTGTTGCCTGGATTTCTAGTATTGAATATGGATACCCATTTTGCTCCTCATCAGTTCATCCAGTGGGGGAAGTTGAAATGTTCTGAACAAAGATAAGAAATTCATATAGTAACAGCTTATCATATGCTGCAATAAAGTAATAACATTTCATGTAATCTCCCCCTTTGTCACACCAAAAGTCATCATGAAGACTTGTAACCTTACAGATAAGTTACCACTGTTATGTAATCAATCCAAATTAGCACCATTTGGCAATCATCTCTGAATGAGGTAATTTTCCCTTTAGCTTGCAGCTGAAGTGAGGGAATATCAATATACTCTGTAAACAGGATAATGCAGTTCCAAGACAGATGGATTTAATGGGTAGGACAGGGGAAAGGGATGGATCTTTGCCCCAAAAGGTGTGTATCTCAGTTGATAAGCTAATACAAATATTGAACTATAATGGCAGTTTCTATTCTATCCTTTTAGTGTTCCACTTGTCACAATAGTGATAATATAAAACAAAAAACAAAACAAAACCAAAACTAACAGTCAGACTGTATTTTTTCAGTAATTTCAGGTCAAGTTCATCTTATCCTTTGTGTTAAGAATCAGCCAAACACAGATATAAAAAGGCCAGGTCTCTGATTCAGTGATTCATGATTTCTTGCATTCATTTAGTAAATTAGTCTTTAGTTATATAATAATAAACAATAATATTTACTTTATATCAGTTTCCTCTTACATATTGTGCTTAGAGTTAGCCAAGCCCGGATACGAAAATGTCAAATCTGCAAGATTCAGCAATTCACACCTCCTTAGTATGTATTTGATAATAAGCATTTGTTTAATATCATGAGGAAATATGCTCACGTATTGCAAAGAGGTTCCTAAAATGGTGACCACCTGGATTGTGCTTCCTAGTACTGTTTTTCCAGAGCCTAGAATCGCAGAGTGTTGGAACTGGGTTATATTGACAGCACTTGTATAAACTAGTGTTATTGTATTAGAGTTGCTATTATGTTTGCAAGGGTATCTAGTGCATCACAATTTTTAGAATTACATTATTTTGAAAAAAGTATATGTAATAATATATTTATTTAAAAGACTTTAAAGTGACTTTGTAAGGAAAGGATGGTTTGTTCACGTAAATACAGTATTCTGCTCAGTGGAAACCAATAGGAAATTCTCAGTGTCAGATATCCCATAATGTACTAATCACGAAAAAGGTACTAACATGCTGCTAAAATATATTAGTATATGTATGTAAACAAAAAAACTTCATAGAAATATGTTGGTAGTGAAGTCATAAACCATGTATCACAGAGAAAGTTAAAGATTAATGCTCTATTGCAATGAATAAACTAAAAAGCAATCCGCTATCGAAAATACATCTCAACAATGTCTGATAGAGTGCATGTAGAAAAGACAAATATGCTGATTAAAAACAGTTTTGAATCAAGGAGCAAATGCTCTACAATTACGTTGTGATATTTGGAACACTATTGTTAGGGGAGGGCACGACTTCTCTCATCTTGTGTTCTATAAGGGTAAATGTAGATGGCTCACTGGTAGGCTGAACTTTCTGTTCCTTCCTTAATCTTTTTGTTACATTTTCTTGATAACATACAAGTGCTTCTTATTATTAACACAGGAATTAAATAATCCAGGAAATGGATTTTAATTGCTGCAAAAGAGCTAACAACTACTACCCTGACAAACATTCAGTGCTAACCACAGAAGAGGCAGTCTTCTGTGGGCTTTACAGGATTTAATTCTTACAACACTTACTATGAAATGGAAACATTTTTTATTTCCTGTCTATGTTGTGGTCCTCCAACAGATGACTCTGAGACAAGGACTTGAGGGCAGGCTGTTATTTGAAAGATGATCCTGAAAGCACCAAGTAGGAGTAAAGTCAGACAACATTTTGTTAACAGATGTCTTACTGCAGTGAGCAACCAGGGCTGAGTCTCAAAGAGACCCTCAGGCGTTAGCCCTCAGAAGGCTGAGTGGTTGCTGGGTCTAGCCAGTAACTCCCATCTCTCATTGCTTGAGCATTGCTCCTTGGTTCTTAATGCCGCAAAACCTCCAGTCTGCCTTGTATTTGGACACAGTACAGCTCCATGGCTAGATAATGCCACCAGATAGAAAGCAAAAGACTTTCAGCTTTAAGACACTATCTATAGACAGCTCCATGGTCAGAAGATGCCACCATGTAGAGAGCAGAAGACTTAGAGCTTTAAGACACTATCTACAAATGACCTCTAAGTTAGATCAAGGTGATATGGGCAGAACACCAATAGCATCTATTACATCCTTATTTTACAGATGAGGAAACTGAGTCATAGATAGGCTATGTAACTTGCTCAACTAGAAATAAGAATAAGAAATCTGTGGATTGGCTGGGCGTGGTGGTTCAAGCCTATAATCCCAGCACTTTGGGAGGCCGAGAGGGGCGGATCATGGGGTCGGGAGATCGAGACCACCCTGGCTAACACGTTGAAACCCTGTCTCTGCTAAAAATACAAAAATTAGCCAGGCGCAGTGGCGGGCGCCTGTAGTCCCCGCTACTTGGGAGGCTGAGGCAAGAGAATGGCGTGAACCCGGGAGGTGGAGCTTGCAGTAAGTGGAGATCGCACCACTGCACTCCAGCCTGGGCGACAGAGCAAGTTTCTGTCTCAAAAAAAAAAAAAAAGAAAGAAAGAAATCTGTGGATCACACCCAAGCAGTCTTTCTTACAGACACCAAGATCTTAAACATACAGAGCAAGGGAAATCCCAACTGCTGTGAAGTTATTTTACAACTTCATAAACTTTGCCAGAAATTTTTTATAATTATGCCTCATTTTATATATTCCATATAATAATTACTAGTTTTAATAGCACAGTGTTTGTACTCAGTGGACAGGTGATATGGTTTAGCTCTATGTCCCCACCCAAATCTCATCTGTAATTGTAATCCCCACACATCAAGGGAGGGACCTTGTGGGAGGTGATTAGATCATGGTGGCAGTTTCCCCCATATTGTTCTCTTGATGGTGAGGGAGTTCTCATGAGATCTGGTGGTTTTAAAGGTGGTAGTTTTTTCCTGTGTGCTCCCTCTCTCTCTCCTGCTGCCATGTAAGATGTGCCTTGCTTCCCCTTCACCTTCCACCATGATTGTAAGTTTCCTGAGGCATTCCCAGTCATGCAGAATGGTGAGTCAATTAAACCTTTTATCCTCATTAGTTACCCAGTATCAGGTATTTCTTTATAGCAGTGCGAAAACTGACTAATTCAACTGGCTTACCCCTTTGTTTTACAGCTCTTACCATTAGCATTCACCTCTTCATCCAAACTACAGAGGCATTAGGTTCAGGGTAATTGGGGTGCACATTTTTTTTGGAAAGAATATATGTTTTCTTAATGTACAGCATAGAAGGAATGCAAATATTTTTAAGTGCCTCAGAGTACCTGAAAAGCCATTTCTGAGTTTGCTCAGTTAAAATTTCATACTTGGAAATTTTCTGGATTATGTAGATAAAAACGTTTTCTCAACTCCCTTGCCGTTGAAACAAAACTTAGCCAAACTGAATTAAAGGTCATATATAAATCAGGTTTATGTACCTTCTCCTCAAAGGATGAGATAAAATTAAACAAGTTCATATAAATGTGTGTATATGTATATGTATATGGCGATATGGGCAGTGAAAAAATACTCCTGGAGGTTTAGCTCATGTTCTCACTACAGGGGTGCCCTATTTTCTTCTCCATTTCTCCTCTTATCCAACTTAGTTTTTTGTCCAACTTAGATTACCAGAGCGTAATCTTTTCCAAAGTCAGTGAAAATAAGCAAGAAGTTACTGAGACTAATAATGTTACCAGAGACACTGTAGTGAAGCCCTAGCTGTGAGAGGGGGAGAATGGTCTTTGTGGACCCAGCAGTTTTGGGAAATGGGACCTGATAAGAGATGACTAGAGCCCTCATGAATAGTTTGACATTATTATTGCAGAAGTGGGTTATTTCTCCAGCATGGATTTATTATTATATAAAAGCGAGCTTGGCCCCTTCTTGCTCTCTTGCTCCCCACGTTCTCTTGCCTTTCTTCCTTACACCATGAGATGGAGGTAGCAAGAAGGCCTCACCAGATTCTGGTACCTTGATATTGGACTTCACAATGTGAGAAATAAATTTATTTTCTTTATAGATTACCTAGTCTGTGGTATTCTCTTACAGCAACTCCAGACAGCTAAAACACTGCACTGAAAGTCAGTTCACCTGAAGCAGGGATCAAAGCTAACCTGCTAACCATTGTAGACTCAGCTGTTTCCCACAAAGCCAGAATATTATAGACACTCAAGAAATACACCTTACATAACAGATATATCTTGCCTCACCAAAATAAGGTCGTAGGTACAAGACTATATGGGAAAATACGATGGAAACCCAGAGGAGGATCAGAGAATTTGTTTTATAATCAAGGACTTATGATATCATAGACACCACAATTGTGGAGAAACTTCAATGAAAGGAACAGATTACTATATCGTATTCCTTCTTCTCAGCATTGTCACCTACTCTTTTGCTGATTGCATAAAAGACTTTTCTCTAGGTTTTGCCTAGAGAGGGACATACAGATCTATATTCCATGGGTAGTTTAATTCTAAGATACAAGATTTTAACAAAGGTACATTACCAAGACATATAGATTACTTTACAAAATCATTAGATCAGTACATGAACAAATAATAAAGTGTAAGTCCATGAGGAGGTGTGTAGAAAGAAGTCCAGTGGTAAAATCATTATGCAAAGGATTAGTCCAGTAATATGCAGGGTTGTATAATACAGAAAGAGTAATGCTTTGACCAGGGAAAGATTTGACTCTGCATATATAAAGGTGAGGAAAGGATCTACCATTTGTTGTACAGGATCTACCGTTTGTTGAATTTTCACCATATGCTAGTCATAGTAGTAATCACATAATAATTGAACCGTATTATTATGCCACTTTAAATGTGGAAACAAGATTACAGAGACTCTTAGTAGCGGCTCCACCCGGCTCAGTCTGCCTGATCCTGCCAAATGAAGGGAGGTGTCAAAAAGACAGTGGAGGAATGCAGAGAAATTAGGAACCCCAAAGGCAAGCTTTAGAAGCATTCCTGCAAGCACTGATCAGACAGAAATGTCCAAAGTGGATTTGAAGCCTTAGGGAAAAAGGGTTGGTGATGGCCAGAAAAGTCAAATGACCTAAAATCTTAATACCTGAGATTTGCCTCACAGCAGCTCCCAGACCACCAGGCCCTAATAATGTGTCCAGGGGAGATGTGTTCTAGCAAGCTTATGTGAACCTCAGAAATGTTTGGCAGACCTATCCCAATGGTTGAGGTGGATAAACCAGTCCAGCAAAGCTGATGCCACTGAGCACTTGAATCACATCACCAAACCAGGCCCAGAAGGCTTTTCAAATATACAATGCGTGGGCTCCAATCAGAATAAATAAATCCAAATTTCTAGAGATTGGATTCAGACATTGGCATTCTTTTTTATATCAGCCCAGATGGTTCTAATATACAGCCAGTGAAAACAACTGCTCTTGTTTAATAAGTTGGCATTCTGGCTTATGGCTTTTAATGGCTTGTGATTTTGCTTTCTATGTTATAGTAACTTGTAAGGTAACTTTCCATATTATAGTAACGTTTGGGGTCACTTTCGTATGAGTTTCACCCTTCAACATCTATCCTCTAATATCCTGATATTACAGGAACGCTGAAGCTCAGTCCTGCCTCATGATAAGTTCCCCACTGCCACAGCATTTCCCTGAGGCCTCTACGGCTGCACTCTCCATCTGGCATCCTCTAGGCATGAGTGACTATTTAAGTTTACATTTGAATTCCTTAAGATTAAATAAAATGTAAAATTCAGTTACTCGGTCACACTAGCCTCATTTCAGGTACTCATTAGCTACAAATCGCTAGTGATAACTGTGTTGGATAGCACAGATATGGAATATTTGATATTGCAGGAATTTCTACAGGACAGCACTGCACTATAGCTAAACCTCTTGCAGATGCCCAATTCACTTTGTCTTTTTATCCAAATATGCTTTCCTACCTCTAAAATACCTCACATGCTTTCCCTCCTCTAAAATACCTTTATCTATTCTTTAATATATGAAATCATCCTCTATTTTATTTATGAATAAAGGGATAAAGGTATTTTTGAGGACATCACTGAGAGAGAGCAGCAGAGTAAATATTGGAATCTTATATCTAGAGTGGGTGGAGCTGGCTAAATAAGTCTGCAGCTTTCCTCAGAATCACCAGTCATTTTATATCTCTGCGGATCTTCCCTGTTATCAAATATTTGTCTTATCTAAGGCATAAAATGCCTTGCAGCAAGTAAATATACCATAACAACAAGGGTTAGCTTCACTCTTACAGTTTATTTCTATGCTCCATATGTTGCACTCTACTGATTGTTTCTCAGTTAAGGAAAGGAAGTAAGATACAGAATTTACTGAGTAATTAAAATGTCCATTCTTGGAACCTGTGAGCTGATTCTATTTTTAGTGAAAATAAAACCAGAGTCATCTACCCTAAAATGATTGAAGTAAGAAGAATGAAATGCCTCATTTTCTATATAAAGAACTTTGAAGTAGAGGTTAGAATGCCTGGGGTTTACATATTTGCTTTAATATTTATGAGACACAGATCTAAGGCAAAACTCCTAACTTCCTTCGGTCTCATTTTCTTAATCTATGAAGTTAAAGTAATCATGATACAGGTCCTGCCTGTCTCCCAGAGTTCTGCTGGGAGCACATAAGGCCCTCAATGTTAAATGCGTTTAGGACTTGGCACCAACTTGGCACATTTTCATCCACAGTGATATGTAGCTTTGAGTTACATATTGTCTTTCTTCCAGGTTATACATCATTATTGTTTTCTTATGATGCATTACAAATATTTATTCTAAAGTGGCCAAACATCTTGACTTTTTTATATAAAGAAGGGAAACCACATCTTGAGAACAAGCCAGTGTAAATGTTGGAATTTTTTATCTAAAGTAGGTAGAGTTGACTAAAAGGTAAAAAATAAATGAATAAGTAAAAACAGATGTACATACTGTGAAAAACTAAGGATTAAGAGAGTAAAAGAGGCCGGGCGCGGTGGCTCAAGCCTGTAATCCCAGCACTTTGGGAGGCCGAGACGGGCGGATCATGAGGTCAGGAGATCGAGACCATCCTGGCTAACACGGTGAAACCCCGTCTCTACTAAAAAATACAAAAAAAAAAAAAAAAACTAGCCGGGCGTGGTGGCGGGCGCCTGTAGTCCCAGCTACTCGGGAGGCTGAGGCAGGAGAATGGCGTAAACCCGGGAGGCGGAGCTTGCAGTGAGCTGAGATCCGGCCACTGCACTCCAGCCCGGGTGACAGAGCGAGACTCCATCTCAAAAAAAAAAAAAAAAAAAAAAAAAGAGAGTAAAAGAGTATAGCAGTTGTTTCTTAGCTGCCTGGTCCTTTTATCTAAAAATACAAATTTCCACATAGGCCTGCTTAAGTTTTAAAAAGAAAAGTTCACCTTGGATCATATTAGGGAAAGAAAGAAACAACCACCAAGGGTGGTCTTGAGACAGGTCGTGAGAACCTAGAAACTCTAAGGCTGGGTGATTATTAATTTCCTAGCTAGCTAGAGGGAAAGAATGGGCATGGCTTCCACAGGCAACGCCGAGTGTGTCAGCCTAATTAGAGGTGGGTACAAGGTAGAGAATGCTGAGAAATAATGCAGGACAGATGACATTCAGCATCTGAAGGGGACTTGGGATTCAGACAGAAGTTTTGGGTCAGTAGGAGCACCCAATTCAGAATAATCTAGATTGCAGATTCCTGGGCCTCACCATAGACCTGTTTATTGACTCAATGGATGGCAGCTGAGAATCTGTATTTACAAAGTCACACAGGTGTTGCTTGAGTATATTGAAATTCAGGAACCACTGCAGCAGACGTAAAATATAAATCGTTTTTATTTTTTATTTTTTAAAAATTGAAAAAGAAATTTTAAATGTTTTCCAGCTTTATAAAGGGATAATTGACAAAGTTTGTACATATACATCTATCAAAATGTGATATTTTGATAGATGCATATATATATGATGTGCATACATCTATCAAAATGGTATTTTGATATATGTATAAGTTGTGAAATGATTACCACAATCAAGATAATTAACATCTGTCACCTTATGTTGTGTGAGTGGTGAAAATATTTTAACATCTTCTCTTTTAGCAAATTTCAAGTATAAACTACATTATTAATAAGTATAACCATCATACTATATTTTTTCTCCAGAACTTATTTATCTTATATCTGGAAGTTTGAATTCTTTCACCAACATTTCTCCATTTCCTCTATTTCTCAGCCCCTAGTAATCACCATTCTACCACTCTATTTCTATGAATTGGACTATTTTGGATTCCACTTATTAATGAGATCATGCATTGTTTATCTTTCTGTATCTGGCTTATTTCACTTAGCATAATATACAATAGGTTCGTCCATGTTGTTGCAAATGACAGGATTTCCTTGATCTAGAGTCATATTCCTACAACATAGGAGTAATGTGAAGTAAGGGGCCTTGCAGCCAGTGTCCAGGATAACTTTTAGGATGAAAAGATGAGGTGACACTGAAGGAAGTGGAATTGGCAGAGCTATTACCCACAACAAGAGGGATGAGGGCCTTCACTGGGGTCTGAATCAAGGAACAGACGGGAATCAGTGACTAACCATTATTAAAAATAATAAGTGGGTAGGAGTGGGTAGGAGATCCAAAGTGCAGGAGAGGAAGTATTTAAAACTGACCACATAATTGTAAGTCCATATAAAGAGGAGAGAATAAAGATACATTACACAAATGGAGAATTGAGAGTGGCTAATTTTGTAGCAAATAAGCTCAGTTTGGAGTATTTAGATGATGGCAATACTTTTAAACAGAAACTTACAGAAAATAACTGAAAGAAAGAGGAGCTCCAAACTTGCAAGATAAATCTTGGCTAGAACAATTGATGAAATTTTTATGTAACACCCTCAAATGGGGCTTCTCTGTGTTTGTACCCCATTAAATTGTCAAAATATATGTTATTTCACATGCAACCGATGACATGAGCTAAATGCCAATCACGTGGGCAACCCAAAATGAAAATGTTTTACATTCAGGCATGATACTCCAAGCTGTATTCACAGTTTATGTCAAAGATCAAAATGTATGGCCTAGTTGATAAAGTGAACATAGTTATTTCGCTCTTTCTACGCCAGATGTAAAGTCCTTAAGTGTTGGACAATGTGGTTAGAAACTCATTTATATACCTCAGTGACCTCAAATATTTGATAAATGCTTAGTTGAACTCAATTTTAAAGTGATCCTTAGAGATGATACCTGACAAATACACAGCATCTTTCTACCCCAGAGTTAAGCCTGTTTTGGTTAAATCCTTTGGGTTCAATTCTCAACTATGCTGCAGTCCTTTGATAAGCTAATTAAGATGCCTGGCTAATATGGGAATTGTGGTCTGAAAATTAAAAGTTAGAGTGTGCCTCAAATCCCAGACTGGGTCCTCCCGCTGGGAGGTTTCCTAGTATTAGATATGCCCTTAACACAAACTGTGTATTCCAAACTATGGTCTTAGTTGGAGTAGAATTAGAAAAGTATATGTGAGGAGATCTTTGATGGCTCTTACAAGCTATACATACTTATAGCAAAAGTGTTTTTTAAAAAAAGCTTTTGGTCACAAGGTTTTTTTTTTTTTTTTTTTTTTTTTTGCTTGGTTCTATTTTTAGTAAAAAAAGAAAAACTGTGTTACAATCATTTAACATGTACAGTATCTAAAATATTTTATTGGTCATAATACTAATAAATAGATAGGTATGTTTTCAGAGAACATAAGTTCTCTGATGCATCTCTCAATTTGAGAGTGTACTTATACTCATGCAAGGATTAAAGTATATTTTTATTGTTTTCTGGTATTTTGCTGTACACATTTTTATGCAATATATTGTAAGGAATAGTGAATATAAAACACATTATGTAAGGAACTCATTGTGTATTAAGTATTTGTTGTATCTAAATGAACACCTTTGCATTTTCTAAACTTGAATTTATATCTATATTATAAAAATTAAATTATTTAGAAAAAGTTTACATTTGATTCCTGTCCTTGACATTCTATGCTGTTTGTGTAAATTAATTTAATGAATTAATTACTCATAGACATATTTTTTATTTTAATATATAAAGAAATTCAAAGCAGATTCAAATGTATTTTCTACCAAACACTTTTTTGGACTTTTGGATTGCATCACATATGCACAGAATAGATAAATACGTTTATTCATTAATTTGACAAATATTTACTGAGCATATACTATGTCCCAAGAACTGTTCCAAGTGCCAAGGATACAGCAGAAAACAAAGCGTGATTTGGGTGATCAAGAGCTTGCACTTCATCCTATATGTCAATAATTATAATAGTATTTTACCTCCAAATAGTAATTTTGATTCAAATCTTTATTATAATAAACTCATAAACCTTAGAGATTATTTCTAGAAGCAGAGGTCATAGAACAAATTCTGCTGCAGAGCTGAACATAGAGCTCAAATTTTAATTAATTCCTTCTAGCTTTCAGTAATATGGACACCTAGGCTCTCAAATTAGGAATTTTCCTTTCTTGGAAATTCATATCACAAGCAAACTCAGTTTACGTAATGTAATTGATTGATTTGACCCATGTGAAAAGGACTACTGTGGATGAATTGATGAGAAGTGTTTGAACCTGATCATTTTAATTGCAAATATTTTACAATCCATGTCTTTATAAATGTATTTTTGTAACTCTGCATCCTTTAATGGGAGGTCTTTATCTTTGCATCCACTGTTCACTTTTTTCCAGGTCTTAGGAGAAAAGCCGGAGCTTCCAGATGGAGGTGATGATGATGACATTATAGCAGACATAAGTAACAGGAAAATGGCTAAACTATACATGGTGAGTTCACTGTAACCAAATTTATTGTTTCTACAGGACTGGATGTAGCTAGAGAGGCCTGTATTGGGAGGGATTCCCTTTGCTGCAATTGAGAACTCTCCTCATTGCTCTCCAAGAGCAGTGTGTAGATAGAATCAGTTCTTTGCTCTTGTATTTTTTTTAATTAGATTTTAATACTTTTTGTTATTTTTATGAAAAACAACAAATATGTGAACTTATTGCTGTGACTCACATAAAATTATATACGGTTGCTGTACTAGTTTGCAACAATCGTTTGATATGTAGTACTCAAAACAGTATTTCCTTTATGGAGTAAAAATATTTTATCAGCTTTTTCTCATAAATTCTTGATAAGAATGTAAAGCCTTTACCCTATTTAAAACATTGCCTTTAGCCATAATGAAGTTCTTTGTTACAGGAGGGCTGAGCTACCAAACGAAACAGCTGGAGGGAACCAGGGTAAAAACAGTTCTGTTCTGGGCATTAACATGCCTACTTCCACATTAGCTGCATGGCACATGATTAGCAGCATGATTTTGCACAGGACATAACCACTCTGGGTCTTAGCGTTCTTATCCACACACAAAAAAGAAAGTAGGTTCCTTCCAACTCTGTAGTTTTTTTATTTTTTTGTTTGTTTGTTTTTTCTGTTGAGGGTAACACAAACTGCAAGGCACTCCAGTTAAGGGGATTGCTACAGTGGTATTCTTCAAGTGTTCCCTCCCCTTGCAACTTTCCTTGGAGCAAATCGTAAATCTCCATGCAGAATTTAGTAGTTCTCTCATCTGTATCAGAAAGAAACTATATTTGCTGCTTTTTAAGGGGTTTTTGGCTCCAAAACTCTGTGATTTTATGTGAAGACCAAATTAATAACTTGTTCAGCGTAACTTCCTTTTCATAATGAATAAGTGGATTTTCTTCTTCCTAGATGCAAAAGGAAATATGGTTACCATTTCTGCTAAATACTGGTAATTTTAATATGAGCCATACAGAAAGTGTTACCTAAATATTTTGTGACTGCTTTTAAAAATTACTATTTCTAAAACTCATTTTCAACAGCCTGACAGATATCTTTTATTTCACATCATCAACCAAAACTGTTCTCCCTTTTGGACAGCATTATGAACTAAAGAAGTGTTTTTAAAGGGGAAAATATTCATCCTGAGTCATAGCTTCCTCTAGTGGAGCTATGCTGTATTACATGGATATAAAGTATAAAGTTCCTTTGAAAATAATTCCGGTTTCTTAACAAGGCTGGCAAGCAAAATCACCTGGGGCATTTTCTAAAACTATGGAATTCAAACTCCACCCTGGTCCTGCAAAACTCCACCACTGATCAAGGGAGGGTTCTGGAATCTGCATAATTGGTGACTAAACTGTAGCATACAAGCTGGCCATTGAAAACCAGTAAATCCTAACTTGCACATGAATATCACTTTCAATTTTATAAGACCACTTAAAAATTTGTTTTAATAGTCTGCAGTCATTTCCAACTGTGACAGAAGAAATTTACTTTGATAATTTATACAAAGTGTACTTACCTTGCAGGACCTATGTTGAAAAAGAATCTTTATGCATAAACTATATCAATAGCTTAATTAGCAAAGTGATTGGTATATAGTAGATAGTAAATGTTGACTAAATGAATGTTTAAACTTCATCGTCTTGTGTGTATGTAATGATTTTAAGATTATTACCTATTTGAAAAGATTGCTCTAAAACGTACAAGAAATAATCATGTAAAGTTAATTACATGGTTCTTAGTACATAAGAGCATCTGTCTAGCCGTTATTATTATCACTATTCTTTTCTGATGTTTTAGGCACAGTGTCGAAACTTAACTTTTTATTTGTTAAGTTTACCCCAAAGGACTTTTTTTAAAAATTGGAGTGTAATTAGTCTTTTGGATTCTTTTCATTTTCTTTGAAACAGTTTTATTGAGATATAATTTATACACCATAGAATTCATGCATTTAAAGTGTACAATTCAATGCTTTTTATTTTATTACATTTACTGAGTTGTACAACCATTACCATAATCTAATTATAGAACATCCTTATCATCCCCAAATGAAAACATGGAGGTCGTGGTTTTTATATTAGGTTTCAGATGCAAGTGGCTCCATGAGAGTGACTGTGGTGGCAGAAGAAAATCCCTTCTCGATGGCAATGCTGCTTTCCGAAGAATGCTTTATTTTGGACCACGGGGCTGCAAAACAAATTTTCGTATGGAAAGGTGAAAAATTCCATTGGCGATGCTGTATTTCCGATGTATATATATTTCCTCTAAAAGGCTACATAAAATATATTTTTTTGAGTTTTTTAAAAAATTCCACCTTTTAATTAAGACTTGATCTATAAATGTCTCACATAAAATGCAGCCATTTTCCTCCTACCAACATCATGTACCAGGGATTATGGAGTTAAAAAATAAGCATTTGGGCAATATAAAAAGAATTGTTTTACAAATAAAGTTTTTCGCGTATTGTTAAATATACTTAATATAGCAAGAAATTTTTGCTATTTTTTTTTTTTTCTTAAGACAGAGTCTTGCTCTGTCACCCAGGCTGGAGTACAGTAGTGCAATATCGGCTCACTGCAAGCTCCGCTTCCCAGGCTCACGCCATTCTCCTGCCTCAGTCTCCGGAGTAGCTGGGGCTACAGGCGCCGGCCACCATGCCCGGCTATTTTTTTTGTATTTTTTGTAGAGACGGGGTTTCACCGTGTTAGCCAGGCTGGTCTCAAACTCTTGACCTCGTGATCCACCTGCCTCAGCTTCCCAAAGTGCCGGGATTACAGGTGTGAACCATCACACCCAGCTAATTTTGCTATTTTTTCACTGTTGCATTTAACTTCAATTATAATTATGTTTATTATGATACACAAGTATTTCTTAATCATAGAATGTCTTCCTTCTCTGAAGTTCTTTCTCTTTAATTTACCTTGTATTTTAGGTAAAGATGCTAATCCCCAGGAGAGGAAGGCTGCAATGAAGACAGCTGAAGAATTTCTACAGCAAATGAATTATTCCAAGAATACCCAAGTATGTGTGAAAATGAACTGGCTAGAAAAAAATAGAAAACATAGGAGCTCATGACATCTCCATGAAACTCATGAAAAAGTTTGGGTCAGAGTAACGTTTGCATGTGAAGTGATTCTCCACCTGCCTGTCTGCTGCAATCTGGTGTCACATGTCCCTCTTCTTTATCTGTGTGGGGGTTAGAATTTTTTAGAAACTGCTCATCAGACTTTCTATAGAGCTGCCCATTCACTTCCTCCACTGCCTTTAATTCAAGATAGTAAACCACAGTAGATTTAGCTAAGATTTAGCTATGAGTTATTATTCCTTAGAGCAAGTTGTGCAGACTTGGCCTGAAACCCAGATGATATTTGTCTTCATCAAAATCAATTTAGACCCTGGCTAATTACTCCATTCCTTTCCAAATCTCTCAGCCTCATCTACTCTCCTCATTTTTATGTCCTTACACAAGGAACACAATGAGATAATTTCTTCCAACTCACAGATCTCTTGTGAACCTTATGTAGAAAGACAAACTTATTTTACTGCAGGGATAACATACTAAAGAACTTGATTCTTCTCTCAAATATTAAAATTCAGTGGCAATTACTTTAGTCGTGAGAAAAAGCAGTTTTGGATTATATGAGCTTGATAGGCAAACCAGGATAATTTTTCATTTCCTTAGTTCTGTCTCCACTGCCAGATTCATATTTTCCCTCAATTTCTTATTTTCCTGTTTATTATTATTATTATTTTAAATTTCAGATTCAAGTTCTTCCAGAAGGAGGTGAAACACCAATCTTCAAACAGTTTTTTAAGGACTGGAGAGATAAAGATCAGAGTGATGGCTTTGGGAAAGTATATGTCACAGAGAAAGTGGCTCAAATAAAACAAATTCCCTTTGATGCCTCAAAATTACATAGTTCTCCACAGATGGCAGCCCAGCACAATATGGTGGATGATGGTTCTGGCAAAGTGGAGGTATTTACCTGTTTTTGTTTTCGTCAAGCCCATGAATGCCAGTGTATGTTGGGAGAAGGCAGGGGAGATTCCTTGAGGTCAAGAGTTCGAGATCAGCCTGGCCAACATGGTGAAACCCCACCTCTACTAAAAATACAAAAATTAGCCAGCTGTGGTGGAGCTCACCCGTAGTCCCAGCTACTTGGAAGGCTGAGGCACGAGAATCGCTTGAGCCTGGGAGGTGGAGGCTGCAGTGTGCCAAGATCACACCACTGCACTCCAGCCTGGGTGACAGAGGGAGAAATGTGTATACACACACACACACACACACACACATATAAATGTGTATACATACACATATCTGTGTTTATATATACATATATATTTATAAATGTATATTTAAATATATTTATACATATTTAATGGCTCTCCTCAGCCTTCCTGAGAACATCCATCTTCAGCTGGACCCTGACCCTTTCCCTC
This sequence comes from Rhinopithecus roxellana, assembly GCF_007565055.1. Lineage (NCBI taxonomy): Eukaryota > Metazoa > Chordata > Mammalia > Primates > Cercopithecidae > Rhinopithecus > Rhinopithecus roxellana. The sequence goes on from NC_044554.1 coordinate 138,369,613, forward strand.
CTCTTGGCTTCACCTATCCACTGCCTTGAGGACTGACTTCCCCTCTGCCATCTAGCTAACGTTCCTACACCTCATTGGCAACTCAGTTAAATCACAAGCCATACCTTTTCTGAGAAGGCTTCCCTCAGTGCTGAAGTGGCCTTTCTCTGTGTTCAATCGCTAGGGATATTTTTCACAGAATTTATCATATACCTACCACAGAATTGTTCATTTACTGCCAGATTTCTCCTAGACCTCTCATCAATTCCTTGAGGACAGGAATTAAATATTCCATCTCTATATTCCTAGGGCTTACCACAATGCTTGGACCAAAGTATATGGTCAAGAAATTAGTGAAATAATTTTTCCTCTTTTCAAAGACATGAAGCATGAATCTAAGCGACATGGGTGTTGGGGAGTGGGGAGCACCAAGGGAGAAGTTCACAAATGTCCCTCATGGCTGTTGTCGGAGGAGTATTGACTTCTGGGTCTGCATCTGTCTCCTACTTAGACATTCCTGCTGGAGCTCAGTCCTCCTGGCAAACTTGGTCTCCAGCACCAGCTGTGTCTGGCTGCAGACTTCTCCTGTGCCATCCTAGGGCTGCTGAAATCTGGGGAGCTCTCTCTAGGATCTTGTGCTGTCCCTAGGATATAAGGCTTCTGCTCTCTAGGATAGTGTGGGGTGGCCTCTCTCTAGAAGCATTGCACTGCTCCTGTCCACTTGCTCATCTTCAGATTTCAAAGCAAAGAGTCTACCCTTCCCACCAGAAAACTTAGGCAAGTGTGCATATGTGTGTGTGTGTGTGTGTGCGCGCGCGTGCTTACATGTACACACACAGTGCCTGGCAGCCTCTCCTTCATTTGTTACTCTCCTGTTTCGCGTACAGTTCTCATCTCTCCAACTTGAAGGGTCTTTAATCTGTGCTGAAGATGAGGAGGTAGAATGAAAGTGGTTCTGCCTGTTTTTATCCCATCACCACATTTCAGTCTTATACCTGGATGGCACCTTTTAAAAACAGAAGTCATGTTATCGGCATGGTCTTAATCTGTTCAGGCTACTATAACAAAAATACTGTAGAATGAGAGTTTAAGCGGAAACATTTATTTCTCACCATTCTGGAGGCTAGGGAGTCTCCGCTGAAGGTTTTGATGGGCTCAGTGTTTGGTGGAGGATCCACTTCCTGGTAGACTTTTTGCTGCATCCTCACATGGTGGAAAAGGAGCTAGAAAGCTTTCTGATTATAAGGGCGCTAATTTCACTCATGAGGGCCTCCGGCCTGATGACCTAAGTACCTCCCAAAGGTCCCACCTCCTAATACCATCACACTGGAGGTTAGGATTTCAACATAAATCTTGGAGGGACTCAAACATTCAGTGTGTTGTAGCATCTTTAGTATTTGGTCACAGTCTACCAAGTCTTGCCTGGGAAAATAATAGTCTCCTATCTTAAAGCACAGGGAAAAAAATACGTATGTTATTTCATAATTGAAGAAAAAATTAAAACACATATTTCTGAGCTGAATCTTGCAGTTTTTTATTCCACTGGAGTGTCATGTTTTCCACTAGTAGATGCAACAATAGGTATTTATTAATCACCAGGCTCGGAACTGAGCTTAATACTGTAGAGGAAGCAAAAGAAACATAAAAGTACTTAAAATGTCAATGAATTGGCAAATTGATAACAATTTCTTTCCTTTGCTTGATTTGTAAACTAGTTAAAAAATAATTTAAAAGTTGTTTAATAATAGATTTGAACCAAAAATTATTTAAAGCTCATGAGAAGTACTATTAGATCAAGAAAATTGTAATTTGGTGTATATATCCATTCCTTCCAGATTTGGCGTGTAGAAAACAATGGTAGGATCCAAGTTGACCAAAACTCGTATGGTGAATTCTATGGTGGTGACTGCTACATCATACTCTACACCTATCCCAGAGGACAAATTATCTACACGTGGTGAGTTTATATTGGGCAAAGATCTCGGGTTCCACAGGAGCCAGATTTTGCTCCAAAGTATTAAATTCCATGCATTATGGGGTAGAATAATCCTATAATCACCCCAGTGAGATTTATATAGCATGCATGTAGTATTTTCTTTTTATATGATTTTGACTTTGTTTTGCAGCTGCCATCCACAGGCAGCAGGAGTTACATAAAAATGCTATCTAGTCTAGGAAAAAAGTTTTGATATCCTAAACCAGTGATGTTCTGCTAGTGGATATGTAGTTGAATATCTCATCTTGTATGCAGGTTAACACTGCAACAGCAAGTGTCAGGTACCATGGCTTCTTATTGTTAAAATTCACAGAGGTCCATCCTAATTGGAACTGCAAAGTTGCAATATGGCAAAACCTGTAGGAGATACAATTTGTCATTCCATTGAAACCTCAACTTGATGCAATTCTTATTCTTTGTTTCCATTAAATTTACAATAATGAAAAAAATATGCAGTTGCGGTTTGTTTGTTTGTTTGTTTGTTTTGAGGCAAAATCTCACTCTGTCACACAGGCTGGAGTGCAGTGGCCCAATCTTGGCTCACTGCAAGCTCTGCCTCCCGGGTTCACCCCATTCTCCTGCCTCAGCCTCCCGAGTAGCTGGGACTACAGGTGCCCACCACCACGCCCGGATACATTTTTTGTATTTTTAGTGGAGACGGGGTTTCACCATGTTAGCCAGGATGGTCTCGATCTCCTGACCTTGTGATCCATCCACTTCGGCCTCCCAAAGTGCTGGGATTACAGGCATAAGCCACCGCACCCAGCCCCTGTGTTTTCATCTTACATGGTTTTGCATGATGACTTGAGTTAACTGAAGTCTAAATATACTTTCAGTAAATACCAATGCCCTGCTCAAGGAGGAAATGACCAAATGTCCAACCAAGTAATTTATGCGCATACACCATGCCAGGATACGTCAAGGGATAGGGATTCTGCAATAAATTATATAATGTGAAATTCCTAACTTTTTATTAAGTGAAATCAGGTAAAAATAGAATATTGCTAAGAAGGCTGGAAAAAAGAAAATAATTCTTAAAAAAGATCTTCAAGCAGAGAAATGTGGGTGTAAGGTGCAAAGGCAGGGCAGGATTCTACCTTTGCCTACATAGTTATAACACCCTGTAATAAGTGTATAGAATATACATGCATTCAGTACTCTGCTGATATGGTGACATTTCTTTTTGGTGAACCTCACACACAAAGACAGAGTCACACTCATCCCCATAGTCTGGTCATCTACACTGCCCAGTGCCTTGAGCCCATTCAAGTTCAGGAGATGGGATGACGCCAAAAGAGTGGTCTGGGAACTCGGAGGCATCAATATCACCTGGGAACTTCTTAGATTTGTAGACTCTCAGGCCCCACCTTTGACCCACTAAGGCAGAACCTGCATTTTAGCAAGGAGCTCAAGTAATTAACATGCACTTCAATGATTGACAGACACTGCCTCAGGCAGTGGTTTAGAACACTGACTGCATATTGGAGTAACCTGAACAATTTCTCATAAATCAAATGCTCTCACCCACACCAAATAAATCAAAATCTCAGCTGAGGGGACTCCTAAGATTCTAATCTACACCACCACATCGGTGTGAACCACCGCACCCAGGACCATCTCTGATGCCACAGTCACTCCATATGCTGTCCTAGATGAATGCATTTAGCTATTTAGCTCTGCGGTTAACATGTTGTCTTAATAGCAACCATTCTGTGAGCAGCATGTTTCGCTGGCAAAGTGCCAGATGTTTCCTTTTTATTTTTTTTTATTTTTTTTATTTTTTATTTTTTTTTATATTTCTTTCCAAAAAGAATGGAGCAGGGGAGATTAGACAGGTGAAGTAATTTAACTCAAAGTCACAGCTGTTGTAAGGCAATATTTTAAATCTTAATCGATTGGTCTCTTTAAGGCTTGAGTATATCTATATCAGGTAGTTATGTCCTTATTTTCCAATTTCGTTTTCTAAAAGTTTAATTCAGAAAAGTGTTTGTGCAACAAAATCATGGCATTTATTGGGATAAATTAATTATTCCTAGTTAACTTTTTTTTTGCATTTTACTTCATGGTCTTCCTGTTAATTCTCTTTTGAATATGAACAACATAATTGTGAATTTAGATTAAACGAAAAAAGACTAAGCAAGTAATGCAAAAGAATATTTTGAGGAATTAACAATTTGCAACCCATATAAATGCCTGTGTGGACATACTAAAATAGAATAAATCAGGTTACAAATTTTAAATGCTAAATTTAAGTTTTAAATCGTAGCTATTTCTTGTATCATTTGAAAGCACTTTATGTGCTAAGCATTGTACTAATTTCTGGAGATACAGCGGTGGAAAGAAAAATACAATCTGTGCCTTCAGGAGCTTATATGTAATGAGAAACAGATGATTAACAGGTATTTTTAGTGCAATATAGAGGATTTTATGTAAGATCAAGCTGAGTGATCTTTGGATAATTGTATACAGACGTACCCTCTAGAACTCATGTTGAAACTTAATCTTCAGTGTGGAAATATTGGGAGATGGGGCCTTCAAGAGGTGATAGCTCTCATGAAAGGATGAGTCCATTAGTGGATGAATGGGTTATCATGAGAATGGGACCAGTGGCTTTATAAGAAGAGAAAGAAGCCTGAGCTGGCATTCTCAAACCCTCACTGTGTGATGACCTGCACTGCCTCAGGAGTCTGTAGAGTCTTTGCCAGCAAGAAAACCCTCACCAGATGTGGTCTCTTGACTTTGGACTTCTCACTCTCTATAACTGTAAAAATAAGTTCCTTTTCCTTATAAATTACCCTGTTTCAGGTATTCTGTTATAAGCAACAGAAAATGAACTAAGACAGGCTCCTAGAAAAAGTGGCATTGAAGTGGAAGCTAGACAGGCAGGCAAATAGGGAAGTTGTTCCAAGCAATGCAGGAAAATAGTGTGCTCTAATCTACTCGTCATAGAGTATGGGTGGAGAACATTTAGGGTGCAAAAGATAAAACGAGGGAAATTAGAAGGAGCCAAATTGTAAATGGCCTCATAAACCATGCTGAAGAGGACAAACTTTATTTTTAAGACATTGGGAATCACTGAAAGAGTTTGTATGGGGTGTTACATGATTGATTTTCATTTTATTTCATTTTATTTTATTTTAGACAGTCTCATTCTGTCACCCAGGCTGGAGTGCAGTGGCTCCAGTCTTGGCTCACTGCAACCTCCGCCTCCCAGGTTCAAGCTATTCTCCTGCCTCAGCCTCCTGAGTAACTGGGATTAGAGGTGCACACCACCATGCCCGGCTAATTTTTTGTATTTTTAGAAGAGATAGCATTTCACCATGTTGGCCAGGCTGGTCTTGAACTCCTGACCTCAAGTGGTCCACCTGCCTCGGCCTCCCAAAGTGCTGGGATTACAGGTGTGAGCCACCGCGCCTGGCCTGATTTTCATTTTAGATAAATTATTCTGATTGCAGAATCCATCTGCAGAATGGATTGGTAGAGGAAGGCTAGCAGCAGGAAGACAACTGGGAATGTGTTGCAATAATCCAGCTGAATAATGTGGCCTGAATTTAGTGTAGTGACAACAGGGAAGGAAAGAATGAGACAAATTTGCAAGGTGTTAAAGTATTGGCACCAGAAAAACTGTTAATGGGGAATGGAGAAGACAAAGACAAGAATGACCCCTGGGTTTCTGGTCTGAGCATAAATGGGTAGCGTTTTATTTCCTGAGATTAAAAATCTTACGAGGAAGACAAGTTTGGCCCACACTGTACAAAAATGCAAAAGGAAAAAGAAGAGAAAGAGAAGGCACCACATTGGTAATAGTTACTATCTTTGGAATGGGGCTGGAAGGATGGTCATTTAGTTTTCTTCTTTCCAATTTGAAATGTTCAACATTTCCATCATAAGAATGTATATATTTGGGGGATATCAAGAATGTAAATTAGATACTTCAGAGTCCTTTTGTGAGTCTTCACCATTTGAAATCATGAATGTGAAGTGTGTAAGTCTGTTAGTGTTGTATGGTTTGTGGAACTTCAAAAGCTTCCATAAAGATAGTGAAGAGGATTTCAAAAAATAAGCAGTTCCATCGAAGACTGGCTTTCAAATTAAACAGCTTTCCAGTTTATGTGATAATTTCAATGCAGGGATATAAATAGGTTTAAGTCCAAGAGGCAGAGTTAAAGGTGAGAAACTAGAATTAAATCAGTTACGAAACCACTTGTATTCTGAAATGACAGGACAGAAATAATTTCAGCAATGATCTTTTCTCTGAAATATCAGGTAATTAAAATTGAACAGATGACAATGATGAATCTCTTGAAGTAGTAAATCCCATTTTTACACAGCACTCATCTTTAATGAGCAACAACCACCACAGGTTTATAAAGAAAAAATACGTCAAAGTAGATTGCTTTTTTTGTTCAGCATAAGATTTTAAAATTAGAAACAAAGAGTGACTGTGTTATTTCTTGATTGTAGTGGAATACTTGAATCTGTGTGGATGGCAGTATGGTACTTGGGATCTGGAAGAGAGGTTTAAGATGAGTAGAGAAGTATTTGTTCAGAGTGTCATGAGGCAGAAACTTAGTGATGTTTTTCAGGTTTGCTAGTTGAAATATTCCAAAAAAAAAAAAAAAAGGAGCAAAATGAAGACAAAAGTTGGGTAATATTGTCTGTTCAGTGGTTGGATTTCTTCCCTTCAGAATAAAAGCAAAATGGAAAGCAGCCATTTTTAACAAAAGCTGGAAGCGAGAATTCAGGAAACCACAGATGTGACAAAGAAACAACGCATGATACAGACCCTGTGGTAGCCCGTCCTCATGCAGCTCTGTGTAACTCCTCACCTTGTGCTTCTAGTACACACACAGGTGTTGGCTAGCATTATAGGCTCTTGGGAAATGTAGGCTATTGACATTAAAACACTTTGTGTTTAGTAGTTCCTTTATTAGGGAAAGCATTTTTTATTTTCTTATCAACATTTGTATGTATGGTTTTTTTTTGCACCTCTCTGTAGAAAATTTTTACATCAACCATTTGCCTATGCTGGTCCAATGGAAGATTATGCGATAAGATATGCACCCTCTTCCCAGTGTGTTGGGGGGTGTGTGTGTATGCACGTGTGTGTTGCCCAACGTGGCAGGTTCTGTTAATCTGTTCCAAGTATGGAACAGTTTACTGTCAAAGTTTTAGAAGAAAAGATATATTAGCGTTGCTGCAAAAGTAATTGCGGGTAGGCTGGGCGCGGTGGCTCATGCCTGTAATCCCAGAACCTTGGGAGGCCGAGGCAGGCACATCACCTGAGGTCAGGAGTTTGAGACCAGCCTGACAAACATGGAGCCTGACAAACATGGAGGAAACCCTGTCTCTACTAAAAATACAAAATTAGCCGGGCATAGTGGTATATGCCTGTAATCCCAGCTACTCGGGAGGCTGAGGCGGGAGAATCACTTGAACCCAGGAGGCGGAGGTTGTAGCGAGCCGAGATCGCACCATTGCACTCCAGCCTGGGCAACAAGAGCGAAACTCCGTCTCCAAAAAGAAAAAAAGGTAATTGTGGTTTTGCCATTACTTTTAATAGCAAACACAGCAATTACTTTTGCACCAATCTAATAGTTAACTTTCAAAGTCTAAATCCAAGTTTAGCATTCCTACTGCTAAGCTAACCACTAGTCATATAGAAATGTGAAAGCTGGCTAAAAATAAATAATGCTCAATGAATGCTTTTACCACATTTGGAGCTTTGTTTTGTTTTCTTTTATTGTCTTCTCTACAAGCTCATCGAACAGCAGATCTCCCACAAGTTGCTTTACAGGTTAAGGTGACACAGAGTTAACAGCCACAAGCTACCCTAGAAAGAGAGGCTACAAATGAACTGGCCATATTGATGGACTCACCCGTATCTGAGTGCTGGAAGCTTAGTATCTTGTACAGCCTTATTACTAATTCCTTATGGTGGGCAGGTCATGGTGCCTCACCCCTTTAATCCTAGCATTTTGGGAGGCGGAGGCGGGTGGATCACCTGAGGTCAGGAGTTTGAGACCAGCCTGACCAACGTGGTGAAACCCTGTCTCTATTAAAAATACAAAAAAGCACCTGTAATCCCAGCTACTCAGGAGGCTAAGGCAGGAGAATCGCTTGAACCCGGGAGGCAGAGGTTGCAGTGAGTCGAGTTCATGCCACTGTACTCCACCCTGGGTGATGGAGTGAGACTCTGTCTCAAATAATAATAATAATAATAATAATAATAAATAATTCCTTATGGAATTGCTAAGATGACAAAATGGGGCCTCTCCTTTGTCAACTTCTCATTATTACTTTCTTGATTTTTCTGGGTTACAGACATTTGGTTCATGCTCACCAAATATTCATAGAAAGACAAAATGCTGGCTGGGCGTGGTGGCTCACGCCTGTAATTCCAGCACTTTGGGAGGCTGAGGCGGGCAGATCATGAGGTCAAGAGTTCAAGACCAGCCTGGCCAACACAGTGAAACCCCATCTCTACTAAGAATACAAAAATTTAGCCGGGTGTGGTGGCGGGTGCCTGTAATCCCAGCTACCCCGGAGGCTAAGGCAGGAGAATTGCTTGAACCCGGGAGGCAGAGGTTGCAGTGGGCCAAGACTGCACCATTGCACTCCAGCCCGGGTGACAGTGTGAGATTCCGTCTCAAAAAAAAAAAAAAAAAGAAAGAAAGACAAAATGCCCCTAACATTCAATATAATAAGTTTGGCTCGTATTTTCACTTCAGATGGATTATTTTTCACTGTAGAGGTGTTTTCTAAAACATAGGCAGCTCCAACTTAAAATCAGGTGAACCTGATTACTTAGCTAAGTTATGTAAGGAACAAAAGCTCAGTTTCTTTAAAATGGAGATAAAAATGCCTATCATATACAGTTCTAGATGACACAGGGCAATTCAGTGTTAGATACCTTGACAAAAACAATAGCTTAACAGCTCATATCATGTTAAAACAGTTCGCTTCTTCTTGATCTTTCATAATAACTTGTCTCTGCTTGCAATGCCTACATGCGATGATCTTAAAATTTAAAGGCAAGCTAATTTATTTCACTTTCATTCCTCTAGGCAAGGAGCCAATGCCACACGAGATGAACTGACAACATCTGCATTCCTGACTGTTCAGTTGGATCGGTCCCTCGGAGGACAGGCTGTGCAGGTTGGGATATTTTTACCCCCAAAACTCACACAAGTTAAAGTCTTGCTAGCTCAATGGATAGCTATAGCTCCCTCCCAAGTTGGGATAGAAATTTGACATTTTCTTGATATGAACTATGTTTTCATTTTGAAATTCATATATTCCTACTCTCATTTCAAATTAGTTCTCTCAGATTCTGGAAAGGAGATAACAAACACAAGCAACAAAAAACTATCAACAGATTTAAGATCCCAAAAGAATCTTCCCATTAGAATCACACCCTATGTCAGTGATAGTCGCTTGACATTAAAACGGTTTTACCTGTATTATTGTTTCCAGTTGTTGTTCAACGGATACGGTAGGCAGAATAATGCCCCAAGGTGTTCATGTCCTAATCCTCAGAACCTGCAAGTGTGATATGTTACAAAGCTAAGGAGAGTTAAGGTCGGAGATGGAGTTACGGTTGCTCATCAGCAGATCTTAAGCTAGGGAGATTATCTGGGATTACTGGGTGGACCTAGTGTAATCACCAGGGTCCTTATAAGTAAAACAGAAAGCCAGATAGAGTCAGAGGGACGCAGCATGGGAAAGACTAACCAGCGATCGCTAGCTTTGAGGATAGAGGGAACAATTACATATTATATAGTTTGCACATTGCTAGAAGGAGAATATTGAACATTCCCAACACAAAGAAATGATGAATATTTGAGATGATGTTATGCTAGTTACCCTAATATGATCACTATACATTGTATGTACCCCATGAATATCTATAATTATCAATCAATTAAAAAATAAAATTAAAATAAGAAGATGGAAGAGAGTCCATAGCAAAGGAATATGGGCAACCTCTAGAAACCAGAAAAAGCAAGGAATAGATTCATTCCTAGAGCCTCTAGAAAGGACTATAGCCCTGCAATAGCTTGATTTTAGCCCCATGACTAAATTGTTATTCCACATTTTAGCCCAGTGATCTATCTAAATTAACCCCATAACTCATTTCAGACTTCTGACCTCCAAAACTGTAAGATGATAAATTTGTGTTGTTTTAAACCACTAAATCATAGTAATTTGTTACAGCAACAATGGGAAATAAATACAACAGTACAGAACAAGCACAGATTAGCAATTCTAATTAATAGGTAGAAAAAAGATGCATTTTCTTACACTCTCAAATCATAAACATGCGTAAGTTATGTTTTGCACAAGTAAACAGGAATAAATCTTGATAAAATAGCATAAGTCCTTATATTTCCCTTTCAGGTACCAGAATCTTTACTGAAACAAAGTCCATCACCCAAAAGTGAGGGAGGAAGTGGTGGAGAGGGAGAAAGGATGAACAGAAATGGGAGGGACAAAGATAAAAGATAGGGAGAAAGGGGAAAGAAAAGGGGAAGGAGGGGAGGAGAGGGAAGAGAAGAAAGGGAAATCATGGAGGAAGAAATGAGACAAGAAGGAGGAGAGAAGAGGAAGAGCAAGGGAGAGGATAGTGTGAGAGGGAGGAAAGATATATTTTTTTATTTGGGTATTTCTGAAATAAAAATTTACTTGTTGAGAATGAGTAAATCCACATGCAAAATGAAAATTTCATGTAATTAAAAATGAGTCAACTTTTTAGTATATCCAACTAACTTATCTATCTATCTTATCTATCTCTATCTGGAGACAGAGAGAGAGATTAAAATAGAGAAAAATGGGCAGGAAAAGATAATATACTGCTTTATTTATTATAAAACTTTAAATGTTACACAATGTCAGACAATATCAATGTCTAGTTCTAGATCTCACTGTGTCTAAGAGACTGCTGTTTCTAGCCTGGTTCAACCTTCTGTCCTCTCCTAAGTTCAGCTGCTCCTCCTTTTATATTTATGGTGGAGTATCTGCTACTTGTTTCAGGACCCTTATTAGTTACCATGAAAAAGTTTGGGTCATTGTTTTTTAAATTCCCTTACTGTGTAACTGACATACAGACTTCAAGGAGACCCTGTTTTCCTCTAGTGTGCCCCAGTGTGTCTGTCTGCTTTCTTGTTCATTCTGGGAGAGGGCACTTGCTTGTTCCTTTTCCCTACAACCGGCTGGAGCTTTCTCTTTCCCTCTCTCTCATTCCCTGTGTCTTCCTAGCTGGAACTGCGCACACTGCTGCCTGTTTTATGCCTGCCTGTTGTCTTTGGCCAGTTTTTGAGAAGCCATCTGCTCCCATCTGGTGGGAAAAGCATCTTACAGATTAGAGTTCAAACGGAAAGCAGGTGCTCACTTGGCCAGTGCAGTGATGTTTCTGATACAGCAGCATTAAACACTCCCTTTGCATGGTTGTGCCTGTTTAACTTCCTCATTCCTGGTGTCAAGGGAGCTAAGATTCTATATGGTACAAAAGGGTTTTTCTGTCTTGTTTTCAAATCTTTGTAAGTGTGTAATTGCTTATATTAATATAAGAATTAAATAGAGAGGCAAGTTAGACACTTTAGAACATAAAGTGTAAGATGTGGAGGCTGAAGTTAGTCTTCCAGCTGGTTTCCTTCCCATCTTGATACAAGTTAGTAGACACATAAAACAAGTTAAATCTAAATTTAAAGGTGCATATTAACTTTTTAAAAATAACTTGCTAATTTTTAATTAACAAATTAATGAGATGACTGAATTATTTAAATGCACTCAATTCTATGAAATTTAGTTGATCTTTAAGTTATTACTTACCAAACTATTACAAAAAACTTTGAAGATATGCATTTTCTTACATATTTCATATTTCATAGTACTATATTTGATACACTCGATTATGAATTTCCATGAATTGTTAGCCAGTTGAATCCTAAATTGACAACAAAATGGTAATTTTTAGTTTAATCACTAGATGGCAGTAGCTTACAATAATGCATGAAAAAACTAAGGTATAGTGGTTTTCAACGCTCCTTTGTAGAACATATTAACCATTAAAATTACTTTTAATCAATCTTTTTTCTTTCTTATTCTCCTTTGACAGTAAGAGATGGGCCTTAATCAGTGTTTCACTTTCTCTTATGTTGGCAATTAAAGTTTTCTCCATGTTCTATGAAATGCTAAGCCAACAGTTTTAGGTATTTGTGAGACCATAACTGACAAAACATTTCCATAATTTGCTGCTCACTTATTTGAATTCCTACTAATTGAAATATATTTATGAAGTCAATTATTTTCAGTGCCTTTAGGCCTCCCTCTAATGGTACATGCATCAGCATTCCCATTCACCTGGCTTCTAGAAAAAGACAAACCAGGGGAAGTGAGACAGTTCAATTTTCGCATAGGGCAGAACAAATGAAAACAACGGGAGACTGACATGAAATTTGAACTCTTTATGTAAATGCATCAATAGTTTGTGCAAGAAATAGGAAATTCTAATCCAATATTTGGGGCTAATAAATAAAATCAAGCAAATAATTTCCCTTTTTTTTCAATTTCCTCATCCTGAAAAGTCTTTTTTTTTTAAAAAAAAGACTTATTTTTTAAAAAGTCTTATTTTTTAAAGTTTCTTATATTGAGCATATCTACTATTACATTTCTATAGGTAAGTTAAAAAGTAGAAAACATATTCTGTTTATTTTTGCCCGTTTTTAATGCTTGTATAGAAATCTGTGTGTGTGTGTGTAATTTTTTTTATTTTACAAATACAGAGATATAGAAATAATGAGTATGATTTGGGATCATCTTATGTTGTAAAGCATTTGAATGCACATCTCTTAACCTTCTGAACCAGATCCAAAAACATGAGATTCTAGTACCTCTGTAAGTATCTGTAAGTGTTACTGGCGCCCTTGAAAGAAGAGCGATTTTCACTTCAAGATTTTCACATAAGGTCGCAGACACCAGCACTTTGGTGTTACCTTGTCTCTTTTGGAGATGTAACAAACAAACTTACATCTTCATACTTTTCAAAAACAGAAAGTATTGGAGCATGGTGATGTTTCCTCTGACAAGAAACTACTCAGGGACACCGTGCCTGCAAAAACAAAAGATTCTTAAGTCAACAAGGAAAACTGATTTTCATTAACCTGTATTTTCTGTTAATCATCATTTCTCCTGCTCTTGACTTTTTATTTTTTGTTTTATTTTCAAAAAGAAAACATAAGAACACATTTGGAACTAAAACTTTCTTTCACAGTACTCTTAATTATATTTCTTTTATTCCCCTTCTCCCCCATCAGATCCGAGTCTCCCAAGGCAAAGAGCCTATTCACCTGCTGAGTTTGTTCAAAGACAAACCGCTCATTATTTACAAGAATGGAACATCAAAGAAAGGAGGTCAGGCACCTGCTCCCCCTACACGCCTCTTTCAAGTCCGGAGAAACCTGGCATCTATCACCAGAATTGTGGAGGTAATGTCATGCATTTCATAAAACGTGTCCTAGTTGTGGACTTCCCAATGGACCTGAGCCATCAGCAAATATTAGACTTTAAAAACTTGGCAAATAAACTCCCTTCATTTCTATAATTAATCCACTATTCAAAATTTTAAAAACACTAATAGCAGGAGAGTTGAGTAAAAAGTAAAACTCCAGATGCCAGGCCTCTCACATTTTTCAACTGCATTGAACCCAAACAAATAAATTTTTAAGAATACTATCACAAATTAGCTGTCAAAAGCATGAGGCTGCTTAAGCTCCATCTTGAAAGGCCTGAGGTGGATGGATCACGGGTGATGGTCAGGTGATTGACCACACTGGAGACATTTGAGAGGGAAGGCCCTCGTTTGCACAAGTGTAACAAATATGGGAGGCATGTCCCACCACACTGGACCAGAACCGTAACTGAACTGGCCCCATGAGCTGTTTCTGACAGCAGCTGGGAGAGAAATCAGACCCCATGCCATGGTGCCATAAGATAAGGAGACCTCCAGGTATAGACAAGGCCAGTCTACCCAGGTTTTTAAATAGCTAAGTGCTTTGACCTTAGGACAATCCTGTCACCCCAGTCACCATTGAAATCCAAGTCTTTCACATCACCCTTACACTGCCCGGCATACTCTGCATATCAAGCCTGGAGCTGTCCCTCAAACTCCCCCTCCATACAAGTCAATCAGCAGACGCTTTAAACCCAGGTTGGTCATCTCATCCCTCCACCTGCGACCTCTTCTCTAAGCCTCCCTCTCCCTGCACCTGATTTCTCTACGACTGTCCTCTGAGGACAGATTCCCCTGCAGCCCTCTCAAGTGGAACTTGTGTTTTCCCAAGGCCCACTCACCACGGCCTCAAGGATGGGGCTAGACAAGTTCCCCCGCTGCTCACCCTTACCTCTTTGGTTTTATCTTGCCTCTCTCCTTTGTATCAGACTTTCTCTCCTCCAGACCTCTTGTGCTTTCATAGACTGAACTGCCAGTCCTTCTCCTCTTCTTTGATGACTTCAGCCATTATTTCACTATTTCCATCTCTTCGGCTTCTCTCTTCCAGCAGTCTTTCCCTTGACCACATTTCATCTCATACTCACATGGTCCTATACTAAATTTTGCCATTTGCAATAACTATAGCTCCTCAGAAATCTGTTCCAGTCATCTAATCTCTGACAACTCTCTCCTGTCCTTTGGCTCCTTTACTCCAGAATGCACATTCTGGCAATTCTCCAGGCCTGTAGCTAAATCCAGGAACCTGCTGCCTCCTTCACACCCCACCCTTCATGTCCTCCTTTCTCCCCAGATCCCCCAGAACTTTAATTTAGAGTTCACAGAGAAGATAAATCAGGCATAAATCATCTTATCTACTCCCCTGCAACTTTATCAATTTGTCTGCATCTGTGTATATATTCTCTTTCCTTCCTCTTTTATGAAATAAATATCAAATTTTTATTTATATTTTTAAGTTAATAAATACTTTATATTAGGAATTTCCATATGTGAAGTGTCTTATAAGTGATTATATACTATACATATTACATATATACTATTACCCATAAATTAGCAATGAATAATGTATTTGCATACAGTTATGTATCAATAAATAATTTATTAAATGTTTATTACATAGACTATCCCTCCTATCTAAGGCCCAATTCCTCCTCCGCCCACCTGGCCACCAACTTCTGTCCAGATCCTTCCGTTTCTTGCTTTCCTAAGAAATCTCCTGGATTTCTGTCTTTCCCGTGCATTTATTCCACTTCTAGTTCATCATGATTACAGGCAGTAATCTCCTTTCATTCTGTATCATCAATTTATTTTTCTATGTGGAATCATTCACTTTGAGCTACAAAGATGGCTGTAACGAAAACCTCCTGTCATTTCTTTAAAAACTGTGTCTTGACCTTGACCATTACCTTCTCTAGCTACTGCATCATTTCTCTGTCCTTCTTAAGAGCACATATCATTGAAAGGTTTGTCTTGAGTGTTTTCACTCACTCATCATCTCTACTTTTTAAAGCCAGTTCTCTCTAAAACCACCTCAATCAGGTGTCCATCCCACTAGTCCACTGAATTGGTTTTTATCTAGTTTGCCAGTGACTTGCCGCATGCCACAATCAAAGGTCACTTTTCTGATCTCGTTTTTCTCAGCTTCCCACTAGCATTTGCCAGTCAGCCTTTCCAGTTTTATTGAGCACTTCTTTTTTTCACTAGGTGAATGTATCCCCACACTTACCATGGTTTCTTCCTAACCTATCGGCCACTCCTCTCGGGCCAGTTTGCTGTGTTTTCCTCTTCTGTTTGACCTCTAAGTTCTTCAGCACTCCAAGCCTCGGCCTTGGCCCCTTCACCATGGTCTCATTTAGTCATATGGTTTAAATGCCAGCATATGTATTGATCTCATCCAGAACCTTCTGTGCACGGATTCTTCTATGTTTAATTATGACTATTATTTTTTGACATTTAAAAACTATCAAAATGACATTTAGGCATTCATTATCTATGGGCATTCTCAGTTGATTTCAGATGGGAAAGTCAACCAAAATGCACCATTCCTACATTCTGATCTCTTCCCCAGTGGACATTCCTTTGTGAGACCTCATCAGCTGCTTGCAGTGCATCTCTTTATTTCCTTGCAGCCTCTCAAACCAGCTTTCACATTCCCAGACTCTCTGAAATGCACCAGTCAAGATCATTTCACGAGTCTTCCTGTCTTTATCTCCTGGCAGGCTAAGTCTTTATAAGGTTCTGTTTTAGATCTCATTTCCTGATCTCACACCAGTCTGGGCATAGGTCCTTTGTCGCCTTCTATCCATCCTGGCTCTTTCCTCTGTACCCATAATGAGATGTATATATTAGAAATTGGAAGCCAGACTTGGTTCCTGTAATTCTCCATCATCACATCTGATAGATTCCTTTGAGCTTGGTCTGTGAGGCCTCATTCCTGCTGGGAGAGGATTTTAACCATTTTCCTGAATGTTCCCAATTCCTGGACATGCCTTTAAAACTTCTAACAGCCGTTCCTTCCTCCTCTAGTGTTCTCTCCTTGGACAGGCTCCTGAGAAACCTGGTGAAATTCAACTCTCCACATCGTGGATGCCTTCACCCCGGCAGTGCAGTGTGGATGGCCAAGCAGCACCATTTGGCACAGCAAATCACGCCTGCCTTCTTGAAGCATTTTCCTCACTTGGCCTCAAGATCACTACACTCTTGTTTTCCTCCTCCGTCTCAGCTACTCCCCCTCAGTCTTGCTTATTGGTTCTTATTCCTCCTTCTGGAATCACATATCACACTTGTTCGACAATTATGCAGAAAGTCATGCCAGTGACATAGTAGCACAGTCATACGGTCAGACAAGTTCTCACAGAGAAGGACACAGTGTCACAAATTCACAAGTGACACAGACCAAAGTGCTCCTACTCTAGGGTTTAAAACACCATAGTGGTGTCCCAGAGCTGCCCTGAATTAATTTCCTGGGATAGGGCAGAAGGCTATGTATGGTTTGCCACAGTCACAGCTTCTAGGACATGTTTATTGAGGGAGCAGCAATGAATTTCAATCACTGTTTTTATTTTTCTTCATATTCCAGGTTGATGTTGATGCACATTCACTGAATTCTAACGATGTTTTTGTCCTTAAACTGCCACAAAATAGTGGCTACATCTGGATAGGAAAAGGTGCTAGCCAGGAGGAGGAGAAAGGAGCAGAGTATGTAGCAAGTGTCCTCAAGTGCAAAACCTTACGGATCCAAGAAGGCAGGGAGCCAGGTGTGTGCTGTGGGGCCAAGGGCACTAACTAGATTTTATATTGATATGATTGCCAATCATCTTTTTTTCACCAAAAAGTCACTTTCTAATGGCTTATAAGGGTTAACAATCTCTCCATTAGTTGCAAAGGTGGGTGGGTGATGGTACCTGATTTCTTTAAGTAACTTCTCAACATTGAAACCAAAGTGAGATGATATTTGTTGATATAAAGCAACAGCAAGCATGTGTTCCTGAAAATGCACTGGATAACTGAGTGTGTTTTCCACAGAGGAGTTTTGGAGTTCCCTTGGAGGGAAAAAAGACTACCAGACCTCACCACTACTGGAGACCCAGGCTGAAGACCATCCTCCTCGGCTTTATGGCTGCTCTAACAAAACTGGAAGATTCATTGTAAGTGTCTTTAAAAACAGTGGGATAGGGCCGGGTGCAGTGGCACGTGCCTGTAATCCCAGCACTTTGGGAGACCGAGGCAGGCGGATCCCCTGAGGTCAGGAGTTTGAGACCAACCTGACTAACATGGAGAAACCCTGTTTCTACTAAAAATACAAAAATTGGCTGGGTGTGGTGGTGCATGCTTGTAACTCAAGCTACTTGGGAGGCTTGAGGCAGGAGAATCACTTGAACCCAGGAGGCGGAGGTTGCAGTGAGCCAAGATTGTGCCACTCCACTCCACTCCAGCCTGGGCAACAAGAACGGAACTCCATCCTAAAACAAAAAGGGGGGGGGGGCGTGGTGGGGGCGGGCGCAGTGGCTCACGCCTGTAATCCCAACACTTTGGGAAGCCGAGATGGGTGGATCATGAGTTCAAGGAGTTTGAGACCAGCCTGGCCAATATGGTGAAATCCCATCTCTACTACAAATACAAAAATTAGCCAGGCATGGTAGTGCGTGCCTATAGTCCCAGCTACTTGGGAGGCTGAAACAGGAGAATCTCTTGAACCCGGGAGGCAGAGGTTGCAGTGAGCCAAGATCATGCCACTGGCGTCACTGTGTTCCAGCCTGGACAACAGAGTGAGACTCCATCTCAAACAAACAAACAAACAAACAAACAAGAGTGGGATAGAACCTAACAACGCCGGGAGGGGCAGTCCCATGTGGCTCTGACACTTTCAGACATGCTACTGTTCTGAATCTCAGTTTCCGCCTGCCTGCAAACCATGGTAACAACCTTTGCTCTACACAGGGTTTTTTTTTAACTTTTATTTTAAGTTCTGGGGTACATGTGTAGGTTCGTTACATAGGTAAACTTGTATCATGGGGATTTGTTGTACAGACTATTTCATCACCCAGTTATTAAGCCTAGTACCCATTAGTTATTTTTCCTGATCGTCTCACTCCTCCCACACTCCACCCTTTGATAGGCCCCAGTGTGTGTTGTTCCCTTCTATGTGCCCATGTGTTCTCATCATTTAGCTCCCACTTATAAGTGAGAACCTGCAGTATTTGGCTTTCTGTTCCTTACCCAGGGTGTTTTTAAGGGTTAATGATGTAATTAATGTGAAAGCATTAATGTTGTGATGTCCTATATAGATTAAGCTGCTCTTAAAAGTACCAGCTACTTTACACCTGTGTGAGCATGCAGTTGCTGTATGAATATATATGTGGCTAGATTTGTTGATTTAATAATTTGGCATTTTCTATGGGCAGCAATCATTATTTCTGATCGAACTATGTAAATTTTACATGTCAATTTCCCAGCGGACTAAATTTTTCACCATATTGACTGAATTAAAAATATTATGGAAATATTATGATCATTGAGCAAAAATCACAGAAAGCTATATATGCAGTTACAAATTAACTGACATCAACAGGAATGTTTTATTTCATAGTCATTTACAAACTTTGACTTCCAGTCAGTTAGAAGTAAAATTAGAAGTATGTGTATGCATGTCTTAGTTCAAGCTCCTATAACAAAAATACCATTGACTGTGTGGTTTAAACCACAAACATTTATTTTTCACAGTTCTGAAGGCGGAGAAGTCCAAGATTAAGGCACCAGCAGATCTGATGTCTGGTGAGGGAACCACTTTCTAGCCTTCTTGTGTCCTCACATGGCCAAGAGAGCAAGCTCTAGCCTCGGTCTTTCCTTATAAGGACGCTAAGCAGTGGCACTGCACCCTAATGGCCTCATCTGAACCTAATTACCTCCTAAGGACCCCACCTCCTACTACCATGCCATTGGGGGTTAGGGGTTTAACATAGGAATTCTCGGGGGAAACAAACATCCAATACAAAAGAATACAAGAGTGATTTTACACTGGACTCTGAAATATCATCCTGAACCACAGCCTGTCACCTAAATTTCAAAAAAAAAGTTATACTTTCTCTGTTTCACGTGCTAAGTTTTTGCTAAATTTTTCATTTAAAGAATGAATTCCTCTTTTATATAAAATTTGATCTACAGATTTTGGTCAACATGTCCTAGTGAATAAATGCAAACTTTATTTTTCAACACAGGAAAGAAAATTTCCCATGTATTTTGCCAGATATTTTGATTACTAGAAATAAAATTATTTGAGATGAAGTGGTTCAAGTCCCCCTTGAAGCTTATAAATAATTTGACCTACAAGTTAAAGATTTAAACAGTGCATTGAGATAAATATTTGGTTGCTGTATACCGCAATTTGCTCACCTACTTTACAGGAAATCCCTGAACTTGCTATATTTTATGCATTTGTCATCAGAAAAATCTGCTGTTTTATTGTTTTGACTGGTAACTTGATATTGCATCCAAGCAACTTATTTTTCAGCATATGCTTCTATAATTTCTTATTATAATTATTTATTAACATTGCTATAAGTTAGATGTTTGTTTCCAAGAAAGATGTACTTTACAAAAATAAGTACCTAGGCTTTGTTCTCAGTGTGTTTAAAAAAAAGAATTGTTAGTCTTTGGCTTTTTGTTATGCACATATATTAGCCTTTAAGAGAAATATAAATTTTCTCTGCACCAACTCATTTTCTTGTTTGATGTTTGGAACCCCTTCTGCTCCCTTTACAGTTTAAGGCAACGGATTGTTGCTAACAAGTATTTAATCTTATAATTACTATTAGAAAGTAGGCTTTACACGTGTAGATTCCTACAAGGCAGCTACAAGGCAGCAGAGCTTGTTAGCTAAAAGCACAGCTTTTGGAACCAATCTGCCCATGTGCTGTCACTTACCTGGTGTTAGTACTTGCTGGCTGTGTGACTTTAGGCTGATTACTGAGCCTATCTGGGCTGTAGTCTCAACTCTAAAATGGTGGTAATCATAGTGCCTACTTCATAGGGTTGTTGAGAATATTAAATTAGCTGTTGCATATAAAAGATTAGAACAGTGCCTGACATCAAGTAACTGCTATTTAAAGTTTTTCTTTTTAAAATCATTATGTGATTGGTATATGTCCTATAAAAATAATATAAACAAATCCTTTGCCCTCTAAATGGTCAAGGTTTTTTTTTTTTTATTTTGTATAACAATCTCAAAATCTCATCAGATCACAACAAACATGAATTGTCATGCTCAGATGTCTGCAGGCTGCCTGGAACTAGGTTCATCTATGCTGGGCGCATGTTTTGGGTTTATACATGTTTTACCAGTGACAAAGCCAAAGACACAAAAAGGCCCTTGCTGAGTCACCTTTGCTAATATGACATGGCCAAGGCCCCAGTCAGCTCCACAGCACTGCAGAGTCACATGCCAGAGGGAGTGAATAAAGAACTGGGAACCATAATCCAAACTCCTGCCTTAAGGATCCAAGGGGGTTTTCACCCAGAATTCTCTAAAAATACCGAACTTTAGATTAATACATGCCCATTGGTATTGGGTGGATGAAGCTAACCCTCCTATTACTCCCATTACCGTTTAATGCTATAACTATAATTTAACACAATTAAAAATAAAAATAAAAAAATTGTACGTGCAATATTATGTTATAATGTCATCTTTTTGATTATTAAAATGACCAGGCCTATTGACTTTCTTTTTTCTTTTTTTTTTTTTTTTTTTTTTTTGAGACAGAGTCTCCCTCTGTTGCTCAGGCTGGAGTGCAATGGCACAGTCTTGACTCACTGCAACCTCCACCTCCCAGGTTCAAGCAAGTCTCCTACCTCAGCCTCCTGAGTGGCTGGAACTACAGGCGCCTGCCACCACACCTGGCTAATTTTTGTATTTTTAGTAGAGACGGGGTTTCACCTGTTAGCTAGGCTGGTCTTGAACTCCTGACCTCATGATCCACCTGCCTTGGCCTCCCAAAGTGCTGGGATTATAGGCATGAGCCATCATGCTCGGCCCTATTGATTTTTTAAAAGTAATCTTGACCTACAAAATGAAAGATAATTTAATACTTGGACTATAAACTCAAATGTTTTTAGGAACTAGATAGGCAACTTAAATCTGTGAAACAATTAGTCATAAGGGACTGGAAGTACAGAGGATTGTGAGCAAATTGACTATATATGTGGGCATTCAAATGTGTCAACCTTAAGGATGAGATTTAGAAAATATGATTCAATATATAGTTTATTGAAATGCCAGGCTTGAGGATAGCTACCCGGGAAACACTGACTCCAAATGAATGAGGCCAGTGTTTTAAAGTGGAGGAGTTAAAGTTTCACTGACACTAGGCAGAAACAGAGAAATTATAGCAGGCTTATGTACTTTTTTATATAAGACCAGTGCATACTGACAGTGATTTGATTGGTTACAGATTGCTATTAATACTTTCCAAGGAAGAATACATTTTTACTTTGTGAGGAGTGGTGATCTGAGGGGGGTCTTAGCTCTGCACCCTTTGGTCTTCCGAATTATTTGCAGAAAAAAAGGCAAAAACTTGAGTGCATGCCTCAAGACTCAGGCCATATAGCCACATTCCTCTCAAAGCTCAGAATAATTTAAGGTTCCACCAGCTTTATATTTGAATTATTTAATTTCACAAATGCAATGTTTGTATTAAATACTGTGCTGGTCAAATAAAATACCACCAGTTTGTGATGTCAAATTAATGATCAAATATTTAAAATTTTATTACCTGAAAAAGAAGAAAAAAATTACTACCAAATTTTATTTTCACTATACTAAAAAAAAAAAAAAATACAGGGCATTTGTATCCTATGTATTAGAAAAATCACTGCTTTACTGTTTGCTCATATAGCTTTTTATACCTTTCAGATTGAAGAGGTTCCAGGAGATTTCACCCAGGATGATTTAGCGGAAGATGATGTCATGTTACTAGATGCTTGGGAACAGGTACAACTACATTTTGTTCATAACAAGAGAATGCATTCTTGGTTGGAAGATGACAGAACTTGCTTTGAGAAATGGTAAATCTAGATATAAATGAGCCTAGAGATTTAGGCTGTGTTAAAAATACACATACATTTGGTAAAAAATGAAACTAATACATATGGCAAGTTGATTTCTTCCTATGAAAATAATTCCAGAGCTACCATCTTTGGCTTTACAGTTATAGGCAAAAAAAAAAAAAAAACATTTATTTTTCATTTATTTGTAAAAGTTACTCATTCTTAATTTGTTTATAATTCATTTAATAAGTGTATTCATGTGTACAGTGTCGTGGGGGTACAATGCTATTGAGGAAACCAACATATTCAAAATTTCTCTTGAAATTTGACAAGAAGTCACGGGTGCCCCTCCCCTGGGGAAGAAACAGGCAGAATAGTTTTGAATCTACACAGTAAAATATGTTACTGTTTCATTTATCTTAATTTTCAAGGAAATTAATGGTGATTTGATATGCCACATCTCATAGGTTTTTAACCTCTATGTAAATTAACAGTGAAAGAGAAAACTAAATATATTATGAACTCAATTATATAGAACAAGTATGAAATGCTTATCTGAATTAGGCCTAGTCTTAGAGGCAAGCACAAAGATTGTTCCTTTTAAGTTTGTTCCCAACTGATAAACCATTCAGTTATATCACACCCTAGCTTCTGATCTACAATGACCATGTTTGACTTGAGGGCCCAGCCTCAGATTCTTGCCAAGTGAATGGAGTACTTATTTCTAGATGAGATTTAAATCTCCAGGTCAATAAAACACTCTTGTGTATTTAAGAATTAAAGAAGAATTACACTTCCTTATTCAGATATATATTTAATTTTTCTCATTTGTAGTCAACTCTTGTTTCTGTAATCATGGATACTTTTTAGAATATTTACCAACCCACATTTCATTTTTTAAAGTCATACTTTTTATTTACATTACCATGCTGTCATGGTTTGTTCTGTGCCCTGCACACGAATATTTCAGCACTTTCAGTACGAACTAGAATACAGTCTAAACATAACTGACCAAAATTGCTCTGCCACAAGTGATTTTAAAGTGATTTCAATATAAGGTAATTCAGGAAATTTTTTCAGCATTAAAATACTCCCACCCACACATTTGACAAGGAGAAGGTTATATACAGATTGTATAATTATATAATTATATCAATTTTTTTTAAAAAATGCTATGTAAATACTAAACATTATAGCATTTTTACCAACATCTTATAGGGAGGGCACGCTACTAGAAGAGGAAAACACTAACCTTATGTCAGAGGTTCCTGGAGGGAGTCTGGGATCACCCACAGATAAGCTCTATGTCTACATGTAGTCCCTTCCAGCCAAGATCCACACCTAGGAAATGGGGATAATGACTGTGTAAGAGCCAAGGGAAAATTTCCCCTTCACTTTCCAAAGGTTCATATAAA
Source organism: Rhinopithecus roxellana (assembly GCF_007565055.1). Classification (NCBI taxonomy): domain Eukaryota; kingdom Metazoa; phylum Chordata; class Mammalia; order Primates; family Cercopithecidae; genus Rhinopithecus; species Rhinopithecus roxellana. Next base: position 138,393,554 of record NC_044554.1, read on the forward strand.
AATCAGTTGATAAAAGGCAGATTAATAGGAGAAAAGGCATATAAATATATTAATGTGCACAGGAGTCATACAGAATGCAAGAATTGAAGAAATGGCTGGATGGTTGATGCTTTTGTATCATTTGGAAGTTACAGAAAGAATGGGGCATTGGAGGATGGCAAAACTGGTTATGGGAGAAGAGGCCTGGCTAGGAAAGGTGGTCTTGTTATGAATCAAACCTCACATAAAGTATAGATGGTAAATGTTTCTTTCAGACCTTTAAGGGTGTGAGACTCTCAGTTAATCTTCCCTAGATCCCAAAAAGGGAGGGCCTCAGAGAAAGCCCGGCTGCACCAATGCAGATTCTCTATAGATGCAGCTCTTCCCCCACAAAAGGCAGCTTTGCAGGACTATTTCTCTTTGCAAGCCCTCTGAACAGCCATCTCAAAATATGTCAGAGAAGTGGATTCGGAGGTGAAATATTTTTGTTTCCTTCGACTGACTGCTGTCACAACCTAGCGGGTGGATGAAAAAAAAAATCCACCCAGACAATCTGTTGTTTTTGTGAAAGATCACTTTACAAACTAGAAAATACCATGTAAACATAAAATATCCCAGTGTGAAATCTGGAGTGAAACTGGCTAAATGTAAGTTTAGGTGTCTCCTGATGAGTGTGAACACTGGGAAAGTGATGGTACCTTTCTGGGCCACTGCCTCCACGTCCCTAACTTCTGCGGATGTTGTGAGGATTCAATGAGCAGTGTGTGTGAAGCACTTTACACAGGGCCTAGCCTGAGTCAACAACCCAGAAACCATACATGTTGTTATTGTTTCATTTTTCAGATATTTATTTGGATTGGCAAAGATGCTAATGAAGTTGAGAAAAAAGAATCTCTGAAGTCTGGTAAGCTCAATTGATGGACAATTATAACAGTAACCAGGCACCATTATGACCGAGTGTCTGACTGCTCTTTGCCACCATGTCTTACAAAACTACATTTCAAAATCAAGAGGTAGCTTAGCATTCCTCCTCAAAACTAAAGAGTAATGGGATTTTTTGAACTGGAGAATTTCCAGATGGGCACAAGAAAAAATATGTTTTGTTATCTAATTTGGAATAGAATTATATCAATTTAACCTGAAAAACTTAAATTCATTTCAACCTTTGTTTTATTATGATAAGAGTAAAACCTCCATGACTGTGATAAGCCAGATTTTGTAAACTTCCTTTTGACTAAAGCTGTTCTTTCTGGCACAATTTTCCTTTTACTGAAAAGTGTAACAATAATTATGCCACCAGAACAATTCTATAAAACTTGGAATTTTTTTGGGCATTGATGAGACTCGCATGTTGCTTTTCATGGCAGATGAGAGAAATCAAAAAGAAATTGTATTTGTCTACCTGGTCAATGGAAATTTAATTTATTACTTTCATTTGAAGAACTGTATTCGAATTTTCATTTTCAATGTGGCCAATATTTATTTGTTCTTCTGGAAATTTAATTTATTACTTTTATTCGAAGAATTTTCAATCTGCAGTTACTTTAGTTTAACCCAAACTAACTGAATTTATATGTCTTTACAACTGTTTTTAGCCAAAATGTACCTTGAGACAGACCCTTCTGGAAGAGACAAGAGGACACCAATTGTCATCATAAAACAGGGCCATGAGCCACCCACATTCACAGGCTGGTTCCTGGGCTGGGATTCCAGCAAGTGGTAAACTGGTGTTTGTAAAAAGCAAACAAACATTACAAGGCAGTTATCTCATTGCTCTTTTGGGAGAGGAACAGGAAAAGCTTTTTGTTTATTTGTCTTTAGAAAATTAAGGCCGGGTGCAGTGACTCACACCTGTAATCCCAGCACTTTCGGAGGCTGAGGCAGTCGAATCATTTGGGGTCAGGATTTCGAGACCAGCCTGGCCAACATGGCGAAACGCCGTGTCTACTAAAAATACAAAAAAAATTAGCTGGGCATGGTGGCGCATACCTGTAATCCCAGCTACTTAGAAGACTGAGACCAGAAAATTGCTTGAACTCAGGAGGCTGAGGTTGCGGTGAGCCGGGATCGTGCCACCACACTGCAGCCTGGGCAACAGAGACTCTGTATCAAAACATAAATGAATAAATAAAAAATAACCTCAACCAAATGCCTATTTTTTAATGCTTAATTTTGGTTTGAAATTCTTCTTAAACTGGAGCTTTCTTACATTAATACATTCAAATAATCTGAAGGAAACTTTCATTATGGGCCAATATTAGCTCTTCTGGAAACTGATTTATATCTTTTTTATGACCTTTCAAAAGTAAAATACTATGCATAATCTAGAGAGATTTGTCAGATAGGAAATTTTATAATGCATTAGCCGTTAGTCAAACTTGTTTTTTAACATGCCAGAGAAAAAGTTGTAATGCCTTGGAAGTTTTTCTCTTTTCTATAGATTGTGTTCAAAAGATTTGTATACTTGCAATAAGGTTTATGTTAAAGTGGCTTTAACAATTTGTTGCTATTTTCCTTCTTTAGTCAATGGGACTTTGATGCCATTAACTCCTACGTGTTATTTTCTAAGAGAAATTTTATCTTTTTTTAAACCTTATTAAAAGCCTTTGAAAGCACAGCTCTTTCATGACAAAATGAATTGCATTGTTATCCACTTAGATAGATAGATATTTGACAGTACATGTTTAATATCATAAAAGATACATACAGAAAAACTTCACTAATGCTGTCTTTAATTATTAAAATACATCTCTTTGAAAGTTTTGTGTTATGACATTTTATTCAAATTTGATGAGTTAATTGCACTATTAATTTTAAGGTCAAATACATCTATGCATAAGTAGATTTGAGTTTAATATTTTTTAATTCATCCTCATTAAGTGGTCAAAATTAAACAGCTGTTTATGGTCAGATCATTTTGAAAATTTTGAAATATGAGATTGCATGTGAAACGCAGGTCCCCAGAAAACAGGAGTTGGTACAGAATCTGGAGCCCCAGTAAAGTAGGAACTGAATTTGGTCATTGGATAGAGGACTGGGTAGTTGAGGAGGGGGGAAGCTGTATTTCCATGGGAAGAAGAAACGAAGCAGGGAAGTGATCTGAGAGTTTTTACCTTTTCTCTGGAAGGGCATATGTGTTTCAAATTGAGGCCTGGTATGGAGAAGTGGGCCCAGTTTTATTATGGCCTAATGGTGAATTCTCCCGTGAGATCCTGGAGCTTGCATAGGAGGTAAGGAAGCAGAGAGAAGCCGTACTTCAAGGCACTGTTCATTCAAAATGTCTATTCAGTATCAGGCACTATTTCAGGCACTTTGGACTCAACATGAATGAAACAGACAAAATCTAAACTTTTGTGGAGTTTATATTCTAGGGAAGAAAAAAAAAAAAAAGCAAAAACAAATCAACACATAGAGATATTATAAAATACATTAGAAGATATGCCCTGTGGAGAAGAAAATATAGGAAAGGAGCTAGGCGATACTAACAGGATGGTCAAGGGAGGCGTGGTTAAGTAGGCGATATCTAAACAGAAAATCGAGGCCAGGCACAGTGGCTCACGCCTCTAATCCCAGCACTTTGGGAGCCTGAGGCAGGTGGATCACTTGAGGTCAGGAGTTCAAGACCAGCCTGGACAACGTGGTGAACCCCGTCTCTACTAAAAATATAAAAATTAGCCAGGTGTAGTGGCATGCTCCTGTAATCCCAGCTACTCAGGAACCTGAAGCAGGAGAATTGCTTGTACCTGGGAGGCAGAGGTTGCAGTGAGCTGAGATCACGCCATTGTACTCTAGCTTGGGCAATAAGAGTGAAACTCTGTGTGGAAAAAAAAAAAAAAAAGAATCAATAGCGAGTGGGGAGTGAACCTCAGGGTTACAACCAGGCCGAAGGAGTACCAACAGCAAAGGCCTTAAAAGGAAAGCATGCCTAGTAGAATGGACTGAAGTCTAAAGAAACAGGGAGATTCCACAGGGTTCTCTTCTACTGTCACCACTGGACCAGAAAAAAAATCATTGCAGCCTGAGCTGTGAGAATACTGCTTTTCCACATCCCAAACCCAGGGAATCAGAGACAATGATGGTAACAAGACAGCAGCATCAGGCTGGGCGGTGGCTCACACCTGTAATCCCAGCAGTTTGGGAGGCCGAGGTGGGTGGATCACGAGGTCAGGAGATCGAGACCATCCTGGCTAACACAGGAGATCGAGACCATCCTGGCTAGAGACAGGTGAAACCCTGTCTCTACTAAAAATACAAAAAATTAGCCGGGTGTGGTAGTGGGTGCCTGTAGTCCTAGCTACTCAGGAGGCTGAGGCAAGAGAATGGCATGAACCCAGGAGGCAGAGCTTGCAGTGAGCCGAGATCACGCCACTGCACTCCAGCCTGGGCAACAGAGCGAAACTCTGTCTCAAAAAAATAAAAAATAAAAAGACAGCAGCATCAGTAGCACAAGCACTGTGGGGAGGAAGTACCTATGCCCATTGCCCAGCCTGACAAGTAGAGGTGAACACAAATTGTCAGCAACTACAGCTGCTATTGCAAGAATACTTATGAGCCCTATGGAGTTGGCATTTTAATTTCACAGCTAAAGCTGATGCGGCTTGAAGAAACATCTGCAACACAAGTAAAATCCAGATAAAACAAAAACAAAACCTACTTCTAAAAAGGTGAACATTTGCAGGATTAAAGAAAATTATTCTAGAGAGTGTTCCATTGTTCAATGATACTGTGCAGTCTTAAAACTCAAATTACGTGTAATTCCTTATAGAAATGAGTCCTTTGGAATTGAAATGCAGTTTCATATAGCCTAATTAATAAATGAAAAAGTTATATAATTACTTATTTTTCTTTGGTGAAGCTAATATTAATTTTTAATATGAAATATTAGATTTCTTTCTTCTCTGCTTTTACTCATGGATTTTGGGGATCAGAAACCAAAACAAATGTATTTATCCTCAGCTACCAGTGCTTTATAGAACCTTTCTTGCCCCAAACAATATAGCACACTCCTAGTTGTGTCAAATTTGTGACTAATAAACACTATATATATATATATATATATATATGGATATATATATATAAATGAATCCAGAAAAATCAAGTACTAATTAGAAATAATTAATCTAGTAAGAAATAATAAACTGGACACAGTGGTATGTGCCTGTAGTCCCTGTCACTTGGGAGACTGAGGCGAGAGGAAGTTTAAGGCTGTAGTGAGCTATGATAGCAACTGTGAATAGCCACAGTACTGCAGCCTGGGCAACACAGTGAGATTCCACCCCTACAAAAACAAAAATAAAAACAATTTTTAAAAGAGTAGTACATCTCAAGAATTAAAGAATCAAATTATGGCATTACTTTGAGCAAAAAACCAGGAAACATAGTTCCCAGGTAAAATAAACAATTGTTTTATGGCCTTAGCTATCATTTGTTTGCTTTGTTTTGCAAGATAATCAGTAAACTGACTTCAAAACAATTTCTGGATTGTATAGGTTATTCAGAGGGATATAATTCTAATAAAAATGAAGAAAAGAATAATAATATTCACTATATATACAAGATGGGTGTGTTGTAAGTTTTTAATGTATTTTCAAAAATTGTTTGCCTTGCTCTGTCATCTTATTTTCTCTTCACTATGTTGACTCCCCTTTTAATTTTAAAGACTTATGTTAGATTTTTTAAAGTATGATATGTATTATGCATATTCTCTAAAAAAATTTTTTTAATTAAATACCAACTGAGCTTATTGTGCTACCTAAAATATTCATGATAGGAAAAACAAAAGTTGGATCCACACCTTACTATATGTGCCTGGATAAATTCCGTGTAGTTCACAAATTTTAATGTGAAAATGAAACATGAAAATAATGGAAGAATACACGGAATTACATTGGAAGAGGGAAATCATCTCATAGTAGCTTACAGAATAAGAAGAAAATCAGCAAGAATCTAAAAGACTTGAACAATACTTTCAACCAACTTAACCAATTTGATATTACTGAACACCACCAATAATACCAGCATGTATATTTGTTTTTTAAGGGAACTTGAAATATTTACCAAGATAGAAAATATTCTAGGCCATAAAACAAAGGCCAACAAATTAAAAAGATGAAATCATACAAATTGTGCCTCTAATCACAATGGAACTAATTGAGAAATCCAAAACAGATATCTGGCAAGTCCCCAAATTTGGGTAAAAGAAGAAATCACAAGAGAAATTAGAAAATTTTTTAAAGGAAATTTATAGCACTAAATGCTTACATTAAATAAATAAAAAGTCCTCAAATCAATAATCTAAGTTCTTACCTTATGAAATTGAAAGATGACAAATTATACCCAAAATAAGCAGAGAAAAGGGAATGATAAAGAATAGATTTTTAAAAAACTAGAAAAAATAAAGTCAAAATTTGGTTCTTCTGAATCATAAAATGATAAAATTCTAGCCAGACTAATAAGATAAAAGGGGGGAAACATAAATTACTAATATAAAGATTAAGAAGGATACCACCACTGATCCTATGGACGTTAAAATATGTAAGAGAAATAATTTATGCCAATAAACTTGACATTGATAAAATGGATTCATTGGGAGGCAGAAACTACTAAAGCTAACTCAAGAAGACATGGACAGATAATCTAAGTAGGAATATGCACATGCACGTGCACGCACGCACACATACACACACACACATTAAAGAAATTAAATTAATCCTAACAGTTTGTGAGGGCAAGCCAGGTGGATCACTTGAGCCCAGGAATTTGAAATCAGCCTAGGCAACATGCAAAACCTCATCTCAACCAAAAATACAAAAATTAGCTGGGCATGGTGGTGAGTGCCTGTGGTTCCAGCTACATGGGAGGCTGAGGTGGGAGGATCACTTGAGCCCAGGAGGTGGAGGTTGTAGTGAGCCAAGATTGCACCACTGCACTCCAGCCTGGGCAAAAGAAAGAAAGGAAATAAAAAAGAAATTGTAGTCAAACTTTTTTATTTTTATTTTTATTTTTTTTTGAGACTCCAGGATTTTCCTCTGCTGCCCAGACTGGAGTGCAGTGTTGCAACCACATGCACTGCAGCCTGGACCCCATGGACTCAAGTAATCCTGCCACTTCAGGGATTGGGGAGTAATCAGCTTTCCAAGTAGCTGGGACTCACAGGGACATGCCACCACACCTGGCTAATTTGTTTTTAGGTTTTGCAGAGATGGGGCCTTGCTATGTTGCCCATCCTGTTCTGGAACTCCTGGGCTCAAGTGATCCACCCTCTTTGGCCTCCCAAAATGCTGAGATTAAAAGTGTGAACCACAGTGCCCAGTCTAAACATCTCCTCACAGAGAAAAAGCCAGGCCTGTTTGCGCTTCACTGGTGACTTCTGTTAAACATTTAAGAAAGTTTACCACAGATTGGGAGGAAAGTAATAAAGTAATAAAACCAGTATTCCTCATAACATAGATGTAAAAATATTAAAAGTTTATCAAATTGAATCCAGCAATATATAACTTGGTTTTATCCCAGGAATTCATTTTAACATTTAAAAATTAATCAATAACTTTCCATATTAACAGACTAAAAACGATTTGAACACCTGAATAGATACAGAAAAGCAGTTGATAAAATTCTGCAACCATTCATAGTAAAAATTCTCAGCAAAGTAGGAATACAATGGAAGGTCTTCCATCTTAAAAAGAGTATCCACAAAAAATGTACAGCTGACAGCATACTTCAGAATGAAAAATTAAATATTTTGCACTAAGATCTGGAACAAGAGTTGGATGTTTGTTCTCACCTATTCTGTACTTTGCAGGAGGTCCTAACGTATCTAACAAGGCAGTTTCTCAACTTTGGCACTAAAGACACATAAATAATTCTTTATTTTAGGGAGGCTGCCTGTTCATTATAGAATGTTTAGTAACATTGCTGGCCTCTGCTTGCCAGATACCAGTGGCATCCTCCTCTCCCAAGACCTTCCCTCTTGGTTTGTGTCCACTTCCTCCATCTTTAAAGCCAGCAAAATAGCATCTTCAAAATCTGTGTCTTCCTGTCGGGCCTCTGTTTCTGTTAGTTATATCACCTTCTCTGTCTCTGATTCTCCTGCCTCCCTCCTTCACTTATAAGAACCTTTTGCTTACGTTGTCCAATGGTCCAATGGATTATTGAGCCATCAGATAATGCAGAATAATCTCCTCCATCTCAAGATCCTTAATCTAATCACATCTGCAAAGTCCTTTTTTTGGTATGTAAACTAACATTCACAGGTCCTAGACATCTTTGTCACAGTATGTAGACATATTTGGTAGTGCGCTATTCTGCCTGGGTAAAAAGGTGTACAGTGAAGCTAGTATTCTAGTCAGTTGGTATATTGGGTAAAAGCCGATATCTTGAAAAGCTGGTCAATATTCCCACTCTCTTCCATTAACTCTACCATCAGGCTAGACCTCTATCTATCTATCTATCTATCTATCTATCTATCTATCTACCTACCTACCTACCTATTGAGACAGGATCTCACTCGGCTGCCCATGCCAAAGTGCAATGGTGTGCTCATGGCTCACTGCAGCCTTGACCTCCCCAGGCTCAGGTGATTCTACCACCTTAGGTTCCTAAGTAGCTGGGACCACAGGCGTGCACAACCACTACTTGTTAATTTTTGTATTTTTTTTTTTTTTTTTTTGTAGAGACAGGGTTTCATCATGTTGTCCAGGCTGGTCTTAAACTACTGGCCTCAAGTAATCCTCCTGCCTTGGCCTCCCAAAGTGCTAAGATTACAGGCATGAACCATTGCGCTGGCCTCCTCATTTCTAAAATAGAAAATAATTGGGCCAGGCATGGTGGCTTGTGCCTATAGTCCTAGCATTTTGGGAGGCTGAGGCAGGAAGATCACTTGAGCTCAGGAGTTTGAGACTAGCCTGGGCAACATGGTGAAGCCTCAACTCTACAAAAAATACAAAATTTAGCCAGGTGTGGTGGTGTATACCTGTGGTCCCAGCTACTTGGGAGGCTGAGGGGACAGGATCCCTTGAGTCTGGAAGTGAAGGTTGCAGTGAGCCACGATCATGCTGCTGTACTCCAGCCTGGGCAATAGTCAGAGCCTGTCTCAAAAAAATAAATAAATAAATAAAATAAAAAATAGCAACTTTGGGAAAAATATAGTCAATATTTCATCTCTTTCATAATCCTTGAAAAATTTCTGTTCTTGTTTCAATCTAACAATCTTTCATACTTGGGCAGAAAAAAAAAACTCATATACTGGGTTCATATAAGGCTATTGCTGTCTACACAATTACAGTAACACTACCTGAAATACAAAAGTGTATGTGGGACAATTACAGAAACAAGAGAGTGCATAGGATATTTCAGCTGAGTTAAACCAAAAACAAAATATTTTAAACTAAGGATCTAATGTCATAAGATTACTTTGAGCTTTGGATTTTGAGAGTGATATTTTTCTATTCTCAGTTACAGGATATCTGTAGATGTTATGTATTTTACAATCCAGGAAGGACATCGCTGGAAAGATAACATTCTCAGCAGGTCAACAGTCAGGGTTAGCCAACAGGCTTCTAGTGGTACATAGTATTTCACCCAGGTTTGATAAAGAGAAATCATTATTTTGAGATTTCAACTTCTGAATACAAATGTGCTTCAGAAAAGGTCATGTTTTATAAGGTCAAGTATTATTTTACGTGAACTTTTACGGAGGGCACCAGAGCGAACATTTATTTTACAGTCCTTGAATCAGCTACTTATTTCTGTCTGCATTCTATTCTTTCCTTTGTAATGTCTCAGGCCCCATGAGGTCATCAGTAACTCAGAACAAAAAGCTTATATAATGCCTAACTGGCCTCTCTAAAATCCATACATGGATGATTTCTATGATGACACTACTAAAGAGAATAGGTCACCATCAAACATAGCTATAAATATTTATCAAGGAATTTCATAAATTATATGAGAGCAAATCACCTCATATTTCAACACCAAAACTGCCACAAGCCCAGAAGAATGTGTAGGCAGAAATGGTCACCGAATAGTGATTCCCCAAATTTTAATGAAAAAAAGTTAATAAGAAAAAAACCTGAAAATTATGTCCTATTTCCTAATAAGGATTGCAAGTATTCTATAGCTTGCAAAAATATGTTACACTCCTAAAATTTTGAGCTTTATGTGTTTTTAAAAAATGTATTTTATACTCATTGGATTTTAAGGTAACAAGTGAGACCAAAAATAAAGGGCATAATTTCATTCAATTATCCAGGCATGGCTTTTCTGCCCGCAGGAAAGTAAACTTTCAAGTAAATCTTGGTGGAACCAGATTCTTTCCTGGGTATTCCCAAGATGACACCTAATAGCCAAATATATCTGACAGATAACTGATACTGTTGGAGTTCCATTGCTTTGTCTGAAAGCAGTATGGTTGATTCCAAAAGCGATGCAATACTAGAGAACACTGCATGGTGTCTTGATAGGTCCTTTAATTAAAAGACCTTCAGAATAATCTTGGCTCCATTGTTATTACAGGGCCAGATATACTAGGTGAACCACTTCATTGCTTTTTGATCTTAGTTTCTCTAATGGTTAAGCATGTATTTTCCTGACTACTCACCTCACAGTCTTTCACGGGGGAGTATGAATGCTGGGAAAGAAACCACAACAGCTGCTGGAAGTCAGGAGGAAGTAGTTGAGCTGCTACCCCCGGCTAAGCCAGCTGAAAAGAGAAGGAAGATATGAACAAGAGCATGGCACAGTCTCAGAATATACATAATATGAAGACAGAGAAACTTTCTGAACAAAACCAAATTAAACCAACATGTCAAAAAGTGGATATGATGAGGAAAGGAGTTATAAGCATAAATGTTCAGCTACTCATGGAAACGTTCTGGAAAACAAAAGGGGGTGAGGAGGTAGTGGGAAAAAAACTCAATGATTGCCCAAAATAAATAATAAATAAAACAAGAATGCTGATGAGGGTAGGGTGATGGTGAAAAATATTGAATGCCAGAAACTATTGCTAGTTTGTAGTACTTTGTGCTTGATGAGGTTTATTATATATGCAGAGGTGAGAAGTGAAAAATAGGATGAAAAACACCTGTGTAGAAGTTAGGGGAAACTCCTTCAAAACATAAAGACAAATTTATCTCTTACAATAATATTATAAGCTGCTTTACATATTTACTATTCCCACCTTTTGCATTTACTATAAATCAACTATAGTAAAGAAGACTTCTACCATCAAACACATCAATAAGAAATTTAGATTTTATCGAACATTCCAGTAAGTAAAAGGTAGAAGTTTACAGAGATACTTTCCCTTAAAAAAAAAAAAAAAAGTGTGACTTGAATGACAAAAAAATAAAAGAGCTGAATGTATTGCAAATAAAAATTATTTTAATTGATTGGCGAATTGGTGCTGATAAACAGTCTGAATATTTAAAAGTATGAAATGTAGATAAAAAATGTATAATTTTTATGTAACCTAGGAGCTAAAACTGTTGTTTCTAAATATGCATGCCATTCTTCCCAACAGATGTGAAAAATCTGCTAAATGATCTCCATTATCCATTCTTCTCTTTTCTCTTTTAGTAATAGAAATCCTGCCTGCATATCCTAATAGGTCACATTCCCTGGCAGTTAAAATGTGGTCATCTGACTAAATTCAGGCCAATGACACACAAGCAGAAGTTCTATGAGTTATGAGGGCAGATTTCTTGTCACCTTCTTAAAAAGGAAGCTCTTTGTCCTCCACTTCTCTATTCCTTTCCCACTGGCTGAGAAATGATGAGAGTTGGAATAGCCACTTTGAGGCCAGTGATGGAAACCACACATTGCAGATGGCAAAGCTTCCCTGTTATGACTTGATGTGCTCATTTTAAGACTGATAGGCAAGGGCACACTTATTCCATTTTATTGAATAAAGAGTTGCATGGCAAAGAAAAATAAATTTGTAAAGACTGATAAAAAGAATATTCTAACTTGTTTCAGCCAGTGCATTTCAGAATCTCATTGTTAAGCTGTTTAGACTGTACCCTAATTAATATAAAAACTAGTATCAGAAGTGGGATGTTCCTTAAAAATGTCCTAGTTCTGCCTTACTTGTAGACTTGCTGAGAGTGAATAAGTAGATTTTGTGAGCTGGGAGGCCAGTCATCCCTTATATGATAAAACTTTAAGTAAAAATTTTAACAGTAGTTATAAAGCCTCTATTTCCTAGAAGACAGATTTGGAAAATTCAGGATATTAATGTATATTGGTTGTTCCTTGCTGCTCTTAGCAATGTGCTATAAGACAGAGAGTAAGGCTGGCAAAAATTAATCAATTTAATGCAGAGATGAAAGGGGATATAATCCTGCTCCATTATCAGCAGATGGCAAGCAATCTAAATTGACTGAAGGATTAGTAACTGGGAGAACTCAACTGTTTCTATGAAGAAAATAACAGTAGTTATGTTGTTATTCAGGACCTTGCTCAAGAGCCTTCCCTTAAGTGTTTGCAACCAAAAATAGAGACCAATGCAGACACAAAATCAGATTAAGGATGTTGTTTCCCCACCAAAGTAGCTGCTATTAATTCGTGGCAGAGAGTGACAGTAGCATTATTATATTCAGATAAAGCCTTTGTGGTTTCTTTCATATACAACTGCCTGGAACCAAATAGATCAGGAGTCAACTATGGTTTTGAGCATACCGTATTCCAAAAAACTTGCAAACCTAGTTCATAATGACATGTGAATGTGTAATCATATAGCATCGCCTAAGACTTTAACCTGAATCAGCAGAGTTAAGAAACTTATGCTGTCTTCAGCTCAAAACCTAGAATTGCTTGGCCATTATCACATCTAAAGTGGAAAAGAAACTATGCCTTAGCATTCACTGTAGATGTCCCCCAAAGGATTGTGGACAGGGAGCAATTTCCCTAAGGGCAAAGCCAGGAGATCAAAAAGACAATGGACAGGGGAGTATCCCAGGGAGCAGAGCCAAGTTCAAGTAAGTTAATGATACCAAGTTACTTACTGGCAAGTAGCCGCTAGAGAATCTTAGCAATTTTTGTCCTGCAAGATTTCAGTAAAGCTACAGACAAGTGGGTTTTTATGTTTCCCATTCTTCCCTTTTCCAAGTAATAGTTTTTATCGCAGTTACCCTGATTCTATTCCATTCCATTCTATTATATTCTTTCATTCTATTTTTTTCCAATATACCATTGTATATCAGTATATACTGATACACTGAGTGGCAGTTACATTATCTACTAGTCTATATAGGTCATTGAAAAAGAAGAAGCTACATTAGGACTCATGGAAAGAACTTTGCCTCATGTAGAGATTCTAGATTCTTAGCCAAAAGCTCAGAATTGTTGGGTCCTAAAGGATGAACAATGTAGAGTCCAACAGTTCATCCCACGTGAATTTTTTTCATCCTTCATGTGGGATGAAAAAACTAAACAGACAACTGACTTACCACATAAATGGACTATGGTAGAAACTGCTGTCACTTAGTATTGAATGATTTGTTTTATGCAACCACCAGAGCAGGCGCCAGAGAAAAGGCAAATAGGCAAGGTAAAAAGAAATTTTATTAGCTAGCCAATGTGAAGGAAGAAAGGGCGAAGTTCACCCGTCTCCGGGGGTTCTCGGGCGAGGTTCCTGGGTCCGCGTCTGAGGAGGGGCAGAGGAAGTTCGCGCCGCGCGCCTGCCGGGAGTGGCTTTTGTGTCTTAGGCCTGGGAGTGGGAGGGCGATAGGCGGGATGCGGGTGGGTCGAGGGCCCTGGGGTGGGTGCGGCCAGGTAGGTTTCGGTTTTCCTCGGTCGGACGTCATGCTGCGCCTGCCCAGTTGACCTGTGCCTTTCCCAGCGTGGGAAAGTTGGTGATGAAGAACCCAGAAGTGCGCCATCTTAGTCAACTTTGTTCTTTGTTTCCCTCTCTCTCCGTCCAGACATTGAATATCTCCATTTTCTTTTAATCATAGAATTCACCATTTTTTAGCAGATAATGTGGCTGTCCAGGCAGACTTGATATTTCTCAGCCTTACTTCAACTTGATTATGACCATGTGACCCAATTCTGACATTTCCCTAAAGGAACATTTACCTAAAAAGGCATTTTCTTGCTATGGCAGTGTAACCTGTACTGATAAATATAGCACTAGTCCTGCATGCAACAAAAATGACAGAAGTAGACATTTAACATTTCTAGGAATGTAACTGAGTGAAAAATAATTTTAAAAAATATTTATAAATATCCTCTGAGTCAATTTTCTTGAAGGATAATGAGAATAAAATGATGTAATAAGTAGTACTTTTTCACAAAATTAGTAAAGGGCAAGGTGAGTGGCTCAGGGTACATTGTATTTGACGATGTTTCTCTAGTTTAGCCAGTGGTTTTTCTCATCTCCAATTTATAGCACAGGCCTAGGCATATAGTAGGGACTTAGTTAATATTTATTGAATGGCAATATCAAAAATGAGATCAGCAGCAAGATGATAAGGCAGAATAAATGTTGCTAAGAGCCTAAAATGATTATTCAGTTCTGTTGCAGAGTTTTAACCTGCCCAAACGATGGAAAGAGAAGAACATAAGCATAATTTCTGAATGCATCACAGCAAAGATGCATGTACTCATAAAGCATAAAATTAAAAATATGATACATTCACTACATGGAAATATGATATACAGTTGTTCTTCAGTATCCACGGGATATTGGCTCAAGGACCCCTGTGGATACCAACATCCTTGAATGCTCAAGTCCCTTATATAAAATGGCGTAGTATTTGCATACAACCTATCCCATTCTTCTGTATACTCTAAATCATCTCTGCGTTACTTATAATACCTAATACAGTGTAAATGCTGTGTAAACAGTTGTTATAGTATTTTGGTTTTTTATTTGCATTATTTTTGTATTGTTGTATCATTATTTTATTGTTTTTTCCCCAAATAGTTTTGATCCGCAGATGTAGAACCCACAGATAGGAAGAATCAACTGTATCTTGTACTCAAAACAGATGAGTAACTTAGAAATTAATGTGTAATACATACAGCTAACATTATAGCTATGTAAGGAATTCCTTTCATTGAAAAGAAACTCTTATAAATCAATGAGTCAACAACTCAATGGAAAAATGGCCAAAAGACATGAATAGAAGTTCACAGAAAAGAATGAAAATGACTGATAAATAATGAAAAGATGTTCTAAGACACTCTTAAATAAATCCATAATAAAAGAGTCATACTTTTATCTATCTACCAGATTAGCAAATGTTAAAATATTAAAATGTTAGTGGTCATCAACGTGTAGGGTTACAGGTTCACCCATACGCTATTAATAGATGTATAAACTGGTCAAAACTTTTTGATCTATAGCACAGTATTATTTTTGTAAACATACACATAAAATATTATATATTTGCCAAACATATGTACTAATCTAAAACCAAACACATTAGACTGGGTACATGTGGAGAAAGAGATACAGGTGTTCCCTAGCAAGTTAATATGCTGGTGTCTCTTCAAACTGATACATTGGCATATTTATCTAATATTTAATCAGAAGAAAGAAAGCAGAAAAACCCAGGGAGTCTACTGTCAGGAGAGGTCAGCCTCATCTTTTCTCTCTGATTCAAGAAATTCATACTCAACTCAGTCAAACAGAAGTCCTGCATTTACCTCTTGGTGCTGGAGAGCCTTGGTGAGCCATTTAGATCCTCTGTGTTTTCTCAAGCACAGTCTTCAGTGTTCTCATCTCATCTTAGGTAGCTTATCAAATAATGTTTCCCACTACTTATTTCTAGCAGTTCTGGTAAAGAGAATGGCCTTCACATTGTATTTTGAATAATGTTTTGGCCTCCAGTAATGTTTAGGAACACACTATAAACATAAAACATCTGTCCACTTAACTCCTTATTCAGTCATGAAGCAATTCTTGTCCCAGTCATTCTCCAAAGCTACATACTGTGAATTTATACTATTGGATAGTGACACAAGCCCTTCTGCTGAAAAAATAAGTAGATAATTACTTTGGACTGAAAGGAAAACACTGAACACTTATTTTAAACTTAATTCATTTGAACTGGCCTTGAATTTAAAAGCCTACATATGCCCCGCATATATAGAATGATCATTCATTCCGCTGTGTCCTTGCTCTTGGATAAAACAGACAACTCAGAGAAAAAAACTGGCTTATAAATGCACTTCACAAAAACTTATAGAATAGTAGCCATTAAACCTGTAAAAAGGCCGGGCGCAGTGGCTGACGCCTGTAATCCCAGCACTTTGAGAGGCCGAGGCGGGTGGATCACGAGGTCAGGAGTCCGAGAGCAGGCTGACCAAATAGTGAAACTCCGTCTCCACTAAAAATACAAAAAAATTAGCGGGGCATGGTGGTGAGCGCCTTTAATCCTAGCTACTCGGGAGGCTGAGGCAGGAGAATCGCTTGAACCCGGGAGGTGGAGGTTGGAGCGAACCGAGATCGTGCCACTGCCCTCCAGCCTGGGTGAGGGTGCGAGACTCCATCTCAGGGGAAAAAGAAAAAGGAAAAAAACCTGTAAAAAGTGGCTCAACTTTAATATTCATTAGGAATTGACTAAAATCAAATATTTTACTTGGTAATGCCAAGTAAAAATACAGGAGAGGATGTAGTGAAATTGGAGCTTACATCTACTACTGGGGAAGTATAAATTGATACAATGGCTTTGAACAGTTTTTGTACTTTCTACTAAAATGAACATACACATATCCTATAATCCAGAAATCCCACTCCATGGTAGATAACCAACAAAAAGGCATACATGTGTGTACTAAAGGATATGATTTTTATTTTTTATTTTTTATTTTTTGAGACAGGGTCTCACACTGTTGCCCAGGCTAGAGTACAGTAGCAGGATCTCTGCTCACTGCAACCTCTCCTCCTGGGCTCAAGCAATCCTTCCACCTCAGTCTCCCGAGGAGCTGGGACTATAGGTGCGTGCCACCACGCCCAGCTAATTTTTTGTGTAGAGATGGTGTTTTGCCATGTTGTCCAGGCTGGTCTTGAACTCCTGGACTCAAGAAATCCACCTGCCTTGGTCTGCCAAAGTGCTGGGATTTACAGGCATGAGCCACCGCACCTGGACACGAATTTTTAATGTGTACATATATATATATGTTTTTTGCATTGGCAAAAAAACAAAGACACTGTTTAGCAATTTCCTTGTATAATGCAATCATGGAAGACAAATCAGAGGTATTATTGTCCCTTGGGTCTTTGCAGCCTGTGTTGTTTTTTTCTTTTTCATACTGATATGAAAGCAGCCAAGTATTATTTGACAACATCAGTCCCTTATTGAGATGTTATTTCTAGTTTATAATTGACTATGGCATTTGCATGTAATTCATCATGTCTCCTTTTATTCAGATGATAATTTCTAATACACTTTTCTCCTAATATAGGAAAAAGAATTCAGTAGTCTTATTTTCTGTTGCCTGTAAAAAAATTGATGCTTTAATTTAGTTAACATGACAAACTCCATATTATTTAGAGAGATTTTTAATGTTATTACAATAAAAATGACACCTTTACTAAAAATGTCTCATCATAAATTGTTTTCCATTATTTCTGTGCTGATTGCAAACAATACTGAATTAAAATATCCCTGTAAGTCCACTATGACTCAATCTAAGCTTTTAATAATTCATGAAGTAAAACTAATGTTGATGTTATCCAAATCATTCTGGCTAATGCCAACTTCTAGGTAAACAGTAAACAAGAATGCACAAATTTGAGTTTTCCTAATTATCTGACATTGTCATTAGCTTGTGATCCTTACATGGAATATATTTTGTCAGATCTCACCTCCCAGGAAACTGATGAGCTTTCACTGGAATAGTAGTGAGAATGATAGAGCAAGACCCTTAACTCCTTAGAAAGGTCAAAGGAAGAGGTGAATGTGGGCAGGGTTTCACTGGAGTATTGACATACCAAACATGCTATGTAGGTGAAAATCTCTCCTGATGCATTCCCTTTCCAATGAAACTCAGCCTGGATTCTTCAATAACACAATACCTTCAGACAAACAATGTTGTTCCGCATTTTAGAGTTTTGGCATCCATAATGGAGTTTATGGCAGAGTTCAGAGGATACAATGAAACAAGAAAGGGAGGCAACTGAACTTGTTTGATTATCTCCATTATTTTGAAGGGGCCAGGTGCTTGGGGAACGTGGTTGCACTGAAAGGTGATGCCAAGACTCTCTTGTATAATCTTCCTCTCTAGCTTGGGGCTGCACCCTCTGCTGTGGGAAGGAGTCCTCAAGGTATTGATATCCATCCCATCATTTATTTTAGTACAGATAGCATTAGAGTTATCAGTAAAGTTGGGGAACTCATGGAATATTACAAGTAGAAATTGTAATTGCTGTAGAATGTATAGTGTTATGAATGGCTGTTGTATTTTTCAGCATACAAATTCAGATGGGTGAAAGTAGGCAGTGACATCACTATTTATGGTTTTTGTTTGTTTTTTCTTTTGAGACGGAGACTAGCACAGTGTCTCCCAGGTTGGAGTGCAGTGGCATGATCTCCGCTCACTGCAACCTATGCCTTCCAGTTCAAGTGATTCTCCTGCCTCAGCCTCCTGAGTAGCTGGGATTACAGGCGCCCGCCACCACGCCTCACTGATTTTTTTGTATTTTAAGTAGAGATGGGGTTTTGCCATGTTGGCCAGACTGGTCTTGAACTCCTGACCTCATGATCCGCCCTCCTCTGCCTTCCAAAGTGCTAGGATTACAGGCATGAGCCTGGCCCTATTTATATTTTTTAAAAGTACCATTGACCACGCATTTGTCCATGGACTTAACCTATGTCTCTATGAGCTGGTAAACAATAGACAGGTAAATACAGACTTGGCTGTATTTGAACAGCACCTTCAAAAACCAGAAGCCAGAAACCAGATAGCTAGATTTGTCCATCAAAGCAGGAGATTCCCTTAACTGGTGATGCCTGAAGTTAGGATAAAGAGTCTTCCAAACATCAGGTGCCATTTTGGCCTGGATATCTAAAGCCACCATGATGGCTTTATATTAATGAAGGAAATAAGTCACAGGATAAGTATATCCATGGTCATCTAGAGGAAGAAAATGGCTTACATAACTCATACAATATATTTAACCTAGAGACAAATATCACAGGTAAACATAGTACAAATCACTGTCCCTAGTTTGAGTCATACTTAGTGTCTTGAAATAGCCACAGTGGCTGGCTAAAATGGCACAGTGGCAAATCCTGACCATGGACTGCCCTATGCAAAATATCTAGTTCCCCACTTTACACAGAGTACACCACATGCGGCCTTGGAGTTTTCAGATATGTATAGATTGTTGCATATGGGTATTTGATTCTCATGCTGGCCTCACTCACTGATATCAAATGAAAATTAACACAATTAAAATGTCAGAGCAGAGATATTGTCATGTTGAGAGGTGAAGCCAGCTGGGCTTCTAGGTCAGGTAGGGACTTGGGAACTTTTCTGTCTAGCTAAAGGATTGTAAACGCATCAATCATTGCTCTGTGTCTAGCTAAAGGTTTGTAAACGCACCAATCAGCACTCTGTTAAAACAGACCAATCAGCACTCTGTAAAATGGACCAATCAGCAGGATGTGGGTGGGGCCAAATAAGGGCATAAAAGCTGGCCACCTGAGCCAGCAGCAGAAACCCGCTTGGGTCTCTTTTCATGTTGTGAAAGCTTCCTTCTTTTGTAATAAATCTTGCTGCTGCTCACTCGTTGGGTCCGCACTAACTTTATGAGCTGTAACACTCACCACAAAGGTCTGCAGCTTCGCTCCTGAAGCCAGTGAGACCATGAACCCACTGAGAGGAACAAACAACTCCGGACGTGCCACCTTTAGAGGTGCAACCCTCGCTGCGAAGGTCTGCGGCTTCACTCCTGAAGTCAGCAAGACCACGAACCCACTGGAAGGAAAAAACTCCAGACATATCTGAAAGAACAAACTCCAGACACACCATCTTTAGGAACTCACCATGAGGGACCACAGCTTCACTCTTGAAGTCAGTGAGAACAAGAACCCACTGGAAGGAACCAATTCCAGACACAATGTTTGGGTCTCATCTATTACTCTCTGGTAAATTGGCTGCTGGGGTTGGAACCCAGAGCAAGCCTTCCCCCAGATCTTCTATTCCTCACTGAAGCTGCTCATTTTTCCTATCTTTTTCTTCATTCATATCCCTCCCTCATTATACTAGACTTTGTTGAGGACCCTCAGGAGGTCCTGAGAACATGTGCCCAAGGTGATACCAGCATAGCTTGACTGTGTACATTTTTAGAGAGACATGAGACATCAATCAAATACATTTAAGGAATACGTTGATTTGGTCCAGAAAGGCAGAACAACTCAAAGTGGGGTGGCTTCCAGGCTATAGGTGAATTTAAACATTTTCTAGTTGACAGTTGGTTGAGTTTGTCTAAAGACCTGGGATGGATAGAAAGGGAATGTTCAGGTTAAGATAAAGATGGTGGAGACCAAAGTTCTTCTGAAGTGGCTGCCCTTAGAGACAATATATGACAATTGTTTCCTATTCAGATCTTAGTTAATCTCTTTAGGATTGGGAGGGTCTGGAAGAAAAAGATCTAGCTATGTTAATAGAGATTCCTTACAGATGCAAATTTTCCCCCACAAAGAACAGCTTTGCAGGGCCATTTCAAAATATGGCAAAGAAACATGTTTTGGGGTAAAATATTTTGATTTTCTTCTTTGTCTCGTAATGTTACACCAGAGTCAGGTTGGAAAGTAAATCATGGTATATAGGGTAAAATAAAACCCATCTGAGGGCATGACGCCCCAGAACCCTTAGATAGGAATTTGGGCAAGATTTTTAAAAAAATTAAAAATCAAGAGTTTAATCCTTAGCTTCCAGTTCAATTCCACCCTTCATCATGATCAAGGACAAAACAACAATCAGAAGTTCACTCAGCTGGCAAAGGCTACTTGCCTCCTTAGAAGGTAGGGGGAGGAGGAGGACTGCAAATCTTGTAATTTAATAATATTTACTTTATTGCTGTCATAATGATTATACATGCTGTATTAGTTTCCCAGGAATGTCCTAACAAACTTGGTAGTCTAAAACAACAGAAATTTATTCTGTCACAGTTCTGGAGGCCAGAAGTTCAAAATCACCGTGTCTTCAGGATCACGTTTCCTACAAAGGCTCTAGGGGAAAGTTCTTCCTTGTTTCTTTCAGATTCTGGTGGTTCCAGGCATTCCTTGGTTTGCGGCATCTTAACTCCAATCTCTGACTCCTTTATGTCTTTTTTCACTGTGTCTTCTCTTATAAAGATACTTGTGATTGGATTTAGGCCCCACCCGGTTAATCCAGAATGATCTTAGCTCAAAACTGTTAATGTAATCACAATGAAAAAATCTTTTTTCTAAATGAGGACATACTTGGCTTTGATAATTAGGACACGGACAAATCTTTTTAGAAGGCACAATTCAACCCATACTCATGCTATTGTAAAAAAACAAACAAACAAACAAACAAACAAACAAAACCATAAAATAGAATACACACATATACACAAACCCCAAAAATACAACACTGCAGAGATCTAGGGGTTTCTCACTTTGTGAGAAATCATTGAGCTATACACCCTTGACTTTAACCCTTTAGAGTGCCCTTATAAAAGGAGTCTGAAAGAGACCTGTCACTTCTTCCACCATCTGAAGTTACAGGGAGAAGACAGGGGTCTATAAACCAGGAAGTGGGCCCTCAGCAGATACTGAATTTGCCAGCACCTAGACTTGGATGTCCTAGCCTCCAGAACTGTGAGAAATCAATTTCTGTTGTTTATAAATCAACCAGTTTATAATATTCTGTTGTAGCAGTCAAAATGAACTCAGATAGGTAAACAATTGGGAAAATAAAACCTCCAAAGGAGCCTGAGAGGAAGAGGACAAGGGAGAAGGGGAGAAAGAAAAGACTGGAGAAAGAAATCCAGGAAAAAGAGCTAGGCACGGTGGCGCACGCCTGTAATCCCAGCACTTTGGGAGGCGGAGGTGGGTGGATCATCTGAGATCAGGAGTTTGAGGCCAGCCTGACCAACACGGAGAAACGCCATCTCTACTAAAAATACAAAATTAGCCAGGCGTGATGGCGCATGCCTGTAATCCCAGTTACTCAGGTGGCTGAGGCAGGAGAATCGTTTGAACCTGAAAGGCGGAGGTTGTGGTGAGCCGAGATTGCACTATTGCACTCCAGCCTGGGCAACAAGAGTAAAACTCCCTTTCCAAAAAAAAGAAAGAAATCCAGGAAAAAGAGAAGAAGGTGTCAGTATTGTCAAAGCTGCTGGGTAATCAAGAAAGATAAAAATCCCAGAAATATTCATGGATTAAGCAAAGTAACAGAAAAAGCTAGTACAGGAAACACTCTTTCTTTAAAATGTTTGGCAGTAATGGCAATGGAAACCCCAGTAAGTACAGCAGGATCTGGAGTTGCAGAAAGATTTTTTTTTTTAAGAATGTAAAAGCCTTGAAAATATTTACATGCTGCAGGGAAATAACTAGTACAAATGTAAAGTTTCAGAACGCAGCTGAAAGTTTTAAATAGGAGGGCAGGGGTAGATAGATCTAGGCACTGGAGCAAGATAAGCCTCAGGCAGATGGCTTTTCTCCAGTGTCACTGGAGAAAAGAAGGGTGCTACAAAGTTTGGGGAGATATGATTATCTGCTGAGTGAGAAAGGACATGCTGTATTTGAACATGTGAGGCAAATAAGAAAGGTTTAAGTAATAACCACTATGGAGAGAAGGATATTTCAAAAGAAAGAAAAAAGTGGAGGCAAGGTGGGTTGGCAGGTGATGTTGAGAGCCCAGATGTGTTTTATAACCATACCTTTGTAAAAGTTGCAATTACTATGGGTGGATAATTAAGTTATTTCCAGCAGCATTGCAGGCCCATGAGGAAGGCAGAGACACATTGTCTCTTTGGTCAGATTTTCAATTGTCCTTATTTTCTCTTTTTCAAATTTTCTACCACAAAATTTATCATAAAATCTCATACTCCAGGAATTGAAATTCTATGTTGCTGAAATTTACACATAAGAAAATAGACAGAAGAATTTTGAGTAAGGGAATAACATGGTTGGGAAAAAATCGTTAATTCAAACCCCCTTCTCACATCCTCTCCATCTATCTTAGAAGTTATGTTCTCAGTGCAAGGAAAGATTTTGTTCACAAATAAGCTAAGTCACCTAAAAAGCAATGTGGGATTTTACATATTTCATTGAATATTTTAGACTGTTAGGTCATCCAACTCTTTGGCCAACATTTTCTCTACTTTTGGACAGCCCATCTCCTACAAAGAACCTAGAAGCCAGTGTTCCCATCTGTTTTTGCAGTTAGTGGTGAGTGTTGGGTGGGGGGCACAAGCATGAGGCCTAAATACCACCTGTCAAATGCAAGCATATCAGGCTTAAATTTGGAGCCAGGGACACTGGCGCAATGGGATCTACTTTGGTGAGGACAGTGGTGGATGTGCCCAGTTTATGGAGGTGCCCATGGCTGAGGCTGTGGCAGTCTTGTCCAGGGCTCATCCTCAGAAGTACCAGTCTATGGTGGCATTGCCCAACAATGGCTGCAGGTCTGTCTTTGCTGGCAGTTAATCAATGGTTAAGTTAGAACATTGTTCTTGACTGTGCAGGCTCTGAGCCTGGCTCTCTGGCCCCCGAGCAGATTCAGAGTGCTCCCTAACATCTTTTTAAGATTCCTTTCTGCTTAATTAACCAGAATTGATTTCATTTGTTGGCAGCTAGGATCCCTGACATATACACACAGAACAGAGTGTTGGATTTGAGGGTTTTGTGGGGGAAAAAAATGATCTTTCTTTATAGTCACTTCTAATTCTGATCTCAATGAAGGCTATGGTTCTAGGACATTAGTGGATAAAACAGAAAGTTCCACCATCTCAGAAGAGTCCCCCAAGTGGCTTTCACAAATAATTTTGGAAACATCAAAAATTTAAGAAAAGGCCAACAACATTTTCTCCCTTCTATATATGAAATGATTTGTTCTCAGAGATCCTTAGGATGGAAAAAGAGAAATCTGGGCCCTTTTAAGTCACTTAGAATAATGTGTATAGAAAAAGCACAACAGAAAAAAGCAAATTTAAATTTTAGTGTTCCTATGTATCAAGTAAATAATTTGTAGTGTGTTTAGGGTTAAAATTATGAAGAAAAATAATATGTGGTGAGATACATGATGACAATGATTAAAGACATATTGTATTTATTTTGCATGTTTTTAAAAATAGCTAGGATATAGTCATGTGTTTATAATTCTCCAGAGTCCAGTACAATGCAGGCAAGAAGGCAGTCTCCAAATATTGTGCGTATGTACTGATATATTCAATCTTTGTAAATGCATATTTAATTTCCATGACATAAATATCAGGTTGTAAAGCGAATCCATATACATAACACTGTCTGTGTTTATGCTGAAGCTTCACCAGTCACATGGTGTTCAGTTTGGTAAGGAGTCTTAATGTTCAGCCTGGACTGGAATGTATGCAAACACAGCTGCCAGAGTGGAGACTTGCATTTCCATGCGCTAGCACAATGTGTTGCCAAATACCTTTGCTTAATCTTTGTTTAGTTCTCTTCTTTGATGTTGTAGCAGTGCAATTTTTCTACTTTATTTGGAATGGAATTATTTGTGACGTGAAAACATAGTGTACACAATCCTAACCTAAAATGAACCCCTCAAAGGCATTCTGTTGTTCCTTGTGAAGTCTTGCATATGACACAGGAGATAATCAGTTAGTATATGCTAATTGTTTGCAAGTCAGCAAATCTTACCCTTCAGATAACTGGATATTTTGATGTAAAAACTCACTGAGATCTATTGAAGCCTGGTGATCTTTTTCCTTTGAAGTAAAAAAACTGTAACAAATTCAATCAAAATTCAGTTCTCCTAAACATAACATGAATAATAGCCTACATATATATCCTGAAGAGCTAGAGTATTGCAAATTATTTTTTAACCTGTAGACATGTGCTTGATTTAAAATTCCTTGTACATGGGCAGGTGTGCAAGTCTTTTTAAAGAAACATGGTTTACTGGTAGAAGCCATTTAGTTTTGAGAGACTGCTTTTGCTTTTCTTCCCCCCAGTTCAGTGCTTTTTGGTGTATTCACAGAATTGTGGAAGTATCATCAAAATCAGTCTTAGAATATTTTTAGTACACTAAAAAGAAAATTCACACCCATTAGCAGTCACTTCCCATTTTTTCTTAACTCTCCTCCTTCCCAGCCCTAGGCAACCATTCATAGATTTTCTGTCTCTATGGATTTGCCTATACCAGGCATCCATATATATATATATATATATATATATATATATATGGAATCATACAATATTTATATGGAGTCATACATACATACGATATAGAATCATACAACATTTGATCCTTTGTGACTTTCTTTCACTTAGCATGATGTTTCCAAGCATCACCCATGTTATAGCATGCATCGGTATTTCAGTTCTTTTTATTGCCAAATAATATTACTTTGTACAGATACACCACATTTTGTTTATTCATTCATCAGCTGATGAACATTTGGATTGTTTCCACTTTCGGGTTATTACGAATAATGGTACTATGAACATTCATATACAAATTTTTGTGTGGACATATGTGATATGGTTTGGCTCTATGTCCCCACTTAAATCACATGTGCAATTGTAATCTTCAATGTTGGAAGTGGGGTGGTTGATTCATGGGGGTGGAGTTCTCATGAATAGTTTAGCACCATCCCCTCTGTGCCTTTCTCGTGATGGTGAGTGAGTTCTCACAAGATCTGGTTGTTTAAAAGGGTGTAGCACCTTCCCCCTCTCTCTTCCTCCTGCTTCAGCTATGTAAAGTGCTGGCTCTCTCTTTGCCTTCCGCCAGGATTGCAAGTTTCCTGAGGTCTCCCCAGAAGCAAAAGCCACTATTCTTCCCATACAGCCTGCAGAACCATGAGCCAATTAAACGTCTTTTCTTATAAATAGTCCAGTCTCACCTATTTATTTATAGCAGTGTGAAAACGGACTAACACAATATGATTTTTATTTCTCTTGGGTATGTACATAGGAATGGAATTACTGGTTTATATGGCAAATCTATGTTTAACCTTTTGAGGAACCATCAGAAAATTTTCCAAAGTGACTGTACCATTTTATTTTTCCATTGGCTTTGCATATACTTTTTTAGCCATCAAAATAATTTTATTTTCTTGGAATTCATAAAAAGTTTGAATTTATATATTTAATAATACTCCTTAATATCTGAGTAAAATCTAAACAAAGAAATTTTTTTGACTGTTTAGAAATTATAGTTTAGAATCCAAAATATTAAATGATCATTGAATTTTTTTTTTTTTTGAGATGGAGTCTTGCTGTGTCATCCAGGCTGGAGTGCAGTGGCATAATCTTGGCTCACTGCAACCTCCTCCTGCTGGGTTCAAGCAATTCTCCTGCTTCAGCCTCCCGAGTAGCTGAGATTACAGGCACCCTTCACCACACCCAAATAACTTTTTTGTATTTTTTGTAGAGATGGAGTTTCACCATGTTGGTCAGGTTGGTTTCGAACTTCTGATCTCAAGTGATCCACTCACCTGGTCTCCCAAAATGCTAGGATTACAGGTGTGAGACACCACAATAATTGATTTTTTAAAGCCCGATTTTAATATCCATTTCTCCAGCCAGGCGCAGTGGCTCATGCTTGTAATTTCAGCACTTTGGGAGGCCAAAATGAAGGATTTCTTGAGGCTAGGAGTTCAAGACTAGCCTGGGGAATATGACAAGATTCCATCTCTTAAAAAAAAAAATCATTTATTTAAATAGGAATTTTGCTTTATTACATATAATGCGATTTTGTAAGATTACAAGTTGTATATGAAGTTCAAAAGATCCAATTGTAGCCTGTCTTTCATTCCTGTGTTATAAATTAATTCAATGTGCTCCTATAACCTCTTAATAAATGGGAAGTCTATTTAGTAACAGAAAGCAGAAAATATTAACCATGCTCATCATTTATAATTTCCATTTTTAATAAAATATACAAAATTCTTAATCTTTTCCAGATGTTTACCACTTATATATGCAAATAAATAAAACTAAGAATTAATTATAATTTTTCTCTTAGATTTAAAATACATTTCAAACTGGTCTTCTGATACTAATAGTTTAGCAACCATTATTATGGTCAGATTTTGATACACACACACTCACATACACACACAAACACACAGATCTGTAGTCATCCCAAGATCTTTTGGTGGATCATTTGTACTTTCCCTATACCTCTGCTTTAGAATAAAATAAGTTTATTTCCAGTATGAGACAAAAACAGTAGGATTGATTTCTGTTTTTTAGTCTAGAACGTAAACTATTGTCTATATAGCAGGATTTTAAATTAAACACTACTTATCTTTGTAATCATTCAACACAAAAATTACACACATAACTTTCTAATATTTCAGATATTTCCTGAAACATGCCCTCGTCTTATTGTACTTAGTACCAGGACACCTTAGAGAAAAGTTTAATTGCAGAATTACTGAAATGTTTGAGAATCTGGCTTTCTACAACCTTTCTATCTAATGTCTTAAGATATGATTTACAACAGAAGTGATTTATCAGTCTCTCAAGCTCACTTAATCTTTAAAGTTTCTGAAGAATCACATTGACTCTGAATTTAAATGAGCCACCAAGCACACTTTCAATTTATGTCATAGAGAGTTGCTGTTCTAAAGAAAATACAAAGACTCATATAGGTTTAATATTTGGTGATCACATGAGGCATTAAGACAATCCAATGTTTGGCCAGCCATGTTGGCTCACGCCTGTAATCCTAGCACTTTGGGAGGCTGAGGCGGGCAGATTGTCTAAGCTCAGGAGTTCGAGACCAGCCTGGGCAACACGGTGAAACTCTGTCTCTACTAAAATACAAAAAAAAATTAGCCGGGCGTGGCAGTGCGCGCCTGTAGTCCCAGCTACTCAGGAGGCTGAGACAAAACAATTGCTTGAACCCAGGAGGCGGAGGTTGCAGTGAGCTGAGATTGTGCCACTGCACTCCAGCCTGGGCCACAGAACCAAATTCTGTCTCAAAAAAAAAAAAAAAAAAAAAAAAAAAAAAGATAATCACATTTTCTACTACGAGGCAGTTACCTTTAAATAGAAGATAGCATGACAGTCCCCAACATCAGTTATTTCTCTTGTGAGTGTTAAACTTTAGACTTTATTTCATTCCCTAATTCTGAAACTACATCTGGATGCCTTAAAACCGTAAAATTCTTCTGGATTGAGTATGTCATAAATTTGCTGCCAATTCTCAATAGATTCCAAACTGTTAGTTACCAATCCTTTAACATTATATCTTTATGATAAATGAAGCATACTAAGGGATAATTGTGCTATAAAAAGGAAATGCACATTCAAAACAAGAACATGTTGACCTTCCATATCTTTTTTTCTTTGCCTTTGTCTGTCATAGTTGAAACTTTCTGAAAGAACCTTCTTCCTTCCTTGACTCATGATGAGTTACCTGCATTCCACATCCCAAAGCAAGTCAGTGTGTAATCAGGACAGAGCTTTTACCTGAAGTAAGCCAAGTTGCAGATCCAAAATTACTAGTTTAGCAATCTTCAGCAAGTAAATCTCTGAACCTAACTAAGCCTCAGTTTCCTCATTTATAAAATAAGGATAAATCACACAGATCTTGCTTTCCCTAGAGGACAATTTTGAGGATAATTGATAAATGTGAAAAACTACTTATTTTAAAATAACCCTGTAAACTAACTGCCTTGCATTCATTTAACATATGTTGGTTTTTAGAGAAATTCAAAATTTTTTTTTCAAATATCAAATTTAGATCTCAGTTTAGTCATTAAATTACTTGCAGATAGCCAGCAATTTTTCTCTTCACTAGATCAGAAATTATGCTGCATCTTTACTCAGTTTACCTGCTTTACACCAAAAAGAATTCTCTAAGTCTAGAGTAATGCTTAAATCTTAATTGCTTATGACAAAAATGTTGTTTTAGTTAAGTTCTGTGATCTTCAGAAACCTAAAAAGTAAAAGTAATCATATATCAATAAAGTACTATTTTATCTAACAATTATTCGTATTATAGCTAGAGCAACTTCATTCCTTCTCCCCAAAACAACCCAGTGAGAAAAATGAGGCACAAAGATTCTAAGGCACACTTAATTTGCTCATTTATTCATTCTATAAATCCTTTCTAAATGCTTATCAGTTGCCAGGATTCTTCCTTTGATCCTGCACAACCTAAAGAGGGCGCACTTACTACTCCTATCTTGAATCTTCCCTGACAGCTTGTTTTGCTTTTCGCAACACAACCTTCTGTGCCAGGGATGACCTACATTCACTACCAGTGAAAGTAAGACCTACATACAGTCCTGCTGTCAATACAGCTGAGCAGTTGCAACTCCTTCTTCCTCCACCTCTGTCCAAGCCCTCTTTTAGTTCTGTAGACAAAGATCACAATATGAATTCACACTGGCCTGGATTGTAAGCATAGTAGGAAAGCAGTCTCCCCTGCCAGAGTAAACACACCTGTACCTGGCACCATCTCTTCTGACTCCCTCCCAACAATTAAAGAATTGTACACAGCAATCTGGTTTTTAAAAATTCTATGAACCTGAAAATATAGGCTTTTCTCCAAGTTTTTGTTTTCTGTCTTCTTTAGTATTATCACCTACCTTCCATCTTATCAGTGACTTGAAATTTATCCTGCACCGACTTCTGACAGTTTCATTCAGTGATTTCCAGATACTTCTTGTTCTATTAGTTTCTAAAGACCTTACCTTGAGATAATCTGATTAAGTAGATCTGAGTAGGAAAATTGTAAAATCTTTTGACCATCACATAAGAGTTGTAGCCTTCAGAAACTTCTACTTTTCACAGTGTGTTGTTAAAACAAGTATTCTGATGAAAAATAAAAAGGAGAGTTAGGAGCTATAAACTATATAAATTATCAGTCACATAGAGAGATAATTTTTCCTGTACTTATTTTAGTTTAAGTATGGCTATAAAATAGATACAAAATCAAGCAAATCCAGATTTGATTTCATTAAGTTTCCTTACTATTGTCCCTTCTCTACCCAACCAGAATGCTCATTAGTGCTGAAGTTATTATATAAAATTTACCACTTTTATAAATCATTAACATAGGAGGCACAAAACAGCTATATTGCCCAAGAAACAGCTTTTATTTTAATATGTGCTGCTAGCTTTCAATCATTGTCTCCCTACTGCTTTCTGCTCATGATAGCATTATGTTCAATAGCAGTTTGTAGAATGTGAGTAAATCAAAATCTATTATCTACATAATCAATCATGATAAATCTATTGGTATATCTATCTTGTAATATAAAAATTCCAGCTTTAGCAGAAATGGCTGCATTTAAGGAAAGATAACCTCACGAGGCGATTCTAATGAAGGCCAGTTATGAAAACCACTGTGTTGAACTAGTCTATATGTGTACATCTATATCTCTACTACTTCAAACCTATATACTACTCTAGAATCACATATTCTCTACCACACTGATTCTTCCCTTTTGTGATTTCTTTTGTGTTGTTACTCTGACTAAACACCTAAGAACCTTAGGACTCCTCCCTCACCCCATATATCTCATAAATGTCTAGGACCTGTCAATCTTCTCTCCAAATTATGAAACTCCTATTTTCCCTTCAATTCATTTCCTCTGGATTATCATCATTGAGCACTTCCATTATCTCTAACCAGAAATCATACTAAGCCTTCTAACTAGTCCTATTCTCTTTAATCTTACCCACTCCCACACACTTTTTTTTTTTTTTTTTTTTTTTTTGTGCCAGAGCAATTTCCTACAGCATAGATCTGGGCTTGGCAGACTTCAAGTGAAAAAATATCTTTGGTGACTATTCATTCTGTGACTGGTATGATCCACCTCATGAGCTAAGGGTTTGGGAAGGTCACAACTCAATTTTTCAAAATAAACTGCCTCAGGGTAAAATATTGCATTCTCAGAAGACCAATGTTTTTCCCTTGAGGCCTCTCCTCCTTCACTGAATGATCCCAAAACCATGAGAACTTAATTTTAAAAGCCAATCCTACTTCCAAATGCTTTGGGGTGATAAAAGTACACAGTAATGTAACTAGTCTTCCAGCAGCCTCTGTTTTTCAGCCACTATTGTTTCACTCTGTGTCACAGCATTGTTGTTCTAAACAGGTCTTACTGTCATAAGGCACTTTTGATAAAAATTCTGCAGTGGCTGCAGTAGTTCTGACACAAAGGAAGAGTGAGCCTACATTCAGAGTGAGTCCACCATGTTAGAAAGCCCGAGTGAGGAGGGACTTTTGGGACTTTTCTATATTCACATACAGAATATACCAGAACTAGGCCTTCTTCTCATCGCTCTGCAAAGAAGTCCAGGTCACCAGCCCAGGCCCCCCCTTCTTTTATACAAGTTCCCAGTTGGGGCTCTTTCCTGCTGGAGACCTTGCTTAAGACCTTCATAGTCTAAAAGAAAAGATCCAATAGGTAGATTTTTAAATTCCTTTTTCACCCAGATGTTTCTTGGGCTCCAGACAGTCTTTCTAGACAATCTACATCACAGTCTAGCAGGGGAATTCAACATGACAACAAAGAATGTCAGAGTACTCATTTCTTATAGTAGAGGTATATATATACTATATATGAGAAATATATATGATATATATGAGAAATATATATGGTAAATATATACCATATATGATATATAGGTATATAAATATGATATATGTACATGAAATAGAAGTGATACAATAGAGGAGTAATTTATTCTGGTTGGGAAAGTTAAGGAATCCTCACCAAGTACAGCTTCTGGAACTTTATGCTCAATAATAAAAAGATCTCCAGATTCCGTTCCAAGACGGCCGAATAGGAATAGCTCCAGTCTGCAGCTCCCATTGTGACTGATGCAGAAGACGGGTGATTTCTGCATTTCCAGCTGAGGTACCTGGTTCACCTCACTGGGACTGGTTGGACAATGGGTGCAACCCACAGAGAGTGAGCGGAAGCAGGGCAGGGCGTCACCTCACCCAGGAAGCACAAGGGATCGGGAGATTTCCCTTTCCTAGTCAGGGAAGCTGTGAGAGTACCTGGAAAAACAGGACACTGCCACCCAAATACTGTGCTTTTCCAATGATCTTAGCAAATGGCACACCAGGAGATTATATCCCGTGCCTGGCTCGGCAGGTCCCACACCCATGTAGCCTTGCTCACTGCTAGCGCAGCAGTCTGAAATCAACCTGCAAGGCGGCAGTATGGCAGGGGGAGAGGTGTCCACCATTGCTGAGGCTTGAGTAGGTGAACAAAGCAGTCAGGGAAGCTAGAACTGGGCGGAGCCCACCTCAGCTCAGCAAGGCCTACTGCTTTGTAGTCTCCACCTCTGGGGGCAGGGCATAGCTGAACAAAAAGCAGCAGAAACTTCTGTAGACGTAAACATCCCTGTCTGACGGCTCTGAAGAGAGCAGTGGTTGTCCCAGCATGGTGTTTCAGCTCAGAGAAGAGACACACTGCCTCCTCAAGTGGGTCCCTGACCCCCGCGTAGCCTAACTGGGAGACACCTCCTAGTAGGGGCCAACTGACACCTCATACAGGTGGGTGTCCCTCTGGGATGAAGATTCCAGAGGAAGGATCAGGCAGCAATATTTGCTGTTCTGCAATATTTGCTGTTCTGCAGCCACCGCTGATGATACCCAGGCAAACAGGGTCTGGAGTGGACCTCCAGCAAACTTGAACAGACCTGCCACTGAGGGACCTGACTATTAGAAGGAAAACTACCAAACAGAAAGGAATAGCATCAACATCAACAAAAAGGACATCCACACCAAAACTCCATCTGTAGGTCGCCAACATCAAAGACAAAAGGTAGATAAAACCACAAAGATGGGGAGAAACCAGAGCAGCAAAGCTGAAAATTCTAAAAACCAGAGAGCCTCTGCTCCTCCAAAAGACTGCAGCTCCTCACCAGCAATGGAACAAAGCTGGATGGAGAATGACTTTGACAAGCTGACAGAAGTAGGTTTCAGAAGACCGGTAATAACAAACTTCTCTGAGCTAAAGAAGGATGTTCAAACCCATCACAGGGAAGCTAAAAACCTTGAAAAAAGATTAGACAAATGGCTAACTAGAATAAACAGTGTAGAGAAGACCTTAAATGACCTGATGGAGCTGAAAACCATGGCATGAGAACTATGTGGTGCATGCACAAGCTTCAATAGCTGATTCAGTCAAGTGGAAAAAAGGGTATCAGTGATTGCAGATCAAATTAATGAAATAAAGCAAGAAGAGAAGTTTAGAGAAAAAAGAGTAAAAAGAAATGAACAAGAAATACGGGACTATATGAAGAGACCAAATCTACACTTGATTGGTATACCTGAAAGTGACGGGAGAATGGAACCAAGTTAGAAAACACTCTTCAGGATATTATCCAGGAAAACTTCCCCAACCTAGCAAGACAGGCCAACATTCAAATTCAGGAAATACAGAGAACACCACAAAGATACTCCTCGAGAAGAGCAACCCCAGGACACATAATTTTCAGATTCACCAAAGCTGAAATGAAGGAAAAAATGTTAAGGGCAGCCAGAGAGAAAGGTCGGGTTACCCACAAAGGGAAGTCTATCAGACTATGAGCAGATCTCTTGGCAGAAACCCTACAAGCCAGAAGAGAGTGGGGGCCAATATTCAACATTCTTAAAAAAAGGAATTTTTTCAACCCAGAATTTCATATCCAGCCAAACTAAGCTTCATAAGTGAAGGAGAAATAAAATTCTTTATAGACAAGCAAATGCTGAGAGATTTTGTCACATCAGCCTGCCTTACAAGAGCTCCTGAAGGAAGCACTAAACATGGAAAGGAGCAACCTGTACCAACCACTGCAAAAACATGCCAAACTGTAAAGACCATCGATGTTAGGAAGAAACTGCATCCATTAATGGGAAAAATAACCAGCTAACATCATAATGACAGGATCAAATTCACACATTACAATATTAATCTTAAATGTAAATGGGCTAAATGTCCAATTAAAAAACACAGACTGGCAAATTGGATAAAGAGTCAAGACCCATCAGTGTGCTATATTCAGAGACCCATCTCACATGCAGAGACACACATAGGCTCAAAATAAATGTTTTCTATTTCCAAGCAAATGGAAAACAAATAAGCAAAAAAAGTCGGGGTTGCAATCCTAGTCTCTGATAAAACAGACTTTACACCAACAAAGATCAAAAGAGACAAAGAAGCCATTACATAATGGTAAAGGGATCAATTCAACAAGAAGAGTTAACTATCCTAAATATACATGCACCTGATACATGAGCACCCAGATTCATAAAGCAAGTCCTTAGAGAGCTACAAAGAGACTTAGACTCCCACACAATAATAATGGGAAACTTTAAGACCCCACTGTCAACATTAGACAGATCAACAAGACAGAAAGTTAACAAGGATATCCAGGACTTGAACTCAGCTCTGCACCAAGCGGACCTAATAGACATCTACAGAACTCTCCATCCCAAATCAACAGAATATACATTCTTCTCAGCACCACATCACACTTGTTCCAAAATTGAACACATAGTTGGAAGAAAAGCACTCCTCAGCAAATGTAAAAGAACAGAATCACAACAAACTGTTTCTCAGACTACAGTGCAATCAAATTAGAACTCAGGATTAGGAAACACACTCAAAACCGCTCAACGACATGGAAACTGAACAACCTGCTCCTGAATGACTACTGGGTACATGATGAAATGAAGGCAGAAATAAAGATGCTCTTTGAAACCAATGAGAAAAAAGACACAATGTACCAGAATCTCTGGGACACATTTAAAGTAGTATGTAGAGGGAAATTTATAGCACTAAATGCCGACAAGAGAAAGCAGGAAAGATCTAAAATTGACACCCTAACATCACAATTAAAAGAACTAGAGAAGGAAGGGCAAACACATTCAAAAGCTAGCAGAAGGCAAGAAATAACTAAGATCAGAGCAGAACTGAAGGAGACAGAGACACAAAAAACCCTTCAAAAAATCAATGTATCCAGGAGCTGATTGTTTGAAAAGATCAACAAAATTGATAGACCGCTAGCAGGACTAATAGAGAAGAAAAGAGGGAAAAATCAAATAGACGCAATAAAATATGATAAAGGGGATATCACCACCGATCCTACAGAAATACAAATTACCATCAGAGAATACTATAAACACCTCTACAGAAATAAACTAAAATATCTAGAAGAAATGGATAAATTCCTGGACACATACACCCTCCCAAGACTAAACCAGGAAGAAGTTGAATTTCTGAGTAGACCAATGACAGGCTCTGATATTAAGGCAATAATTAATAGCCTGCCAACTAAAACAAGTCCAGGACCAGATGGATTCACAGCTGAATTCTACCAGAAGTACAAAGAGGAGCTGGTACCATTCCTTCTGAAACTATTCCAATCAATAGAAAAAGAGGGAATCCTCCCTAACTCATTTTATGAGGCCAGCATCATCCTGATACCAAAGCCTGGCAGAGACACAGCAAAAAAAAGAGAATTTTAGACCAATATCCCTGATGAACATTGATGCAAAAATCCTCAATAAAATACTGGCAAACCAAATCCAGCAGCACATCAAAAAGCTTATCCACCATGATCAAATTGGCTTCATCCCTGGGATGCAAGGCTGGATCAACATATGCAAATCAATAAACACAGTCCATCACATAAACAGAACCAATGATAAAAACCACATGATTATTTCAATAGATGCAGAAAAGGCCTTCGACAAAATTCAACAGCCCTTCATGCTAAAAACTCTCAATACACTAGGTACTGATGGAACGTATTTCAACATAATATGACAAACCCACAGCCAATGTCATACTGAATAACTTGAAGCATTCCCTTTGAAAACTGGCACAACACAGGGATGTCCTCTCTCACCACTCCTATTCAACATAGTGTTGGAAGTTCTGGCCAGGGAAATCAGGCAAGAGAAAGAAAGAAAAAGAAGAAGTCAAAATTGTCCCTGTTTGCAGATGACATGCTTGTATATTTAGAAAACCCCATCGTCTCAGCCCAAAATCTCCTTAAGCTGATAAGCAACTTCAGCAAAGTCTTAGGATACAAAATCAATGTGCTAAAATCACAAGCATTCTTATACACCAATAACAGACAAACAGAGAGCCAAATCATGAGTGAACTCCCATTCACAATTCCTACAAAGAGAATAAAATGCCTAGGAATACAACTTACAAGGAATGTGAAGGATGTCTTCAATGAAAACTACAAGCCACTGCTCAATGAACTAAAAGAAGAGGACAAACAAATGGAAAAACATTCCATACTCATGGATAGAAAGAATCAATATTGTGAAAATGGCCATACTGTGCAAGGTAATTTATAGATTCAATGCCATCCGCATCAAACTACCAATGACTTTCTTCACAGAATTGGAAAAAACTACTTTAAAGTTCATATGGAAATAAAAAAGAGCCCGCATTGCCAAGACAATCCTAAGCCAAAAGAACAAACCTGGAGGCATCATGCTACCTGACTTCAACCTATACTACAAGCCTACAGTAACCAAAACAGCATGGTACTGGTACCAAAACAGATATATAGACCAATGGAACAGAACAGAGGCCTCAGAAATAGCACCACACATCTACAACCATCTGATCTTTGACAAGCCTGACAAAAACAAGAAATGGGGAAGGATTCCCTATTTAATAATTGGTGCTGGGAAAACTGGCTAGCCATAAGCACAATGCTGAAACTGGATCCCTTCCTTACACTTATACAAAAATTAATTCAAGATTGATTAAAGACTTAAATGTTAGACCTAAAACCATAAAAACCTTAGAAGAAAACCTAGGCAAAACCATTCAGGACATAGGCATGGGCAAGGACTTCATGTCTAAAACACCAAAAGCAATGGCAACAAAAGCCAAAATTGACAAATGGGATCTAATTAAACTAAAGAGCTTCTGTACAGCAAAAGAAACAGCAAAAGAAAAAGAGCGAATGGGCAACCTACAGAATGGGAGAAAATTTTTGCAATCTACCCATCTGACAAATGACTAATATCCAGAATCTACAAAGAACTTAAACAAATTTACAAGAAACAAACAACCCCATCAAAAAACTGTGCAAAGGATATGAACAGACACTTCTCAAAAGAAGACATTTATGTAGCCAACAGACATGAAAAAATGCTCATCATCACTGGTCATCAGAGAAATGCACATTAAAACCACAATGAGATACCATCTCACACCAGTTAGAATGATGATCATTAAAAAGTCAGGAAACAACAGATGCTGGAGAGGATGTGGAGAAATAGGAACACTTTTACACTGTTGGTGGGAGATTAAACTAGTTCAACCATCATGGAAGACAGTGTGGTGATTCCTCAAGGATCTAGAAATAGAAATACCATTTGACCCAGTGATCCCATTACTGGGTATATACCCAAAGGATTATAAATGTTGCTACTATAAAGACACATGCACACATATGTTTATTGCGGCACTATTCACAATAGCAAAGACTTGACACCAACCCAAATGTCCATCAATGATAGACCGGATTAAGAAAATGTGGCACATAAATACCATGAGATACTATGCAGTCATAAAAAAGGATGAGTTCATGTCCTTTGCAGGGACATGGATGCAGCTGGAAACCATCATTCTCAGCAAACTGTCACAAGGACAGAAAACCAAACACTGCATGTTCTCACTCATAGGTGGGAAGTGAACAGTGAGAACACTTGGGCACAGCACAGGGAACATCACAACCCAGAGCCTGTTGTGGGGTGGGGGACAGGGGGAGGGATCGCATCAGGAGATATACCTAATGTAAATGACGAGTTACTGGGTGCAGCAAACCAACGTGGCACATGTATACCTTTGAAACAAACCTGCACGTTGTGCATGTGTACCCTAGAACTTAAAGTATAATTAAAAAAAAAAAAGAAGTAGTGAGATATATACAGGATCATGTTTCTTAGCCCTTTAAAGTTCATTTTCAACATTGAAAAAAAGAAAAAATCTCCAG
Organism: Rhinopithecus roxellana; assembly: GCF_007565055.1. Lineage (NCBI taxonomy): Eukaryota > Metazoa > Chordata > Mammalia > Primates > Cercopithecidae > Rhinopithecus > Rhinopithecus roxellana. The sequence continues at coordinate 138,431,650 of NC_044554.1, forward strand.
ATGGATAAGGTTCACGGCAGGGCTGCAGAGGGAGTGGATATGGAACATTATGAACATCATATGAAAAGGTATAAGGATATGAATTAGTATGGAATGCTTGGAGAAACCGGTTTTCCCATGAAGACAGAGCACAACAGAAATGAGCATGGAGGAGTGGGAAAAAGGGAGTTATCCAGATTAGGTTAGAAAACAAGCCAAGAAACAGCAATCAAAGGCTTACAAATTGGGATATTACAACCTCAGGGAGATATGGAGATATTTTAGGAGTCTACAAGTCTATAGTATAAACATTGTGCATCTTGCTGAAACATTAATTTCTCT